>NC_046301.1:20152713-21352713 GCF_004115265.2 Rhinolophus ferrumequinum | reverse complement strand
TATATTAAGACTTAATAACTAACTACAACCTCACCAATCACCATGATTTTATCGACAAAATCTTAAACAGAAAATCAATTTTCTTGTTCGAGGTAGAGAGTTTGTTTAATTAGAATCAGCATTTAATAAGGAATAAACATTAACATCTTACACAAGACCATTATTTTTTAAAAGCCAAGCCAAGTCAGTGATAAATGAACTTTCTTTCCAAAGGAAAATAATCAGAAGAGGGAAATCTTTGTCATTAAGCATCTTTGTCATTGATGTGATGAGGGTAGTTGTGCAAGTGTAGAGAGAGGGTCTCTGTATCCTGGGCTGGGCCTGTGACAAGGCCCACATTTTAGGCCCTTGGCCTTTACCCACAGCATGCTCTGTGGCACCGCACCCCACAACATTCCTTACCCCCCCACCCACAGAAACACAGAGGCAAATAATGCGGCCAAAGCAGAGTCTCCAGAGTTCGTATTTGCCCTTTGAATATAAATGAAATTGGCAAATATTTAAGAGGGATAAATTCTTAACTTAGGCACCAGAAAGAAAGGCAAACAGATCCTGTGAAGGTATTTACAAAGTGGGCAAGTTTGCATAAAGCACTGGGTTGAACACCAAGAATGCAGATAGAATGGCTTTTCCTCTTGAAAGCTGCAGAAAGAAGTGAGGGACTCAGAAAGATAGAGTTTGCCACTTACTTGTTGTTACTCTGGAGAGTTCCCTGCAGAGGGGCCCTTCTGTCACTGCAGTTATGTTACCTCAGGGAAGTTCCAGAAACTCTGGAATGAGTATATTCAATTAGGACACTTTATAAGGAAGCCTGGCCTAATACAAATCTGAGCAACCGCATTGGAAAGAAAAGGCCAAGGTCATGCAAGCACCAGTGAGAATTAGCATAAGCAAGAAGCATGGAGGTTTTGTTTACAGAACACAATGTGGAACAACAATTCCTCATGTTTATG
Source organism: Rhinolophus ferrumequinum (assembly GCF_004115265.2). Taxonomy (NCBI): domain Eukaryota; kingdom Metazoa; phylum Chordata; class Mammalia; order Chiroptera; family Rhinolophidae; genus Rhinolophus; species Rhinolophus ferrumequinum. The sequence continues at coordinate 21,351,760 of NC_046301.1, read as the reverse complement.
ACTGATAGGACCCATTTTAATATATGAATGTCTCCATGAGCCAAATTAACCATACATTTTCCAGTTCCTTATATCTCCTGGCTGTGTGCAGCCAGTCTGAAAGACAGCAAGTTAATTTATGTATCCTTTCCTTGCCAAATGTGATTAATTGATGTAATATGTCAATTCTCTTTATGCAAATGTTAAAAATGCATTTCATTTATATCCATATAATTGTAGATAAATGCTTTCAGAAAGGATGATCTCACTGGGGCAGTCATGGGCAGTCGCCTTCTCCACAGTTCAATTTAGGAGATATTTATTGCACTTATTACTCAAAAGGGCCTGCTTGTGCTATGGAAGAAATTAGGGAAACTCTTTTCTGCCTCTCAACGGCTTAAAATCTAAGAGAAATGGTTAGCTTAGCCCCCTCCAAATCTGTCATCCGCAATCCTCCTGTCTTCCTGACTTAGTAAATGGAGCTACTGTTTGCTCTTGTACTCAATCCCAAATGTAGGAGTCACTCCCCATCATCGCATCTTATAGGTTCTATTTCTAAAATATGAGCGTGATCAAACATATGGGTGAATGTTTAAGTTAAAAGAAATTATTACAGTAAAAGACACATTACCATTAATCCTCCTCAAATACCCCCCCTCGCTTCGAACACACTTATCCCCTCATTCTTGCCACTTTCTGAAGCAGCTCTGAGAGTCCTCTTTTGTGAGTGTCTTTAGGTGTGCTGTCGTGGCTGCTTCGATGTCCTGAATCGATTCAAAACGTTTACCTTTCATGGTCATTTTGACTTTGGGGAAGAGCCAGAAGTTGCATGGTGCCAGACCCGGTGAATAAGGTGTATGAGGACGCACTGTGATGTTTTAATTTGACAGAAATTGCCATGTACCAGAAGCGATGTGTGACACAGAGTGATGCCATAATGGAGAATGATTCACGGCACACTTTAAAACACACCTTCTCTCAACCGTATCTTCACACCCCGACTGACTACACCAAACAAGTTGAAACTTGTCACACACTGTTGTTACTAAGGTTCGATGTGCCACTTCCCATATCGAAGATCCCTGCCTTTCTGTTGGATGGCACTCGGTAGCACCATTCACCCTAGTTTTTTATCACACATCTTGTATCATGAATCTCATTACCTTCTGTGCCACCGTTCATTTCTTATCTATTGCTAAAAACAAATTACCCAAAAACTTCAGTTGCATAAACCAACTGTTTTTATAGTCAATAATATTGTAATAAAACTGTGGCATCAGATGGGTACTAGATTTCAGGGTGATAGATGGGAGGGGAGTAGAGGAAAGGATAAAAAAGTTGAAGGGATTAAGAAGTACAAAGTGGTAGTTACAAAATAGTTATGAGGATGTAAAGTACAGCATAGGGAATATAGTCAATCATATGGTAATAACTATGTGTAGTGCCAGGTGGATACTAGACTAGTCAGGGAAATCACTTCTTAAATCATACAAATGTCTAACCATATGCTGTACACCTGAAATTAATATAAAGTAATATTGAATGTCAACTGTAATTGAAAAATTGGAAAAGGGGGGAAAAGATGAAAGGCAATCAGTGGTCCAAATTTCCAGGTATAAAATAAGTCATGGGGGTGAAACATACAGCATAAGGAATATAGTCAATAATATTGTGATAGCATGGTAGTGTCACATGTTTGCTGGACTTACGGTGATCACTTCTTTAGGTATATAAATGTTGAACAACTATGGTGTACACCTAAAACTGATATAATATTGTATGTTAGCTATGTTTTTTAATAAAAATCTAAAAAGGAAAGTAATTGGAAAAAAACAACTTTTTTTTTTTTTTAATGCCTAGAGATTTTGTGGGTCAGGGATTTGAACAGGGCACAATGGGGACAGGCTGGAGGCTAAAGCCATCTGAGGGAGCATCCACTTGCAGGTCCAGTGGTTAATGTGGCTGGGCTTTTGTACATCTTTGCCTCTGTTTGAAATGTTCTTTCTCTACTTTTTCCATAGCTGCATTCTTCTGATGCTTCCCTCTAATCTAAAATTTCACCTCAGGAAGGCCTTCCCTGACCACCTATAATGGTTAATTTTGTGTCAAGTTGACTGGATCACAAGATGCCCAGATTATTTGACTAATTTATATTTCTGGGTGTGACTGTGACAGTGTCTCTGGATGACAATACCATTTGTATAGGTAGACTCAGTAAACAAATAGCCTTCCTCAATGTGGGTGGGTATCATCCAATCTGTTGAGGGCCTGAAAAGAACAAAAGGTGAAGGAAGAAAGAATTCACCCATTTTCCGGATGACTGACTGAACTGATTGAGCTGGGACTTGGGTCTTCTCCTGCCCTTCACCTGAGACTTACTACATCAGCTCCTCTGGTTCTCAGGCCTACACACTCCGACTAACACACACCACTGGCTTTCCTAGGTCTCCAGCTTGCAGAGAGCGGATAGTGGAACTTCTCAGCCTGCACAGTGCTGTGACCCAGTTCCTCATACAAACTCTCAATCTGTCTCTGTCTCTCTGCTTCTCTTTTTTCCTTCTTCTGTTTCTCTAGAGAAACTTGACTAATATACCCCTATCTAAGTACCTTGGCATCTGTGATGGTTTAAATCAGCCCTTTTTTTTTAAATAGCATTTCTTACAGTATATAATTTGTTTATTAGTATTTATTTATTTGTTTTTGTTTTGTTTTTTCTTCTCTCTCTTCTGGTCCTTCTTCCTCTCTCTCTCTCTTTCTATCTTTTGCTCTTTCCCTCCTACTGAAATATAAGGTCCATGACATTGTCCTCTGTCCTGTCCTAATACCAGCATTGTTCCTAATATGTAGGAGGCACTCAAGAAGTATCTTTCAAATTGAAAAAAAACAAAAAAAAAAACAACGTAAATATATTTTATAACAATGATAGAAGAATCTAAAATGTGAAAGTTCTAAAGAAAAGTATGAAGTTCAAAGTGGGATGTATAACATTTAACCAGAAGGATCAAGGAAGGCTTCACGAGGCAGATTTAAGTTTTATTTTGAAGTATGTGTGTGAGAGGAGGAAAAATATGATGGGAAAAGGGATTCACTCAGATGGGTAAAGCAGAGAATACTGAGGAAAATTCCAAAAGGCACGTGTAGACAGAAAATAGGATGCTTAAAAAAGTAGAGGAAACGAATGGGGAACTAATGTGGAGCCATATAACAAATGGCTTTCTGTGCTGTACTTAGGAATCGGGACATTATTGTACAATAAATAAGGTCTTATTTAATGGTTTTCAGCAGAGATTGAGATATGAAGTGAATTGTATCAACAGACTGTCCAGGCAACAGTATACACTTTAAAGGGATGAAATTGATTAAATGATGTGTAATTCTTTTTCCCCAAATATGTTAGCTGCCAAAGTCCTAAATTGTCCTACAGAACTTTGAGCTAAAGCCAATCCAAAACCCCGAGGCAATTATTCTACCCTACAAACTAGAAATATGACACCAGTTCTACTTCTTGGAAGGAGAGAGACCAGGGATATTCCCAAGAAGAATCTTATTTTCCCTGGTATTCACCACTCAACTACTAAAATTCCTCCTCATAACATGGGTAGGATTGGGTGCTAAATGCAAACATTACGGTTTGTCAGCTTTTTTCTTAGACAATAGCATAATTTGCCTACATGAAGCATGAGTTGTAGAAAAAATATTTCCCTCTACTTTAAGGTTTTAGGATCTAACTGGAAGAAAAAAAACATTGTGGTTAAAATAAAGGAAATGCTGATTGTTATTTTAAATAATTGATTAATTTAAGGGAAAAATCTCTGAATACAGAAGCCATTCATCTGTGAGTTTCCAAGTTTGTGAATAGCAATTTGTTATGTCCCATTTTGATTAAGTTGTCTCAAGAAATGCAGATAGCATTTTTCCCCAAAAGAGACACTTCAGTTTTCTCTATTGCAGTTTCCAATGTAAAAGCCATCTCACCTTCTTGAAATTTGTTTACCTGATGGTAGAGGACCTGAGGCTTCGAGCAGTAATAGCAATGCCAAAGCTATACATCTTCTCAACCAGGAAGATTTTGCCTCTTTTCTGAGGACAGGTATAAATCCAAGAGGAAAAATAGCTACTCCAGTACAGACACAATATGACACTTGTGAATCAGGTCCATGAAACAAACAACAAACAGACAAACTTTTATTGATCTCTTAATATTTAGACCATTTCTGTTTATTACCACCTTTTGAAAGGATCTTTTTAGTTTTGCCTTCCTATTGACCCTCATTATAGCTATTGCTGCACTTGCTTTCACTGATAACTAAACTCATAGCATCATAAGATGGTTTTTGATTGAGAAAATATTTTGTAATTCCCTCCTGAGAGAGTCTTTCTCCATATTTCTTATCACTAGATTATTGAGAAAATAAATTTGCTTATGAATGCTCCACATTCTGATCAACAGGCGTTCACTTGCTGGTTGTTGGTTGATAAAGTATTTTAGAAACAGAGGAGAAACCTGATTAAGTTAGCCACGTGGCCCTTAAATTTGAATAGAAAAACTTCCTAAGAACGTGTTCAGTGTAACAATGCCTTATTACTTTAAAAAAAAAAATCACAAAACCTGGAGTATAATATATTCTAGTGGGAGGCCTTGGATTTGGCAGTAAGGACTAATAATTATGGTAGAATTTGGAACATAGTTGCTGACAGCATGGCTCTGGGTAAAGCTTCTCTGTGAGCACAGACCTCTGTTGACATATGGGAAGCTTATTCTCATAGCTCTCTGCCCCCGTGGCACCCCACTCATCGTTATTATGCACTATTATAGCACATTGTTTTATAACTGTTATTTGTCCATCTTCCCCACTAGACCGTGAACTCTATGAAGCTAGATTTTTTTTTTCCGATTTTCGTTTTATTCATCTCTGTAGTCCTAGTAACAAGCATAAATCTGATACATAGAAAAAAAATTGTTATATACTTATTGTGTGTATGTGTTTTTTTTTTAAATAATCAGGGGCAATTTTCTCTAAAACTATAGATGACACTGCTTTTTTCTAGGTGAGATCAGATATCTTTAGTCATTACTCAACGTACTAGGCATCTGATGAAATAGGAACCAGGTAAAATTCTTTTATCCTCAGAGTTGCTTAAACTTAGGTGTATTTTAATCCTCACCAATCCTTGCCAATCATTTCAAACAGTTCCTAAAAACACCATAAACTCTGTATTCATTCAGTGGTTGTTTTTTTTTTTTTTATTCTATATATTTGCTGGGTAATCCCTTAGGAGATTAGTCTGTTTCCCCCTTCCTAAAATATGAAATAAAATACTTCAAATGCATCAACTAAAGTAGAGAGTAAGTAAAACACCAGTGTACCCACTACCCAGTTTATCAAATCTGAGCATTGTTACACTGATTTCTCATAATTTTTAATAATGTGAACATCATACATATAATTGAGAGTCTTTATGTACCTCTCCTAGTGACCCCTCTACCTCCCTATAGATGGTTTTATACTTTTCCCATATACTTTACTCCATAAGCACTATGGATTACTATTTTGCAGATTTAAATCTTCATGTAAAAATATAAGATGTTATATGCACCTATTTCATTCACATCTATTGCCCATTTATTTAATGTATTTATTCAACTAATATCTGTTGACCTAGTGTGGGCCAAGCAAGGTGCTGACGATACAGCAGTGAACGACACCAGAAAACTCTTCTGCATTCATGGCACATTCAAAATGATTTAGACAGAAAATGAGTAAGTAAATATGCAAACATTGAATACATCTAAACTAGTGATACTATAAGGAAAAATCAAGTACAAAAAAGGAGATACGTTGTACTTGGTGTGTTGGGTGATCAAATGGTTGTTATTTTCATTTTTAATGGAAAAACTCTAATGATAAGGAGACATTGGAGCACAACTTGAAGGCCTTGAGAGTATCATCCCAGAAGACAAAAGGGCTCAACTATACAGTTCAAGGCAGAGAGAGTACATCAACGGCAAAGGACCTGAAGTGGAAAATTCCCTGGAATGGTTGAAAAACCATAAAGAGATATTTTATTTGGAGCAGGAAGCCACATCCTGAAGGGTTTGCAGCCATTGAAAGGATATGGCTTTTACTCTGAGTGAAGAAGGCAGCCTTTGAAAATTTTGAAGAGAAGTGATGTGCTAATACTTACATTAAAATTGTATTACATTGGCTATCATTTGGAAAAACAGACCACAGAACAGCAATGGGAATAGCAGGGAGACCAGCTAGAGGACATTTCAGTAATTCAAGCTGAAATGTTGGTAGCTGATGAGAAGTATGTCAGATTTCTGGATATATTTTTAAAGAAGAGCTGACAAAATTGGAGGATGGCTGGATATAAAGTTGAAAAACAAAGGAATCAAGAATGACTCCAAGTTTAGGACCTAAACAACTGTAAGGAGGGTGTTTCATAAAACTGAGATGGGGAGGGCTGTGAAAAACAGTTATCACCTTTTATAGCTGTTATATTTGCATACCTGTAAAAATCAAGATAATCAATGGAAAAACTGATACAAACAAAACAATTCCACCAGGTGATATAGCATAAAGTTAATATTTAAAAAGCAGGTTTCATATATACTATCAATAAACATTTTGGAGCTATAATGAAAAAAAAAAAACTCATTTTTCATGAGCAACATAAAAATAAATACCTAGGAATAAAGGATATATGCAAGATTATACTAAACAAACTTGGCAGAAGAACTATGTAAAAACCATATGAAAGAAATATTGTTCAAATGAGTAACATAGATGCTGCTGAGTTGGAAACTCAGTGTTACAAAGATGTCAATTTTATGCAAGTTAATTTATAAAGTTAATTTATAAATGTAATGAGTTCCCAATAAAAATACAATGGGATTTTTGAAGCATCAGAAAAGCAGATGCTATACTCATTTGAAAAAATAAACAGACTAGCAAAGAAATTCTGAAAAGAACAATGATGGAGGGATTAACCTTATTAGATATTAAAGACTTACATATAAAGCCTCAATCCTGAAATTAAAACTAGGTGATACTGATTCATAAGCAAACAAAGAGACCAACAGATAGGAATAAAGAAATCTAGAATAGCCTGAAGTTGTCATTTAAAGGTAGATATTCAATAAATGAAATAACCTAGTATTCATCTGAAAAAAATAAAATGAATTTATAGTTACATCATATTCTAAGGATAAGTTTCAAGGGATCCAGATATTTAAATGTCTTAAATAACAAGTCAGTAAAAACATTAGAAGAAAGCTTAGGGAAAAAATGTTTTATAACCTGATATGGGGCCAATTCTTCTAACCAAGACATAACAAGATATAAAATCAACAAATAACAAACCAAAAAGAAACTTCTGCATGGCAGAAAAGATAATAAACATAGTTAAATGCCAATGACAAAAAGGGAAATATATCCCAGAAAAAATGACTTATAGCTCCAATATTTAAAGAACTAGAAATTGATCAGAACGATAACCAATTGAAAACAATACCAAAGGATAACAAGGATAAAAAGACGGTATATATATATATATATATATATATATATATATATATATATATATATATATATATATATATAAAAATAAAGTTTTCAACCTGTGAAAGGTGTTCAACTTTAGTTCATTAGAGAAACAAAGTACAACTAGTTGCCATTTCTACCTGTAAGACTGGTAATAAAAAATTTAATAAAAAAATTAATAATTTGATAATAGAATTGATTAGAAAGACTATGGGGGAGCGGGTACCTCCATGCATTGTTTGGAGAAGTTTAAATTATCACAACTCCTATGAAAAGAAATTCATACAAATTAAATGCCTTTTTGCTTAACCTAGGAGGTCCACTTCTAGCAATTCATCCACGAATGTTTACACACCATGCAAAATAACATACATAAGGTCATTTATTACAGTTTTGTTTGTAAATGCAAAAGTATGGAAAGAATCAAAATGTTCATCTATAGGAAAGTGTAAAATAAATTATGTGGTATCTCCATTCAAGCAAATACTAGACACATAAAAAATAATTGAAAAGCTGCTATGTGCTGATATGAAATAGCCTCTAAGATATATTAAGTGAAAAGAATTGTACAGCAGTCAGTGTAAATCAATTTGCATTTGCTGGTGTGTGCACAAATACTCTAAATAATACACAAGAAACCCATAGTAGTTGAGAGAAAGGAGAAGAAATTTTGTGGAAGAAAGACTTGTGTGAAGAAAGAGTTTTCACTATATATAAAATGTTTATTTTTTAATATTTCTGAAACATGACTGTATTGTCTATTTAAAAATATAAAATTGATAAAAGAAACAGAGAAAAAACTTGTGAATAATACTTTGGGGCATCTACTATTGAAATAAGTAAGAGACTTTAGAAAGATTAAGAAAGGGAATGGGGGAAAATGAATTGGAAAAATCAAAGCATAGTCAAACCCTTTCAAAAAGTTCTGCTTGCTATAAAAAGAGCAGGAAATGGAAATGGTAGCTGGAATGGAAGATGGAAAAAGATATAGCAAGTTGTATACCCATGGCAATAATCCAGTAGAAATGGAAATTTTATTTATGCAGGAAAGAGAGAATTCTTAGAATGGTGTGTTTGAATAGGTGAGATGAGATCTAATGCACAAATTGTGATTAACATTGTTTGGTGTGTTGATGAATGTAGCTCTAGTTCATTCAAGGTAACTGTGTGTAGTATTTATATGACTATGCAACAAATTTATCCATTCTTCTACTGAAAGATACTTAGGTTGCTTCCACTTACTTACTATTACAAATGATATTGTTAAGCATGGGTTGTGTGTGTCTTTTCGAGCATCCACATTTAAATCCCTCTAGGGTTTATATTTTTAGGCGTACCAATTGCTGGATTATCTAGAATGAGCATTTTCAATGTTTCCTTGATAATGGCAAGCTACTCTCCACCTTTGTTATAACAATTTACTTTCTGACCAGCATTTTTCCTTCCCCTGACTATTGATGTTGAAATTCTTTTCATATGCTCATCTACCATTTGTATATCTTCTTTGGTGAAATATCTGTTGAAGCCTTTTGTCTTTATTTTATTCAGTTGTCTATATTAGATTGTAATAGTTCTTTATATAGTCCATATAGATATCTTTTCTCCCAGTCTGTGCTTATATTCTGATTTTCTTAATGGTGTCTTTTGATAGCAAAAGTTTTAAATTTTTATAAAGCATAATTTTTAAATGTTGATAAATCTACCCCTAGATTTCAAAGTATCTCTAGCATTTTCTTCTAGAAATTTTATAGTTTTAACTTTTATATGTGTATCTGCAAGCCATTTTGAATTGATTTTGAGGTTGAGACAGTTACAATAGGAAGTCATCCTTCCATCGGTCTCTCTACAAGGTGTAACATGAGGAATCTAATTATTTTAAACTTTGAGTTATCACATAGGCAAAAAACATACAGAAAATAACCAGCTACACAAACCTGGTCTAGAAAAATCAAAACTAATCATATTAGTTAATGCAATTGCCATTACTGTTGCATTGTCTTTATGACACCACGCCAAAATCTTGTTATCTCTCAAAGCCCAGTTCAGATGCTACTTGCACCATGAATTTTTCTTTGATCAACAACTTTAAGAAGGAATCATACCTTCCTCTAAACTCTCAACACACTTTATCCCTATGCTTCTTCAGACAAATCCTTTTCTACCTTACAGAGAAGTTATTTGTATTTGTTTTATTTCCCCACAGAAGAAAAGCTCCTTGAGGGCAGGACCCTTGTATTATTTATTTTGTAAACCTCAGGACCTGGCAAAGGATATATTTTGTCAATTTTTGTTGGATGCATGGATATAGGGGTGACTGATATTCTGTGGAAGACACCAGCTGGTATTTGGGAAAACAAATCTGCATTTCATTCTGGATATCACAATTCAACTTCTCTTATATTTTTTAAATAAGAAAATAATTTACTTTATCAACCATAAAGATAACATCTGAGTATTTAGACCAAGTTGCTCACAGTTAATATTTAGAAGTGAAAATGGCCATGTAGCCATGTGAACAAAGAGTCAGCTTTTATATGCAGCTTTAGGCTCCCTCCCTACCCCACACACATACCCTTGAAAATCATGGTAGTCAACAGCAACCAATTTAATGAACATTTACTTTCCACCAAGCTCTGTTCTAAGTATTCTATGTATATTATTTTCTCTTCAGTCCTCACAATAATCTTATGATGTAAATAGTATTAGCCCCCCTTTATTCCTGAGAAAATGGATGCTTAAAAAGATTAAATAATAAACCCACAGTCACATAACCAGTTAGTGGTAGAATCTGGATTTGAACTCAGGCCATCTAACTCCAGAGTCTGTGCTCTTATCCATTTTCCAAGAGGATCTCCAGTCACTCTCATGTAACTACCTGGCAATCATACATACTAAAACTAAGTCTGATGGGCCATTATGTTATTATTTTAGTTTGGTCGCATAGTATTTTAAATGTTTGCTACATATGTTTGGCCCTATGGAAACAGTTTCTTCTTCTTAATAAAATTAAATTTAATTATTAAGGTACATTTCAGTTATGTTACTTTCTATATTGAAAAATATTTAACAAGATTTTTTTAAAAAATAAATCCTGTAATACATGTTTTTGTGTCTTCAGTTCTAAACTTTAATCCTTTCCTGAAACCATCCTGCTACCATCATGATAAAATTTTCTTTCAAGTTAGTCTTATCAGGGCCTACTCAGAACTAAAAACTATTTTTCTTAGTGACTGTCAGACATAAGGTGTAACTCAGAGTGCAGAAGGAGAGGAGTTTGCTATCTCAAATTGTAGGTTAGAATGAGCCGTCAAATATGTGTTCAAATATGTGTTTATTAAAAAAACTCTTTACTGCCTTACTCCTCAGACCTGTGGATCCGAGCGAGAGGGGTAAGGGAAACATTTCAAATCAAATATCCTAAGTTTCACAGAAGACTTCTTTTCTTTCCTTTCCGTTTCTTTTCTTGGGGAATATTGGGGAACAGTGTGTTTCTCCAGGGCCCATCAGCTCCAAGTCATTGTCCTTCAATCTAGTGGAGGGCGCAGCTCACTGGCCCATGTGGGAATCAAACCAGCAACCCTGTTGTTCAGAGCTCGCACTTTGACCAACTGAGCCACCCGGCAGCCCCAGAAGACATTTACTTAATGAAAAAAGAAAGCGAGGCAGGGGAGAACCTCATGCTTTACATTATTTATTGCGAAAGGCATTTGCATAACTGGAGAAATTGTACATATCTATTATCCAATAATAGGTCAATTGGAGTCTATCACAAAGAAAGTCCAATTTAAGGAGAATATAGTTGCCGGGGAGGGGGGTCTGCTCTGTAAGGATTTCTGGTACTCCAGTATGTGCCGTTGTATGCTTACACCTTGTACGATAAATGGGTTGCCTGTATCATTGATTTTGATATTACTCTGATTTTTGAGAATATCACCCAGATGTAATGCCTGATTTTTATGAAGAAAGATGTTGAATCGTGAGAACAACGTTTGCAGCTGCATCTAATGGGGGCTGTGAGAGCAGTTAGAGCCAGTTGCATTTCACAAGACTCAACAGGCTACATGAGACACAACAAATTTGTGCTCAGATCCCAGTGGGACTTTCACCATGTCTCATAGAGCATATAGTGTGTGGTTCCATAGCAGACACAATGTCAGGCCAGGGACAATTGAATCACAATAGATGACTTAATCATAGAGAATTCAGGGGTCCTACTTTATATGTAAATAAGTAGGGAGGAGTTGAATGTTTGACCATATTGTGGTGAACAAAACGTGACTAGACTGTGAAATTATTATAATTAGTTTCTAACTTGAGGCCAGGTTAGCAATTTAGAAAAGTATATACAGATGATCCTTTCTGGCAATTAATTGACTATCACTTTTTCTGGAGACCTTTCAAAATGGATGTCCCTAAAAAACACGTGATTTTTCCCCTTTTTCCCCACCCCATTAAATTCCATAGCTATTAGCCTGAATTCTTTGATTACTGGCCCCACCATTCATCCCAAATCATTAAATATTTGGGTTCATGCTGACCAGACCAACACTACTATTGTGAATTGACAATGAATTGTATCAAGAAAACGGACAAAAGAAAGCATAAATTTAAAGTCCAAATTCCTGATAATTTTAAATAAATTTATTTTTAAATCCTATAGATAATATATGTTTATTATAGGCTAACTAGAAACTATTTAAAAATGTTTTAAAAAATAAAAATACCCATAAATCAGACTAGATGTTCCTTATATTTTAGTAAATTGCCTTTTGCTTATTTTTTATCAAATTTATTGGAGTGACATTGATTAATAAAATTATTTAAGTTTCAAGTGTGCAATTGTATAGTACATCATCTATATATTACATTATGTTTTCATCATCCAAAGTCAAATGTCTTTCCTTCACCATATATTTGACCCTCTTTACCCTCTTCCACATATGACTAAAAGTCTTTGCTTATTTTAAAATATTTTTACATAACCAAAATCATATAGTTTATTCAGTATTATGTCATTTATATAATTTAAATAGTGATTATATAACCAAAACTTCTTCATGAGTATAATCTATACTTATAAGGTATTATTTTATTCTATGGATGTACTATAATTTGTTCAATAATTTTCCTTTTGGGGGACATTAATTTTTTTTTTCAGACTACTTTTATTATCAGTTTATCAGGACATCAGAAAAAAGGTTCTTTTTTGAGAATTTGCAGGAAGAAATGAGAACAGAATCCAATTTTAGAAAGAGATTGCTCTTAAATTTGATAAAAAACAAAAAACAAACAAACAAACAAAAAACATTTAATAGATCCTTTGGTTTTAAAGGAAGGATAAGTCTTGGGCAAAGTTTAAAGGGGAGATGGCAAAATTAAGGAGTCTAAACTTCTCTGCAAAATAAAGTAAAAGTGTATTTTAGAGCCCACATTTTCCCTGGTATTTCAGAGGTTATGAATGTCTACGTGGTCAGCCTGGTGCCAGGATGCAGGTTGCAGCCCAGACCAGGACAGAGATTTTAATTACACTGTATTGAGACAGTTCTGTTTCTTCCAGACACTCTAGTTTAGAACAGCTTTCAGAAGAAAAGAATCAAAGAGGTTTTTTGTTTTTTTTTCTTTTCTTTTTTTAATGCGATGTCTAAATAGAAAGGGGGGAAAAAAACACAAGAAAACTATTCTTTTTTTGGAAACTTTTTTTGGTCAAAATCTGTATGGTAATACAAGATAATGTAGACAGTTTTGTTTTCACAAGGACAATTGTCAAAAATTTAGCAACTTTGAACATTCATAAATCATTTCAATTCCCTGAGGCTTTTATAAGTTTTGATTGTTCAAAGATAAGAAAGATCTGGCTCAACTCTAGAGACACTTGGTGTTTTGTATTTTGTTTTGTGTCTGAATGATAGATGTGTGAACATGGGTAGTTACTACAAGTCCCTAATTATGCATTTGGATACATGAATGGAATTTAACAAATTGTCTTGCATAGAGTGGGCAAATTCCCATGATGCCAATCCAGTAATGAATTTTCCCAGGATGCCAGCTCATAACTGTGTCTGACCCACCTCTGCATATACAGAATTTGAGGTTGCTCCATGGAAAAGGGGCAAACCTTGGTTTACTCTCTCAGTCCCTTTTGTGTCTGTGATTTAGCACCAAAGGAAGTGATCCAAATAATTTTTTATATATCCAGATTTTTCTTTCTTAATACACATCCTCCTTCCACTTACCACTTCCAACCACTCTTCAACCTGTTAGTTTCCTTGATGTTCAGACCCTTCAAATGTCATTTACACAAGAGGAGCCTGCCTTCCTCATTTAAAAACAAATGTTCTTATAAATCTCTTTAAAGTCAGAGAGTTAGAGGATCTCCAGGCCATGCAGTTTTGCAAGCTATCATGTTCTCTTTGCTTTTGCAGTATGAATCTGGGAACACATGTCCAGAGTTTGTCTGCAGAGAAATAGTTTCTTCTAGCTTTTTATTACCCATTTTGTACAAAACTCAATAGTGATTGAAACTCTCATGTAATTTATTCTCCAGCCCATCAGAGTTGACTGTTCAGATTTTTCCAAACATTGTCTATCCTCACATCATTCTCATCTAAATCTAAATATATTTCTGGTAAAGATGAGGATGATATCCACATTTCCAAAGCCAAGAAAGTCATATGCATAGAAGAGCAAGAAGTAGAATTACTTTTGGTACATGTTTTGTTTTTCCAGAATGCCTCAAACAGAAACTATCTTATTCTCTCATTTGCATATTGTGTGTTCCAAATAATTTAATGTGTTACCTCTGGTGTTCAGGGCCTTGTTGAAAGCCATCATTGAGATATTTAATCTGATAAGAATGAATACAACTATTAAGGTTACTCCTTTAAGTTCCTCTGACATGCTTGCTTTGGGAGGAGGAGAGGGGAAAATTCCAGGGGTTACAGGGATATTCTATGACCTACAAAGATAGGCTATTCGGATAAGCCTGTCAGCTTTAGAAATGTGTGGTACATCTGCCAGTACAGTATCTATATTAGGTTCCAATTTCCTCACATCAGGCATTATCCTGCCTCTGTCTCATATGATCTTCAACACAATACTAGAGGTGCCAACGAAATAATAAAAGAACGAGAGGGGGAAATCCCCATACCCAGCAACAACATAACAGCCTATGAGTCAGTGAAGCCTGTTTGATCAGGTCTTTAATGAGTGCTCCTGCAGGCACCAGCATATCCTCTGGAGTCAGGGACTTGACACAGTGCTTTACAAGCACAACCAACTCCCTCTGTCATCTTCTTGTTCCAAATTTTAAAAAAATGGAAAAAAGCATAGATCTAAAAACCAACTGCACAAAATGACAAAATGACCGGTTGTGCCATCAGACACCACATCTAGTCAGTACCCCATGAGTGTCGACTAAATAATAAGTAAATACAAAGCTTTTGGGCTAGTGAAAGACGTCGAGAACAATTCATCTGGAGATGAGAGAAGCCTTATTCAATAATAGATCATGCTGACTGGAGAACCTACGAAGGTCTGACAATTACATTCGCGAACTTGTTGCAACGATGTTCTAACCTTTTTTGATATCAGAGGGATTATTTATTCATTATGAATTTGTACCAACTAGACAAACAGTTAACCAAGTTTACTACTTGGAAGTGCTGAAAAGGCTGTGTGAAAAAGTTAGACCACCTGAACTTTTCGCCAACAATTCATGGCTCTTGCATCATGACAATGCACCAGCTCACACGCTCTGTGAGGGAGTTTTCAGCAGGTAAACAAATAACTGTATTGGAACGGCCTCCTTACTCACCTGATCTGGCCCCCAATGACTTCTTTCTTTACCCAAAGATAAAGGAAATATTGAAAGGAAGACATTTTGATGACATTCAGTACATCAAGGGCAATACGAGGACAGCTCTGATGGCCATTCTAGAAAAAGAGTTCCAAAGTTGCTTTGAAGGGTGGACTAGGCACTGGTGTCAGTGCATAGCTTCCCAAGGGGAGTACTTCGAAGGTAACCGTAGTGACATTCAGCAATGAGGTATGGAGCTCTTTTTCTAGGATGAGTTTGCGAACTTAATTGTCAGACCCTGTATAATGATAAATGGGCAAATGATTGACATTGCTTCCACACTTCTGGAGACAGAAGCCCTCATAACATTTAGAGAGGTCAAATATTATTTACTGATTCACACCAAGTGAATCTGAATCTGAGTATCCTTACCTCTCCCTCATGTGTGGGAGTACACAAGCACACCCTGCCCCACATACGTAGATATACAAGGACATTCCTTTTTTAAAAAATACTTTTCTATGGACAGTGGTGTCATTTTTTCAAATTCTTTGTTCAATCAACATACCGAACTTTTCAAAAGTATTGAAAGGTGAGGTTTTTGTGGTTCTTGTTTTATGCATATTTACATCAACAAAAGCAAGACTGTTTTACATTCCTCCTGAGAGGTGAGAATTATGGTGTGCACTGGTTCACACTTAGTATCTCTTCCAGCATTTCTATTTCACTGCTGCCTGGAATCATGAGCCTAGAGACTCCTGAAAGCTGAGAGCTTGCTCTTAGCCTATAATTCATTTTCTTTTTTTTCTTCTATTTTACTTAAATATGCTTAAACTGTTGAATAGAACAGACTATTCTGTGTAAAAATCTGAGGATCTTTGACCCAGAGTTCTTTAGTTTATTTTTCCCTACCACCAGAAAGAAAAATAGAAATACTAAAATGAAAAATATTGTTACACTAGCTCACACAAGCTTGTGTGGGTTTTCATTTTTTTTGGTTTAAGGAAGAGGCCATGAGCAGAATAACTCAACACACTAGCTAAATTAGATCAAATCTCTGCAACTAACCTCAACAAGAGATCTAACTGGCCAGAGTGAATAAATAATATGGTCTGGCACCAGGAAGTAAATTCATCATTCATACTTGAAAATAAAATTTTTAGCAGTGTAATCATTTTACATTTGAACTTTCAAAAATCATAAAACAACAAATTTAGCTTCCAAGATAATAAAATAAAAAATGGTATGCACAAAAGAAAACCCAAATAATTATTTAGACAGAATTTCATGTCTTTTTCATCACTAAAAAAAATTGGACCCACTCACTCATTCACTCTTCACTGCTGTTCAGTGCTCTTGAGACTCAAACTGTATTTCTTAGGAAGGTGAATCAGAATCATTAAAATGCAGATCTAAAAGAGGACTTAGAGGGCAGCTAGTCCCTTCCTCTACCGCTGGTCAGCAGTGGAGATAGCTGCACCAGACTTCAATTCCCCTGAGTCCTGGTCAAGGTCTCTCACCAGGGTCTTCGCATGGTAATACGAAAAACATTTCAGACTCTGATTTCTTAAGAAAATCAGAGAATAGTTCTCGTTTGGTTCATTCACATTAAATTTGGGTGAGAGTCATGACTATCTCTTCATTACAGGCACTCCCAGACATTTTGGTCAAATCAGTAGAGGGGGAGAAGGAGCTGCTATGTTCATGGCTGATTTCCTTCTATGCATCATGCTTTAGGGTCTTTGGTTTTCTCATTTCCTTTGAGTGGGTACCACCTATACTTTGGTACTTCCTTCATCAAGGGTCCATGCCCTCAGGCCTATGGGCATGGAGTTCCACCTCATATATCCATGTCAGTCATTGACAGGGATCCATGTGGCATGCTTACTCAACATGGAAGTGTTTAAGAATGCCAACGACTAGCAAGGTTATGTTAAACGAGTAAATTTTTAACAAATGCCTCATAGTTCAGTTAGTTCCTATTATAAATGAAGGAATTAAAATATATTTAAGAATTTGAATTTTCAAAGTGTACAATATGAGAAATGGAATGTAGCACAGTAAGGAAAAAGCACAAAAGGACAAGGATTCCTTTGTAATACATAAACTATATCTTTGCTGTTATATAGTTTGCTTGTGAAGCAGTGCAGTGTCTTTGTTCCCCTCTTTCTCGTTCAAAACATTTTCTCTATTCATTCCAGTCTTAAGTGTGCCCTCTAAACCATCTTTTCTCATTTCTGTCTCTCTTGGTTTCTGCTTTCTTGAGCTCTCCTTTTCTCATGACGTATCTATATGCAAAAGTTCTCTGCCACATGGCACTGTAATGCCTTATAAATTCTCCCTGAGTGAGAATTTCAGGTCAAGATTTTCAGGCTCCGCTCCAGACAAACAGAGAAAGCAGCTGAGTCTTCTGAATATCTACCCCCACATGGATGACATTCTAAACTTCCAACAGGGTCAGCCGGTTACCAGGAAATGTTTCCCAGCAGTTCTTCTCACTTCCCTCAATTCCTCCTGATGTTGTTTTTATAGACTAGGCAGATATTCAGCTTTAGAAACATGTGTGACCTAAAGAAAAGCTGGGCCTGCGTTCAATTGCATATCCCATCCTTTCCCTGATCTCATGTCTATCCTGACAATTTGACAACCATCCTCATTTCCTCTTTCCAAAAGAGTCTGATCACTGCCACCCAGGGCCAACCTAGGATCTGCTTGGGTGGTATGTCAGAGCTCATATCCTTGTCCCAGAGAAGAGACAAGCACAGAATTCTCTATAGAAGTTAAAAGTTTCCTTTAACTTCTCTGCAGGAACAACTGTCACCCTAACCCATACCAGAAGATTCAGGGAAGTTTTTGGCTCTTCCAAAGGCAAATAAACAATTTATAAAACATTCCTCCCTCCCGGGCAGTCTAAGCATCATAGACTCCCGCAAGCCACATTTCTTCAACTACTGTCAATCAGTGCCCAGGGAAGCCTGTTCTTTTTAAGGAAAAGCAGTGAATGAAAGAAGAGGAAAGGGCAGAATCTGAAACCTGCCAAAGAATGAAGACACTGTGTAGAATTTCTTAATAAGGATAAATTAATGAAAGCAATTCACTGAGTGTTTTCTGTATGTCACCATTGATGAGGTTTTATGGGTGTGATATCATAATTTGGCTATCTTTGACTTTCCCCTCCTGGCCATTCTAAATTCTGCAGACATTATGCATATCTTGCCAGCTAAGAGCTGAATGCCAAAGGCCTGCTTTATTTGGGCAGAAATCAAAGGCCCTGTGGGTTTAAGGAAAGGCAGGCACAGTTCCTTTCCTCAGCTCCACACTGCTTGGCTGTGGCTAGAATCTGTTTGTAAACATAGCTGGAGTTTGAACTAGCCTCCCCCCAAAGACAAATGAATTTCTGAGCTTGTTTGTACTTGCAAATGCATAGTGTTACACACTTCATGCCACCTTAATCCCTATTAAACTAATCTGAAGTCATGTCAGACCAGCCTTCCACAGTCAAATGGATTAGACAAGCCGATTGATCGAATATAGGAAAAGGCTAAGTGCTTTTCCTGTCTGGCACCCATGCATTGAAAGCATCATTTTCACACCAATATTTGTTCTTTTCCATTCTATTGGGCTTTAGCATATTCACAAATGAAATCAAGTCCTAGAGAATGATGACTAGAAAACTAAGGCAGAATCAGAAATTTATATATTTCTTAAATACATATGAGGAAAATAAAAATATTATAAAACCTTTAACGGAGTTTTAAAGAACTACTAACATCTCATGGAATGAAAAAAGGAAAACATTCAACTTAAAACAATTTGGCATCTACCCCTATATTTTCCTTTATTCTTGCTATGCAGGACAATGGAAGTCTGCAGGGATTTGGCAAGGTTGGGTGTGATTGAATCCAAATAACACAATATTTTTACAGTAGTTCCTTTATGTTTTTGTTTTGCCTTGACTGTTTCCTTATATGTTAATACCAGCACTTAAAGGACCGATCCGAAACCATTTATTAGTTTTATAAACTACAAATGGTATTACCCATGGTGGAAGATAAGTTTAAAGCAATATGTGCCTCACCACATCTCAAATTTATATATATATCTTTTATTTAAAAGAATGTTGTCCTCATCTCTGCCTCATATTAGCTCCTGACATTGATTCCCACCCCCGTCCCGCACTGGCCTCCAACCTCTAAGCTCTCTGTTCTTCAGCCATTTCAATCTGCTAACACAATATTTAACTGCTGCATCACCACATTGTCCACTCATGAGGATTCTAGTGCCTTTCAGATTAAAACCGTATTTTGTGAGTGACTACACATGGGTATATATTCACTGTGGCCAACCTCCTTGTCTAACTTATTTCTAACCCCCCTATTTACCATCTGTCCTTCTTTTCTACCCTCATTCTCAAAGGAGAGCTTCCATACATTATTACGGGTTTTGTTATTAACTTTCCAGGATGTAAGATCTTTGAAATGACTGGCAAACCAGGCAAGATAGACAATCAAAAATTTGGGGGGAGGGAGAAAGTATCAAGAATCAATCATTTACAGAGCCAAAGAAAACAAGTTTTTTAGACAATTGTTACATTCACAGATCCACATGCCTCCTCCAAAAAAAAGTCATGAAATGGTTACAGCACAAACCCCAAATAAGACTGCCAGTGACAGTTTTAACAGCCCTGCTGCTGACAAAGAAGCTGTTGAATAGTGGAACCTCGGAGGTGCTTGAAGAATACTGGTATTTTACATATTTTACATGCTGCGGGAAGCCCTGTTGAGGTGGCACTCCTCCGCAGAGAAGTTTTATTCTTTTTGCAAAAAGTTAAGAAGCTATTTGAAATCACTCCCATCACTTCTGTGTGCAGACCAAGAAGATATTCCTGGGTAGCTTTGCCAGACATATTTGGCAGGGCAGGCTCTGGAAGAAAGCTGCACCCTTCCAGTTCCACCATTTGTGCAGTAGTAGAAATAGCTACAGCTGGAGGACTTTTGGTAATGAAAACTCTGTACTTTAAAACTTGATTCTGGAGCAATTACTGCCGGATACTTAGACTTCTCAGCAGTGGATCTATCAGGCAGGCAACATGGAAAGGGTGAGGGTAGATCTGGTTGGAACACACTTTATCAAAGACTTGGAAAAGGATGAGTGAATGGCAGGACATGGAAAGAAAAAGTCTGTTTTAGAGCCTAGCAGATACCCCTTTCTTTGCCAGTACTGTCTAAGTAATCCACAATATCTTGGTAAAGGGTGTTGACGAGAATCATGTATTTATCTCTTTATTATTTGAGGTTGTAATTATTTTTTTAATAAGCCATGTAGGGTTCTTTCCATATGCTGGTTCAGATTTCAACTTTTTGTTTTTATCACCCCTCTAAAGTCCAGCTTAAATTGTCTCATTTACTATGGTTAAAGAGGACGAGAGAGGGAACTACTTGGATTCGAATTCTGACTCTGCTACTTATAATCTATATGACATTATAAAAATAATTGAAGCTTTGTAAGACCCAGATTCCATAAAATTGAGATAATAATAGAATCTGCTCCATACGGTTGTTTGAGGATTAAATGACATAAAACATGTAAAGTTCCAAGCATCATGCCTGGAACAAAAGTAAATGTTCATTCATTGATGTAACAAATATTTATTCAGTCTCTTCTACAAGCTAGATACTGGGTTAGGAACTAAGCCTGGAATAATGAACCAGACATGCTCTCTGACTTGATAGAGCCTGCTAATTAGAGATGGTAATTGTAGCTTTGAGGAGAAAAGAAGTTTCCTAGGGAGAGAATCTGGCATGAGAAAAGAAGTTAATTTTTTTGCACTATGAAGAAGTCATTTGAAAAGGCTGGAACCATGATGAGCATATGACTTGGGGACTGACACAGGGAGGGCCCTGTCGTCAGATGGGCGCCGTGCTTTGTTCTATGCTCTGTGGTCATGGTCTTGAAATTCTTAGTAGTTTTGTCTTTGAACTTGTATTTGGAAAGTGAAGTCTCATAGGACAATGGAGCATACACGTGAGCATAAAAGAAAGGTTCAGTATATATTTTGTCATCTCTTGCTGCCCCATTCACATAGAGTGTTTGTGACGCTTCATGGACACAGAATTCTCGTGGACTCACAATGTGTAGTTTGGTGAACCTCAAAGCAAGTCCAAGCTAAGCAGGTAATGTCTTCCACTGAGTAAGCTGACAGCCCTAATAGGCTACACTTTCTGTTGGAATCAGAATTTGCTTCAAGTGCAGAAGAAGGCAGTTCCATTCTAAGAAACATGAAAAGCCTAGGAAGCTTATCATATCTTTTCTTACTTGTATTGCTTCCCTGTATTAGCCAGCCAGTTAGTCTGAAAATGATGGCATAGCAGGAAAAGGAAAGATAACCAATAGTTCCTTTTCCTTTCAATCCTTCCTTATTCATAGGGAATCCAAAAGTAAAGTATTGGAAGAATGTGATTGTATTACAAAGTGAGAAAGCAGTCATTTGAGGTAGTTTTGTGCATCATTTCCATTGTTCTGGCAAATACAAAATACATGTGCACATATAAACTACAAAACAGCAATTGTGCAATTTCAGTGATTCTACATATGCGTTCAGTGTTCTTATGTTTGTCTTTAAAACTGGCATTGCACAATATAAAAATGAACAGTAATATTCCTACTAATAATGTTAAATGTTATTTTTTTCTTTATGTAGAATGACATTAAATAGCAAATAAAATAATGCCTTGACAAGTTGAGAGGGAGACTGTGGGAAAAAGGAAAAAGCTTTATATTTTGGCACTTTCTTTCTGCTTTTGAACAAGGGGCCCCAGGTTGAACTTATACAGAAAAGATGGGCACCAACTATATAAAAATTATATAGGGAATCTGCAAAGTTCAATAATTCAATCAAGTTTAGTGTGGAAGGGCCTAAAATTGAATTAAAGAAAGCACCTCCAGAATGGTTGAAAGAGAATGTATGCCATATTTGAGAAAAGTGTAAATGACAAAGTAATCAACGCACCTTATTAGACAACTGACAGGTGTGAGAAGTGGCATTAAAAAGCCAAGCCAAAATATGCAGTAGTCTATACAAATGCTAATAGACTAAATAATAAAAGAGATGAGTCTAAATGCTCTGCAGCAAGAGAAAACTTTGAAATTGTCACTAAAGACTTGATGCATGGGAGGACCCAGTTAGACATGGTCTTATTTATTTACAAACTCTAAAGGAAGGTTAGGAAAGGTTATATGTAAAGAATACTTTTTATCTGGATCGTTGATGTTTTCCAACATCTGAGGGTTTTTATTTCAGTACACATATGATTATTCCAAAATTCCCTAATTTTTTAAACGAAAACTATAATATCTCCCTTTTCTGGTGAAGATTGAATAAGGCAATTTACTTGAATAAGACAACAGAGCTTTATAACGTTTTGCAAGAGGAAGTCAGCTAGTTTATTCAGACCAAGTGAGTCACTTTTTACACCAGCCTTGCAACTCCTATGATCCTCTTTTAGATTTAAATGCATAAAGAGATTTGCTACAAGGATGGTCATCGTCACGTTATTTTATTTGCAATAAATAAATAGATAAATATCTGAACAGGTGATCTATTAAACAACTATGGATTCATCCATACAATAGAATTCTATGTCTTTATAAAAATGGTATAGTAGGTCACTACAAAAGATATAATAAGAATCCTTAGTGATTTCAAATCACTTTATGTATGTTGAATGTAAAGTGTAAATTATGCAACATTATTTATAGTATGACCCCATTTTTCTTAAATATACTGTAGTTTCACTGGAAAAAAAAAAGAGACTGTAAGAATATATGCCCAAATGTTAACAGGGGATTATCTCTCATGGTAAATTGTGGTTAATACTTATTTCCTTTCTCTGCTTTTATATGTTTCTAAATTGTATGCCGTGAATAAATGTTACTTTATATTTTTTCCAAAGAACAACAAAAAATTATTTTATGTTAATAAAGTCAACAAAAGGGCCTTATTATAGTTACAAATGATTACATATCTTTCAGGGTTATTTACAAAACTACAACTGCACATATTAAATCCACAATGGCGTGGAGTTTCCTGCAGAAGTTGCAAACTTGAATATCTGTAGGGGCTAGACAAAAATAGTAAGTGATAGGTGTGGAGAACTGAAGAGAACATGTCCTTTCAAAAAGCATTTGAATAGTAGCAGAATATGCCTTTCAAAATATGCCATGTTGGCATAAGAATTATTTTGAGCTGAAGGCAATTGAGAAGAAGCAGGTACAAAGAAAGCTCTCTATCCTCCCCTATTTGCCTGAAAGCAGGCCATAAACTTGTAAAGAAGTCCCATCTCCCCTCTCTTACTAGGAAGGACAAAAGTTAATCAGCAGAGATAACTCTAGACCCTGATGGGCTCAGAGACAGCACCAGAGGAATCGACATAAAAAACTTTACCAACTATCTTTTACCTTCCATTAATTCCCTCATATATTTACCTTCTCACCATTTGCCACCCTAGAAACACTTTTTCCTTTGTCTATCACTTCTCTAAAAATTTGCTGTTCTTTAAGATGCTGTGTAAACCCAAGCTTTAACCACTCCTTTGAGTTACTCATCACTGACTATGTACTCCCATGTGTATGTGTGATGCACTTGTTGATGAACTTCTGTTTGATTTTCTATTGTTAGTGTGTCTTTTGTCTGTCTAATTTATGGGGCCCCAGCCAATGAATCTAAGATGCGTAGAGGAAAAAGTTTTCCTCCCTCCCCTACACATTCAAATTCAAAAGTTGTTAAAACACTGAAGACTAAACAAAACGTCTCATTTATACTGCTAATTCTCTCATCTTCAAAAACAAGTCCTTGACCCACCTGTCCATACTTCTGCTCCATTTGATTTCCTATAAAGAACTTCTATACTTCTTGATATATCAAAAACATATGACAAAGTCAATCATTCTTTCTTGAAACATTCTTTTTTTCACGTCTTCATCAGTTTTCCTTCTACCTCATTGACCATTACTGGTTCTATTACAAGTTTGTGCTGTTCTCTGCTTTACACAGGAGTGCCCCAGAATTCAGTTCTGTCTCTTCCCTTAATGTTCTATGTCTTCTTGATGTTCTCCAGGGTCCTGGCTAGAAAACCTATTTGTACCCTGAAGGCTATAAGAGTTCTGTCTCCAGCCAATCCTCCTATCTGAACTCCATGTTCTCTAGCAAATTGCCTATGTAACAGCTCTGCTTGCCTATACTAAACATTTCATAGGCAAGCTCTACTTGCCTATACTAAACATGGTAAGCTTACCATGTGCCAAACTAAACTCCTAACTTTGATGCATTGCAGTTAGTAGCAATTCCGTTATTCCAGTTGCCCGTACCAGTAAAATTTGGAGTAATCTTCAATTTGACTCACACTTTACTCTCAATTCCTCAGAAGATTTTGTTGTCTCTACCTTCAAGATATAACAATTTTCCGATGACTTCTTCCTATCTCTATTGCCACCACCCTGGTTCAAGCCACTATTGTCTCTCTCTTGAACCACTGCAATCGTCTCCCAACTGATCTCACAACCTCACATAGCTCACACTTGAGTCTGTTCTCAACCTAGCATATTACTCACCTCGTTGAAACTTCCAATATTTCCCTGTCTCTGACAGAGTAAAAACGAAGGTATTGGACCACTCAAACCTCTCTTATCTCTTTCACCTGCCCCCTTGTTCACTCTGCTCTGCCATACTGACCACCTAGTGCTGTTATTCGAAACCATCTGGTGTGACCCTGCCTCAGGGATTTTGCTCGGTCTCTTCTGCACGAAATATTCTTACCCCAGATACTGGCGTGGCTTGCTCTCATACTTCCTGCACATTGTTACTCAAATATCACCTTTCAAGTAAGGTCCAGCCTGTCAACCTAAATTGAAGTTGTACATACATAATCCTCAACACTCTACATCCTTATTACCCTCTGTTATTTTTCTCTATTATGCTGATAATCTTCTAATACACCTTATATTTTTTCTTGTTTATTGACTTGCTCCCCCTCTAGAATATAAAATCCATGAGGGAAGACATTTTTATCTCTTTGATTCAATACTTTATCTTAGAGCTTAGAGTAGTGCCTAATATATATATTTTTAACATACAAGTGTTCAAAAAAATACTTGATGAATGAATAATTAATTCACCAATTTGTGATACTTGAACTACTATATATATATATATGTATGTATATACATATACATACATATATATATACATATATATATACTTATATATATATATGTATATATATATATATATATATTCTATCTCCCTACCCAAACTTTCAGCTTCTAAAGAAAACAAAAAGAGGTATTTTCTCATATCTCTTTGTATCTCCTCCACAGTGCTATGGAGATTATAGACTTTACTAGGGTGTATGCTATGAGAATGACAGTGGAGATGATACTGAAAGATAGTAAGAGTGAAACAATCTTTTTATGAGAAAAAAAGCAAAATGAAATTGCTGTCGGTGAAAATTCCCATAATATGCATGTGATAACAGAGCTAGACATGTTTAACGGGATTGGAAAGACTCTAGAATGTATCTTAGTAGTTATAATAGAGCATTTCAAATTGGAAGTAAAGTAGGTGACTGCCTCCTATCAAAGCAAACGTAAAGGAAATGTACTTGGATTCCTAAGTAGTAAATAGAAACCAGAAAAGCTGATACCTCTGTATGAATCACTTACTCAATTCCTAGTGTCCAAAAGTGACTCAAAGAATATTGTCAACTGGGTATTTGCATCTCAGTAAGCATCTGAATCTCCTTTATTTGGCCAATTCTCCCAGCTCTATTGCTAACACCATCCACTATCATTTCTCACCTGAATTGTTACAATAGATGGGTGATATTGGAAATAGTAATTTAGTCTTCAGAATAATATTTTTTTCCTGGAAAAGCAAAGAAAGCTATTAATAAAGTTTAAAGAAATTAAAGGTGAGTAAAAATGTTACATAATAATATGTATGGTAGAAGTCTATTTTGGTTATTCACACATTTAAATATACAAGAAAAGGTATGGAAAGACAAAACCCAAATTGATAATAATGGTTGCCCTGAAGATTGATGTGGTGGGGAAGGGATAAGAAAAGTAATTAGAAGAGAGGGAATGAAGATCTTTAGATTTTTACTTATATATATATCCAAACTGTTTCAGGTTTCAACAAAGAACATGTGTTACCTTTGTAATTTAAAGTAAACTAAAATAAATATGTCAAGGCCACTCATTTAAATAGCACTAAGCATCCAGGATGAGTCAGGAATATGGTCCCACGGGCCGAGGCACCTTGAAGTCGGGTAGCCAAACAAAGATAATGAAGCCATGTTCTTAGAACTCAGTTCTTTGTTGTAACTTTCAGTGAACCTTGACCATGGTGATGGAAATTTAAAATAACAACATTTTCTGAATCTAGAGTTGTCACAGCCTGGTCTGTCAGGTGACAAAGACTGTTCTGGCGGTTTCTTCAAAAACTCTGCTGCCTTTTTATATGCATCCAAAGCTGATGCCTCTGAATTTGAGTTTTCACATATGTTTACCTCAGCTCCTCATTAGATACCTCTGACAGGAGTGTCTTCTTCAGATGTTGTAGTGAGCTCAGTGGTGGTCCCCCAAAATACACATCTACAGTCTAATCCCTGGAATTTGTGAGTGTTACCTTATATGGCAAAAGATGTCATTAAGATTCTTGAGAGAAGGAGCTTATCCTGGATTACTTTGGTGAACCCTAAATACAATCACATGTATCCTTTTAAAGACAGGAATTTAGGGGACAAGCATGCAGAGGAGAAGACAAAGACAGAGGGGGAAGTGATATGAAAATAGAGACAGAGAGTGGAGCGATGCAACCAGAAGCCAAGGAAGGCAAATCAAAATGTTTACTATGTATCTTTAGAGACTGTAGTGGATTGAATAGTGTCTCCCAAAACTCTTATCCACCTGGAACCCTGGAATGTGGCTTTGTTTGCAAATAAGGTCTTTGAAGATGTACTTAAGGCAAGAATTGAAATGAGATCATACTGGATTAATGTGAGCTATAAATCCAACGAGAACTTCTCTATAAGAGGCAGAAGAGGATACATGAAGAAAGGAAAAGTTCATATGAAAGCAGAGGTAGGCAGAGATCGGAGTGATGCAGCTCATCATACAAGCCAGGGAACACCTGGGGCCTCCAGAAGCTGGAAGAGGCAAGGAAGTACCCTTCCTTAAAACATCAGAAGGGAGTATGGCCCAGCCTGCAATGCACCTTGGTTTCAGACTTACGACCTCCAGAACTATGATAGAATAAATTTCTGCTTTAAGCCACCAGTTGGTGGTAATTTTTTACAGCAGCTTCAGGAAACTAATGGAGATGTGTTGTGGAGAATTACAAAGGCAAATACCATACCATCAAACGCTCAATCCCAGGGTTAAAGAAATACACCATTCCTGCCTTCTGTGCTTTCAGCATAACCAAAGACCACAGGCATTTGAATAGTGTCCGAAATTCTCTAAGATCCTCAATAAGTCTATTATGCCATTGATCCTAACCACTATCTTAAGTACTAGCATTTCCCCTATTTTTGTAGACTGTGGTGCCAATGACAATTTACTTTTCAGAGTCTTTGCAATGCTCTTTTGATCTGCTTGGTTTATTTGGTGTTATAAGGCTGCCGCTAGTCTGAATGTTGCTTGAGGAGACAGAAGGAGCTTCCAAGTTGTAGGTCACCTGGTGCCACCATGTAAGGTAAGGGAGTCTTCAGTCAAAGAGACAAAGAAGCTCCACATGCCATTTGGCTTGTGGTTGTGAACTTGCTTTATGCTGCTGAGAAGTTGCCTGGTGTCATTACATAGGGAAGGGGAGTCTCAGGAACACAGGGCAAAGTCTTCAGGGGCTGGGCAGTTGTGAACCTCTCTGTTGACAACTCCTGGCCTCCTGGTGTCCAAGTGGGGAGGGAAAGATGGCACTTTCTGTGTAGTAACTTTTTAATTACTTACTGTATTTTTCCTGTGGTAATCAGTGACATTCAGTTTCAAACGAAGTCCATTTTGAAGTTAATTTTTTTTTTTTTTGAAAAAATAATCTTTCTCTAAATGGGAATCACCAAACTTTTTCTGTAAAGGGTATGATAGTAAATATTTTGGTTTTGCTGACCGTCAGGTCTGTGTCACAACTACTCAACTCTGCCATGTTAGCAAAAGCAGCCATATAACATGTATTTTAAAAATGGGTGTGTTCCAATATAACTTTACTTCCAAAAAGAGGCAGCTGACCAGATTTGGCTCAGAGCTTACAGTTTACAGAACCCTGCTCAAAATTTTAAAATTCATTTCCATAAAGTAACACAAAGTAGTTTTTTTCAAGTTTTGTTTTAAATTTCTTCTCTTCTGGTTATTTCCTCCTTCTCATTTGGATTTTGTTTTTGCTTTCTTTCTTTTGTTCTTAAGTTACACAGTTGTTTTCCTGTTTTGTTGAGTTGTGATTTTTTTTAAGAGCTAGCATTTAGTTTTATTCAGTGATTCCATTTTTTAAGTTAAGTTATGAATTTTGTTTTTTTCTTCATTAATTCCTTCCTACTTTAGTTTGCTTTTTGTTTGTGGGTTTTTGTTTTTGTTTTTCTTTTCCTTCTTTTTCTAAGATTTTGAGGTGGGAATTAATACATTCATTCAATAATTTTTTCCTCTGAAAACTTATTTTTCAATTTACCACAGATTCAGATATGTCATGTTCTTGTATTACAAATTTAAAGAAATTTCATTAATTTCATTTTCACTTTCCTTTAGATTCATTAGTTGCTTAATGGATTTTTAAAAAATCTAAATGGAAATATAATTTTTGTTTTTAATTTTGTAATTGATTTTTTTATTTCTTTCATTTTGGTCTAAACTATTTATATTTCTATTCCTTGGAATTTATTGATTTTTTTTCCTGTACGTGTATCAGGTTGGTGCAAAAGTAATTGCAGTTTAAAAGGTTAAAAAAAAAAAAATTGCAAAAACCGCAATTACTTTTGCACCAACTTAATATATAGTCAATTTTCGTAAGTGTTTCTCATGCACTTGGTAGAAAGTGTCTCTACTATTATTGGGGTTCATTTTGATATATATCTCTAAGATCTACTTTATTGAATATATTGTACTTCTCTATAGGCTCAGCAATATCTTTTACACTGGTTTGACTTGGATTTGGAGAAGAGTATTAAAGTTTTCCCTTAGTGGTGTAGTTTCTGCTTTATGAAAGTTGGTACCATGTTATTGGGTGAATTGTAGCCATTGGCACTATAAAGTCTCATTTTGTACCTCTTAATGCATTTGGTCTAACTTCTACGTTCTCAAATATTTAGTATTTATCATAGTGTTTAATTATGATTTGTTAATTTATTTATGTCAATGGGTGAGTTAAACTTATTTACACTTGTTGACATAATAAATATGTCAATGTATTTTGCTTTCTGTTTCATACAAATAAATGTATATATATATATATATATATATATATATATAATATACATATAAAAACACATACAAATACTTTTAAAAACTTATATTAATATCTTTCTATAGTATCCTTAATTTAATATTTGTCTATATTTATTGATTCCCTACTTTGAGCTATGTTGAAATTAGTTAGATAACCTTTCCTTCCCTCCTACCCTTTTGCATAATATCCAATATGAAGTGGTATTCTTTTATGCCCAACCAATATTTTTAAAGCAATCAGCAAGTGTATTCTTCTTTTCATAAACACATCCCATACTCTTTCCATTTTTGATCATTATTCCATATCTACATTTTCAGAACACATAGACATTATATTATTAACTTCAAAGTCTCCCCAATCTTCTGGTTAGCTAAAGCTCATTCTTTAGTAACTTATTCAGATAGAGCTCATGGGAACAATATTCCCTAAATTGCTACACAATCATAACTGTTTCTTTTCAGTCTTTGTGTTGACAGTTGATTTATCTATATAAGAAATGTGGCTCACGTTTTCTTTCTTTTGAGTACCTTAAATGTTACTCCATTGATCTCTGGAAGAAAGTGTTGCTGTTGAAAACTCCAATGACAATCTGATTTTCTTTCATTATGAATGGTTTTGTTTTTTACCTCAGTGCCCAAGGGATTTTTTAATATTGTTACTGGACTATATATCTTGACGTTTGCCTTTCTCTGATGTTTCCCAGGTATGTAGTATACATTTTAATAAGTCTCAAATAATCTTTCATTTCAAGAACTTTTAAAAATTTTAGTTGTTAAAGTATATGCAGTTCTCTTGATTTAGTTTTCATATAATGAAATTGTTTGAATCTTCTCTATGAGCATATAATAAATATGTTGAATTGTCTCTATGAACCTCTATCTCTATCACTTTCCTTTGAATCCCTTTTTAATCTCTTTCCTCGTTTATTTTTAATCTTTTCCTCCTTTCCATCTTCCATTTCTATTAAGGCATTATCAGTACTTTTATTCATTCTTGTATTTTTTCTAGTGAATGCATTATTTATGAAATAATTTTTTCATTCTTTATCTTTCCTGAATCTATCATCTTTATTTACAAATTTTGCTTTTCTCCAATTACTTCATTTCTATTTTTAAATTTTTTTATTTTTGTTTTTCTCTGATAACTTCTATAATTTTCTTCCTTTTATATTTTAGGTAATTTTGAAATATTAGTGTATTAGCTTCCTATTTATGCTGTAACAAATTACCACAAATTTAATGGCTCAAAACAACACATATTTATTATCTTACAGTTACAGTCAGAAATCCAAAATTGGTCTCACTGGGCTCAAAGTAAGGTACAAACAAGGCTGTGCTTTCTCTGGAGGCTCTAGGGGAGAATCTGTGTCCTTGCCTTTCCAGTTGCTAGAGATTTACCCACTTTCCTTGTCACACAGTCTCATTCATCCATCTTCAAAGCCAGATATGTTGAGCTGAGACTCCCTCTTGTACTTATCAGGACACTTATGATCACATTGGGTCCACCTGGAAAATCCAAGCTAACCTCCCTGTTTTATTAAGTTTGTACCTGGTTAGCAAACTTAATTCCATCTGCAACCTTAATTCTTTTCTGCCATGCAACCTAACATATTTAGAAGCTCAGCAGATATCTTTAGGGGGCCATTATTCTGCATATCACCATTAGCATACAATTTTCCAGTGTTTTGTGAGCATGTCATTTTTGCATGCTTTCATTTTCTATAGCAATGTTATTCTTTTTATCTCTTGTTTTAGTAATCACATAATATGGACCCCAACCATAACCCCTTTAAATAAAGAAGTTTTTTCTGTCACAAGTGTGGTTCAGAGAACTATTCTAGTTTCAGGGCTCCAAAGCTTCCTCTTGTATTGTTTTCAAACCCAAATAACAATATGACCTGGTACATTTTGAGATCTTTCTCTTTCCTTTTTGTCTTTCACGTTTTTCAGGACTGTCTAGTCATTTGGCCGTACTGTCTCTATCCTCCTCAATTTTGATTTTATCCTACTCAATTTTGATTTTTCTCCTTAGTGCAGGGCTTTGTCAGACGACAGCTTTGCCTTGATAGTTTTTTTTTTTTTTTAAATTTATTGGGGTGACCATTGTTAGTAAAATTACATAGATTTCAGGTGTACAATTCTGTATCACATCATCTATAAGTTACATTGTGTGTTCACCACCCAGAGTCAGTTCTCCTTCCATCACCATATATTTGGTCCCCCTTACCCTCATCTCCCACCCCCCAACCCCCTTACCCTCTGGTAACCACTAAATTAAGTTCCCCAGATTAATTTTCAAAACCCCGTGGCCATCTTGTGGTTACTGATTGTTTTCTAATCTCCTCACCTTCCCCCTTACCCCACCCCCCGCCCATCTAGCAACCCTCAGTTTTTCCTCTTTGTCTCCAAAACTGTTTCTGATTAGTTCATTCACTTATTCTTTTCTTTAGATTCCACATATAAGTGAGATCATATGGTACTTATCTTTCTCTGTCTGACTTATTTCACTTAACAAAATGTTCTCTAGGTCCATCCATGTTGTTGCAAATGGTAAGATTTCTTTCTTCTTTATGGCTGCGTAGTACTCCATTGTATAAATGTACCACAGTTTCTTAATCCAGTCATCTACCAATGGGTATTTCGGTTGTTTCCATGTCTTAGCTATTGTGTATAGTGCTGCAATAAACATAGGAGTGCATAAAGATTTTTGAATTGGAGTTTTGGATTTCTCTGGATAGATACCTAGGAGTGGAATTACTGGATCATAGGGTAGTTCCATTTTCAGATTTTTGAGATACCTCCATACTGTTTTCCATAGTGGCTGCACCAATCTGCAATCCCACTAACAGTGCACAAGCGTTCCCTTTTCTCCACATCCGTGCCAGCACTTGTTGTTTGTTGATTTATTGATGATAGCCATTTTGACTGGGGTGAGGTGGTATCTCATTGTGGTTTTTATTTGCATTTCTCTGATGGTTAGTGAGGTTGAGCATTTCTTCATATGTCTGTTTGCCATCTGTATGTCCTTTTGAGAAAAATGTCTCTTCAAGTCCTCTGCCCATTTTTTAATTGGGTCGTTTGTTTTTTTGGAGTTGAGTTGAGTGAGTTTTTATAGATTTGTGATATTAATCCCTTATCAGATATATCATTGGCAAATATCTTTTCCCATTCAGTAGGATCCCTTTTTGTTTTATTGATGGTTTCCTTTGCTGTGAAAAAACTTCTTAGTTTGATATAATCCCACATGTTTATTTTTTGTCTTGCTTCCCTCGCGCGAGGGGATATATCAGTAAAAATTTATTTCTGGACTCTCTATTCTGTTCCATTGATCCATGTGTCTGTTTTTATGCCAATACCATGCTGCTTTGATTACTGTAGCCTTGTAGTATAATTTGAAGTCAGGTATTGTTATACCTCCCACTTTGTTCTTATTTCTCAAGATTGCTGAGCCTATATGGGGTCTTTTATGGTCCCATATAAATTTTAGGATTATATGTTCTATTTCTGTGAAAAACGTCGTTGGTAGTTTGATAGGAATTGCGTTGAATATGTATATTGCCTTAGGCAGTATGGACATTTTAACTATATTAATTCTTCCTATCCATGAACATGATATTTGTTTCCATTTATTTATATCTTCTTTCATTCCTTTCTTCAGTGTCTTATAATTTTCTGAGTACATATCTTTTACTTTTTGGTTAAATTTATTCCCAGGTATTTTATAGTCTTTGGAGCAATTGTAAATGGCATTGTTTTTTTAATTTCTCCTTCTGATGTTTTGTTATTGGTATATACAAATGCAACTGATTTCTGAATATTAATTTTCTATCCTGCTACTTTACTAAATTCATCTATCAGCTCTAATAGCTTCTTGGTGGAGTCTTTAGGGTTCTCTATATATAGTATCATATCATCTGCATATAATGATAATTTTACTTCCTCCTTACCAATTTGGATGCCTTTTATTTCTTTTTGTTGTCTGATTGCTGTGGCTAGAACTTCCAGCACTATGTTGAATAGAAGCGGAGATAGTGGGCAACCTTGCCTTGTTCCTGATCTTAGGGGGAATGGTTTTAGCTTTTCCCCATTGAGTATGATGTTAGCTGTGGGTTTGTCATATATGGCCTTTATTATGTTGAGATATGATCCCTCTATTCCCACTTTCTTAAGGGTTTTTATCATAAATGGCTGTTGGATTTTATCAAATGCTTTTTCTGCATCTATTGATATGATCATGTGATTTTTATTTTTCATTTTGTTAATGTGGTGTATCACATTAATTGATTTGCGGATGTTGAACCACCCTTGCATACCAGGGATGAATCCCACTTGATCATGATGTATGATCTTTTTAATGTATTGCTGAATTATGTTCGCTAATATTTTGTTGAGGATTTTTGCATCTATGTTCATTAGAGATATCGGCCTGTAGTTTTCTTTTTTTGTGGTGTCTTTGTCTGATTTTGGGATCAGGGTGATAGTAGCTTCGTAAAAAGTGTTTGGGAGTCTTCCCTCCTTCTGGATTTTTTGGAAGAGCTTGAGGAGAATAGGTGATAATTCTTTTTTGAACGTTTTGTAAACTTCACCTGTAAAGCCATCTGGTCCAGGGCTTTTGTTTGTTGGGAGATTGTTGATTACTGATTCAATTTCCGTGGTGGTAATCAGTCTATTCAGGTTTTCTGTTTCTTCTTGAGTTAGCCTTGGAAGGTTATACGCCTCTAGAAAATTGTCCATTTCTTCCAGATTGTCAAATTTGTTGGCATATAGTTGCTCATAGTAACTTCTTAAAACTTTTTGTATTTCTGCAGTGTCCGTTGTCACTTCTCTTTCATTTCTGATTTTATTAATTTGGGTCCTCTCTCTCTTTTTTTTAATGAGTCTGGCTAAAGGTTTGTCGATTTTGTTTATTTTCTCTAAGAACCAACTCTTGGATTCATTGATCTTTTGTATTGTTTTTCTGGTTTCTATTTCATTTATTTCTGCTCTGATCTTTATTATCTCCTTCCTTGTACTCCCTTTGGGCTTATTTTGCTGTTCTTTTTCCAGATCCCTTAAGTGTGAAGATAAACTGTTGATTAGTGATGTTTCTTGTTTCTTTAGGTAGGCCTGCGATGCTATGAATTTCCCTCTTAGGACTGCTTTCGCGGCATCCTATAGATTTTGGGTCATCGTGTTTTCATTTTTGTTTGTCTCGAGATATCTTTTGATTTCTTCCTTGATCTCCTGCTTGACCCATTCATTATTTAGTAATAAGTTATTCAGCCTCCATGAATTGGTGTGTCTTCCAGTTTTTTTCCTGTAGTTCATTTCTAATTTCACAGCATTGTGATCAGAGAAGACAATTGGTATGATTTCAATTTTCTTAAATTTATCAAGACTTATTTTGTGGCCTAACATATGGTCTATCTTGGAAAATGTTCCATGTGCGCTTGAGAAAAACGTGTATTTTGCAGCATTGGGGTGAAATGTTCTGAAAATATCGATTAAATCCAAGTGGTCCAATGTATCATTTAAGGCTGTTGTTTCCATATTGATTTTCTGTCTGGAAGACCTGTCCCTTGTTGTCTGAGGTGTGTTGAAGTCCCCTACTATGATAGTGTTACTGTTGATCTCTGTCTTTATGTCAGTCAGTACTTGTTTTATATATTTAGGTGCTCCTATGTTGGTGCATAGATGTTTACTAGGGTTATGTCCTCTTGTCGGATCAATCCCTTTATTATTATATAGTGCCCATCTTTATCTTTTAATATGTTCTTCATTTTAAAGTCTATTTTGTCAGATATAAGTATTGCAACTCCAGCTTTTTTCTCATTTCCATTTGCATGAAATATCTTACTCCAACCCTTCACTTTCAGCCTGTGTGTGTCTTTTGTTCTGAGGTGAGTCTCTTGTATACAGCATATACAAGTGTCTTGCTTTCTTATCCAGTCAGCCACCCTATGTCTCTTGATTGGAGCATTTAATCCGTTTACATTTAAAGTGGTTATTGATAGGTACATAGTTATTGCCATTTTTAAATTTGTAGTTAGGTTGTTTTGATCTTTCTTCTATTTACAGAAGTCCTTTTAGTATTTCTTGCAATGCTGGCTTGGTGGTAATAAATTCCTTTAGCTTATTTTTTTCTGGAAAGCTCTTTATCTCTCCATCAACTTTAAATGATAGCCTTGCTAGATAAGGCAATCTAGGTTGTAGGCCTTTGTTTTCCATCACTTTGAGTATCTCCTGCCACTCCCTCCTGGCCTTCAATGTTTCTGTAGAAAAGTCATTTGATAGTCTTATGGGAGTTCCCTTGTATGTAACCCTCTGTCTTTCTCTTGCTGCTTTTAGGATTCTCTCTTTGTCTTTAAGCTTTGCCATTTTTACTATAGTGTGTCTTGATGTGGACCTGTTTGGGTTTATCCTGGTTGGAACTCTCTGCACTTCCTGGGCTTGTATGTTGGTTTCCTTCATCAGGTTGGGAAAGGTTTCAGACATTATTACTTCAAATATGTTCCAATCCCTTGCTTCCTCTCTTCACCTTCTGGTATTCCTATGATGCGCATGTTGTTGCGCTTGATGTTATCCCAGAGGTCTCTTAAGCCATCCTCATTGTTTTTTATTCTTTTTTCTTTCTGTTGTTCCGTTTGGGTGATCTCTGCTACCTTGTCTTCTAAGTCGCTGATTCAATCCTCTGCTTCATCTAACCTGCTGGTAATTCCTTCAAGTGAGTTCTTAATTTCGGTAATTGTGTTCTTTAGTTCTAACTGGTTGTTTGTTATGATTTCTAAATCCTTCTTTATGTCTTCTCTAAGCTCCTTAAACATTCTTATCACCAGTGTTCTGAACTCTGTCTCTGAAAGGTTGGTTACCTCTGCTTCATTTGGTTCCAGTTGTGGAGGTTTCTTCTGTTCTTTTATTTGGGACGTGTATCTTTGTTTCCCCATTCTGGCTGACTCTCTGTGTTTGCTTTGATGTATTAGGTAGATCCCCTAGAGTTCTTAGTTCTTGCTAGGTTATCTTATGTAGTATGTGTCCTTTATATTTGACTTGCACTACTTCGTTCTTCTCCTCTGCGTGTGCTCCAAAGGTGACTCTTGTGTTGTGTATATTGTCCTGTTCAAGAAGATCTTTAATTGCTTTTTGCTTGTAAGTAGGTGGGGTTAACTCCTAGGCTGACTCGTTGTGAGACTTGGCTCTGCCCACCGCAGGGCGTTCTGCTGCGTGAGGGTTGACCACTTAAATGTGGTTTGGCCTCTATGGGCTCTAGTGCCTGCAGAGAATTCCCTCTGGTTGTGTGACTTGTAGGTCAAACCCAGTAGTACTCTGGTTTGGTCTGGAGTTGGCATCTGGATATGTTGAATCTTGTGCCTCTTAAGCTGGGCCCTGGTAGGGCAGTTTCAGAACAAAGCAAATCACCAAGCACAACAACAACAACAACAACAAAGAAAAGAAATCAAGTACATTCACATGTAAAAACACCCGGTAACCCCCACTTGACACAGGCAAAGATATCAAAGATATAAAGACAAAGCAAAACAAAACAAAACAAAGCAAAACAAAAAGCAGCGCCAGTCTTGGCTTAAGCCCACCAAGTAATGTCCAGGTTGTCCTCTGCTGTACCAAAGAGCCCCCTGCTTATTGCGCAGGCAGAGCCGGTCACCTGGTGCCCAGAGTGACTTTGGGACTGTAGATTTAAATGCATGGGCCTGAGGGGTCTGGATGATAGTTTTTACAAAGTCAGTGCAGTTTCTGCCCTTGCCTGCACATATGCACACTGAGAGTAGCACCATCAGCCCCATGTCCAGTACTCCTGAGTCTTAGGGCACTTCAGTGTGTGTGTGTATGGGAGGGGGGTGCGGGCGGGAGATTTCTGAGCTGCTGAAAGCCCAGAGCTGTGTCTGCTGCTTACTGCTGATCCCTGGGAGTGTCTCTGCAGTTGCACTTGCCCCGCCCTAGGCAGGCCAGAAAGGGTGGGGGCTGGGGATGGAGGGGTCTTCTCTCTCCCAACCCAGCCAAAATCACACTCTTCCCGGCCTCTTCCCTGGGTCAGGGCTGCCTGTCAGTCTTCCCAGAGCCTGAGCGCTACTACGGCTCCTCTGTAATCTGACACTACTCCTCAGTTCAGGGGCCAGTTTAAGTCTCTGGAAGGGCGGGGTAGGATTGGAAGGGGGGGGGAGGGGCCCAGGTATGGAGTCTATGTTCTTTGTCCGCCCCAGGGCCCACTAGCCGCCCTCCCGGTGGGAGAGATCAGCCGTGGGACACAGGGAAAGAGCCCACCTCCTGGTCTCTGTGCTCTCCGTTCCACCCTGGGATCCCATGCGTGCCTGGAACTGTGGGTGCCACCGTGGTTTTTGCTGCCGCCTCCGCCACCGGCCGGGACACCGCCGCGGGCCCGTGCGTTTTCACTCCGTTCCCTTCCTTCCTTCCCCTGTTCGCCCAATTAGCGCACCTTCAAGTAATCCTTCCACGAGTCTCTTAGCTGTTCTGTGTGATGAGCAAAGAGTTCTTTGATGGGTTATAGGTCCCGTTTATAATAAGATCCGGAGGAGAACTCAGAAAGTGTGCCCTGCTGCCACCATTCCTATGACGTCATTCCTTGCCTTGATAGTTTTGAGAGTTTATAGGCCTGGATACCTCCAGCACTATTAGAATTTATAGCAACATAATCGATTGTACTCACCTTTGAATTTAATCCCATAGAAACCTGTCATTTTTTTAAACTATTGTTTACAGATTAGCCCATTGCTCACCATTCTTAGAACTAATAAAAGCCTAATTGTCTTCCATTTCTCCCACCACAGATACAGTTACCCCATATTGTAAATTGTTGGTGTCACCACTCATATTTGGAAGTTCAGGAGGATGACTTTTCATATAGTTTTGTACATGGGTCTTTGGTTTTACTGTAGTCATTGCTTTGCTTATTTTAATGGGCAGTCTGAGAGATTCAAAAACTATACCACCTCTGTCTTATAGATTTCTCTCTCCATTTTGGGGGTATCAGCACAAGAACTAGGTACAGCAGGTCCAAACTCCTCAGGAATAATACATGATAGGCCTGTCATCTAGGTTGGAGTGGGGCAAGCGAATGCCATTTGTTACTGTGGAGCTTCCCTTTTCTTTAAGGAAAGCATATTAAAATAGAAGAGGAAGACTAAGCAACTGTAAAGAGAAAAACAATTCATTCAGAAGGGTCACTGATCTGGTACAACCTTCTCTC
The DNA here is from genome assembly GCF_004115265.2 of Rhinolophus ferrumequinum. NCBI lineage: Eukaryota > Metazoa > Chordata > Mammalia > Chiroptera > Rhinolophidae > Rhinolophus > Rhinolophus ferrumequinum. Next base: position 21,312,753 of record NC_046301.1, on the reverse strand, counting down.
TTTTCCATGAAAGGAATTCTTACCCCAGCTCATAGTTTGGATTCATTCGTCAATTTATTTGTTCATTGTTCATGTATTCAGTTATTTTGATTTACCTCCTATGTGCTGGATTCACTCTAAGAGACACAAAAATTACTGAAACCTAGATCCGACTCTCAAATGTCTTGAGTGTAGTATGGAAGATAAAATGATTCTGCAAATAACTGTAATATAAATGCTATAACGGTACGTCCTCAGAGAAGAGGGCCAGTTCATCAGCAAAGGGTCAAAAGACATAAAATAACATCTCTCTGCTCTACCTCATTTCTATCCAAATCTTCCCAGTAGCGCAAGGATACACTTTCAGGAGACAGGCAAGCCTTGGTTTTCAAGCAGCTCAGAAGAGGGGAAGCGGTGGATTTCTTCATCCATAGGCATGTTCAAAAGGGAGATGTTGTCCGTCAAGGAATGCCTGTTTAAGTACCACGTGATTCTGTCCGACATCCTGGCAAGAAAGGAAAACCAAAAATATTCGTCATAAAGTTACCCAGTTTTAAAAAAGGGAATTATGACAAAATATGGGTTTTTCCCGGGGAGGTGTGGGGGGGGGGGACTGAAAGAAATAGTTTGGAAAGTAAATAACCATGAAGAAGCCCGGAGACTCTTTATGAACAGCTTATTGGAAACGCAGGAAAAATGTTTGCCTCAGCCCGAAACGAACAGGCATCTGAAAATAAACACTGAATGCCTAAATGGCAAAGGAAAGAAGGCTGTTTTTTAAAAAGGAGGGAGTGGAGCAAGGAATCTTTTTAGGGAGGAAAATTATTTTCCAGGAAGATGAGGGGGAATCCTACAAATGTGACCGGTCAAATTTACACAAAATTAAATAGGTCAAAACTGCTTAATTACCAGGGCATCTTGTAAGGGAATCCAAAATCAAACACTGTAGTCTTCAAACAAAGAAAGGAACACAGGTAGACTATTTTATTGGAACTACTTCAGAGTCAAGATGAAAAAGAATGTACTCAAGCACATGAAGGCAAGAGCAAAAAAAAAAAAAAAAAAAAAAAGAATTGTCACCATATTTAATGAAAAAAGTTATTTCATAGAGTTCTCCTATTTAAACAGAGAATCTGTGTCAATTAGCTTTTGCTACCTGATAAGACACTCCAAAATTTAGCTGTTTAAAACAACAATTATTTAACTGGTCATGATTCAGTGGATAGGCAGTTCTGCTGGTATTCTCTGGGTCTCACTCATGTGGCTGCAGTGAGCTGGTGCCTCAGCTGGCGGTGGACAGTCAGATGGCCTCCCTCACCAGTCTGGCAATCTCAGCTTCTCTCTGGTTCTCCCTCATGTGGTCTCTCCAGCAGGCTAGTTCAGGACTATCACATCCTTGTTTGAGGATGACATGCTCAGCCACACAGAGCAAATCCTAATGTGTAAGTATTTAAGAACCTGGACTTGGGTTTTATTTCCTCAAGTCCTATTGCTCAAAGCAAGTGGTTTGGCAGGTGCCCAGGTTCAAAGGAGCAAGAATCAAATGCCACCACTTGTTGGGAAGAATGGCAAAGTCACAGTACACGGAGAAGTGTACATAAAGACAGCAGGGATTATTATGGACATCTCTACAAATAATCCACACAGTTTGTCTGCTGGCTACAAAAGAAGCTTTGCCCCCACATGAAAGATGGGGAGCAAAGCTCTTTCTCTTCCCCCAGAGTCATATCTCATTATGGTATCAGGCTTGAAGCATAGGATCTTCACCTAAACGGGTCCAGGTACAGATGAGGATTTTCAGGTCAGTTCCTTGGGTGAGATTCCTCTTTATCCAAAGGCTTATCCAGTAAAGTTATCCATCTACTTCACACACACAAAACAAAACACAACATAAATAGTGAGAGGTGGTAGGTAACAAGGATAGAGACTCCCACTCCAAATGGGAAGTATAGAGCAGTCACACTTATTCACAGCTGTTGTGAAATCCTGCCAAGCAAATATTAGCAAGGACCTCTACTCCTGGAGCAGGGCATATTCCTGAATTGGGGCTCAATTCTAAACCCCACGAATGGTTCCCAAGTCTATTATTCTATGCTGCTTTTGGCTATGCCCCCTAGAAGCCTGAATCCTATCCATACAATGTTGAGGCTCAGAGGCCTTCTTTGGTTTTGAACTGATTCTGTCCTTTTTAGCAAAATCTTGCAGTGTTTCCATCAAGCTTTATGAGTTCCTCCATGAAGCAGAATCAAGTCCATCCACTCCATGCCCCAAAAGCTATGTGCACAGTTTCTTTGAAAATAGACATCCCTCTGTTGAGGGAGCATGTCAGACTGATGAGGGAAAGGACCCTTAAAACTACTAAACGCCCTTTTGTCTTGCTGCAAGAGTCTCCTAGGTACCATCGTAAATCTTCCAGAGGACTTAAAAAGAATCTGATAGTCACACCTTCGATTTAGCCTTTACCAAGAAGCATTTCTTATTTTGAGAATCTTTTGCTGTCTGGAGAGCCTGGAGCTGAAGAACAGTTTTGTTTTCCAACCCAGAGAATTTGGCTTCCCTGTACATCTCTAAATTCTTATTGCCAAATCGTTCTCTCTTTAGCTCGTCTTTCTCTCATAGTAACATGTCAGGTGCAGCTAGGAGAAGCCAATGGACATTTTAACCATTTGGCCATAAAATCATCTTCAGCATATCTACAAGTTTATTTGGTACATTTTTTTTTTAAATACTGTGACAGTTTTCCCAATTGTTTCACAGCTAAATAACAAGGATCACCATCATTTTAGCCAGCTATTACTGTTTCCTCACCAATTTCTTAGCCTCTACTTACAGCTCTTTTGCCTTTTTTAAGTCTTTGCCAGCAGTTTCCTCACTGCTTTGTCATCCTCCATTTGCTGTGTAATCCCAAACCACTGCTATATGTTTTGAGTTTTCTTATAACAGCCTGTCACTTCTGGTACTAATTTCATATCAGTTTAGTTTTACTGCATAATAAACTACTCCCCTAAGAAACTGGCTGGAAGAAAACAAGCATTTATTTGACCATGAGTCTGTGGGTTGACTGGGCAGTTCTGGGCTGAATTGGCTCACTAGGGCCTGGAGAATCTAGGACGGTCTCCCTTAGATGACCCGGACTGAGCTGGCGTGGGCAGCTTAGCCTCTCTCCATACTGTCTTTCCTCCTCAAAGAAGCGAATCAAGCTTGTTCACATTTTTCCCAGCACAAGGCAACAGTTTTCCCAGCACAGGGAAAGAAGACAAGCCCTGGAGTGCAAATATTTTTCAAGCTTTTGTTTGCATAACTTAGCTGATATCCTATTGGCCCAAGCAAGTCACATGACAAGCACATTTTCACAGGGTAGACAAATAAACATATTTTCATTGGAGAAGAAGCCAAGCAACACTGCAAAGGGGTGTACTTATAGGAATGAGAGGAATAATTTTGCAAACAACCTGCCCCATAAGCTAATAATTACAGTTCTAACAGCAGAAAATGTACATAAGCATACTAGACTGATCAATAAACTAGGTCAAGATAAATCACAGGTCTCTAGAAAATCTTTAGGTGTAGAGATGGTGACCATAATATATAACTTGCCAGAGATTGCCACAGGGCCTGAGGCCTGTTGGATAACCAGTGATCACACTTCTAGTCAATGTGAATATCACTAGAGAAGGTTCTGAGCTGTGAGAGAGAGGAGTATCAACTGGTGGAATTCTAAACTGACACGTAGGGACCCATAGGATCAATAAAAAGCAGTATTTTGTATGCCCCCATTATACAAACCTTCTCTTAAATGTATTCCAGTGAATCAGATTAAAAGAAATATCAAGGGTAACTGGAAGACAAAAGAAGACAGTGCTTCCAAAAATGACAACCTGAAACTTAAAGACTGAGATGTGGAAAAAAACAAAAAACATACGTTATCCCAAAGGAAGTTGAAGTGCATCTCCCCTGACATCCCTGACACGTCAGAATCATATGTGCTGAACGTAATTTTAATTTTAGTTAAAATTCAGATAATTTTAACTTTCAGTTTGGATTACATACCTCATTCTTTTCTTCTATTAACAGTTATTTCCCACAAGTTTCAGGAATTTGTTCTCTATTGAATTATGGATCTTCCCAGAGCACAAAGTTTAGAAAGATGACCCAAAGTACAATAAACCAGAAACAGCTCTTAGTGGGACCATAATAAAAAGGTAAAATGTCTAAAAATAAACTATTGGAGGAAAAGCACCATTTGTGACCAATCAAAAAAAAACAGATGTTATAAGAATAAATAAAATATTTCTTGTTTTCATATCATAGCTGCATGAGAAGATTCGATAGAAATACATTAAAACAATTACCATGGTTATCTTTGTTGTTTAGACTATGATAATTCAATTTTCCTTTATTTTGTTATAACAATTTTTATAAAACAAAAGTGTGTTACACATTAGAAATGACAATAACGGAAAACATGGACTGATTCAGTTGTCATAATTAATTTGCTTTAAATACTTTGAAACAAAGGCAGAATACAAAACATACGTACATGCATCATCCTGGTATTATCTTTTCTAAAGTTAAAATAAATGTCAGTCCTATGATTGGGTAAACAGTCTTTCACCCAGGAATTTCCCCTAGGAAACAAATTGTTTTTAGCACTGTTATAAATGGTTGGTACTGTAGGGAGACACTTTTCAAGTGTGTACACAGTTCTGGATAGTTTGCTAATTAAAAATAAATTGGGAAAGTGATAGAAATAATTTGCAGAATGATCAGGAAAAGTTGAGGAAGCATTTATAGAGCTTATATGATAGCTGTCCTTGAATAGATTACAATCCAGATAACATAAGGCAGGGGGCCCTGATTAATTCAAGGGGTACAATTTTAATCTTCCTATACTAACACATTAACAGATTGGGCAAAATACATATTTATGGGACATCGATATGAATCTAAACTCATTTAGTATTGTCTAGAAAAATTTTGTTTTGGCTTTGAACAAATCTTTACATAAACCCCAAATTAAACACTTTACCTACTACTATATGTCCTATTTAACTTGTGTTTTCCAAAAGGTAGGGGATAGGGAGGGAAATAAACAGACCTGCTGCAGTCATGTTCCTAATACATTATTATTATCCTTCTCTTCATAACTGCGTTGACATCTATTATAATGTAACGCGTCTATTAAACATTTAGACATTGAGGTCATCTGGCAGAGCCTATATGGGAATTTCTATGTTGCCAAACATACTAGGAACTATTTGAACTATACATGTAAGAGAAAAGAAAAAAAGGAGGGGAGAATTATTCAATCACACAAACTATTCGAAAATATAAAAACAAAACAAACAAACAAACAAAAAACAGTGTCAAACAATGCATGTCAACATCTGAAAATATCTGCTCTAGATATCAAAGTTCGATACTTCTCTAATCATTCTTTTTCTATTTTGGTCATTGCTATATCCCCAACTCCTGAAAAAAAAAATAGATGGCATATATAGTAGCCACTTAATAAACATTTTAAGTTTTTAATAAACATTTTTGCTAAATGAATTAGTGACTACATGAAAAAATATTTTTGTCTGTGAGAAATTTCCTGAAAAGTGGTAGCTCCAGGCATCCTTGGTATCAACTATTGGGTTCCCTTAATGGGGACATCTTTATCCTTGTGTCCATCCAAATTCTTTCATTCTTCACAACTCACGTTGAGACCTATATTTTTTCTTAGGATTCCTTGACCTCTTCTGCCTTCACTGGTCTCTCAACTAGACTTCTTCAGCTCATCATACAGTGTGTTGAGTTCTTTCCCACTGTTTATCGTTGATTCATTTTCTAAATGGACTGTGTAATCCTTTCAAGCTATGTCTTCTCAATTTATTGATAAAAAGATTAATGAGACATGATCCCTGTCCTTGAGAAGCTTACCGACCGATAGGAACATACATGAAAAATCAATGAGTTCAGCATGTCAAATGGTAGACGTTTAGGTTGGCCCTCTTAATCGCCATTCCACCCTCCCTCTATTTGAAGAGACTGGAAAGCTGATTCCTACATTTTTCATATGTGCCTATAGCTAATTGTCTGTGTCTGAACTCGGACTCATCAGATGCACTTGAATGATAGTTTAAAATGAATGTGAGGTGGCAACCATCTTCCTGCCTCTGATAACAACTGGCAAATAAGGTCACACAGATGTGTTTGTGGTGACTGGACACCATGGTCCAGAGTTTAGTCACCAGCTCTATGGCTATGGGAGAAAATGGGGCAACAGCAGCAGTTTCTGACCACTAGGTAGCAGCTGTGGAGGTGTGACCTTCAAATCAATATTCTAGTAGTGGCTTTCTAACTTCTGTTTCTCCTGCCCTATTGAGTATCCAATTCCCTGAATTAAACACTGCTTGAAATCACTAATACTTTCTATCTTACACTGAACCCAGTTGATCTACATGGTATGGTACCAATACATAGAGAATAGAAACACAAAAAGAGAGTAGGTGGCTCCCCAGAGATAACAGGTAGTTAGGAAAGTTACCTCTTAATGGAAAGATAATTGTTCCGCTGAGCCAGGCGATGAGGGAGGGGTGGAAACATGCCATGTAACCCTGCATACTCACAGAATCATAGAATGTTTATACTAGGAAACTTAGAGAAGATCCACCACAGCCCCTTTACTTTCAAATAAAGGGAAAAGACACTTAGAGAGGACCTTTACCTGAAAAAATAGAAGGTATGAGTCCAGTGAACAGCAGGGCCCAGGGCAGAACCAGACTTCCTGATGTCCAATCCATTGCTCATTCAACATGAATCAACATGTAATTTTTATTAAGCTGAATTATTCAGAAAAAGTATTTAGGTATTTCACTTACCTAAAACAAGCACCACAGATGTCAATATGATATTATGATTCTATTTCCATCGATAGTTTCTAAAGGATTAACACAATAGTTAAAATGAGCACAGAATAGTTACAAAGGTATATTGAAATGGGTAGCCTCAATAATAATAGATGAGAATCAAATTCTCCTAACCACTAAGTGTTCATTCCCCCACTGCCTGTTTTTAATAAACAGTTATTGATTATCTCTATTTCTCAGCAAACCTACCGCCCCCTCTGAATACATTGGACTGTCCCAGCATTGCTCCCAAACAACAGAGTCAGCAAAGGCCGCATTTATATCTCTGTTTATTCTGTAAAGTTCTTTCAAAAATATTCACTTACAAATCTACCACACCTCTTTAGGGAAATATACCACCGTTTACTGTTCTCCAGGACAGTCCTGAGTCCATAAATAAATAGATTTACTTTAAAATGCTCCACCTCCTGTTTTGAGTATGAGATCTTTAACTGTCTTTGTTACAAGAGTCAACAGTCTCTTCCGTAGCAAACATTTAACTGACTGGAAAACACTGGAATCTCACAATAGTGTTTCTTATTTGTGGAGGAGATGTCAAAAGATTTCCTGATCCACACCCTGATTTCAAGTAGTTTAAGTGTCATTATCTTCATTTTACTGGAGTAAGTGATGGCTATGACATGAAATTTCTCTTATAAAGTCATAAACCCAGTCAGCAGCGGAAACAGTGTTAGCCTTTGCATTTCCCTGTCTTCTCAGTTTCAAACGTTGGAATTCAGTCCTCAGGTTTTGCCTCACCCACATCCTGCTCAATCCCTAACTGAGGTAGGCAGTGTATTTGGAGCTCTGTCCAGAATCCAATTACCAGTTGCCTGGTGTGGGCACCAAGTACCTGCAGATCCATAATCTTCAGACTTTATCCAACCCTCATGGATGTGTCCATCTTTCCTTATTTGTGTCCCATTCCTTCTGTGCGATTGAGACTTGCCTAAGTCTCAGTCTGCCTTTGGGGATTGAGCAGAAGTGTTGACACGTGGATATCACTTGTGCACCCAATATCCCAGGGGTATATTGATATATCCCAATATCTTGCCCCTGAACCCCAGTTCTGGTTAGGATATTCCTCTAAACAGCAAAAACCATCTAGATCTATGACATTGTTCCCAAGATCTGGAATGTAACAACTGCCCAGATAGCATTCTCGCACAACAAGGTCACTTTCATGAACACCAACTGAGATCCAAAGGTAATATGAGAATTTTTACTTCCTTTGTTTTTCTTATATGTATTCTATGTAAATTCATATTTTGAGTTGTGTTGTATAACATACATATGCACTAAGAAAGCAATTCATATAATTAATAAATATAGAAATTTATGTTAGAAAAGTTCATGCTGAAAAAATGCATGATCAAGAAAATTTGGAGATTAGGAACACATTAGGAACATATGCAGCTGGGTCCCATCCACCTGAATACCGAATGGACCCCTTTGGATGTTTCTAGACTGTAAGACCCATAGATACATGATTCATGTCTGTCTGTGAACAGCGTTCTTATACCTAGCACTGTGCCTGGCATATAACAGACTTTCAATAAATCTTTGTTGAATGAATGAATCAATGGATCAATAAATGACTTGAAACTAGCCTAAATCAAAATAGTTACCATGTATCTTTAGATCCTATAGTGGTCTGAATAGTGTCTGTCAAAATTCACATTTACCTGGAAACTTAGTATGTGACTTTATTTGGAAATAGGGACTTTCCAGTGATACTTAAGACAATAATTAAGATGAGATCATGCTAGATTGGGGTGGGCTTGAAATCCAGTGAGAATGTCTTTATAAGAGACAGAAAATGATAGAGAGAGACAGAGGAAAAGGTCATGTGAAGGCAGAGGTAGACAGAGAGTGGAGTGATGTAGCTCGTCCTACAAGCCAGGGAACACCTGGGGCCTCCAGAAGCTGAAGGAGGCAAGGACAGTTTCTTCCCTAGGACCTTCAGAGGGAGCATGGCCCTGCTGGCACCTGATTTTGGACTTTTAGCAGCCAGAACTATGAGAGAATAAATGTGTGTTGTTTCAACACAAAGTTTGTGGTAATTAGTTATGACAGTTCTAGGAAAGTAATATAGATCCTACTAGAAAATAGTATTTTTAGAAACCAGGCCTGGGCCCCAGAAAGTTAGTCCTATTTGACTTGACTTACCTGCCCTTCCCAAATGGTCTATTTTAAAGTATTTAACATACCTCCCATTGGAAGCCATTCATGATATAGAAGGCAATACTAGAAGCTAGGTCTCCAGACTCTGAGAAGCATTCTGTCCACTACACCTTATCATTTATAGCCAGAGAACCTATCGAATATGAAAAAATTGTCATATGGTCTAAGGTGTGGGTAGGCATTGTGGGTATGTACCTAAGAATTCATGATGTCACCTAAAACTCTTTGCTCTTAACATTGCTTATAAGTTTCTGACCTCTGACATACGCCGGTTCCCGCCAGTTAACAACAGTTATGAGACATGTTATATTTTATATCAGTACCTGATCTTCTGGTCACAGCAAAAAACAGAAACTATTTTATTTATTTTTTTTTTTTGTCACTCACTTTTGTCATCATTTAATGTTACTGAGCACTCATCATGTACATGCATTTATATAAATAAAAATGTACTTAAATTATAAATCAGTCAAATTATTTGAAACCTTCAAAAAAGGAATCAAATTTTATTCTACTTGTGGCAAATATTTTTGATCTAGCCTTCATCTCCATAATTAGCATGTACAAACAAAACAATTTGTTTAAAACAATAGATGACCAGAATGTCTGTCATGTACTTTAGAGAGAACTTGCATGAATATATCTATGATTGTGCTTGGCAAAGAAGAGACACTCAGGAAGTGTTAAAGTTGTTTTTCTGGATTAAAAAAGAAAACTCAGAAAAGCCCTTTTGACTTTATTCATTCAATTGCTGGTTGTTATTAGTTGCTGTGGATGTGATTGAAACTATCATTATCTTCTGGATTTTGAGCTTATTTACAATTGTCATTGATTTTGAGCATCCAGAAAGAATGTTGGTGATGCAAAAGTGTCAGGATAATGTGGACATGATGTGGTCACACTGGGTGTGATGATCACAAAGAAAGGGGATATCAGGTCAAAGCAAATGAATTTTAATGTGTAAAATACAAGACTTCAAAAAGGAGGTTGATAAAAGGAAATGTCATCCTAGGGTAGTAAGTATGAAAAGGAAGAAAGATTAAGAAGGATAGAAGGGTTTAGAAAGAAAATTCTGATGAAGACAATCATAAATGATCAGAGTTCAGTTAGGCTGAGATCCACAGGCCTGTACTAAGCGCCTCCTATGAACTTAGCTGTGGGTGAGAGTGAGTAAAGGACATAGCACTGAGCCACTCTGTCTAGCGAACGCTTAGAACCTCTTTGAGAAAAAAAAAGAGGGAGGGATCTGAAGAAGGCTTTGTGTCGATACGTGGTGCGATTAAATAACTCTGTTTTAAAAGGAAATCCCAGGGAGCAAGTCTTCGATATATTTATAAGGGTTCACAGTACTTGGCATGCATTTTTGAATACACATAGAAAGTCCCCAGTAAATGAGTATGTTTCTGTGCGTTTTACTTAACCTATGAATTAATAATGTGTGAATAAATGGGCTATAAAAGCAAAGATAAAATCACACAGAGAGAGCCAAGAATAAAGAATATGTAAGAATAGTGGCAAAGAGGCTAACATCCAGATACAACTTTCAAAACAAAATGAAAAACTAAAGATCGTGAAAAGAAGGTGGTGAGAGTGGTGTCTGAAGACACAGGCAGTGACTTTGGGGACCCCTCCCATTTTCTCTGCAGGGTTCAGAATGACTCAGGGAAACCTAGGTGACAGCTGCTCAGACGGGCTCGAAGCATGGGCTTAGTTTGACACTTGTATCAATTACTTGACTGACAGTATTGGGGAAAAAAAATCTATGAAATGTGGTGATGTCAGAAAGCTGTGGAGGCAAAGAGAGTACTTAAGCATCAAATAATGAAAACTATTACACATTACACTGATTGGCCAAGTCGGTAAACTTATACAAACAGTGTAAAATTCCATGTTGGGTTCCAAAAGTCTATCCCACTAGTGCAGGATAAGTGATCTAGTTGCTAGAAATTTATATTCTTATTTATGTTTTACTTGACTCCCAATTTATGTAATAATTCAAGCACAGACACACAGACACACACACACACACACACACACACACACACACACACACCCATCTGATAAAAAAACATATTGTCCCAATTAAATTCCCTTTTATTCTACAGTGGTTCATATTTCATATGGTCTATTGCGCCATGTTCTGAATTTATTCTGAAGGCCGCTAAAAGATCTGGAATCAAGAAAACGGAAGCAAGGTTTTTCCCAGAGGAGAAACCAATTCAGGGAATTGGTCGTGTCCTCAAACAACTGAAGTTATCGTGTGAAGGAAGGATTTGACTAATTATGTTAGACGGTAGAAAAAAGGCAATGGCAAAAATGGATATGCATTATCTGCATATAACAAATCATATTCTGTCATTGAAGTTGTTCAACAGTGGTCTGCCTACGTTAGGAATACATGAATTTTGTGTCACTGGAAGCATTCCAGAAGGGGCTAGATGACTATGGACAATGAGGGAGAGTGGATAATAGACTCTATGTCCTTTTCTGCTTTCAAGTAAATAGTACAGATAATAGAAAAAATGTGGAAGAAGAAAAGCACGCATCCACGTACATATCATCTCTGTAGTGTCAGAGAGCCTTTACAACCTCTGTGAAAACTATTTTGAAACTTACTTCACTGTTTTCAGGAAAATTAGGTTAAATGACCTATGTAAAGCGCCCCTCCCATAGTAGGTGCTAAATAAGTCATGAAACAATATGTTAACAATTATGATAGCAATTATATAGTCTCTATAGAGTAAAACTGGCAAATATCTTAAAAATCCACCACTAGATAAAGGAAAAGAAAAACAATGAAATCAGGTAATATTCATGGTCCTTCTTTTGTAGGACCTACTTTTGTAATGCAAAACTACAGGTCACCCTCTTATTACCTTCTGACTGCTTAAACAAGTGATTCTCCATCTGTAGAAAACATTTACTTGAATAAAAATATTCATACTTCACAGATGAGTCAGCACGCCTGTAGAAATCAAAAGCAAAACCAATAAATTAATTAAGATTCAAAATTCTAGTTTCAGACAAACACTTTAAATATAAGAAAGTAAAAAATATACATATAGCCAATTAACAGTGGGGATTCTTTTTCCTTAAGTGTTGTTTTTTTTTTTTTTTTTTCCCCCTCTTCCAAACAGTATCTGAAGAAGAGGTCGTTTACAGAAAAAGAAATTTATCATTTAAAATACTCTTTAGAGGTTAACTAACCCATGAAAATTGATGCTTGATCAATAACTTTAGAAATTGCCCTACCTTTTAGGTTTTCCTTTGAGAAACTGGACAGTCTTTAGATAGTTCAACATATAGACTAATTTTAAAAATGCATTGAATGTACTTCAAGTGTCAGTGAAATCTGATTTACAATTAAAAGTGTGTATCCTTAAGTGTAAGTGAAACTGTGCTTCGTGTCCTCATTATGAATTTACCAAATAAATCATAACTAAAATATTCATAATAAAAGCATTTATTTTAGAGAGAAACTTGCTTGAAAACAGTGCTGCTTAAAAAATTTTTTAAAAGTGTCCCTAGTGTAGACAGAGTGAGGAACATAGAATATAGCTTTACTTAGGAAATTTCGCAAAGCAGCCCAAAATTAATATGCACAAAAATTATTTGAAGAAACTTCACAAACTTGTTGTTTTTCAATTTTCAGAGCAGATGAAAGACACTTGCAATATTAAAACCTATAGCTGTCACCTGATCTGTGAACTCTGCCAGTTCTAAGGATCAAGGTAGAACTAGTGTAATGAGAACTGGTTCCTGGGTAACAGGAGAAATGAAGCTTATGCAAGGATATTAGAAAGTTAATCCCAAGAAGGATCACCAGAGACAGGCAAATTGAAAGGAAATAAAGAAGGAAGGCACAGGCAGGAGGGGGAAATGGGGTGGGGGGGGACCGGTGGAAGGGGGAAGAACAGTGACATTTGGTGATGAACCATATGTGCGTGGTTTGAAAGACATGACTGAATTGTTTTTGGTGCAGTATTATTCTGACATTTAGAATGAGGCAATTTTCCATTTCCATTAATGTACTGCCAAATAGAAGGGGAACTGTCGCGAATTAAAGACTAAAGAAAGCTGTTCCTCAAAGTTGTATTAAATCATTGCTGATGAACTCATTAAGACCAAATTAACAAGGTAAATTGTACTAGGATTAACCAGCAAGAAAACCCAAGTAAAATTATACAGCTTCATAGTTTCTACACGGTCCCACATTAAGCACTGCCAGCACATCATGTGAAAGTGAGAGATCTTAAGTCTCTGCAAATCTCTCATTAGCCTCGGGAAGGACTCAGGGTTACCTCAGAGATGAGAGCAAATTTCATGTAGTATCCTACCAGACTGCATAACAACCAGAAGAATTAGGGGAAATAATCCCCTCTTTCCTACTCACCCCAATTTTCAAATAGAAAAACAAGCTAAAAGTAGCCTACCTTGTATGAAGTAATTAGAGGCAAAGAGGGGTTGTCTGTGATTAGGCCAGGCACTCAGCCCCTTTCTGATGTCAGCATAAAGAAGGTTTTATAGCTGTATAAATAAGTCTCCTTAGTTTACTTGAAATCAAGCACACATCTTTTTGCCTTCCTCTGGTGAGAGTGGACAGTCCTCTGTGGTCTTCAGGGACTGCTGATGAATTTCATGTTTCATATGGAGGACCTGAAAATTAAAGTACTTCTGCTCTCAAGATTCCAGGATTCCCAAATCCTCCAAGATGATTAGCCCATCTGGTTACAGGGCAACTCAGACTTGTCATTTCTATATACTTCTCAGCATTGAAGTTCTAGGGATTGTAGACCAACTAGTTTGGGAAAAAGATAAAAAAAGGCAACAGCAGAACACACAATTCAACGTGCTCCTTAATTTGTCCAGTGGCCACAGTCTATATTTTCTTATCTTGAGTCCATGTTTTAGAACTTGCAATAAAGTCCTGGAAATATTTCATATGATGATGCTCTGTCCTCTCACGTCATGTTCTTCAGTGGCATTTTGAGGTCTTCTTTTTGTCATGGAAAATGGGGACTCAAGTCAGATCCCCACGATGGCCTGCATCTCGGCCATAGACCATCTCTTTTCCTCCTCACAAGACTGCCAGTACCTAGCATGTTGCTTGAAATAGAAGAGGCACATCGTAAGTGCCTTTTTAAAGATTTTAATGGAGGAACTAATAATAATGTTCTCTACTTAAATTATAGCCCAAGTACAGGATTCTTCCCATACATCAACAAACAATCATTTGAAACTTTTGAAAATACTGGTTCTAACTTGCAATGAAGACAATACCAGTTATGTCTTAAATGCAATTAATCCGCTGCCTTTTCTCTGATCTTTTTTCATAGCCATTACAGTAAAGCTCAGCTTTCAAAAGTAATTCCTTCAGAATATATTGCTATATGGTCTTTTAAAATTTTAATTGATTCAATTCATTTATAAAAATCCTTTTTAAAAGTACAATTTTAATTGGGTTCATTTTAAATGACTGAGTCATTTACAGTGATACAGCATTGTTACTCTCATGATCTCAAAGTCCACATACATGTTGTTTATTTCTAACATAGGGAAAAGGTAGGATTATTGTTTCTGTATTATAGACCCTGAAATAAATACCTGTATATATGGCATTCAGTAAATCCCCCAACCATGGGGAATTTGAAACTCAGAATCAAATCTATTATTCTTTTTTTTATTTTTTTATTATTAGTTTCAGGTGTACAAAGCAATGTAATAGTTAGACATTTATACCCCTCACAAAGTGATAACCCTCAAATCCATTATTCTTTTTCCAAGAAATCACATTTCCATTTCTTTTTTTCATTTCTTTCTTAAAAATTTATTTTTCTGTTGTCATTTAGTTTCCCCTTATGAAGCATCTAATTTCCGCTTCCTAAACTTTAAATGAAAATGTAAATGTGAATTACTCCACCCACTCCCTACCAACTAATTTTCAAAGTCATTGTCTATGGCCAATTGCTGTTAAACCAGTGTTAAGTAAGTTCTGCTGAAGCCAACAGGACCCAGAGACAAGGGTTTGATGAAAAAAAAGTATAAAGTCTCTATAGGTGTCTGATTCAAAACGTTGTAGCCTCTTTAAAATAATGAAAGGGACTATTGAATGCTGGCAAAGACATACTGCCTAGCCACTTCCACACTAAAAGATTGAAACATGGAAAATCATTATGTCTAGACATGTTACTCCAACTTTGTTTATACTAGACACTAAGTTCAACATATCACAATCATAATGTATACAAACAAGATGACCCACGTTTGCTATTTAAATTAGATAATCCCGTTTGCTTTTGCTAGGGTACCTAGTTGCAGTTTACTCATCTGATAATTATACCCACAGAAAAAGTGATTTTAAGCAAAGAACTTTCTAGAGAAGAAACCAAAACAAACAAACAAAAATCCCCTTTGCTTCTTTTGTTTGTTGTTATTTTTCAAGGTTTTTTTTTTTTCATCTGTCTTATAAATATACCAAAAAAAAAAATATTTACTGAAACAAACAAACAAAAAAACATTTGAATAAAACAACCAAAGTCAACTGGACTGAAAATGTTCTGGCCTCAGGGTGCATTTTTCCAGCTTCATGCACTGCCTGCACAAGGTCAGGCCTCCTATTGAATGTTGTTTCCTGAAATCAGGCTGCTTCATTTGTACTCTAAGTAAAGTCACCAAGGACCATAAATAGTCTCCTGACCTCAATGGGGCTGAGCTCCATGCTCTGTTAGCTGGCTAAGCAGAGCATAGTGAAGGCCCATCTAACCCCGGATCCGTACATTTGCAATGATTACTGCCTAGATTCACGCTTTCAAGATTTACTAGGAAATGGAAGGAAGAACCCCCTTTCAGCCCTCCGACTAATGGGCACCATCTTCATCAGTGCAATGCAATTAGAACCTTTTCTAGTGATCCTGGTCGGCTTTCCTACCTGATTTACGTCTCCATTCGCTTACTTTACCGTAGTCACACTGACAATTTTAACAAAAATGCAGATATTAGGTTTAGATTATTTTTATTAAAACAAAAATATATATTTTTTAGCCTCTAAATAGTATAAGATGATCAGCTTCATTTGTATGTAATAGGTTTTTCTTTTTTGTTACTTTGAATGTAGAAAGACCTTCCCTCTATTACTGGACTTGGATTCTATGAATTTAAGAATAGAGAGTTTTTGCTTTAACCTTTGTGGTAGCCTGACAATGACTCTGATCCAAATGGTGTATGTTAGTTACAAATGTCCCCGGAGAAACTTATGTTAACTCAATTTGCACCTGACCACTTTGGTCTCCCCAAAGTCCTCAGAAGAATTGCCAAATCTTTCTTTCCAGCATAATTATATTCTGTAGGTTTTTTCAGTTTTGACATAATAAATCTCACCTACCTCTTCACAATATTCTTCAGTCTTCTCACTAGTTGTAAGAATCCCCAAAGACCTTTATATTCTTCTTCTATAATTTTCTTTGACAAGTCATAGCTATTTCCATTATATCTGATTATCATGTTTTAAGGGGATCTAAATTTGGAACTTCTTTACAAAAAAATAAGTTTTCTTTAATCTCATGTTTGGGAAATCTTGTTTTATTTTCTACATTAGTTGCTGTAATCTTAAACTGACTCCAGCGCACAGGTTCTCTTCTGGCTCCTTTCCAAGTACAAATACTCCCATTGAGAGTCATTCTTTATAATGGGACTGAATCTTGACACCTCACCACCTGAGATGGATGAATCTCCTTCCAGATATTTTATTCATGTCTCTTGATAACCACCACTGAATTCTTTTCCTCAGATTTGGCTCATCATCTCATATCATCAAGACAACTCCACACCCAATTCTCTAGCTGCAACCTCTATGTCTTCTAATCAGTACACACTATTTCTTTTTCAGATCTAACCCTTTCCCAAATTTCTGTATTATCTTTTCAGTGCTTTCCCCAATTCGTAAGACCCATACAAATGGGTTTAGTTCTTCCTGCTGTGTATCTGCAATCCATTGTCATGAACCGTCTTTCCCAGTGCCATTTGTGTATGTGTGTATTTTCGTGTCTGTCATATTTGTCCCACAGCCATAGAGAGATGAAAGGAACATCCTTAAAGATAAGAGAAAGCTGAACTGGCTAATTGTTTACTATTGCCAAGCACAGTGATGGTGTACTACAACCCCTTCCTCTTTGAGCTCCTCTGCAAGTCAAGGCTTTGTCCTTTAAAAAATATTCTCCTCCCATCTCTCATTCTAGATCTCTTTGGATGAGTAACGCATTCAATAAAGAACCAAAACCAGTTTCTCTGCACACACCAGTAGTGGACATGGGAAGTTCACCAGGTGTCCAGGATTTGTCCTAAAGGAAGGAAAGGCAGATGGCGACAGCAATGGTTGTTGTAGCCAGAGAAACCTGAGTTTGAATCTCTGTTTTGCTGCTTAAGTACATAATACTTAGTTCTAAGTAGAAGTGACAAACTTTCTGAGCTTCAATTTCTACATCTGTAAAGTGAAGATAATAGCAAATCTACCTTGTATGTTCTTATTTTGCATGTGAAGCCAATTCAGCATCATACCTGCCACATAATAAGTATAAACAGATATTACCTAGCAATAAAATGTCACATACTACCTTTGACCATCTCTGTGGATCTGAAGTCATATTATGTTTTGGGGTAATATAAAATATTATGACCAAGCCTGTTCCCAAAGGATTATCTTCAAAATAAGATAGTAAGAAGAACATGGAAAATTTCACAGTTGAAAGAGGTGCAGAGAGGTTAATCAGCTGTTTGACACTCCACAGTTGGTTAGTTACAGTATCCTGGACAAGAACTCAAGTGGCTGACTCCTGGTAAAGTGCTCTTTGGTTATGCAGTACTGGAGATGATTGACTCTTCCCTGAAAATTATTCATAGTTTTCATTTCAGGGGAAAAAAACAAAAAACTATTATTTGTTTCTTTTTTTGGAAATAGGAGTAAATTCTGTATGCTTAACCTGGAAAACCAACTGAGTTTCTTTGAGGAAAGAAAAAAAAAAGGTCAGGTTTTTAAGGTAAAATGCCCATCCGCTGCTAGGGTAACTTCAGCTACAACAATTGTCTTTGGTCTGGAAAGGGTTCCACTACCTCCTGCACTCAGCACAGACCTCTGTCTCAGAATAGAGTCATTTCTTCCCATTGAACTTTTCCCTTGTTGTTCTTACTGAGCATTGTAATTAAACATTCCTCCTGAATCTGCTTGGCAGCTGCCACTGTGTTCTAAGGAACCATTAATAGTCCGGTATATTATTATCCTAATCCTCTGTTATAAAGAAAACTACTTTATGCCAAAAAGCGGATACAACTACTGAAAGGGCTTTACATTTTGTTTTATTAGAAGGAGTATGAATTGATATATTGAGGTGGGGGTGTGTCCAGTTTTTTAAGACACCGGGAGCTCTGTTCGGTTAAAATAAGCAGGCAATTTTGAGTTCTACTTGATTATATTCAGCTTATGTGTTAACTTCAACATAGCTTGGGAAGTATTCACTGCACTGAATATTCATATGGCGTGCACGATACAGACACTGAACCCAATTTAGTAAATGAATACTTGTAATTTCACCAAATCCCCACCGAGAGATTATTATGCAGATTTATGAAGGAATATTGCTGAAGCAATTCTTGGCTATGTCTTCAGTCACCAAGGGCTCAAAGTACGTAAACCTCAAATAATTTCCATGTATTTACTGCTACCACTTTTATTTCCTGAACTTTTCTGACATTACCTCTCACTCTCTGTTTCTTCTCTAATTTCCCTTCAATATTCTTGCCCTTGAGCAAAGAGCCAACATCATAACACCTACCAGTGCTGCCAAGTTCCTCCTGACAATATCCTGGCTGCCATCATGCCAGCAATCTGTTCCAATCCTGTCTCTGCAGACTTTTGTTAAAGGCAAAAGGATGCCCGGTCACAAGCATATAGGTGCACAGTAAGAGCAGGCTCACGTTTCCACAGGTGGCTATCCCCTGGCATGGGGCCTCTTGATGTTGTCCAGGAAATCATGTATTGCGAAGCTTTAGGCCCAGAGAGCAGAAGCGAGTCTCAGTTGTACAAGCTGTAATGTGGAGACCTAATATACCCTTCCTTTGAAGGATGTTTCATGGGTAATAGAGACCAAATTCTGGACCAGCACATTTTCTCAAAGGCAGGTGCAAAGGGAGATGCAACTCGTTAAATAAAACTTGAGATCAGGATTCTGGATCAAGCCCCACAACTATCGCATGGTCGCCCTGGAAAAGTCATTTAGACTTTCTGAACTTCAGGTTCCCAGGCCACTGGAATATCTAGATCTTCGATTTTATGATAATTCTCTGTAATTTATAAGTGAAAAAAATAACCCACAATTTTTTAGATGACAAACCCCAACTCATACTGTAAATTAACAGAAGACCCAGAAATATGTACTTCCAGGAACACCGTCTCATGAAATGACAAACCAGTCCACATAACAGTTCAGATCTAAAAAAGTATCGCCACATCTCAGTGAATGTATGTTGAAAGTTTATAGAAAACTTTTATAGAAAGTTTATAGAGAACCAAATATTTTGGGGGCAAATCTCTTCATTACAGCTTGTAGAATCATCTTACTCTCCATCTTAAAATCCATCTCTCTATCCTTACGTTTGTCTGCAACCCACTGAAATTATCTTTATTTTTCTGGGGTTAAAACCAAAAAGGTGTTGCTGCAGCAATAAACATCACAACATAGGTTTATGGTGAACAGCTTGGGCTTTGGAGTGAAGCAGCCTATAGTTATAATCCAGCTTCTCTGCTTTCTTAACTTCTCTGAGTCTAAATTATACTCCTTTGAGGTGTACCTACCTCTTTGGGTAGATGTAAAAATTAACAAGATATTGAGGATATTGTAAAGTACTCAGCACCGGTCCTGGCACTTAGTAATGTTTAATAAGCTGCAGTTGTTATTATGGTTTTTATAGCCAAGAAATTCCATGGCAGTTTTTGTGAAAATTGGCTAGAATGTGAGGTGTGAAATGCGGTTGCACTAGCAGTAACCCTTGTGGAAAAGGATTGAAAAGAGATGGAACAGACTAGATGTTTTCTTGGTTGTGATATGTATAACTGTGTAACCTTGGATGGGTTATTTAACTTCTCAAATCCTCAGTTTCTTCATTGGTAAACAGAGATAATATCTCTAAAGTTTATGTGGAGATAAAAATAGTAGATGTGAAAGAAGACACCGAGGAGGTTTTTTGTGTTGACCTGAAGTCACCAATGGACCCCAAGTTCAAGGACCAAGACTTAGACCCTCATCTTCACAGGAGAACAGTCAGCAGTTGAGGACAAAGGCCCTCCAGGGCCTCTTAAAAAAGGGTCATAAACAGTCTAACTATAACCACCAATAATACTAGACCATTGTTAATCGATATGTGGTAAGATCCAAAACAGCATCAGCTTCACCTGGGAACTTATTAGAAAGGCAGACTCGTAGGCTCCACCCCAGAACTACAGAATTAAAATATTTCTATTAATAAGTTCCCTGAGTGACTTGTGTGCATAGTAAGGTTTGAGACTCACTTGCCTAGGCCATCTATAGATAGGCTGTAGTCCATACAAGCAAAAGACAGGTGAGAAAAAAGAGAAGAAAATCTTCACAGTAGTGAGCTGTCAGCTCATTGTGGAGGTGGGGGCTGGGGGAAGGATGATTGTGCTTTTCATCTCCTCTCACAGGGCATGCTTTAACTAAGGTGGGGAAGGGGCACTGCTGTGGACTGTATGTTCTTGTCTCCCCCAAATTCATAGTTTGAATCCAATTTCCCCAAAGTGATAGTATGTGGAGATGGAGCTTTTGGGAGGTGATTGGGTCATGATTGGGTTGCCATCATGAATAAATGTCCTTATAAAAGAAGCCCCAGATTGTTCTTTCACTCCTTCTGCCATGTGAGGACACAGTGAACAGATGCCATCTATGCACCAGGAAGTGGGCTCTCACCAGACAACTTGATCTCAGACTTTCAGCCTCCAGAGCTGTGAGAAATATATTTCTATTGTTTATAAGCCACGCTGTCTATAGTATTTTCTTGTAACAGCCCAAACAGACTAAAATAAACACCAAATGAATCACTTGAAAAGATTCAGGTCTCTATAAGAAAGGGAAGTTGACATTTTAGGTAGCTAACTTTGTAACCAGTTTGACAAAAGAAAGGTAGTAGAGTAGACAGAGAGGGACCACCCAGCAGGGTAATCTGCACACCCTCTATTTCAATGGGCTCAGACACCAGTTTCTGTATGACAAGAAACATTGCTAGGCTTGAGGCTCCATTTTAACAGTGCCCCACTCCAGAGTGCTGCCCTCAGAAGGCCCAGGGAGGTAGTAGCTGAGGGGTTTGACAGTTGCTCAGTTAGAGTCAGTTTCCTGCTCTTACACATAAAGGAACGCCATATGTCTAAGACTGTGGTGCAGTCCCTCAGAAGAACTTTCCTGAACTCAAGTTTGAGTTTTAAACTAGGCAGATGTTTAATAACTGAAAATAATCAGAAAGTTATGGAATTTTCTTTAGATTTCAGGCATGAAACTGCTGTGTAGCAAAGAACTAAGATCCAAAATAGCAAGGGTAGAGGGAATGATTGCCAGAAAACAAATTTGTTCCATGTCAAAACCCAACGAGTTGAGACTGCTCAATGAACTTACTGCTTAATAAAGTTCAGGGTCAGTTGTAAACCAATAAATGATAGATATTACTATAAAATAAATGTTTAAAAACTACATAAATAAAATTTTCAATAACAAAGCATTGGTTGAATAAATTATGGTACATTAATGTAAAAAAAAATTCTACTCCAATAAATATTACCATGAAAATAGTAATGAAGAGATGTACAGAAGACAGAGAAAGATGGACAGACTGGCACATTGTATTATTAAATAAATGGTTCAGTATTTACATTGATATTTATGTCTTTGCATATCTGGGAGGATAGACCACATGGTATGAATATAACAACTTATCAGAGTATCTGATTTGTGGATGATTTTTATTTTGTAATTTTTCTCATCCATATGTTGTAAATTTTCTTTAACGTATGTGTTCATTTTGTAATTAGAAATAACTATATTCTCAAATCAATCTCCAAATCTCTTGCTATGATTTCACCTCTGTCATAGCTCTTAGAGTTTCCCTATTTGGACTGATAGCTGTTCATAATGTTGTTTGTAGTTATAAAGCAGTCACGTGCTGCAGGAAGGAACCGACAAGTAATAGTATGTCAGTCAGTGCATTGCATAGATGATGTCCTTGTGTCCCATTGTGTGAAAAATAATCTGCTGATTTTGCCCTTTGTTCTAAAATGTGTCTGTTACGTAGGCCATATTATTATTGCTTCTCAATATCTTCATGAATCTCAGTATCTCAATATGTTTTATGTTTGTAAAACTTTATTTGATTTGCCTTCGATTTCCTAGTTCTAGAAACACCAAACCTGGGTGATTTGATCCACATTTTCTATTCCATCAATGAAATGTCCTTTCTTCTCCTTTCCTTAATGGTTGGAAAGACAGGCTGTGTATGACCTATGAATTCTGTGAATGTAAAGTGTTCCAGGTTACGTGGGCCTTGGAAGAAGTTGGGAGCATTTTCCACTGGGACTCTGATTGTGAATCTGAGGGAGCCAGGATGGCTGCCCTGACATTTTCCCAATTTTTTATATTTGTTCATTTCTAAGATTTCTAGATTGCTATCCCAGTACTAAAAGATGACACTGTTCTAGCTAACGCCCATGAATTAGTCTTTGTAGTATGCTTCACCACACCTAGCCCAGTGTCTGAGGCAAACTCGAGGCTAAATTGGTATGAACTGAATTAAAATCTTAGATATGTGAAAACATTACAGCTTTGAAAATTCATATGACCCTGCACTAAAATAGATAAAGATCAGTATAAACATCCTGAGGGCAAGAATAAAAAGAAGAGGACATTATTATAGAGTAAGTGTGCAAATAATGTTTTTACTTATATACAAAATGTTTCTAGTTTCTTCTTTTTATAACCACAATTTTGTTCTATGTCTATGGCCTTTACTTAAACATTTAATCCTTCAAAATCATTGAGTTAGGTCATTGCTCTCTGTCTCATGTGTGGGAAAACACATCTAGTATGAAGAACTCAGGAACATAAGGGAACATATATTTTTACAAGGTTTCCATCACCGACTTTTTGTGTTTCCTTCCAAATCGTAGATCCTGATTTTTTTAATTACCAATAAAAAGGAAGGAGGAAAACTTTTAATCAACCTATGTCATGTTGACCTTCCTTCAGACACATCATCTCCAAAAGTAAGTTTGAAGGAGGATTGGCATGAATCAGAGACAACCCACAAAATTCACTCTGCATGACACCACTCATGAGCCTTTCCAAGTCTCTGATGGCACAGGAAATACACACTTCATTTTTAACCACTGTATTTTTCCTACTATTCCTACCCTTTTCTATAGCAAACCATGACTTCCCCAACCTCGCTCTCTTTGTTACTGTCTCTAACCAGCATTCCACGATAAAACAGTAAGAGCAGAATGGATGTATTTGCATTCTGTTTCTACAACCCTCCAGACCTGAGATTCTCTTTTTGGTCTCTGGTAATTTCAGAACCTGCTCTTGACAATCCCTGGCCTTCCTTTGCATTTACTGTGCTGTGTATGTGCCGTGTGTGTGATAGGCTGGTAGTGAGGAAGGAGACATGGAAAGCACCCAGGAAACTGCTCTCAATTTCTCTCAGAGCCACATACAGTGAAACATGAAAGACCCAGAAAGTGCTCCACTTCCAAATGAGTGCAGCCTCCTTGCTCCACAGTGCACTTTTGTCCAACCCATCCCTCCACGGCCAATTACAGAGGCCCTGCTAATTACTCTCAGACTTTCAGAGCTCGTTTCCAAGCGATCTCATAATGCTTACACACTTCACTAGATATCACATGGATCCATGCCTTTAGTGTCTCTTCACTAACCAAATGAGAAACAATCACCCTGAACAGAAATGTGCTTTAAACATGGTAGAAAAGGGACTTATAGAGCAAGTGCATCGGGAAAGGTGGAATTTTACATCTAGGGACACTGGACACCAAACATTCTTGGAAACATACAAGAAACTATTGAGAAAGAAGATAAAGGAGCAAAGTTGTGACATTTCAATAAAAAGAGAGAGTAGTGAGAAAAATTTAAAAGCATAAAGCAGGATCTGTTAGTTAAAAGTGGGTATTTATGTATATAGTATTCTTGGTCTAAAGGAAATCGGTACTAAGGATAGAAAACAATAAAATAGAGGGAAAAGGGGAAAGAAACAAGCAACCTTTTAATTTGGGACAGTTATTCATTTATGCTTCTATTAGTGAGATTTTTCTTTACTTTTAGAATTCAACCAGAATGAATTATCAGACAAGCCTAAATTAAGAGGCAGTCTCCAAAATAACTGATTTGTAATCTTCAAAAGTATCAAAGTCAAAGAAAGACTGAAAGAATCTTCCAGATTAAAGACACCTAAAGAGACATGGCTCTTGAATGCAAAGCATGATCCAGTAGTTACTTTCTTTTGTTATAAATGACGATTTTGAGGCAAGCAACAAATCTAATGAGGTCTATAGATTAGGTAACATTATTGTATTGATGTTTAATTTCTGAGTTTGATATTTGCACTATGAAATGTCCTGATTTTTAGGAAACACATAGTAAAGTCTTTAGAGATAAAAGGACACTATATCAGCAACTTACTCTTATAAAGTTCAGGAAAAATATGCATGGGTTGATATCTATATCCTATATCTATTTAGCTGCATCTGTACATATATAGAATAAAAGAGAGAGAAGGAAAAGAAAATGTAGTAAAGTGTTAAGAACTGGGTGAAATATATATTAGAATTCTGTATACTATTTGGGTGACTTTTCTATATGTCTGGAATTATATAAAAAGTAAAAGTAAAAATAGAAAAGAACTTGAATATTTTGCATCCTTCTTTCAGCTTTCCAGCAGGTTCTGTTGGAAGCTTCAGGAAAGACAGAGAAACTCCAAGTTCCTGTCTCCCCTCCCACCTAAGACCTAAACTGCACAACAATAGCAAAGGATGAAACTTGATTGGCAATATGTGCTAAAGATGTGTAAAAATACTCTTTATTCCAGGAGCCTCTCTGCTCCAGAAGAGGGGAGGGAGTGCCAGAGAGAATGTCTCCTGTTCAGATCAGACTCATCTTGGCTGCCAGTACAGCTTTTCCCAGGCTAATCTCTCCCTGCAAAGAGGGAAAATTAGCCTCATTTTGTACTAGGCTATTTCCATTTTAAACATTCCCAAGTTACAAATCTACAGGTT
The DNA here is from genome assembly GCF_004115265.2 of Rhinolophus ferrumequinum. Classification (NCBI taxonomy): domain Eukaryota; kingdom Metazoa; phylum Chordata; class Mammalia; order Chiroptera; family Rhinolophidae; genus Rhinolophus; species Rhinolophus ferrumequinum. The sequence goes on along the minus strand of NC_046301.1, from coordinate 21,287,364 downwards.
TCACAGTGATGTACTCACTTAGCACTTTCTCTACATAAGTGAGGCAGCTGTGGAAAAGGAATAAAAATGCAGGCTTTGTTTCATAAATCCTTAATTTGTACCTTTTTGTCCCAGATCTCCATTAATGAGCTATCTTGCTTTAGGCAAACACTTGACCTTTTTAACTCAGGTTCCATACCTATTATTGCAAAGATAAAATATAAAAATGTACATGAAGTACTTTACAAACTGTAATATACTGTATTCGATGATTTATTTATATTAGTGTACGAAAAAAGAAAACTTATCTTCTGAGTCAGCTTTTCTTCCTGTCACTTTTAACGTACAGTTGAGGGGAATAGTATTGCTAAACAGGTATCCTACTGCTGGCGCTGAATAATTACTGTGGAGCTTTAGTTGGTCTTTTTATGTCAAGAGAAAAAGAAGCAAGTCACAATTTTTATAACTTATAAGCAGTAAGCTCCTTGGGGTCCAACTTCCTCTCTTCTTTTACCCTAAGAGAGGAACAAGTCTTAGCACACAGCTATTGCTCAGAAAATGTTATCACTTGTGCTAACAATTGCCTGAGTTGGTCATCAGGTAGGCGACAGTGTGTTACGGTTCACAAGCCTGCCTTGTGAGAGACCTCAAAATGGCCTTTGCTGTCTGAAACAACAGAGGTTGGTCCAAGTGCAAGTCCACCACTGACTAAAGCTGACTGGGAAAAATACCTTCAACCAGGAAGCCCAGCGGGCAATGGTGATCCTTTATGATAACACTGATACCATTTTCTGGCCTTCCTTCTGACAACTTCTGTATTCATTGGGCCCTTGGGGAAAATGATTTTCCCAAAAATGATTTTCTTGCCTCTGCCCAAGAGTTTTCACAAAAAAAGCTGCAGTTTCCAGGCATATAAATAAATAATATCAAGACAGAAAACCCGAGTAAGTGGGAATTGGCAGAGTCCTGTGACCTCAAAGAGCCCCAGCTCTACTTGGTAGCTTGCAGTGTCCTATGCTTTTTCTGAGTGCATTTGCATTATCATAATGGTTGTTTGGTGAGAGTGGGGGTGGGACTAAATCTAGGCTACTCAGTCTCTGGACCCTTGCCAGCCAACTGGTCAGCCAGAGGCTGTATCCAGGTCTTAAGATAAGGAGCTGTGCTGGGGATTTCAGTCCTATGCAAAGTCAGCTAAGGCGAAGTCAGATGATTCAGCTCTTTTCTTGGCTGTGTTTCTCGAAGGCTTTTCCATAGACACATGTCTCTGACCATGTTCTTCCTTCCAAGGGTTTCTGTGGGCACTCTGGAAGCCCACCCTCCATGACCCATGGTGTGGGCATTTTCCCATCGTGTTCAGGCTCCCTGGGTCCTAGGTTTCCAAGCCAGCAAACAGTCCCAGCAGACTGTGTAAATGAACTGGCCACCGCATTACAATGCTTAGATTGGGGAACCTCTACCCACTTGACTGGATACGCATGAGTGTTCCAGGTTTTGGCACAAATCTTTGTAAAATGAGGCCAAGTTTCTATCTCTTTGACTTTATATATTCTATTTGGATATCTTCCTCTCTCCCCCACTGACCCCTGAAATGGAATACCGCTGAAAAGACCATCTGCCACAAATGCCCATACCCAGGGATCAAAATATTTGAGCTTCTTTCCCAGCTTGGTATCAGCGACAAAATATGTGAAGCTTGCAAACTGGCCTTTCAGTGTTTAAGTCTATTCCAAAGCCAGGTGACATTGCCATCCTATTTGGCTCTGCTGGCCAAATCCAGAAGACATCATGTTTTATGGTAAATTTCTCCTCGTTAGACAAACCCAAGTCTAAAAAAATGAAAGGATTTGAGAAGAGGCACAGCTGTGGTCTTGTGTGCTTTCCCATATTATCTCAGAAGATGAAAACTAAACAAATGACAAATAATGACCCTGGCAAGCCCACAGAGCCTGGGAGGAATCTGATGTCAAGGAGAGCCACCAGCTTTAGAAAGCCAATACCTGTTCTCCGATGACCAGCAAGTCACACCCGTACGCACATAATGTTATGCTTAGAGACCTCACAGCAGCAGATAGGCTGCTCTCATTCCTGACAAACCCAGACACATCAAAGCCTTTCTGCCCTCTCAGTGGTCAGTGAATGCCAAACTCTGGAGTCAAGATCATCTCTAAATGGGCCCTACTTTAACATTGTGTTTTAATATTTTACTTTAAATATCTGATTCTGGAACAAACGTTGTCATTTTGAACTTTGACCTCAGGGATTGGTCATTTGGGGTAATGAAACAGCACTGACCAACCCGGATTACAATTTTGATGAGTTCTACTCAGTAACATTTGAGGCTTCTCCAGGGTCTTCTCATTTAATCACAGGACAGGGCCTCAGAGATGGCCTCAAAGAGCATCAAACTATGTTTACTCCATAACACCTGCACCAAACCCCAAGAGGTATGATGTTCAACATTCTTTGTCTGTTATACAGAGAGGTTTCTGATGTGTAAACCATCATTTATGCTGTCTTTGATTCTTTTCCAGTGACCTTTTTTAGAGTAGTGGCAATATAACTCTCTCACTATGGCAGTCTCCAGCACCGTTCCAGGACAGGCCTCATAAAGTAAGCCTTTCACATTAATCGATTACCTTATTATGGGAGTAAATCAAAGCAGTTAAGCCCATGTTTCCTGGGAGTTGAAGGTCAAATTGGTGGAGAGGGAGGAGCCAACCTTATCCTAACAGAAAGTTCTGTAAAAATCATCTTTTCAGACCTTTTCCCTATGTCCGCTGGCTTTCACAATACAATATATATGTGCTATAAACATGTATCTCAGATTTCCTGGGTCACTTTTCATCTAGGGTGGATGGGAGAGATATTGAAGTGTCACGTACATCAGTCCATGCATCCTAATGCTTAGAGCAGAAACTATGATTATCATATGGGTTGTTGTATGTGTGTGCAGACATAGACTTTTCAGAAAAGGAAATGTGAAGCTTCCCACATTTACAACACACTCTTGGACTCCAGTTTCAACAGTCACTTCCTACATTTCCCAAACAACCTCCAAAGGTTCATGACATACCAAATCATCATTTTGCTGAGACTTGTGACCTTGGGCAAGTCATTTAAGCCCATGTGTCTCAGTTTCATCATCTATGATATGGAGAAAGACTAGTATCTACCTAGTAGAGTTTTAGTATCTACCTAGTAAATTAGTTGATGTGTAAATCTTAGCCAGAATCCTCCGGAAAGAAGATTCAGAGGCAAACACTGTAGTGTGTCTAGTTCACGTGGGAGTTATAAGCCTGAGGTGGTAACAGCGAGGGTACAAGGGAAATGAAATGAGAAGATACAATGCAATGCAGCTTGATGCCTTACCATCAAGTTTGTACAGTGGCTACTGTACAAACAGCTAAGAAGACGTAACATATTGCTCAGCAGGTGTTCTTTCCACCTGGGACTTTAATGGGATGAGTGGGACTTTTGTGGAAGGGTGGCAAAGAGGAGCTGCACCTCATAGCCATCCGCAAATGAGATAAAGAGGGGATTTACCTGTCTGGCTCTGTTCTGCCTCTTGAATTCCACTGGTTCACTCTGCAGAGAGATAACTCTCTGATTTTGCCAGTAGCCTCACCTGGTCCCTTGACAGGCATTTTGGAAACCCCACCCGCCACCTCAACCAGGTGTAAAAATGGAGAGGTGGTTGGTGCAAGTTGGATGTTGAAAGAGAAAGATATGGTTGAGGGCTCTGAGAAGGTACATAAACTCTGTACCCCCAGTAGCCTGCAAAGTACTTAGAACAGAGCCTGGTACGTGGCAAGTACTGTACAAGTGCTTTCTATGCTTGTTAGCTGCTATTTGTCCTGGAGAGGAAACCACAAAGAGATGTGAGCCGTGTTGCATTGACAAAACAAGCTCTGAATAGAAAATCTACTAATCATGCTGGTAATAAAAGAAAATAAAATCGAAGATCTAGGAAAATGACTCATTCTTAGTGAGGAAAAAAGAAATTCTGGATAAACTAAAAACAGAAATCAGCCGCACAGCTCTATGATAGGAGCAAGTCTATCACATGCTTTATGTGAAAATAAGAAGAAGCTCCCCATGAAACCCTGTTTGTATCTGCTCCTCTGCTGGTTTTCAGAGAAGTCTGCATCTGGGAGCACTGTTAAAAGGAAGAAAAGTGGCAAGGTGGCCAAAAGGAAGTAGCAAACAGGTTGTAAATATGGAATAAACCCATATTCTTGCAAACAGTCACATGAGAAAAGATTTGAAGATTAAACAGTTAAAAGAAATTTTCCCCCTAATTTTACTTTTCATTATAAAATTACTGGACACTATTTTAGACTGCATGTGGAGAATTCTTGTGAGAAGGGATGAAGGTGGAAGTAGAGGGAACACTTACTCTTGGATCAATGTAAAGCCTTTAGAACAATGCCTGGCACATACCAATGCTGTGGAAATATTTGCTTCTGGTATTACTTCCTTTACTTGATAAGAAAATCTCTTCCTAAACCAAAAACAACAAAAGTACATATATTTAGATTCACAGAATTTTAAGAAAACACACAGGTTCTATATGGTGATCAGTCAACTAACATTCATATGTAGGAAAATTTGCCAATATCTTTCAAAATAAGTGCACTTTATGCCACAACTTAGCAATTCTACTGCTAGAAATAGATCCAATTGAAATGTATTTTCACACATGGATGAAATAACCAATGCAGAGAGTTACCTATTGTAATCTTTTTTTGTAATATCAAGTGTTGAAAAGAATATCTAAGTGTTTATTAATAGGAAACTGGTTAAACAAATTACGATATATTCACACAATAAAATGCTTTGCAGCCATAAAAAGAATAAGGAACTATTTTACATAAGGAAAGGAAAGAGTTTCAAGATATATCACAAAGTGAAAAACTTAAAGGGCAGAACAGCATGTATAGAATGCAATCATTTGTGAATAAAGGCTGAATAAATATGTGTGTGCGTGTCTGTAAGCCTACATATATGTAAACCCACATGTGCACTTGTATATGTATGAAATAACTCTGGAAGAATGCATAAGAAACCTAATCTGCCTATAGGGAGGACTGGCGGACATGTAGGAAAAGCTGGGAAGAGGATTATTTTTTCCCTATAGAGTAGTTCCCACTTATCCCTGAGGGATATGTTCAAAGACCCCCAGTGGATGCCTGAAACAGCAGATAGTACCAAACCCTATATATACTACATTTTTTTTCCTGTACATACATACCTGTGATAAAATTTATTTTATAAATTAAGCAGAGTGAGGAACTAACAATAATAATAATAAAATAGAACAGTTATAAAAATATACTGTAATAAAATTTATGTGAATGTGGTCTCTCTCTCTCTCAGCAAACTAGCATGAATTCTTTTTTCCTTCTTCACAATGTCATGGAGAGATTTGTTCTTTCCTTAAATCTTAGCAACCTCAGCATACAATTTTTTTTTCTTTCCTTATAAGTCGAGAACATTCACCTTTTCACTTAACGGAAGCACTTGACAGCTTCTCTTTGGCATAACCGAATTGCCAGCATCACTACTCTCATGCTTTGGGGCCATTATTAAGCAAAATAGGGTTACTTGAACACAAGCACTGTGATACCTGACTGTTGATCTGATAAATCTGATAACCAAAACAACTACTAAGTGACTGATGGCAGGTAGCATACACAGTGTGGAGATGCTGGTCAAAGGGAAGATTCACTCCCCTGGTGGGATAAAATGGATAACGTGAGACTTCATCACACTACTCAGAACGGCACACTATTTTGAATGTACGAATTGTTTCTTTCTGGAACTTTTCACTCAGTAGTTTTGGACCACAGTTGACTGCGGGTAACTAAAACCATGGAAAACAAAACTGTGGAAAGCAAAACCTCAGATAAGGGGAAACTACTGTGTACTTTCTCTTATTTACTTTTCAGTGTCTGTGAACCATGTGAATGTTTTAAAATTCAAAGTAAATGAACTGAACTGAAATGAAATGAAATGAAAAGGAAGTGACTTCAGTTGTTTATTTTTAAAGAATTAAATAGAATATATGTGCTTTCAGCTGCCTCTCCTCACATGGAATTCTAAATTTCTGGGGAGTTCTGAGTAGGGTGGAGGAAGCCCATGATTGTTTTGCTCATGAAGATGGAGAGCTGGATGAGGCATCTGAGACATGTGGAGAGTGGTGCTAGCAAAAGAGGGAACACATATTTTACAAGCTAGATAAAAAACTTTATTGGTCCAGAAATAGATCAATGTTCAAGTTGGGTGTACGCCACCATTAAGCTTCTTTCCAGGTAAGACATTTGGCCATGTTATCTGGGGTGAACATTGTTGCTAACCGTAGTTATATCCATAGCAAAGGTTACACAATTCATAAAACAGAATAATTACTAGTATATTGCCCAATAAAAACAATAATAGTGTTGCCAGATTTTTCTTAGATAACATCTTCATTCTGAGGCTGTCTTCTATGAACAGCATAAGAATCACAAATGGACAGTGAAATCCCAACTCAGCCCTGAGTGACTACACCTGATCCTTAGTCTCCCTTACTCAGTCCCGCTTTCCTTTTGTTGAACTACCATGTTTCCCCGAAAATAAGACCTAACCGGAAAATAAACCCCAGCATGATTTTTCAGGATGACGTCCCCTGAACATAAGCCCTAATGTGTCTTATATTCAAAAAGGAATATAAGACCTGGTCTTGTTTTTGGGGAAACGTATCCTCTTAATGATCAAAGAATCAATCACAGTACCAAAGGTATGTTTTTCCCATTAAATGACAGCAAAAGCAAAGCAAACTTCTCCCTAGCATTTATCCAATGCTCAGAGTCAGATGGGTCAGTTTCAGCAAATCTTGAATAAACTGAAGGGTGCTGGGTAGTTTCCAAAAGCAAAGGATCTCTCTCTATCCTGAGGCTGCCACAAACTCATTGGCTTACCCCAGCTAGTCACCTATTTCTCTGACCTCAAGTTCTTCATCTGTAAAGTGAGGGAATTAGACTGCATAAAGTTTCCTCCCATTCTTAAAATTCTAATTTTTTTGAGATATTTTTATTTATTTATTCAACCAGTATTTATTGAGGGCCTGTGTGCCCAGCACTGTAGCTTTGTAAATCTCAACTCAATGTGACTCAGGATTCTAAACGCAATTCATTTAGTAACAATCTTAGATGTAAATATCTGAGTTTACCTTCTTTTTAAGTTCTTTTGAGAACTGAACTCCATATAAATGAGATTAACTTATCAGTAAAGAAATATGAACTATTCCATTATAGAGGGAAACCAAACTTATTTTTAGGATATATTTACTATTATTATTATTATTATTATTATTATTATTATTTATTTTATGTTCCTTTACTACTACTCATTTTAAGTATCTTAAAAGATGTACTCTCCCCTCATTTTAGCTGTCACTCTTATGCCTATTTCCAATCTTAGGTCTAAAAAGCTGTTTTGTTTTGTTTTGTTTTGTTTTTTTATTGGGGAGTATTGGGGAACAATGTGTTTCTCCAGGGCCCATAAGCTCCAAGTCATCCTTCAATCTAGTTGTGGAGGGCTCAGCTCAGCTCCAGGTTCAGTCGTTGTTTTCAATCTTAGTTGCAGGGGGCGCAGCCCACCATCCCATGCGGGAATTGAACTGGCGACCTTGTTGTTGAGAGCTCGTGCTCTAACCAACTGAGCCATCAGCCAACTGAGCCAACTCAGCTAAAAAGCTGTTCTTTGGCCTGGGCCTTGCTTTCTGATTTTTTTTTTTTTTAAGTAAGCCCCACGGGTGACATGAGAGGCCTTGTTCTAGACTCATTAATCTGTCATGGTGGCACAGTGCTAGATACGCCATGCATAAGAGAAGATGAGGCAACCTGGTTATTAGCTACATCTAGAGTAATAGAGTTTATTTATGTCTTTATCAGCTTTTTACTCATGTTCCAAGAACTCTTTTGTGGCTTTAAATTTATGGCATAAACAATGTCAAGAGAAAAATAGGAAACTGAAAAAAAAAAACAAAACCATACAGATAATGTAAAAAGGAGCAACACCCTCAGTATACAGAGCTCTTACAAATTGATAAGGAGAATTCTAATTTTTTGAGGTACTCATATTTATTCATCCAACCAGTATTTATTGAGGCCTGATGCACACAACACTGTTGCTTTATAAACAGGATACGAACAATTAGCAAAGCAGGAAAGATAATTGGCCAATAAATGTGTGAAAGGATGCTCAACCTCGCTCGCTAAAATACAGAGAAATGCAAACAAAGTAAAATGAGATAACATTTTTAATGAAACAGATTGGCAAAATTGTTAAATGAGTGATTAAATTCAGGGCTGATAACAGATGAGGGAAAGAGGCACTCTCATTTTGGTCTGAATGTAAATCGCTATAAACCATTTTGGAAACTTTTCTGGTAATATGTATTCAAAGTGTAAAAAATGCACATAAAATATGGAAAAAGTAAAAATACACATTCTTTGACATACCTGAGTGTGTATTCTTATACATAAGTATGTGTTAATTACAGCATAATTTTCTAGTGGTAAACAAAACTATAATTGGCTGAAAGAACACAATACATTTGAACAAATAGTGGTCTATTATGGTGGGATAATATGGAGCCATTAAAAGAATACATTATTGGCCAAGACGACTGTCTATAATGATTTTTTTAAGTGAAAAAATTAAATTGCAGAGTGATGAGTTCAGCTTATTCCATGTTTCAGAAAAGCAAAAAACAATGAAAAATGTCCGTGTGCATATGTGTTTTCCTCTGCATCTAGATATGTAGCATGAAGAGAAGTATTCAAAGATGTATACCAAACTGTTCACAACACCTCTTACTAAAAGTTGATGGATTGTGGCCGTCAAGCACCGGAATGCAGGGAGATAGGGTGGAGAAAGAGTAACTTAACTATTAATTATCTTTCTTTACGTATGTTTACATTGTTTCATTGATGGCAGGAAATATGGATTGCTCTTAAGTTTTTTAGTGGGGATTTGGTAAAGGAAAACAAACAAAAGTCAGCATCAAAAGTCAGCAGTCAGCAGAAGGGGCAGCAAGAAGAAGACAGTTAGAAGAATCTAAAGACAGAGGGCAGCACACACTGATCCTCACGTGTGTTGCCCTCCCATACGAGATCAGCCAACACTAAGGTACTGAACATGAAAAAATACCCAGCAGAGATCTGACCATATATGGTACTTGCATAATATTTCCAAATGACCTCCAGAGTGCCTGCATCTGATTTAATAAAAGACAGGATTCTTTTCCTACTGAAAATATAAATACAGATCTATTCATCTATCTCTTTTCATCACTCCTCACTCCATCTACAAAGGTATCCGGTGGTGTTATACTTGTAAAGGACTTTACAGTTACAACTGCTTCCATCACAGCCCTGTTTCTATGGGGGGAGGGGGATAGGCACTCTGCTTCCCATTTTACAGATGAAACTTAATCTGTTTGTTTAACAACCTATAAATGATAATTGAGTTACAGTGGAGCATTGCCATTTTTTTTTTTCTCCTTAGGGTCCTGGAAACATAGCTTTGCATTCCAAGCATCCAAATATACTATGATTCTGAATACACAGGAAACATGACAGGGTAAAATAAGGGATAAGTGGGGTGAAATCCATCAGGGATATCTGCTGGTTGAGCAATTTCAGATTGAATTAATCACAAATACTTTGTTAATAGGTAGCTGTCTTTTCCCCCGCTAATAGTACCCAGATAATTGCCTGAAGCTCTACTTCATTTTGTGCATGCAGAGGTGGCCTCAAAACTCTGTAACAAAGATGGGAAACAATCCTTTAAAGTTAATATATTATTTCTGTGCAATGTCCACCATGAACAGAGCATATGAATGCATTCACTCACCATCTGTGTCTTTTCGTACCATGGCCAGTTACCCCAGAGAACTAAGGCACCCTATTTTGTGATAGACATTTGGACAATAACTGGGACTCCCAAATGAACAATGTGAAGTCTATATTATGTGCAGATGGAAGACAGATAAATAGGCAAACACTGCAGTTTGCTCAGAATCCTCAGTCCTGGAGGATTAAGATAGGCACACAGAAATGTGTCAAAGCTGGTCTCCATTCTTATGAAACACTACAAGTGAAGCTTAGAGGATATTTTTATATTAGCTTTTCATTTGTACCAACAAAGAAAACTGTCAGTACGTTTAAGAAGTACCCTTTCTTGGGGAAAGCCTGGCTGCTTATTCATTCACAATGTCCTTTAAACATTTTGTTTTGTTTTCTCTACGGGCAGCTTCAGGGAAGGTGGGGGGGGGGACACCCCATTGATGGAGAGAGATATGAGGCATGAATGAGAGATTAGAAAACAAAATGGCTAGGCAGCTCTTCTCTTTTGGCATTTAAGAAACATGAGAACACCTACTTTAAAAACCAAATTACATTTAAATTTAAATAAGTCATTTTTTGGCACATTCAACACTTTTAAAAGAAACATGAAGATAATTATCACATTTGTGTAATATTTTTTGTTTTGAAATGATTAACTTCTCTGCTCTAGAAACTAAATATTGTCCTACTTAGTCATGCATCGTTCTCATTGGCTATGTAAAGAATTACGTGCAGATAATTGAGAACTAAGGAGCCCTAAACATTCTTCTGTGGGCTCAGTACATATATTTGCTCAGTATATATATTTCTCACTATTATATTACTTGGCCTACAGCTGCAAGATCATTAAGTTATTTGGTTGCTATTTTATGAATTTCACATAATGTAAGTTATTAGGTCGGTGCAAAAGTACTTGCGGTTTTTGCAATTATTTTTAACCTATTAAACCATGATTACATTTTCACCAACCTAATATTTTACTTAAATATGAATTACACATAAATATAAAAAGGGCTCCTTGAGGTTTTTCAGATATCTAGATAGAATGTTATGGAGTTCATCTACTGAATCTTCAATCCAGAGCAATGGCCCTGCTTCCAAAACATATATGTAATCCAAATAACTTAATTATGCATTTATTGAGTAATTATTATGTGCCACACACTGTGAAATGTGCTGTGGACACGTTGATAAATGACTCATTCCTTACTCTGGAGTATCTCATAGTCCAGCGGAGGACAAAGGAAGCATGTAAGATAAATTACAACTCAATGTAATAGGAAGCAAAATGGTTACGCATAAAGTCCTATGAAAGCACTGAGCAAATGTAACTAATCCCAATTCGAAGAGTCTGAAAGGGCTGGCAAAATTTCATCTGGGTTTTCAAGGATATATAGAGGTTGGTGAGGCAATGAATGAATGAATAAATGGTTTGACAGGATGACTGAAAAAACAGTCATCCATACCTGCTGTGTTCTAGGCAGTCTTGGGAGGGGTTTTCCCGAAAAGGGGAACAGCATTTGCCAACACAGAGATGCATGAAAAAGCATGACAAGCTCACAGGGTTACTTGAACAGAAGGTTTATGCAGAAGAAGATACCAGGAAATGAGGTGGAAAGCCAGAATGAGGCCAGTATGCAAAGTGTCTTAAATCCAATGTTAAGGTGTTTGTACTTCATCCTGGGAGAAATGGATAGGCAAGGAAGATTTTTAAGTGGGGTCTATTAGACATTTAAACATATTTATTGAGCACCTCATATATGCTAAGCCTGTTCTAGACTCAGCATTTACAGACATGAAGAAACAGATAAGAACTCCTGATTTCATGGGGCTGATAGTCAAATGGGGAACGGCAGACAATAAGCAAAATAAAATAGAAAAGTATATAGTAAATTTACAGGTAATAAGTGCTAAGGAAAGAAAATAGGAAAGAGTGAAAAGAAGTGCTTACTGGTAGATTTGTGCTTTAGAACAATTTTTTTCTGGGCCATTTAAAGAGATTAGAGAGAGACTGGAGACAGGCAGACAAGTTAAAATTCCATTCAAGCATTCACAGTAGATATGATGAGGCTAGGAATGGAGATTATGCGATGGGAATGAAAAAAAGGAAACAGATTTGAAAGGATCAACAGGACTCCATTGGGGATGTATTGTGTGTTAAATTGAAGAAGAAAATGAAAAATAAGGATTATGCAGACTTTTCTCCTCAGAGTTTGAGTCATCATTAGGAAGGGGAAAAAAGGATTAAGTTTTTGTTGTGTGATTTCATTACAGTCACATGCAGCTTGACTTAGACCAATAGAGGATGTTGTCTCTTCATTCTTTAAAACAAGTTCTAAATAGATCCAATTGCTTGAGACAGATCAGGATAGCTAACAGTATCATAGCACCTGGGACATGGTTTCTTGCCATCGGAACGGTCGTCCAATGATCTGAATGGGTCATCTTGGGAGAAAATATTTGGAATATTTCTGTACCTTTTTCTAATTATACTGCGAACCCTAGAGTTAGAAACACTGGCCACCATATGACACATTCTTCATTCTGTCTTAGCTTCACAAGTCAAAAGCACTGAAATATGGTGGTTTACACTGAAAACTTATGGTAAGTTTTCCGTTAATTGAGACTGATATTACATTCATCAGCATCTCTCTGAATACAATGGCCGTGTTTTGGGTGTCAGGGTACGTCCCTTGGCTCAGAGGTCCTTAAACTGGAACAGGACTGTGAGGCCTTCACATGCATCCCTTCCCAATCATGGCAGCGCTGGTCTTCTCCAAGTCTCCTTGGTGACTCTCAGTGCTCCCAACCACCTGTGTGGTCTGGCATCAGCTCCTGTTGCTGCCATCCTGGCTGCCGCATCAACGACAATTCAGTCCTTGTGTGGGCGAGCTGTGGAGACAGATGGTTTCTTGGTACAGGGCAGGGACTGTCAGTCATACAGGGGAGGGCTGAACACAAAGCTGGAGTGTGGCATGTACATCCAGAGCACTTCTTATGGGTCCAATATCAGGGGTCAAATGGAGTAATTCCATGTCTATTCACTTTCAGGGAGTTCCTGGACCCATCTGAAAGATGGCTGAATTTTCTTAAAAAAAGAAAAAAAAATGTGAAGGAGATGGACAACCAGCTAAGGAGTACCCTGTTCATTGTGTCTCTCTTCTTGCCATTATCCAGTTTAGATAGGCCATTGGTCATTGAAGAAATGTTTCTAATGTAAAAATCCACTTTGGATGGGTACCGAGACTAACTGCATTTCTTCCCAGGTAGAAGGAACAGCCACTCCCCTGAGATAAAACCAGAGTCTAGAAAGGAGGCACAGAGTTGCAGAGGAGAGAGTCCCCTTGTAGGCTGGTCACAATTGTGGAAGCTTTAGCTGACTCCAGCGGTAGTAATTTATCCTTGAAGGAAGCAGTAGTTTGTAGTGGTGAGAGTAACATGATCTTTTATTTTGTTTTACCTGGGAAGAAGGCTTTATCTAAAACTCCTTTTATTATAAGCATATATTTTTCACTTTCTGCTTTTCTGTATTAGTTCTCGGGATAAGGAGAAGAAAAAGATTCGGGGAAATCTCAGGGCATCTTTTTAAATGGGAATATAGAACTGCATGTGAGAAGCTTCATTCTTGCTCTATGTCTTTGTCTTGCAGCAGAGTAAATGAAAGAGGGAGGGAAGGAGGGAGAGAAAAAAGGGAAGGAAGGGAGGGAGGGAAGGAAGGAAGGAGAGGAGAGAGAGAGGAGAGAGAGAGAGAGAGAGAGAGAGAGAGAGAGAGAGAGACTCATCCTTAGTCTTAGGGAGATGAAAGGCAGTTTCTTCAGAATACTTTCTTTGTTCAGGGAAAGTCTCTGTCTCCTACTGCTTATATAGCTGTTGATCTACAGAAAGGCTTGTCTAAAGTAAGGTGGTTTTCTAGAGAGTGAGACATGGATCTTGGGTAGAACTCAATTATCAAAGTATCAGTGTCGTCCTAAGGCTGGGCTCCTATTTTATCCTCATTTGAGTTTTAGCATCCCTATTTTTAAAATGCTGTCCATGGTGTGTGTATGTTTGCTTACACACATGTGCACAAACACTTGCACACAAATGCAAATGGGATTGGGGAACAGGAACACAGAAAGGAATATAATGGGCGTGTACACAGCTACGTAGACTAATTCTCAAGCCTCTGCAAGACCAGGAAAACGATAGCCAAATCTATGCTAGTGAAGTCTAAAGCTCTGCACCTTTATATCATATTATAGGTAAAGGTAGACACAACAAAGGTGGACCTCGAGGTAGTTATATGAGTTTGACAGTTCTCTTATCCACCTTGAAATGTTACTGGTTAAATCCTGATATAATCATTCAGCATTTAGGCTTATTTTCTTTTCCGAGAGCGAGAATATGCAGATGGCACTAATACCCAAGAGCAAGACAAGAAAAGGAAAAAAGCAAATTTGGGGCAGTAGGAACTGGCAAAAGAGGTGAAATGGAGGAAGCCATTATATTATTGACCGTGGGACTCCATGCAGCACTGCCCAGTCAATAGAACAAACTAGCCCCAGCAATTCCGCTTCTTGTGTTTATAAATGTACAGACCCCAAGAGTTTTTGGTGGTATTATCAGTCTAGATTAAACAGAAGGGACACAGTAAAATACAACATACTCAAATGTTAGCAAAAGAACCAACAAGAAGTCTCCGTGAGATATTCCTCACTCCCTCCCACCTTGCAAATTACATGATTGACCAGAATTTCAAGGATTCCAGAAAACTCCTAGGGACTCCTGAGTTCAAATCCTGGAAAATACTTAGGCTTCAGTTGTTTCAAGGTGACAGAGAACGGTACTGATGAGTGCCTATTTGGTTTAAGCATCCCTTCTGAAATCTTAAGTCCAAATCCTGTACTGATTATATTAGAATATCACATCACTAATTGCATAAAATTACAGCCAGATGCCCCATTTTCTGTGCCTCAAGGACTACCTGGTTTCACAGCCTTTCAAGACTTTTTAAACGACAGAGAGCTAAATATCATCGATCTTAAGATAACCTTTACAAGTCAATCTCTCACACAAGCCTCCTCACTGGTCGACAGATGCATCATGGAGAATTTGGCAAGGTTCAATTAATAACTGAAGTAATGCAAGTAATGACACCAGTGTGAATACTGCTGGCTTAGATATTTCCTGTTTTTTCATAAGGAACAAGTACCCACTCTTCCTGTCCTTTTAAAGGACCATTATTTCCTTGTCTTAATATTAATATTAAATGGATGCCCACAGAATGTTGTCAATGAAAATCTGTGTTTAAAGTGATAATATATTCTAGCTGCTTGGCCCAGAGTTTTCTTAAAAAACAGCTCTTAAAATAATGGAGTTTATGACAGCATTCCTCAATATCCTCAAGTCTTGGGATTTGGGGGAATGTGGGGGAAAGCCCTACAGGTTATCCAATATGTCTTTAATGTGATACTGACAAATTAATAAATTCACAGAGATCCATTTCATATTGGCATCATTCTCCTTGATTGGACAGGGCTTACAGAAAGCCCACTGTTGAATGGAAGTCAGCAAGCAAGAGTGCATGTTATTATAAATGCTTGCCCTGCAGGGGGCTGGCCTCACTCACATGTCAATGTTGTTTTAATAGTTTTAAAAGTCATAAGAGTGTTTTTGTTTTTGTTTTTGTTTCTCCATGAGGGATTTTTACTTTCTTTGTGGTTAGAGAATCAACCTGTAATATGGTCAAAAAAATGAAATTTGCGAAGAAGGCAGTCATGTAAAAGTAAGTCATCATTTTAAGCTGACACAAAGTTGTGAGTTTGTTTTGGTTTGCTTTTTTCTTTTAGAAGATAACTTTTGGGAGATAAACAGCTAAAAATTTCCAAGTTGGCAATAGAGTTTTCTTGGATCTGTTTTTATTTCAAACATGTCTGGCATGGAATACATAAATAAACAAAAACAAAACACCAAATCTGCTTATTCTAACTGGACGGGCAAAGGAAATGGTGGAGGAACAATAATGGATGATTGACAAGGTGACCCAGGATATACCTGGAGCCTTGCTACCAAACTGCTTTGCACATCAGCAGCATCAGGGAGCTTGTTAGAAATGCAGAATCTCAGGACCTACTGAATCAAAATCTGCATTTTAAACAAAATCCCTGAGTGTTTTGTCTACACATTAAATGTGTGAGAATTTAATTCTACAGTTAATGCTGTCTGCACAGAAGAGCAAACATTTTCATGTAGTATATAAATTACAGTCCATTACTACCTGAAAAAATATCTAATGAGAGAGAGAGAGAGAGAGAGAGAGAGAGAGAGAGAGAGAGAGAGAGCACATTCCTAAGGTAAACATATGACAGTACCAGGTAGTTTGCAGAGCACATTTTGAAACAGAACTGATTTCCTTGTGTTCTAACTTTGCATAAATGTATACAGTAGCTATTAGTAGCCCATCGGATAATAGACATACAGTTCATACATTTACTTCTTTATCTCTTTATCACGTATAAACATTTAACAATTAACAACAGAGAACCTAAGAATCCTGTAAATTAGCATAAAAATCCAAACCATCCCACAACTCTGAAAATAATCAATAAATGATACAGAGTTAGAAAAGAAAAGAAAAATAAGATCAGGAAACAAGGTGTCCAGGTACTTAGCCAAACTTGGTTCAGGTTTCCCGAGTTGTTTGTTGAGGAGGGTCTGTAAATGAACTTCAGCACCAAACCACATTTTTAAGCGGAAAAAGAATCAATCGTTATTGGGCATCTCCTATACGAGTATCCTGGATCCAACCCTAGCTTCAGAATAGGTCTTTTTCTTTTCAGTCTCATAGAAACACAAATAAGGAATGAGTTCTCATTTCCATGTCATGAATGAGGAAATTGTAGCCTAGCAAGGATAAAATAATTGCTCAAGGTCAAAAAGCTAATAAGTGAAAGAGCTGGGATTTAAAATTAAGTTGGTCTGACTCTGCAGCCTCTCCCAACTACGTCAGGCTGCTAGATATAGTTATTGTAAGTTAAATATTTAGCAAAATATATACAGCTATTACGCTGCTCCCATGTAGATTAAACCAAATGTTCCTTTTGCCTTTGTATATTCTCACATTACAAGAAAAATTGTGTGTATTGTTAACAATAGATACCTGAAGTGGGTGGGCCCCAAATGATAATTTTAGTAAACATTCCAGCACCCGCAGTCAGCAGAACAGACAGATGGAATCTGTTATAACATTCTGCCTGAATGAGGGCGTGCCACCCTCCGTGGGATCTCCCCCACAATGTCATAGGATGGGTACCGTTCACCACAGCAATGTTAACCCCTTTTTATCATGAATCAACAGGGGATCATTCTCTTGAGGAAATGGCAGGCGGGACTCTCAAGACCAACATCCTCTGTAATCTACATAGAATATGTATTAGCCCAATAAATAGGTAATGATTTAAAGGTGCAGAGAAGATTTGTGATTGTGTGTGTGTGTGTGTGCACGTGCACATGTACGCACACATGCACTGACTGAAAGCTTGAATGAATGTCACACCGTTGAGATAATGAACACAAATGACTAGTGCCAGGGAAGTTGGTTCCGGGGCTTTCTGCTTTCACTTCAGTCAGAACAGTTCAGTTTTTATTTGTTTAATATAGTAGGATTCCAAGTAAAATTTGTTGCTGTCACTCAAAGAGTTCTACTGCTTTTAAAAAGAAACTTGAAAACTCTTAGTGTTATAGATCAAATTTCTCACTTCATGCATGAGGAAACTGAGAAAGATTCAGGACCCACAACTACTTCAGGTATGCCTGCTGTATGCTCGGCATTGTGCCAGAGATTTCCAAGGCTGTCTCATTTCTTTCTTTATGCTGACTAAGAAGGTAAATCTGATAGAGATGAATTAACTTGCCCTCGTCCCACAAGTAGTCAAGACAAACCTAAAGCTAGAGGCCAGGATTATTAACAACCAAATCATATGCTTTTCCTAGAATACCTTATTGCTGGCATAAAGATAAAGACACTTTGGTCTTCCCAACTTGTTTCCGGTTGGATCATTGAACTCTGTTTTCATATTCTGTTCTCTCTACATAAAGATTACAATACTAACTGACAACCCATACGATGTACATATGCTAAGCTGTTTTCCAGTATTAAGCACAGATTACACACAGGGTTACACTTGCCTATATTTTTCCCATCTGGCCAAGAATGCGAATCAACAGAATGGTTACTTGTGTTCAAGCTGCCATCTTGTCTCTGGAACACTCTTGTTTTACCCAAATATGTAGGTATCTACTAAGGGTTAGGAAATTATTATTTCAGTAGATCTTAACCCATTATAAAATGGGCAATAAAAATGTATCTTATCTTCTTGTTTTACATTGAAGCAGAAAAAGTGATTCTCGTCCATACGGTTAAAACATTAAATACTCATAAAACTGCTTTGCTCATTCACCTCACATGGGGAAAATAAATCAAAATATCATGCAAATGAACTTCAAATGTAGTCTTAAACTTGACCCATGAACCTGATGTTATAGTGGATTAAGTTTCTTCACACTATATTTTCCCATTATTTTTTATCCCACTTAAATCACAAGAGAATCGAGGCAAAAAGTATCCTAGTAGAGGGAAAAAGTATCCTAGTTGGCCACCATGCAAGTCAATCAAATTCTGAGATACAAATTAATGAGGTAATGTGATCTATTCAATGTTATAAAATGAATACTGATCAAATTAATTATAGTCTATTATAGTAAATTCCTGGCATATTTTCCTTCCTTTAGTACTGCCTCGCAGTTTAAAAGGGTAAGATGTTGAGAGAGAGAAGTAGACAGAGGAGGATAAAAAGAGTTCTGTAGTAGAAAAAGTAATGAACTTTACATTTAGGGTTCCTTTTATTTCAAGTTTTAGAAGATTGAGCACTTTTGGCTCCCCAAATGTCTAGGTGGTTAACTAAATTGTAACTACTTAATCTATCTGGTGTTACCAGGGTTAGAAGTATACTTGTGAGCTAATATATTACATTTATCTTTATATTCTGCCTAGAGGAGAAAGAGGAAAACAGATATGAAGGGAAGGATAATGACAATCAATCAATCAGATTTAGGGAAAATAGCAAAGATTAGCTCTTCCTTTCCTAAAAAATAACCAATGTTCAGCAACTAAAATTTTAATTTGATTCTTTCTCTATGATGACAATGGCAAAGCGTGTTCCAATTCACAGAAGATTCCAGCGGCAGTAGTAACTGCTATTTCAAGGAAAATAGGAAATTATAAAAAGAAACCTTTTTTCCTTTGATTTTTTTTTCTTATTTACATTTTCAGTAGGGGGAAAGTTATACAGAAAGTCAGATGAGTTAGCAATATGCAAGTTAATGTAATAGATTCCAATGACCATTCTGAGTTCATTGGAATTTTATAAAATTGCCTTTGCCCCAAGTGTCCAGTGTGTCCTGAATGAAAAATAAGTTCTCGGGGGACTTTTATTTACCTCTCAGCCATTAGGGAAATGGAGAATTATGAAATGCTCCAGTAGGAAGGAACTTTTAGCATCATCTAATCCAATGCCTTTATAACCGTGTTTCCCTGAAAATAAGACCTAGCTGGACCATCAGCTCTAATGCGTCTTTTAGAGAAAAAATTAATACCAGACCGGTATTATATTATATTATGTTATGTTATGTTATGTTATGTTATGTTATGTTATGTTATGTTATAGTATATTATGTTTTATATTATATTATATAAGACCTGGGCTTATAGTAAAATAAGACCGGGTCTTATATTAATTTTTTGCTCCAAAAGACGCATTAGAGCTGATGATCCGGCTAGGTCTTATTTTCAGGGAAACACGGTATCACTTTATAACTGAAACCCAGAGAAGTTAAGTAATTTGGCTGAGGCCAAACAGTATCAGTTTTAAAACTTCTCCAGTTCTTTTTTTATCTTTGTAGTCTGTCTTATGCTATATTACATGAGCAATTTTAAAAAAGTTAGAGTTAGAAGAAACATTAAAGATTACCTATTTTCTCATTTTTTCCTTTCCAATGAGTAGTTATCAAGCATTTGCTTGACCCCCTTCAGTGACAATCAATTTGCTATCAAAAGATTTCAAGATGGTTGTAGCTAACACATTACATAATTTCTAAAAGATTTTTAACTTTTCTTTAGCCATAACAGCATTATAAAAAGTAATTAGTTGACCCATTGCCAAATCATTTTTAAACCTTTGATTAAGATAAGAAGTAGTAAACATTATGATTAATATTATAATATTGGAGAATCTAGAGAAATAGGTCACATTTTGTAACACATTAAAAGGACACTTATCAACCAGCAAGAGTTCATTTACTGTCCTAAAGAATGATTGGGTACTAGGGAAAAAAGGGCTGAGTTAATAGGATTATTTAATCTCCCCAATTTTTCTTATTACTATTCAGTATTACCACTTTCTGTTTCTCTCCTAATTGAACTATGGAAGGAGCAACTGTGTTGGCAATAGATCAATATCTAATTTTTGAAAGTTAATTTTCTAAAAGAAACTTGGATTCTTTTAGGGAAAAAAAAAAGCATAGTGATTTATAATGAAAAGTATTATAACTATCCTGGCAAATTTTCTATGTGAAATTTCAACAGAATCCATCAATTATAGTAAATGACCAATAAAAATGTTCAATCAAAAACTCATTTGAAGATGCATTGTTAATGAACTGTATATAATGATACTTAATCAAAACTCGACATGATCACACGGGAGAAAAGTTCCGCAGGACCTCAGGAACACTATTGTTCTGAACAAAGATAACAATAAAACTGTATAATTAATAGCCTTTGGTCATGTGGCACTCTCTGGGGAAAGTCAGTTTCATAACAAACTCTACTGTTTTTCAAAACATATGAATTGTGTTCCATAATAGCACAAATGCTGTAAGCAAGAAGGCATAATTTTTCAGGCTGTTTTTATTTGACATGGAGCTTTTCAAGGTTTTTCCGCCCTAAAGTGTAACTAAGATGCAACATCAGTAGTAAGTGAAGCTATTGACCACAAAGATGAAAAAAAAAAAAAAAAATCTGCCTCTATTTGATATCAGTCTCATTGTAGAAATGATATGCTATCTTTCAAAGTATATTCCAATAGGATATTTGTGTTACATAAATTAATAGGGAACACTGATCTTTTCCTGGGTGAGTGTAATAGTGATAGGTAACAAGGATACTTTAAGGTTTTAAGAGACAGATCCTTCAGTGTACACATGAAAATACAAGTAAAAATTTAGGATAAGAAGCATATGGGACTGTAAAAGCCACCTTGTTAAATCAAACATTTACTTAATCAGCTGTGATAAAGTTAATATGGGAGTTTAGAGACTGATCAACTCTCAGACCTCAATGTGTGTATTATTAGTAACAATACTATTCATTTGATACACATGTAGTTAATATATGGACTGAAAGTTATAAGTCTATGACCATTTTATTAACAAAAAAATGGAATAGTTAGGGTATGCTTGCCTAAAACACATTGGGAGGCACGAAGCCTATTTATAGGGGTTATCAGTCAGAAATCAGTGTTGCAGTATTTTACTGCTATGAATTTGGGCCAAGGCCATTGGCTCCAATGCTGATATATAGTTTATTTTTCATAAAGATGCACACTCAGTATAGAGACCTATAAAATATATTCACGTCCCCTCTTTTAGCCATATCCAAACTCAGAAGTAGGACACAGTAAAGCCAATGTATATTTCCAAGCCAACTAGTTTAATCAGAGTCCTATGGAAGTATTCAATGACTCTTCCTATAAATCAGATGGCCCCTTGACCCTACTGGCAGGAAAACCATAGCTAAAAAATGGAAAAATTTTATTTTTTCTTATTAAGCCTCATAAGCAATATAGTTGCTGTCACTCTTAGAATGGTTAGTCATGAATACATTAATACTGGGTATAAGTGAGCACTTATTCAGAAAGATTCCATTGAAAGTAGAAAACCATGAACAAAGTCAATTCCAGTGACTTCGTCTTGTCAAAAACAAAACAAAATGGAAAACAGAAAAAGTTAAAATCTGTGATTTCCTCCAGGGATACTCTGATATTATATGTATATAAAATATGTTATGTATCATATATCGTATATATATTAAATTGATGTAAATACTATAAGATATATCTATCTCAGGAAAAGACTTCAACAAAGGTAAGCGAATAGAGTGCAGACTGGTAGTAGCTATACTACAGTCAGAACTAGAGAAAGGGAGAAGGTGACAAGGCAAGGATCCAGAAAGACAAGCTGAAATAGCCAAGGCTTGTTGCTAAACGTCACCTTTTGGTGAGCCCCTTATGATTCTGAGCAGTTCCACTCAGGGAAGTTTATTTCTAATCTATCTGCAAAGAAATAGATGGGGATCCCTACAATGGCTCAGTATCTCTGCAGATGCCTTCTAAAAGTAGAGGAAGCTTAGGTTTCAATAGATCTCTTTTGGACTAGAAGGTGAATCAGCCAGGATCTAAACAGGAGACAGACACCACACCAGGTCTGCTTTCCTGCTCTTTTAGTTATTGGAGCTATCTTCATCATAGAGAAAGGAATCTAGGTGGCCCAACTTCATGGAATAAAAAGACTAGGGGGTAAGACTAGGAAAATCATGTGGGGGACAAAAATATAGTATAAATCTTGAAACAGAGAAATTGGTTGTTATTCATGAACTTAGAGATCGAGAAATGACTTTGGAAGACGACATGCCACAGGCAGAACAGAGATACAGATGCTCCTACTAGCGATGGGGTTACGTTCTGATAAAGGCATCATAAATTCTAAATGTCATGTCAAAAATGCATTTACTCCTACGCTGTAGACTATGGGTTGTTTACCCTCATGCTCCCATGGCTGGCTGGCAGCTATGGCTCACAGCCACTGTCCAGCATCATGAGAGAGTGCTTTACCAAACAGAGCTAACCAGGAAAAGGTCAAAATTCAAATTTCAAAGTACTGCTTACACTGAACAGTATTGCTTTCACACAATCGTAAACTCGAAAAATCGTAAATAGAATCATAGTAAGTTGGAGACGATACCTACTAGGTCTCAGGGTGAGGATTAGAGTGCTCACTGAATCACTTGCAGGAACCTGGTAGAAAGTTTTTGTGCCCTAGGTAACTCGCTAGATTCACCCTATACGCAGCCCTATTAGGTCTGTAATTATACGCCTCCCCATTTGCACATTGTCTCCCAGTGACTGACACGTGTGTGTATAGATCCCACTAGTTGCTTTAATTACTGAATAACCACCTATGAATTAAGACAGGTGGTTATCTATCCTATCTCTCCTGCAGAGTATATGAAAGTGTGTAGAAGTTATGCCCCAGTTCTAAATTTTAGTATTATTGAAGTAGACGACTAAGCAATCATTTTCAAAGGCAATTGAACATTAGGTGTCAAAATAAGGCAGGTCTATTAGCGCTGCTGATACAGTATTCAAGTGTTTAATTTATTGGGAGGGAGTGTTAAGCACAGATATCGGACTCTAACTCCTAAAGATTTCTGGAAATGAGGAGAGTCATTGGTAAAAGAATGACAGACTTTCCCAGTGCCAGTTCGTAGATTCTGATTCCAGGGTTTTCCAAGGGTGACATCAGTTGATGCAGGGTGATAGCCTTAACTCCAGAATCAGCTTAGGCTTATTTTCAAATCTCACAAGCAAGGAAACGTCAAAGAGGACAGACATGGAATGTCAGTACCATCTGAGCTATTCTTGCAGATTTAAAGACCCAAATTCCCTCTCCCTTCCCTAGCCCAGGATGGTCTTCTGGAATATTATACTAGAGCCTCTAGAGCCTCATTACAGCCTGAATAACTCAGAATTGAGGAAAAGAACAGCTGGAAAGAAGGCGGGAGCCTATGTTTCTTGAGTCAAGCCAAATATTTCTGTGCAACTTGAGGAATTTTCCAAAAGGTGGACATTTTTCCAAGACAATTTAGAAGGAGCTCTGAAAGCTTTGTTTCTCCTGATAACATTGGAGAAAAGGTAGCAAATAGAAGGCACTCTCTAAGGCAGGCCTTCAAAACCTTTAAGGCGTCTGGAAGACGATCTTGTCAAAATGCAGATTCTGATTAACGGCATCTAGGGCACAGCCAGAGATCCTGTGTTTCTAACAAGGTCCTTGACGATAGTGGTGCTGTTGGTTTGCAGACCACATTTGGTACAATGAGTCTCTAGAGGGCAGTGGTTCTCAACCAGAGGTGATACTGTCTCCCCGGGGGACATTTGGCAATGTCTGCAGACATTTTCAGTTGTCATAACTGTGGAAGTGCTGTTGGCATCTAGTGGATGGTGACCAGGGACACTGCTAAACATCCTGCAAAGCACAGGACAGCCCCCACAACACAGGATTATCGAGCACAAAATGTTGAGAGCTCCTTCTGGAGGGTTTAACTTTTGCCTGTGTTTCCCTCAGAAAATGGGTAAAGTTATAAATGTTGTACGTAAAGGAGAATTGCACATACTCTTCTAAAGTCACCGCCATGTTGTCTAATTACACAAGCCCTTCGGTAGACTTACATATTCTGATACAACTTTGTTTGGTGATGTACTAGAGGTTAGCAGAAAAAGGGACAGCAAAAGAGGCAAGGACATTTCACAGGTCGAATCCAGCTCGGAGAAACCAACAGAATAAAACTGCTGATAGTAAAAATGAGCAGTGGGGGGAAAAGAGGTTTACAAAGGAGAGGGTGGCCATGAGTTCCCAGCTAATGAGAGGTGGTCCCAGCACAAAGGAAAGTGTTAGGACTGAGCATGCAACTCAAAGGGCAGTCCAGGAATTCTGGTTCCAAACCTCCCATTCTTACCAACAGGCAACACTTCTGTCACATAAGAAATACATCCCCCCCCCATATGTCTAATTTGGAATGCTACTATAAAGTACTGATGAGCTAGACTAGTATTCAGTCAACACAAAGTGCTTTGTTAAGGCCAGTGTCCATGGTCCACGGTGTACCAGGTTAACTCTTGAATCTGTGCACAATATGTGTGTGGATATTTGGTAATTTGATAAAAATGGTGAGAGGCTACCGGGAAACACCCCAAGAAATGAAGAAGGGGAATTGATAGTAGCTGAGCTCTCTGCTGTGTGGAAGCCACCAGATCATGAAAGTCTTCATGTCAAAGGACTTTTAACTTTAGGGTTCCCCGTAGGAACAGACATAATTTAGGATGGGCCAAGGATGCATCCCGAAAGAAGTTCAGCAAACTTTACAGGATAGGCAGAGGAGGATGAAAAGGTTACAACAAGAATATCCCAAGAAAAGAAATTCCTTCATGTTGCCTCATGAAAGTGTTTCTCTTTCTGCAAATGGCCCCATTAATAAATTAAGAACATCACAACCATTCGCTTCTGAAACAGAACTGAACCATGTGACATTAAGTGCAATTGCTTTTCCTGTGATACCACACTAGATATCAATAGGTAGACAGCTCTCGGTCTCCTGCAAGACAAGCAAGAATGAATTGCTTTTCAAATTTCATCTTGAAGAACCAGACAGGAGGCGTGATAAATATGAAATATTTTCTTATTGACATGAAAATGTGCTTTACTCCACTGAAGATATAAATTGGAAAATAAATTTTCAAAAAACCATTGTTATAATTAATAAGGAATAGAATTTGCGTGAAGAAAGGGCCACCAGCTCCTGAACTTGGTGACTATAATGCCCACCCTTTACAAAGCTGGGTTCCAAAAATGAAAGTTTGGGTCAAAGATGGGGTAGTCTCAGCCCTTCAAGAGTGCCAGCTGGACAGAGAAAACCCTCCCTAGGAAATTAGTCATTGCCCATCTGGCCTGCAATCCCTGAAAACACCAGGTTCAGAACTTCATCCATTTATATATTCTTACTTGGTACTTGATTGTCTTGGATTTGTCCACTTGACCTCGGCTGTCTCTTCTTCCTGCTTCTCAGGTAGCCTATCCCTTGCCATATTTCCTTGACCTCTATCAAATTTGGAGCTCTAACCTCTTGGAGAGGTCTGTAATCCTCCCACCATATCAGGACCACAGCCACAGCACGGAGGAGAAGCAGCTTCTAAAAGTCGTCGTGTGGGAACTTGAAAAAAAGTAAATCCATACTTCTCTTATTCCTTTCTTATGTCACAAATGATGTACATCTTGTCTCTCTTTCTTACACTTACCCAACTCACAGTATTTACAAAGATGAGAGGGGAAACAACATACATGAAATAAAGTATTAGGATCCTGCTCCAAACTTCCGCAATTGCCCATCTATCTGCCTAAAATACGCTCTACTTGACTCCATTTCCCTCAGGATAATGGCTCAGGCCACGGAGTCACATAGACCTGGTGTCAAGGACTAGATATGTTATGTTAGGCAAGTAGATCACCTTTATAAGCCTCATCTGTAAACCGGATGAGGCTTTCTAAGCTTCATCTAATAGTCCCTGTCTCAGAGTTGTTGAGAGGATACAGTAGTAATGAATGTAAAATATTTAGCATCGTTCAGGGAACTTAGGAGGCACTGCAGGAATGCGTGAAGGAGAGAATGGCCAAGGAAATTGTCTGTACCTGACAGCATTTTTCACTGAGTCTTTGATTATAACACCATCAATAAAAATGATAGCTAGCTATGTGTCAGGCACTGTTCTAAATCCTTTCATTCACATGACAAGTCCAAGAGGTAAGTATTATTAGCATCTTTTTACAGATGAGAAAATAGAGACACACAACAGTTAGTGACTTGTCCAAGGTCAATAATAGTAAATGATATTGATAATAACTAACTTTTATTTAGTAGCTATAATGCACTATACTCTATGTTACGTGTTGGGGTGCCTCTACCCTCCTAGAGCTTAGAGTCAGCCTGTTGCATAGAGCACAGATGGTTTGCTGTGTCTCTAATTCAGAGTTATTCATACAGTAAGCCACGACTAATGGAATATGTGGAAAGAAGGAAGGGAGAGAGGGTGGGAGGGAGGGAAAGAAAGAGGGAGGGAGAGAGGGAAAGGGAAGAGAGAGGGAGAAAAGCATGTAAGATATGGAATGGAATGGAATGGAATGGAATGAAAAAATTAGGGAGCATTTATCGTAGTTAGGGTAATTATTGTTTCACGAAATCTTTTTTTCAAGTGTGTGTGTGTGTGTGTGTGTGTGTGTGTGTGTGTGTGTGTGTAATGCATCTCAGTGTCAAATGTGCTACCGTATTTCCCCGAAAATAAGACCTAGCCAGACAATCAGCAGCTCTAATGCGTCTTTTGGAGCAAAAATTAATATGAGACCCGGTCTTATTTTACTATAAGACTGGGTCTTATATAATATAATACAATATAAGACTTGGTCTTATATTAATTTTTGCTGCAAAAGACACATTAGAGCTGACTGTCCAGCTAGGTCTTATTTTTGGGGAAACACGGTGAGTGTAGGTCATAGTCAAAAGCACGGAAGACATTGCTTTAACAAATTGCATGCTGTCGGCGTTAATCCTCCCCGAGTCAGCTGTGGCAATACTCTTCACACAAATGGTGCTAAATGTATCCAACAAGTAGCCTTTTGTGCTTAAAACACACATTTTATGGGAGGGGACTTGTGATACCTTCCCACATTTTCCCCCAGTTCCAACATTAGTCATCTAAAGGTTGTATCACTGACCAGATTAAAAGGACACTTGCCACCCTCTAGAAGCCTACCCTGAAAAGCAGACATTCAGACAGGTAGACCTGACAGTTTTGGAGGCTACCAGATTGCTCTAACAGAAAAGCAGTGGGTCCTTTTTACTGGCCTGTATTTCAGGTCCCAAGCCTGCTGGGCTCACTCTTGATTTATTTTGTGCATGAACATGCATATGTCTTCAGTAGGTTATATGCTCCTTACCAAGAAAGACATGGAGGGAAAAAAAAAACATATTTTTAAAGCGTTGTAGCTTTCATATGAGACACATTTGTTACAGCCATAGGTCTTATCCGTAACTCATTGTGAAGCCAGAATGTTTATGTTGTCACTACTGCCGCTATTTTATTCTGTAGCAAATTCTCCCAAATGGTACCTCTTTTCTGGCATCAAAGTTCAGGAAGAGGAAATCAGGTTGTCTCTCTTTTGTCCTAATTGTTTTTTGGTAGATCTATTTAGATCCATGTCAGGGCTACTTTTGTTAGTCGTTGCCTTTTTTTCCCCTCCCAAGGTTGTGATAGTATATTATTTACCCACGGTAACCAAGGGTGATGATGATTTTCAATGCCAGGACTCATCACTTCTGCTCCTCTATTTTTTAACCATTACTTTTTATTCATTCTGTACCCTGCAGCATTTTATGAAATATAAAATATAATGAAACATTCAGACATTTGACATTCTCCTTATGGGTTTTCAGAGAAGCAACCGTGTGCACACGCTTTAGCTTTCATTTCATTAGTTACCTCGGCTCTCTGACAACGTTCTCAGAATAGCAAAGCAGATCCACCTGCCGTTGCTGGTTGGCAGGGGCAACCTATTTTCACCATTGCCGTCGTTGTCGTCGTCCTCCTTCTCATTCTGCTTCCACCTCCATGGAGGATGATACAAAAGTCAGATTAGCTGTACTAACAGTCATCTATTCTGAACCCTGCCTCATTCACTCAAGGAACCTTCCTAATTCCAGGTCAGCCTTAGAGGGAGGAGGAGAAAGACAGACAGGACGAGGAAAGTCAGGAGGTGGGCAGGGGCACAGTGAGGGTACCTAGCTCCCAGGAGCATGTAAGGTGTTTATATACTCTCTCCCAATTGAGTGCTACAACTTGTAGAATTTCCCCAGAAATGAATAGTTAGTATACGTGCACATGATATACAGCAAGTGTAAAACTAACTGGTGCAAAAATTAAAATGGAAAGTTCTTCTATTGGTATCCTTGCAGTGACCTCATACACTGGTCCTTGGAGACATCTGTCCCCCACACTTAGACACCAGCCTTGGTCCTTCTCGGCCCATAATGTGTAAGAAGTCATACTGAGCTTCCATAGAGATAAGGTAGTCTCTCAGAGGTGGGATGGTGTATAGGAAAGAAGAAGTATCAGGAGACAGGGAACTCCCACACTAAGAATCATTTTTGCTACTTCATTGTTATTTCAACTTGAGGACCTTTAGGTCTCTTGTGCGTAAAGGAAGGGTGGACTTTTCTACTAAAACGCTAGGATCTCATGTACAATCCCATGGGTTCTAGGCCTCACCCTTGGCTCCCAGCCACAATGCAAATGTTTGCGGAGCCTGAGCTGGTATGCACCACTGCCTTGGTCTCCCAGCTCTCTGGCTTTCCCCTACTTTCTCAGAAAAGCAGAGCCTTACTTTATTCGCTGCATTCTTGGCCAGTCTGTAGGTAACAGGGATGTCCCAGTAGCCCCCAAGTATGCTACGGCATTTAACATGGCACTTCCAGGTGACCTCCAAGCATTTTCTCCTTCGGGGTGGCTTCAGGTTGCCGTGGAGGACTTCAGATGGTATTTTCCTTCAGGACTGGCCATTCACGTCATTTAAGGCAGGACAGGCTCTTAATGCTTAGCCGTGTCCTCCATAGCATTTGAATCTCCCATTGTAGGGTCCTTTATTACCTTACAGAAATCACAGGTTTCACAACTCAAGCACATTTGTTCACTATTTTTTTCTGGCCAGAGTTGACTGGTAACACAGAGTCTTTCTCCAGGACTTTTCAACCAGGCCTCTCAAGATTCAAAAACAGCAGGATTTTTTCTGACCAGGCTACCGCTGAATCAATGAGAGAAATTGAGTCCAGAGCTAAAGAGAGAGTGGAGTAAGAGTGAAAAAGAGAGCAAGAGCAAGTGAAAGAGGGACATGGGGGGAGGGGGGGAGAGAGAGAGAGAGAGAGAGAGAGAGAGAGAGAGAGAGAGAGAAGTACGCCCTGCCCTGTTTGAGTTTCAGTGTTTCACCCTGCCACTGATGATGTGCAATAGCTCAGACATTCTTTCAATAAGTTCCTGTTTTGCCCAAGAAGGTACTATTTGGATCTGTTATTTGCAAGCAAAATAATCCTAAACGAAACATGGTTAGAAGACACCTTAAAATCATCTAGTCTAAAAATCCAGTCTATGTTTAGATTTCTATTGCCAAATATTACAGTGAGTGCTAATTGTGACAGGGAACCCGCTGCTTCCTAAGGCACTGTCTACCAACTCTAGCCATTGTTACGAGATTATTATACTTAATCGAAGCCTTTCCCATGGTACCTTCCTCTTATTAGCCCATGAACTGGTCCTTGGACAGAACAAATGTACCTTCCAAATGGCGTTCTTTTAAATATTCCAAGGCAGTTAAAATGACATCTGTTCTTCAAGGTGTTAACTTTTTTTCCCCACAAGCCCCAAATATCCAATTCTTCCTTTCTTTCTCAGATGATGTCTTTTTAAGTCCCTTCACTTTCTTGATAACAGTTTTCCAACTCCGCAATTGTGTGGACACACTATTCCAAGTAGGGTCTGAGCAGGACAGAAAACAGCAGGATGCGCTCTTCCCTGATTCCAGGGCTACACTGCAGCCATCGTTTGCAATCCCTTTGTGACACTCACATTAAGTTTACTGTTGACCAACATCTCTGAATGCTTATACTCATGCTACAGCTCTGTTCCCATCCTCTCTGATGTAATTAACACCACTACACACTTAAAAGTGGTTAAAAGTATAATGTTTATATTATGACTATTTTACTACAGTAAAAAATTATTGAGGATATTTCAGTATGGACTGGACATTATGATCTAGGGAATTGCTGTTAACTTTCTTAGGTGTGATCAATACTATAGAGTTACATAGGAGAATGTGTTTTTAGGAGGTACTGAAGTAGTTCGCAGTCAAATTTCATGAGATCTGCACCTTGCTTTCAACTGGTTAAAAAAAAAATATATATATATATATATACACACACACACACATATATGTATATATGTGTGTGTTTGTGTGTGTATGTGTGTGTGTGTATATATATATATATATACACATTTAGAAAGATAGATAAAGAAAATAAAGTGTTCACAATTGCTTGACCTAAGTATTTAGTAAGTTTTCATCATAGTATTCGTTCAACCATTTTTATATATGGAATTTTTCTTATTAAAAAGTTGGAAAAAATGCAACCTGATATTTTAGTTTTTTAAGATGCTCACTCACCTTTCAGCCCCACTATCTTCAGTCCTATATCTCACATGCTAGGAGCTACCTAGCAATGGGCTGAACTGCTGTGGGCTTTTGTATCTTCCTTACCTGGGAAGTGTCTTTTCTCACTCCATCCTCAGCTTCACCGCTAACTTCTACTGCCCTCCTTAGGGAATCTCTCCTTAAACCCCAGGCTTCTGAACCAACTCCTTGCATTTACCATTCTATATGATAACCTCCTGTGTAACTCAAATATTTGGCACCTGCAGGTCCCTGAAACAATCTTCAATCCCTCTGGATCACTCCTTTTTCATTTAATCCCTAAATAAGATAGAAAGCTCCAGGCAGTCTCCCCTTATTTGATTGTGTTTTAGAGGGTCTTATGTTCCTGCCATCAATCAATGATTTCCTTCTCCCTTTCACCATCCTGCCTCCCAGAACTACCTCTCGTCTTTCCAGCATTTCACCCCCACAACAGACATTTCCCTGCCTCTTGCATTCCTCCAATTTACCAGAAATATAAGGCTGTTGTACATCACAGACTTTTCAGAATAATGTTATAAATAATGGGGTATAATTGCAGCCCAGGGCAGAAAATAACTTCATATCCATGTTCCTTGACACTTCTTCACAGGGAATTTTCACTGGCCCTGTCTCTCCCAAGAACCCAACGGCTGCCTGCTCCCATGTTGGGTCCCTCTATCTCCAAAATGCTTTTCACTCCTCTCTCTATTCCAAATTTTGGGGACCAATATGAAAACCCCAAATTCCTGACATTGTATTATCTGGATCAGTTTTGCTCTTCTGTCAAAAACCTCTGCAATTATACTACCCCTAAGAAACCTTGTGTTTTAGAATTAAAAACAGCCCACTCTAGCATTTTCTTAAACAAGGATAGTTTTTTTCCCCTCCTAAAAGAAACTCTGCTGCTTCAAACCTTCCCTAGCACTAGTTAATTTGGCAGCGTCCATCGTGAAACTAGAAGATCTCTGAGGGAAGAAATTCTAGCTTGAATCACCAGCACCTAGCACAGTGACGGTTGCACGATAGAATCTCTGACCAAGGAAAGAAGAAGGGAAAGAAGCAGAAAAGAAAGCAGAGAAATACTTCTCTGATTGTGAAGTATAAGATCATAGGACCTTTTCCTGCCCTTCTGAAATTGTACGGTATCACTTAAAACTTTTCCAGTGAACCCTTTGGGAAAGATGAGCTTCCGGCATGCCCCTTTTGCTTTGTTCCTCCCCGCTGTCAGCCTTATAAGGGACAGGACCCCATGGAGGGGGCAGCCCAGCCATTGCTGCCTGTGACTAGAGGTGGGGCAATTCTAATTCTGGTACTGTAGAGTATTTGGAATCCCACTTGTCCACAGACGATGTCACCCACAATCTCCAATAATAATAAAGTGGAGATTTTAGTCACATTCTAATAACTATCAGCTTTTTAATAAAGTTGATACTTTGGTCACATAGTCATAGAGTAGATATTTTGGTCTTTAAAAAGAAAAAAAAGTTGCTCTTCAGCAAATGGCGTTCTACTACATTAAAAATAAAAATTGAAATTCTGTGCTCTGCCATGGCCTAGGTGATCAAGCCACATCTTTCTCTCCAATTGTATTTCCTTCCACTCCTCTCTCTCTCATGGCACACTAGACCCCCTTGCCCTCTTTCCATTACACAGACTTCACCAAGCTCATGTGTGCCTTAGGCCACTGCAAACATTTGCTCCTCCTTCCATCCCTCCCTCGCCCCCAGCTGACTTCTGGTCTCTCAGGTCTCAGCTCAAATGTCCCCATCCCAGGGCAGTCTTTTACCATCACTCAAGCCTCACACCACCTCATGACTTTTTATCACATCGTCCTATTTTATTTTCCATATCACACATATCATGACCTAACATTGAGTTTAATAACTTATTTTCTATTCCTTGGTCACCAACAATGGAATGTCAACTCCATGAGAGCAGACACTTTATCTTTCTTACTCCCTTATTCCCAACACTAGAACAGTACCTGGTACACAGAACGTACTTAATACATATTTGTAGAATGAATTTAAGAATAAATGTGTTAATGAAGACTACAAGTGTTTGTCTAATCTCCTTACTATGTGAGGTATTCCGGGAATAACTTTGAAGAACGATGTCAGGGTGTCTGCTTTAGAAACAGCGTATTTACATATTTCAAGTGTGAACAGCCGGTGATAAATTTGCAAAATCTGCCCAGTGTCTGTGAAGAGCCAGAGCTGTACTTCTCACACCGGCAGAAACATTATAAATTGCCCCCTAACCACACACTAATTGAGATCTTCTTGGAAAACATGGCCACATTTTTATGCCAGTTCTTCACACTCTACATAGACAGTGTCATATGACAGACTTTCAAGAAACACAAAATGGTTCTCAAATATTTCTAAAGGTAATTGCTCTTTTCTAATATTCCCAGACAGTTGCATTTCCCACACTGTCCGGTCCACTTTTCTTTAGGACTTTTTAGTCTCTGCCCAGGTAAGAGCTCAGATTGTCTTTTTCATGGTCTGCTTTAGAGATGTCCTCTCCAGAGTCCCTGTCCAGTATCAATGTCCAAATTAGACTGGCTTCATTGGAGTTCCTATTCACTTCAAAGACCTATAAATGCTTCCCAGTTCCTTTGGTGGCCTCTAGTTATACTTCCAGTCTCTGCATACTTTCCAAGCTTGATCCATATTACTTGTTCTCATTGTTTTACTTCCATCCCTTTATCTTTTCCTCTGCCAATTCCTACAGCCCAGTTTGAGATCTGGTTCCCCCGGTGTCCAGGAAGTAAGTTTATACTAATAGCCATTGCCAAAGTATCTTCTCTGATTAGTTCTAGTTTTCCCAAAGGTTTAGAGAAGGCAAGTAAAACTTGAAGACACTATGCTAAGTGAAATAAACGAGTCACAGAAAGACAAATACTGTATCATGTAGCTTATATGAAGTATCAAGAGTCTTCAAAGTCACGGAAACAGTCATTGCCAGGGGCTGGGCTGAGGGCAAATGAGGAATTGTTGTTCAATGAGTATAGAGTTTCACTTTTGCAAGATGAGAAAGTTCTGGAGATTATTTCACAACGAAGTGAACTATACACTTAAAAATGGTTAAGATAGTAAATTGTGTCATGTATATTTTATCACGAATGTTTAAAAAAAGGCAAAATAACAACAACAACAACAAAAAGGCAAGTAAATTGTGATCATCTCAGGCAGCATTCTCCCAAACTGCTACTTTCCTACGGTTCCCAGTGTCTGGTTTTTGTCTTCCCTTTAATTTCTGGGAAGTAAAGCTCTCTCCCAGTCCGCCGCGGTAATGTCTGACGTCAGAAGCCCCCTTCCCTTCACGCGTGCCCATCATTTTAACAGTTGAGTACACGGCTTCACTTTGGAGTCATCTATTACTCTTTGGGTTAGGATTAACCTATTTAGCCACTGCTGCTTTATCCTTCACTCTCTTTAGATAGCTTTATCCCCAGTGGAGCCTCACTCTGCCGCTCCAAGCACGTGGGCAAACAGCCTCCTTCCTATTTGCGTTCTGCTTCCATCCACAGCCGGACCTTCTCCCAAGCAGCACTGTAAACTCAGAACGTCCTGTCTGTCTATACTCATCTACTTTGCTCCTTCTATTATTTAAATTGCTCATAAAACCCTATTTTTCATAAAGGCTTCCTAGAACAATTAACATGATATATTTTTATAGTTTATTTTCCAATGGCTTCCAACAAAGAATTTATGGCATATATGATCAGCTGGGAAGAAAGTATTCTTCTTACATACAAATGATATCATACTACCTACTGCACATATCCCTCTGACTTACGTAACTTAACACTGTTAGTGAAATTATATTCTTAATATCAATTTATTTATTACCAGTACCACGATAATTCTAAACTAAACATTTTAGGAGACACTATGAAAATAATAAAAATAACCACTTATTATGAATATTTACAATGTGTTACGAACTTACAGTAGGCACTTTATAAAGTAATTTACACAATAACTGTTCAAATTTGGGGAAAATAATTAAATAATTATATATCTCTCAATCTGAAAAAAAAATGAGAACTACTTCTGTATTCATATTTAAAATACAAGTTAGTAGTAGTCTCTAGATGTCTGGAGGACGTGGGTTCTACTGTTTTTCTCTTCATTATGTTTAGCTTCTAGCACAGTTGTAGGCACATAATGAGCACTCGTTATGTATCTTGTGGATGGATGAATAAATGAGCGAAGAAAGTTGCTTGGTATTACCTAAAAGGTAGATACTAAGACCTGGATTAAATTCAGCTCTTTTGGACATCAAAGTCAATGTGTTTTTTTCTTTTTCTTCTTTTCGGAAGAAATGATGTTCTGGTCCTTTCCATTATCATACCCATTACTACCTTTACCCAATTTAACTTTACTATTACTAAGTATCTTCAGTTTTACAGATTCTGAGTTGATTTTAAAGACTCAAAAAGACCTATAAAATAGGCGAGCTTCCAAAAGGTGGCAGTAGCGTGTCAGTCACATGACCCAGGCTTTAAACTACTGGCTAATTTGATTGACAGACATAAGTAAACTTTTTCTTTTATCTGCTCCAAAATAATATACTAGAAAAATAATTGAACTGAAGCAATATTCACTACATAGCAGAAAATATTTTAGATATACTTTTGAAATGAAAACAAGTCTAAGGTGCAGATCTAGAGCTTCCTCACTAATTTTATTTACCCTTTCAGACAGTCAAAATCACTTTTCAGCAGTTTGTTCTCCAATGTCAAGCTTATTCCAACAAAGTTTCCAAGCTGCTTGTTTATTAGAAGGCTTGGTGTCCTCTTTTTCTCCGCCTCTTCATCTTTCTTACGCTTTACATACTAACGAAAGAGGCACCCTCAATTTCCTTCCTCTCGGAGTTTGGTTGGTTAGTTGGTTTTTGCACATTGCAAAATCAGAACATGGAAAAATAGCTGCATAGTAGCAAGATGTTGTCAAGAGACTGTTTTTACCCAATTAGAAGAAAGTATTTGCACTCCATCCCACCTGTCAAGATTCTGTCTCCCCAACCCGCCTTGAGCACAGCTCATTGAAAGCACACATGGGCAAACATTTTGAGTGAGTCCCACGGCACAATTCCATACTGGAAAGGACATTGGAAGTTCAAATCGGGGGGGGGGGGTAAGCTTATTTATTGAGCATAGTTCCAGATCCATTACAGAAATCGAACAGGAAAGATCAGTGTCTGCAAAGACTCAGAAGGAAGAAAGATCATGTCATTTTTACGAAGCTGAAAGTAGTTCAGGATGTCTGGATGAGTGAACGTAAAAAGTCCATCGGTACCTTCTAGTCTACAGCCCTTCTTATTGAAATTTCCATGTCTGGCATCTCTTGCTGCCTGGTCAGTAATGTTTTATATCATATAAACCTTTGACCCCCATTGACCAGAGCTGGTTAAACTAGGGGTGGCACTATTTTGGCAATAGCCAATCTTCCTGATAGCTAATGATATATCATCCATGGCTTGGCATGGAAAGACAAACTGGACCAATAAGTTTCCTTTCTCAGAAATTTGAACTAAGAAATATTAGAAAACGAGCAAGATATGAGTGAGACTTAAAACTACGATGTATATGATGGGACATATACAAGGTAAAATTATGAAGGAATGGAAGTTATTAGTAAGGTTAAAAGGTTAATTAAGAGAAAAAAATGCATCATCTATATATCGTATTTCATATATACAAAGGTAGGACAATTAAATTCACTAACTTCATTGTCTGGCTACTTAATTGTCCTACTTCGTAGATGACATATTACCGAATTGTATACTTGAAATCTATGAAACTTTACTAATCATTGTCCCCCAATAAACTTTAATTAGAAAAAATAATAAATAAAGCCTGAACAAGAAAAAAAAAGAGAGAGGGAAAAAAATGTAACAGGTATGCAGACAGCAACAAAACATGCCTCTCTAAGTGCTTCCTTAAAATACAATTTTATTTCTAAAAATCATCTATCCCACACTTTCCCCTCATAAGCATTAACGACTCGGCTGTATAGTTGACCTGGCCATGGTCCACTCCACCACCTTTGTTTTTCCTAATTCCATTATTGCAGAACTCTCAAAATGAGTTTTCTTCTCCCTTCTCATTCCATTGTCTAAAGGAGCCCATTTTTCAGATTATAAGTTGAGGCACCAAGAAGAGAAGTGACTGGCTCAAGTGAATGTTTGGTGACCCTTCATTAGAACTTAACATTTTTACTCCGTTAGCGTTATTTGCTCTAGTCACAGGACTATACCTTAAAAATAGTTAGACCCTACATTTGCACTGGCCAGAGATGTTTTTGCAGCCATTCCTTGCTTTTCATCCGGATTGTCAGTTACATACTATAAATTACGTATATACCTAAAAGTATAAAACAACATTTTTAATATTTGCTTAATAACTTTCTAGTGTATGCCACTATTCTGATGCTGCCATTCCATCGAACTTAGTGTAAATGACATTATTAAATTGTACTGGCAGCATAAAATTACATTCTTTAAATCATGTGCTTCAGAATATTTTATTTCAATAAAGTCTTTGCAATAGAAACCTTCCATCACTCACATTCTTTCTCATAAAAAAAAAAAGAGAGAAAAAGAAAGAAATTACTCTAGGCCTTTAAATGAGGGCTAGTTGAAAAATTAATCATATTTGCTGTAGCAGTGACAAAGTTGCTTTGAAATGTTTTTCAGTATTTATTTGACTGTTCTTTACTATAAGCATCTAGTCCTAAAAGTGTGTTAGAAAGAGGAGGAATATAAGCAAGCACACACATATCATGGTAAATTTCAAAATGGCAAAGGGTTCGTTAGATCAATTTGTCATTTGCTCTATTTTATCTCCAGTTTTTGCCATGGAAATACATACATAAGTAAAACACACATACACATATGTGTACATACACACACACACACAATCACAGTATTTTTTGTACTTATCTACTTAGCCACATTCTCCTGAAATATTCCTCAGGAGTCTCATTGCTGTTGCTATTAGAAGTCTGTAAAAAGTGAAGTAAAATATGCAACTGGTAAACCACAGTGAATCTTTTCAGATATACTATTTTCCAAAAATCCCAGATTTTTAAAAGTAAGTATGTGTGAGTATATAAGATGAGATTCCAAATAATGTTTTATTCAAATAACCTACTCAGAGAATGTTTTGTGAGCAGGCATGATTTGGGTTACAGTGGCTGTGTTTTCCAGGTGCATCCTTACTGAACTTGAAGTTAACAAATAGGTGTAAAAGACATCCAGGCCCCCCCTTCACTGCCAGCATTATGAGTTATTTGTGATTGTGCAGATTCATTAGCATGACACTGTGGCTACAGGACTGCAGGGGAACCAAAAACCCACATCTTAGAAAGCATTGCATTATAGCTTTGGCTGACATTTTGGAGACAGGACGCCAGCAGATAGCAAAATAAGCTTTTAAATCCCCAAAACTTCATTAACATTAAGAATCTCAGAGGAAGAAAGTTCTGATAAAAAACTGTCGTCCTTTTGGTTTGTTTCTCTGGTCTTTTAAGGAAGCTGCTGGTGAACTGGCCTCTCCTGTGAGCACTTTCAGTTCTCAGGAACCCAGGCAATAGAGCATTTCAAGTTATTACTGTTCTAAGAAAACCTGGCTACTGCAGCCCAGTCAACCAAGCCAAAGATTGTCTTCCTGATATGGCTGGAAACCCTCAGTAATATTTTAACCCAGGATTGCAGATAACCATTTCCATGCCACTTACTTGAGGGTCAGTAAGGATTTTTAGTTGGAGACTTAATTTCATTTTCCTTAACACTAAAGCTTCCTGGCTGTAGGGGAGAGACTGGGAGAAGGCAGGGCAAAGAGTGGCTTGTTCTAAATAAAGAGCTGAAGTAACTTTATAAATTAAAAACACTATTAACCAAGCATACGTACGTCTCTCTTTTTCTTCACCCCTCCCTCCCTCTCTCATCAATTCTCTTAGAATCTAAGACTTCTAAAACATTTTAATTTGTAAAGAATTTGCCACGTATTAAATACATATATCACCAAATTGCCCCCCAGAAAGTTTGTGCCAAGTGACACTTCTACCAGCAAGATCTGAGATAACCCACCTTCCAGCAATCTCCCTGGCTTTGTCATCAGGCTCTCTCCATCTTTGCAAGTTTCATAAAGAAATACATTTATATGTTTAATTAGAACCTATTTCATCAAAATAGATTTAAATTATCCTATTTGTAAATCTAACCTGTTGGTCTTTGTATTCATGTGTTTCACAATAGTTCATGAATCTTGCATTCTCAGGATAAAATCTACAGGGTAATGATGAATGACTGTGTGAATACTCTGCTAGTGTCAGTTTGGCCTCCTTAAATTTAAGATTTCAACATCTGTGTTAATTAGGGAGATTGGTGTCTGATAGTCTATTCAGTAGCTGAGAACACTAGAATACCCTAAGTCTGCAATACTTGGGGCCAAACATTTCTTAGTGATTAGGTGTATAGTGTGGTGTACAAAAAATAACGGAGTGTGTTTCTTATGGAAAATAGTTTACAGAGACTTATGCATTTTAGTATATTATACATTCTAAGATCCTATACTAAAAAACACTGTTAAAATTTGTTTTATCCATGGCTTATTAAATTTATTTGGCTAAATATATTTCTGTATAGAATAACTATTAACCTCTGTCAGGACCTTCAAATATTTCATTTAACATTTTGAAAAGGGTAGAGTTTTGTTTCTAATCTATGTTTGGCGTAAGTTTTATGTTAGCTTCACAAAATTGAACCACCTTTTCCTGTTCTCTAAAATAGTTTAAATGGAAAGCTTATAATTTTGTCCTTGAAAGTTTGAAAACATGCTCTTATGAAATCAACTAGTCTCACTGATTTTTTTTTTTTTTTTGCTGTTCTGTTTATTTATCTCAATTTATTTTATGGTGATTGATATATTCTCGTTTTCTATTCTTCATAGGTTACTCTGGAAGCTCATTTTGCAAATCATTAAGATTTTCAAATGAATAAGAAAATTTTATATGCATACTTAATGTTTTTTAAAAATCTTTGTCACATCTCTCTATACACTTTTATTCACAGTATTTTATTTGTATTTTCTCTCCTTTTTTCATTAGATTTTCTAAAGCATTTTCTATATTTCCTTTCTATGATTTTATTATTTACTTATCACTACTTAAGCTTATCTATTTTTTTTTTTTTTTTTTTTTCTGCAAAAGTCCCTTCTTAGTGGTTAATTAATATGAAACTTAAGACTCTGAACTTGCTTTTGAGTGAAACTTTGGCAACCTTTTATAAATTTTGGCCTTGAATTTTGCTTCATTTGAAATTAAATATTGCAAGTCATAATTTGTATTTGGTTGTCTTTACATTTTATATCAACGATTCCCAAATGTGGTCTAGGAACTCCTGGGAGTCACTGAGACCTTTTTAAAAAGCTTAGATGGTCAATATTTTCAGACTAATTTTAAAATGTTATTTGCTTCTTCACTCTCATTCTCTCAGGAGTATACATTAGAACTTTCCAGTCTATATGATGTATGACTCTGATGCATACATGCATCACACTCTGATAGTATGTATGCTTGTGTATTTTTGTGTTTTAAAAATTTCTTAGTTTTTATAAAACTTCTAGAAGAAAACATGGAATAAAGTCCTTGTGATCTTAGGTTAGGCAAAGATTTCTTAGGATACAAAAGTATGAACTATAAAATAAAAAATTGATAAATTTAACTTCATCAATATTTAAAATTTCAGCTCTTTGAAAGACACTGTTAAAAAAAGAAAGAAAGAAAGAAAAAACAAGCCACAGAGTAGAAGAAAATATTTGCAAAACAAATATCTGATAAAGGATATCCAGAAGTTATAAAGAACACTTAAGATTCAGTAATAAGAAGACAACCCAATGGACAAAAAATCTGAGCAGACACATTACCAAAGAAGACATACAGATAGCAAATAAGCACCAAAACTATGCCCAACATTATTAGTCATTAAGGAATGCAAATTAAAACCATAATAAGATAGTATTGTACATCTATTAGAATAGCTACAATAAAGCTTTAAAAAAGTGACAATATCAAGTCCTGGTGAGAATGCTGAGTAAGTTGAACTCTTGTATACTATTTGTAGAAATGCAAAATTGTTCAACCGTTTTGGAATTGTTTCTTATAAAGTGTCTTATAAAGTTAGACAACATACGATATGATGCAGCTATCCCATTCCTG
Organism: Rhinolophus ferrumequinum; assembly: GCF_004115265.2. Taxonomy (NCBI): domain Eukaryota; kingdom Metazoa; phylum Chordata; class Mammalia; order Chiroptera; family Rhinolophidae; genus Rhinolophus; species Rhinolophus ferrumequinum. The sequence goes on along the minus strand of NC_046301.1, from coordinate 21,246,119 downwards.
GGTCTTTACTCAGAAAAATGAAGACATGTCCACATAAAACCCATGCACAAATGTTTAGTGAGGATATATGTATGCATATATATATATATATATATATATATATATATATATATATATATATATGTATATATATATATGTATATATATATATATGTATATATATATATACACATATATAGAGAGAGAGAGACAGAGAGAGACAGAGAGAGAGCAAGAGAGAGAGATCTGTATTTATAGATCTATATATATATCTTTATATATATATATAACCAAAGACTGGAAACAAAGACTGGAAAACCCCAAATATCCATTGTCTGGTGAATAGATAAAAATATCATGGTGCAGCTATACAATGAAATACTTCTCAACAATAAAAAGAACCGACATATTGATACATGTAACAATATAGATTAATCTCAAAAGCATTATGCTAAGTGAAAGAACCCAGATTCCATAGGGTATATGATTTATATGATTTGCATAAAGTCACACTACAGGGCCAGAAAGCAGATTGTCTGGGACTGGTAGTGGAGAGACACGTTTGACTTCAAAGGGGTATGGAAATAGCCTGTATCTTGACTGTGGTGATGATTATATAACTCTTTAGATTTGTACAAATTCATAGAATTGCATACTTAAAGGGTGAATTTTACTATATATAGATCAATCAACCTGACTAAAAAAAAATCAGTTTTACTTTGTAATACAATCTATGTAGATTGAGCGAGGTTTGTGGTGATAAATCTAAAATGGGCTCACTGCACAATCCATAGCAATATAATCAGACCTCTGAAATTCTTCCTTTCTTTAATTTTTTCTTTATAACATCTTCCTGGTCTCAAAGTATAGATTTAGAAGAGGATAGTGATTTTTCTAGGCCCTGACAAAGACAATAAACAACCCCAAAAAAGAAATAGGTGAAGGTTTATTTGTCATAAAATCATAAGACTAGAATAAAGCCTAACAGACCAAGATCTATTCCTTTATCACTAAGCATTTTCTTAAAGATAAGAAGTTATCTTATAAAGAAAGGTAAAAAGACGAGTTTTTCTATTTCTCTACTCTGCTACCTGCTAGTAGTACTTGGAATTGCAAGGGAACGTGGAAAGACATAAAGACAGAGGAAATACTAAAAACCCACATTCACATTTACTCTAAAAGTTACAAAATGATTTGTGTGCCTCTCATTTTATCCTCTCAGCCATCCTATGAGGCAGATCTTCTTTTTATAAATTAGGAAACATTCTTTTTTTTTTCTTTTCTAAAAATGAAGCTTAGAGCTGGCTCAAGTTTACACACCGAGTAATCGTCTGCTGAAACCTCATATTCAGAAATTCCAGCTCCAAATCTTGTGTTATTTCTACCAAGACATGCTGGAGAGAAAAAGCAGCAAAAGGCAAGGTAAAGTAATAAGGAAGAGGAAGGGGACTTCCTCACTTCCAGGGAGCAGAATCAGTGTGGCCTGGTCTTCTCTGTGCATGAGACCGCCATTCTGCACAAGTTAGTTTCAGCTCTTTTTATGACTTCAGTGTCATGATTGTCCAACCTACACTCTCGGCTTTAAAATCACACCCATATTAGCATTTCCTCCTAGGCTTCACTTTCTAGCCTCTTGGTATCTTTGTGCCTTTTCTCTGAACCTTCTATGCATTGTCTGTATTTCCACTCAGATGTAGAAGCCAGAGCTGAATGAAATCTTTCAGTTCAGTTTACCTTCTATCCACCCCTTTCTACATCACAATGAACAAGTCTGTGAACAGATTAAAACATGATTTAATTCAATGTACATCAGTTGTAAATAAACTACATTTCTAGTTATGAGATGTATGCCTTAGGACCAGTGTTTTATTTAGCTGGGTTTCATATTAGCTATTTCTCCTTTTACTAATACCACCTGATAATTAGGCGATAAGAGAAGAACATAAACTACATTGATTCTAAACAATACTATACATCCCCATTTCCCAGGTTGCCTCTCATCTAGAGATACCATTTTTTCAGTTCTGGAAACAAGGAATCCTAGTAAAAAAGTTAAGTCAAAACTTTCCATCAATTGATGATGGAAATTAAAACATGGCAGTCAATTTCTGCTGACTGTCATTCATCACCACTGACAAACCACAGGAAACATTAACTGATAAATTACCATGTGCTTCATGTTCGTGCTCACGTCCCTTAATCCCCACAACCTTAGAAATGTGATACTGTAACTTCCATTGCAGAGAAGAGCAACATCAATCTCGGTCATTTAACTCTAAAGCTTTTGGCCACTTCGTTACACTCCCAGAATACTGGCAGATATTGTACTGTCCAACCAACAGAGAGCAAGATGTTATTATAAGGAAAGGGGAAATATGTTTTATAGATTTCTAGAATGAATAATGCTAAATTTACAAAGGACAGTAGAAAAGAATGAGAATGGAAATTTTTTCTTAGAGTATTGATGGCAGAATTGATACGAGTATTTGGGTTTGATCGTCTTTCCAGATGAGTGCCTTCATCATCCTGTTTTTGCTACCCCTCTCTGAACCAGGATAGCAGGGGCTCTATCTATGTCTCAGTTAACCAGAGCATAGTACGGTCAGTCCGACTATGTTAATTAACTCCGATTGTTAACTGGTGGCTCAGTTCAGTCACTAAACAGTCCAATTAATAGATGAGAGTAAGTAGGAGACTGAATGTGCCATGGCGAATTTCATCCCTGCCCGTTGGTTTTTCAATGATTGGCTTGATCCACCATGCAGCTAACCCATTTGGTTGTTAAGATACCTGAAATACTGTGTATGGTGTTCTAGCTATTTCAATAATACAGTGACGGCCTTGAAATGCCTCTTCTTCAAAAACAGAACCAGCCCTGGGATGAAAGCAAATACGTTAGGCTTATCTGATTTTTTTAATGGCTACATTTTCTAATATCGGATTCTCTACCTAAAATTACATACATTCTTTATCTTTTATCTCTAACATGAAAAATATGTAACAATAAAATAAATTGCCTTAAAACTTGATTACTTTGTACACTAGATTCCTTTGAATTGTCACACTAATAACTAGCAAGTAGTATTGGCTATTAACTAATAATATATAGGGTTTTACCTGTTATTTTCAGATAAGTCATTCTAGTTTTGCCATTTTATTTTTCATTAAAACATTAACAAGTCTTCATTGCCATAACTCTATGAAAGTTTCTGTACAAATATAACACATATATTAAAAACAATTAAAAAGAGTTATTAATCACGTGACTAATAAAACTACATGTTTTTAATGGAAAGTCCATTAGTCTACTTCAGGAAACCTACATTATAATCCCAGCTCCATCATAGATTCACTGAATTCAGAGAAACCAGAGTCAGAAGGAAGGATAATTTAGAGGCTTTTTAGTTTAAATCCTCAAAGGAGAGAAATCTGAGGCCCAAAGAAGTTAATTATCAAATCTCCTGATTCTCACCCCTGTTATAACCTCCACGTCTACAGCCTAAGAATTTATGATGAAAAAAAAATTTAAAGTACATTTTACAGCTAATTAGATTATGAAAATATTTCATGTCTTGATTATTATGAGTGAATCTCCAAAGTACAGTTTAATTAAGATTATATAGTGTTAGCCGTTCAATTTTGAAATATGAATGCCAACAGAATTTGTAAAGATTTCTTGAGTGAGACGAGTTTTAAATTGTGACCCATATACCTTCATTACATATTCCACTGGTAGTTTTTGGTTCTAATATTACTTTTCAGTATTAATAGCTAAACAAGCTGAATTGAGAGTGTAGTGGAGGTAGGGGGAGAGTATAATGTGTGAATCCATAGATTTATATCCTTCTATCAATTATTCACACATTCACCTAATTATTTAACACATATTGATTGAGTCTATTCCATAGACTCTGGGATACAGAAATAAACAAGACATGGCTACGTCCGGACCCCACAATTCAGAAAGAGACAGACATGTCAGCGTAGGATTACGGTGCAGAACAGAGTGTCCTGTGAGGAAGGTAAGAACAAGGTATGATAAACACATGGGATGATGCTGACACAGGCTGATTAGGAAAGGACAGGCTTCCAGGAGGAGACAACACCTGGACTTGAAGGCTTAAAAGATTAATAATAACACTAATAATAGATAATATTTTATTGATGTTTGCAACAGGCCAGGCGCTATTCTAAGCATTTTACATCTATTAATTTATTTAATCTTCATCACAACCCTTTGAGGTAGGTCCTATTATTATCATCATTTTATATAGGAAGCAACCAAGTTTCAAGGTCATGGAGCTATTAAAGTGGCAGCACTTGAATTTGAACTCAAACACTTGGGATTGTGAAAAAGAAAAGAGAGTGAAAAGGAACAAAAAGATAGAATGAGATGAGGTCACAGACTTCAGCAACAGCAAATCATAAAAGCTTTGTGTGACATATGAACAGCTGTGAACTTCTCCTAGAGGCTATAATTACGCAAGGCTCTTCAGTGTATCAAAAGTATAACTCCAGCACATACATTGTCACTTCCATCCCTCTGCTCACAATGCTACCAGAAATGTCCTTCCTATACCACTGCTCTTCTTTAATTCTTTTCTAGGCTTTAAAATGTATCTACTCTGTGACATATTCATTACATAAATCCCACTCACTATCCCACTCTTCCAGCACAAATAGCCCTTATCACATAACTCAATAATTCTGTTTGTTATTGTGCACTAATGTTTCACATGTATTTATCCAATCACCCTCCTTTAGGTCACATACTCTTAAAGGCTAGAAAGCTTTTCCTATTCCCCTTTATATTTCCACAGCAGCTAGTTCAGTTAGTGAGTATCTAGAAGTTACTCTAAAATAAAACTTACTTTAGAATAAAAACTGATAAATTGATAAACTTTAGGAACAGTGCAATCGGTTGTTATTATTGTTGCTCAGAACAGAATTTTCTCAGCCTCTCTATCCGGTCATTCTAGGCGCTTATTGCATAATCAGATTTAAATCTCTACGATAGATAATTATAACTTGCTTGGCAAATGCCCAAACTGCTACTCAGATGAATGGAGGAAGGAGGATAAAATAATAATATATCACAACACATATATTAGCTCTCACTGATTCTTATATCCTACTTCATAACTAGTATTAATTTCAAGATAATCATATTTGAAGGTTAGAAGATCTCTGCAGTGTTTATGTTGTTTTCCTACACTTTCCAATTCAACAGTCTCTAGCCCTAGTATTTAGAAACAATCTAATTTTTAAATTAGCCTTGACACTTGAAAGACTATTTTTAAAGATCTCCCAAGTAGGAAATTCCATATCCTTCTATAGTAATTCATCCCACTCAGCTAGTTCTCCCCTAAATTTAATCTGAATCCCACACATTGCAGTTGGGGCCCATTTCCTCTTGTTTTGACCCCTGCTGTGTAAATGGAGAATGGTTGATTACCATCAATTATGACCAAAACATTCTTAATAATAATAATAAATAAATAAGTGCCATTAAATAACCCAGGCCTCTCTTGTTTAGTGGAATGATAATAGTTATTTTAACCTATACTCATAAATATTATTTTTTAATTATTTTTATCTTCAGTACTGAACTCTTTCTAAATCCTCTACATTCTTTAGTGCGGAATCTAAAGCTTAAAAATGGGGCCCAGGGACTGTCTGGCTACTCGTGGTAGGCATAACTCCAAGATGACCTCATGGTTTCTGATTTCCGTGCTTCTATTCCTGCCTCTCATTATGGTGCCACCACGCCTTCCAAGGCTACTTTCATGTTTCATTGCCTGATAGTCACCCCTAAAATATCCATCAGACAGACTGAGGAAGATTTTAGAGCAAGGATTCTCTGTTATTAATTATGGCTTTGCCCCAAGTACGTGACATTCTTAATGGGAATGCTATGTAAATAAATCTCTTACCATTTGTTCATGTTAGTAAGGAATTTACATTAATACTGACTGTACCTTCTAATAGCCACACCTTTGTTAGCAGCAGCAAAGTTAATAAGTACATTTTTCATTTCTTTCTTTCTTTCTTTTTTTCTTTGTTCCTTTCTTTCTTCCTTTTTTCCTTCCTTCCTTCCTTCCTTCCTTCCTTCCTTCCTTCCTTCCCTTTTTCTTCCTTTATTCCTTTCTTCCTTCCTTTCTTTCTTTCTTTTTTCTAGACTACTGGCCACTTTATCCAGACTTCCCCTACTCCAAGTTGGCCTGTATTTTCATGACCACACTCTATGTTTGGTCCTCTGTCCAGGCAGCCTCCATATATATGGTTGTAATCTGATTCCCTAATAGACTGAGTGTATATTAATGTATTATTAAATATAATATAAATGTGTATTATGTTTCCTATAGAATATAAATTTAAACTTGTTAAAGTCAAACTAAGCTGTGAGTCTTCTAAACCCACCTTTGGAGGTTATATACTGTGTTTCCCCAAAAATAAGACCTAACTGGAAGATCAGCTCTAATGCGTCTTTTGGAGCAAAAATTAACATATGACCTGATCTTATCCGGTCTTATATTATAGTAAAATAAGACCGGGTCTTATATTAAGTTTTGCTCCAAAAGACGCATTAGTAATTTTGGAGCATAGTAATTAGTAATTACGCATTAAAGCTGATGGTCCGGCTAGGTCTTATTTTGGGGGAAAGATGGTAATGAATAAGTTTAACAAGTTTTTTTTTTTCCCCCTCCATGAGAACTCAGTAATCTGTCCAAGTTAAAAAAAAAAAAAAAAAAAAAAAGCTTTAATTCAGATCACCCTGTTTTGACCTTAGAAATTGTATTAGATTATTAGGGCTGTCCTAACAAAGAGCCACTGATGGGGTAGCTTAACCAGAAGTTTATTTCCTCATAGTTCTGCAGGCTACAAAAGTCCAAGATCAAGGTGTTGGCAGGGATGATTTCCTCTGAGGCCTCTCTCCCTGGCTTGCAGATGACTTTTTCCACCTGTGTCTTCAGATAGTTACCTGACTGTGCCCGTCAGTGTCTTCATTTCTTATAAGGACACACGTCATATTGGACTAATGACATCATTTAATTTGAATCACCTCTTTAAAGACTCTCCATGCAAATACAGTTACATTCTGAGGTACTTGGGGTGAGGGACTTCAAATGTATGAATTTGGGGGCAACACAGTTCAGCCCATAACAAAATACATACTTGTCCATTACTGTTTTCTTTTCTCCATTAAGTATGTTATTGTTGACAATTTGCCAGAAATGCTTTTCTGCCCTGCTTTATTTTTTTTTCCCCAAATTACTTTCCAAACCCTAATTTGGATTTTTTTTATCCTAAAAGCTTCACTGATTCTCTATATTTCTTTTTAAAAATCTCTTTGATTTTATTTATGTATGTATGTATGTATGTATGTATGTATGTATGTATTTATTTATTTATTTATTTATGTTATGACAACAAAGTAGCCCGTCAATTCTGTCAAACTGGGCAATTCATCGAAAATAAATAAATAAGTAAATAAATAAACTACATGTGTAGGGAAGCTGATTGGTCTACATTGTCAAGATAACTTACATCAGTAACTTTAAATATAGCTTTAGTAATATTGCAAATTACTTCCATTCAAATGTAGTTTTTTGTTCAGGAGCTTCTATGTTTTTTCCCCACGTTTCATTATGTTTTATGTTATTTTCTGAAACTATGCTGAGCTCCTTTGGATCACTGTGCTTATTAAGCCCTCTCAGTATAGAGAGTTTTTTTAAAAAACTAACTCCCTAAGATTATTGAAACCTGATTTATGAAATAAATTAATTTTACTTAACTGATAGAAAAGATTCTGTGAAGCAACTACAATCACCAAAGACATTAATAATTGAATCAAGAGACTAAGAGCCAAGATTCCCCGTTCACAGATCCAACTGGAGCCACTGGGTTCAAATGTTGGGAGGTGTTTTCCCAACACTGATCCTTTGTCTCTTAATCAGTTCCCGGTCTTTAATTTCTTTAATGTTCTTTTTGTGTACATTAGTCCAGTTTTATCTTCTATCCCCACGTTTTTAGTTTTATTTTGGGCATCTACAGCTAAATATCTCCTCACATCAATAATGGCTTCTTCAAATCTGTTCCTTCTGGAATCTCTATTTCTCTTGATCTCCACTCTCCTAGTTACTCAGGCTGGAAAGTTTGTAATCTAATCTGTGTTTTTTTCCTTCCTTTATTAAACAGTCTTCAAGTTTGCCTTCATCCATATTGCCATCATCTTCCTCTAAGGCTTCATTCCCTCTGACTTAAACCATTGGTTGGTCATGGAGCAAACATCTTAATTTGTTGAATTCCTCTCCCACCACCACCACTACCATCAATTCATCCCACCCCCTACCTACTCTAGACTAGTATTTCCAATAACAAGTTGCATAGAGAAAGAAATGCAGATAAGGGAAGTACCACTTTCTTAGAGATAAAGAAGAGAAATGTTAAAAATAAAGCAAAAGTTTGCTTTCCTCACTTAAATATCTCCCAGTTCGAAGAATATATATGTAATGCCTTCCTAAGCCTAATAAATAAAGTTCAAATTCTTACCCTAGTAAGATATTCAATGCTTTTCATATCCTGGTTCTAATTTTCCCACAATTCTACTTTGATGTTCCCAACTAATGGACATTTTATTATTTTTCCAGCATCCCCTGTATTTTCATGACATATACATGCCATTCACTTTCTTCCAAATGCTTATTCTCCTCCAATTTCTACTCATCATTCAAAGTTAATTTCTTATGTGAAGTTTTCACTGAGGGGACTCACATCCAAACCATCCTCTAACCTAGGGGGTCTCCAAACTGATACACACTCCAGGGAAGAGCCAATGATCTATTACAGTGTGGGAGAAAATACTTGAATATCTGTTATAGTTGCTTTAAAGAATAAGGAATAAATTAAGGGTTACTTTTATTTATTTAATGTATAAATTGACATTGAAACTCTCGCCAGGTCCATGCATAAGACATGGAGGTCATGGAAAGTAGCCTTCGAAAGTCTGGAGTTCCATAATGAGGAAACATTTGCTATGACACATATCTTTCTTTTACTTTTAGCATATTATTACATATTGTAGATTGCTTAGGTATTTGGATAGTCTTATCTAGTTTTTAATTACACTAACTCTCACAGCATGCTTATTTTTTCTATAAGGATCTGCGAATTAAAAATACTATTGTAGTGCAAGCACCATCAGACAAATAAATGACAAACATAACATTACCCCTTCTCACAATATGAACTTTACATCAACCACATTAAATATAGAAACAATGACTGTTGAATTAGTCTGCTATATAAGCCACATTACCATCACTATACAAATTATTAATAGTGTATTTAAGAAAGTAAGAAGAGTTTTCTATTGTTCAATAAGGTTAAAGTCATTTTAAAAAAATACTATCTATTTCATATTTACATTATCTTTTTAATTTCTAGTTTTATATATGGTTTTAATGTGTGTAATATAATAGCACAAAGCATATACACATTATATATATAATGTAAGTATATATATGTGTGTATGTATACATATATATATATTATATAGGTAGGCATGAAAAAACATTTCTCAATGGACTACACAATCAAAAAATATGGGGATCATTCTTCTGACTTGACAAAGCATTGCTTGTACCTCTTTTGTGGAACTCGTTACTTTCTTTTATTATAGTCATTTATAAACAGACTTTTCTTTTTCTTTTTGTTTTTTTTGGCTCCTCATCTCTTTTGAACTGTAATCTTTTGGAGGAAAAATATATTTTATCTCATTCACATTTAATTGTTCACTGCACTTAATGAATTTATTGAGCACATTAGTTGGATTACCGAGAAAGAACTCGTAAGATAGCGCTCTTAAGGCAAGAGGGGTTAAAGAGCACCCCAGGTGGGACACCAGCTTTCCCTGAAAAGAATGTCATGCTTTTGGAAGTAGAAGGAAGGTAGAATCCAAATTAGTAGTGGCAACAGTTCCTCTGTTTGAAGAGAACCAGGGCTCCTGGCACATTGTCCATTGCCCAAAAGTAAAGGACCTGGCTGCTCTCATCATCCACAAAAGTTTGCTTCTGACACGTAGTCTCTGAACCTGCCATCTCTGCTACGCACACTATAACCCGGGGCCTGGTTTGTTACCTAAAATGAACCGACTCATCAGGAAATGTATTTTTACTGCTCTTTTTTAGCTGAGTATCACAGCTCTGTTTATAGTTTAAATGCTCATCACAGCAGCCACATTTAAAAAAAATCATGCAAGACCATCACCGACAATAAAACATTTTAATCACAAAGGTTCTTCACAATGCTAGCACTGCAATTACCAAGGGTTTAGTGTCTTCTGCATTTAAGGAGACACAGCCAGGCAGTCATAGATGATAATGCCGTATGACACCAATAAACCTGAAAAGGAAGAGTAGGACTGAGCCTGAAGGACAGGAGATTGCTAGGGAGAAGTGTCTGAATCTGATAAGAAAACTGCAGTACATACTGCATTGAAAGAAAGGGATGAAGTAACAGCATGAACTGGTGTGGGAAAGTAAATTCAAAAACATCCACAGAGATAGAGAAAGGTAAAGGGAATGCACTCCCCCAGTGCTATTTTAGGGTATAGTTGTTTTACTGTCTTTCAGAACACTGTAGAGTTTCAAACACCTTAGTCATTCTGCTTTTGACAGTTCTTAAGTAAACAAAGCTCATGAAGTCCAGACATCACAAAGACTAGAGCCAGGTTTAAGCCATGAAGTAACCTCCAATTGCTCTGCTGAAAGGTGGCTAGAACAACAAGGGTCAACTCAGCCAAAGAGAGTCCCTGCCCACGCACCTACTCTTGAGCATCATAGTATCTCATAGCTTGTGGAGGATAAGATCAACTCCAAAATTATAAAGTGTCGGGGAGTCCATAGAGAGAAATCAATGCCCCCTTGCATATGCCAGGTCCAGCTGCAGCTGAAGGATGACAACTCCACCAGGTGTTAAAAATTGACTAGCTGCATGGTTGAAGAAGGGAATAGGAATTTGGGGTATACGAGGAACTCTTAGAATGAGAATGTGGGTTTGTTATCATTTTACTGAAGTTCATCGAGAAGTCTAACAGGCCTAATCTGGGTAGTTCAGAGATCCCTGTGTGCCTTTAAACCAATCCAATGCCAGAGCCCTTTTTATGGAGGACACTCACATGGGGGGGGTGGTAAGCAATAAAGCCCCATACTAATTACAAAAGAGAAGTGTTAAATGAAATAAAAAACACTGGGGTACAAACATTTTTTTGGCAAAAGATTTAGTAATGTCTCACAAAGTTATGGATACACCTACCCCTGCCACAGCAATTCCATTTTTGTATATCCAAGAGAAATGAAAACATATGTCCACACTAAGACTTGTACAACAATGTTCATGGCAGCTTTATTCACAAGAGCAAAAAACTGGAAACATCCCAAATGTCAACAGGAGAATGGATAAACAAATTGTGGGATATTTACATATTAAGGAATACTTCTCAGAAAAAGAAAAATGAACTATTGATACACACAGCCCATATTAATCTGGCAGACAGAAGGTTGAGCAAAAGAAACCCAACACAAAAGATCACATATTGTATTATTTCATCATCTGAAGCTGTAGAACAAGCAAATTAATATATAATGAAAACATTTAGAACTTTTGGAGGAGTGGGAGGATTGATTGGGAAGGGGAACTCTCTGGGATACTGGAAATGTTCAATATCTTTACAGAGGTGTAGATTGCACTCGGTATGCATTTATCCAAACTGTTTGGATTGTGTACTTCATATTTCTTTATTTAGCTGTACCTAAATTTTACATAAGAAACAGCAAAAAAATGTTGACATCTAGTTAGTAGGTTTGGTTTCCCCCTCCCCCAATGTTATAGGTTGGTCATTCTTAAACTAATTTTTGTGTATTCTAATCTTGAGCAAATAAGTAAATGTATTAAAGATAATGATATTCAAATTTTTCACTGTTGTAGAAGAAGTTACAAATATGAAGAAAAAAAGAAAAGAGGATTAGAATGTACACTGTGGTGTTAGTTTGGAACTGGAGGCATCGGTATGAACTCTTAGGCTTCAATAGATGAATGGAGATTAGATAGATAGATAGATAGATAGATAGATAGATAGATAGATAGATAGATAGATAGATGATAAATAGGTGGTTTCCCAGCTCTGTCTACTTGAGAGGAACTAGAAGCAATGACACTAGTAGCATGAGCAGATCTACTACTCGTATTTGGCTTCTAAATAGCAGTGGCTTCTACATGAAAGAAGCCAGGGATCTGTGGGAAAAGGCTGATTACAGAGCTGGAATAGGGAAATGATTCTGAAACATCTTATTACATAGCAATTAAGAAAGTGGTCAAGGAATGATCAGAATATATCGAAAGGACACCAAATCCTAATTTCTGCTGCTACTTCTACCCTAATGTCAAATACAAGCCGAATCACCTACAAGGTCATAGTTTGTTGTAAGCCCATCAGGTAGTTGAGGATAAAAGAAACCAAAAATAAACTAAAACCTAGAAAGCGACAAGACCTTCATAGGAGGAAGCTGTAGGAAATGTCCTGTCACTTCTATCATCTTTTCTGAGGCAGTGTGAATAGGAAGAAGCCACCATTAATGGGTTTAAGGAAAAACTAACTGCACATTGTAAAGTTTAAGGAAAAAACTAACTGCACAAAAGACAGCTGGTGTGAGGTTTAGAATCTTGAGCTCTCTGCACAAAAAGAATCTATACTTATTCATCAAATCTTTCCCATAAACTCTACTTAGTGCTCATGCAAAAGATTAGGAGCAGAGCAAGAGTTGAGATGGAACCCCTGAAACACAGGCGCTTGCTGATTGCTGAGAGAAGGACAGGAGAATGAAAAGAGACCCTCCAAATCACTGTAGGCACTCATTACATACTTTCTCAGAGGCTTCCCACAGCTAGAGGAAGGACAGGAGAGCTAGGAGAGACACCTTTGAGGAACAGTACCCCCAGCCTGAGGGTCTCTTTAGTACTTCCCCTTGTCTGTCAGAGACATACCATGCTCAATCCCTTACAGCCACTCTGAGCATTCACTGAATATACCTCCTTGCACTCCAAGGATAAGGGCAAGGCAGAAGAGCAGAAAGAGAATTCTTGAACCACAGAAAGCGAGGGGGCATGGATAAAGAGCAAAAGAAACTCCTCACAACATAAAAAGCTGGAAGCAAGTTTATAAAGTAGAATGGAATTTCAATTGGTTCAGAAAGCTGGAGAGTGTTTGTACAAAGAGGTCTTGCCCTGCCAAAGGTAAAGTGCTGACTCATCCCTGAATCATTAATCTAATGGTGAATTAAATGTAATTAAAACAACAGTAAATTCCAGCTCAACTATGGTTTGGATAGACTACTGACAGAAAAAAGGGCGTTTCCTTTCCTGGAGAGAAATATGATTTACTTCAGTCTCTACTGGTTTGTTTTACCTTTTAATACACATTATGTCCTGCACACAATCAAAAATTACAACACACACACAAAATTAAAAATGTCTTAAGGGAAATGTAAGTAGACTCAAAAGATACCCCAGAGATTAAAATGATAAGGCAGAGATTTTAAAATAACTTTGATAAATGAGCTAAAATGTCTAGAAAAGGTACATAACGTAAGTGAACAGATGGGTAATTTTGGCACAGAAATAGGAATTATTAAAAAGAAAATGAGCCAAATGAAATCGTTACAAATAAAATATATATCTGAGATGAAAAATTCATACATACAGCTTATCAACAGACTAGAAACATCAGTGAAAAAAATAAGTAAAACTTGACAGGAGGTCAGTGAACACCATCTAATTTTTAACACAAAAAAAAAGTGGGAAAAAATGGAGTATCAATGTCAGTCTAAAATATATGTAATAAGAAATCTCTAATGTGAATTAAACTTTTATTAATTATGAAGGGAAAAATCATACCTTTATAGTAAAAAGACCTAGCAGACATCACCTTACCCAAGTGACCAGAATTAGCATCACCGATATTAGAATAAACCAATGTCATGTGTCACCTGATCTGATACACTGAGGACACAGTGCATGCCAACTGGGAAGTATGTCAGTGCAACCAACTTCAGTGGTATGACTGCTCTCCCCAAATGCATAATCTGAATCTACTTATAGGAAAACATTAGACAAGCTGAAGTTGAGGAACAGCCTGCAAACAATTGCCCTGTACTTCTTCAAAAATTTGACGATCAAGAAAGGCAAAGGAGGGCTGAGGAGCCATTCCATATTTAAAGAGACATGGCAACTAAATGCAATTAGTGATTTTGGATTGGGTACTGGACAATGGAAATATCTACAAAGGACATTTTTGACATAATTAGTTAAAATTCAGTATGGACTGTTTATTAGGTTATAATAGATAGCAAAGCTGAATTTTCTGGTTTTGATAATTGGACTACAATTGTATAGGACAATGCCTGTGTTTTTAGGAAATACACAATAAACTAAGGATAATTGGTCACAATGTTTCAATCATGCTCTGGAATGGTACTCTAGCTATAAATATATGTAATATGTATTACACACATACACACACACACACACACACAGAATAATTAAGCAAAAGAACAAAATGTAAATAATTGGTGAATCTGGAAAAAGTATTATTGGAATTCCTTATGCAATTCATGCAGCTGTTTGAAAGTCTGAAGTTATATCAAAACACAAAGTTACCCCCAAAGAGCATCCTTAAAAACAGATGATACTGCCAGAGAACATTATGCTGTTTGAGAAGTGGTTATAGAGCAGGCAGGGAGATACTGGGCAAGCAACCTAGGATTTTCCTGGTGATCAAGGATATGTGTCAATTCTGTGCAGATTTTGAAATGATATTAGCTTAGAGACAAAGGACTTTAAAACAGCAAGGACGCTTGGCACGGCCCTAGCCTACCTTCCTTGTTTTACACACAAAGAAACTGAAGTCTGGTGTGGAGCCCAAGCTTCTTTGAGGAAGATCCAAGCCTTCTGATTCTCAGTCTTCATTTCTCACACATTCATTCTCCATTCATTCATTATGCTACCTTCTCAAGAATTTTAAGGCTTTACTCGTAGCCTTGCTGCAGCCTTCTTTTCTTTAAGCCACTCTGAAACTAACCTTTATTCTGGGCAATCATTATCACTTGCCATACCTGAGGTGTATATTTACTTAATGTCATGGTGTTTCTTACAGAGGGAGCTGTTGGAGCTCCCAGAAACATGAAGGCTCTCCTGACTCCTGGGGGCAGCATTACTCTACCACGCTCCCCCCCCCCCCCCCCCCCGCCCTTCCACAGTTTATCTCAGATTACCTCTTCCAAGTGGAGATTCATCTTAATTACTGCCCCTCCTATTTTTATTGACAGGCTGTTGAGATTTATTGAACACTCAGTGTGTACTTATCACTCTCCTATCACATTGATCATATGACTTATTACTCCCAATTTAGTAATTCCCTGATTAAGCACTCTTGAATCAAACAAGGGTGTGGTGCAGGTATGGTGAGGGGGGAGAGGTAGGAAACGTTGGCACTTCCTTTCCCAAGAAAGGCATTCAGTAATATGTAACTATGTGACTCTTATGGTGGATGCACTAAGCTTATAAGAAGATATTTTAGATGGCAACTCCACGTTGACCTACAGCTAGCCTGATTATTCTCATGGCCAGAGGGTAAGACCTAAACCTTATAGCCATATCATAATGAGAATCAACAGAAATTCCTCCTTCCCTGGGGGGGAAAAATATATATATATATATATATATTGGAGACCCAATAATCTCTTCTTCATATATGAAGGCCTATTTAGCCACAACTGTAATCAAAATTTTAACCATTAGTCCAAGTAACAGCAGTGTTTCCCTAGTTCATTGTATATCATAGATATTAATATCTGTCTTTTAAAAACGATTCATCAATAACAATATGTTAGCAGTCACCCAGATACAATGAGTTTGGGAATAAGGGGACCTTCTCTGTTGACAATCATTGTAGCTCTCAAGCCCCCTTTCAGTCCCACCAACCCCAGATCATCAGGAACCATGCCTTTCTGTTACTTTTTAATATTTTCTCCATCTTTCTCTACCATTTAATTCCTACTGAGAGCTCTCTGGTGTAGGCCAACTATCACTTGTATTTGGAAGAAAAATAATCGCCTTAATGGAATTAAATGAGCTAATATCCAAAGAAGAAGCATGAAGAGAGCATTGAGCAAGAAATAAATAGGAGATATAGAGATACTGAGTCAACCATTTTCAACTACCAGCTGGCACAAGAGTGATGACGGTCTTTATAACTCAGGGCATTCCTAGGCTCTTCTATCTCTTTATATCCTGTAATGTTTTTAGCAACATCTTTCATATAATCTCAATAACACATATTCTCAATAACGTTTGTTAACTGAATAACCTCTAGTATGTATGTATAGAAGTGAGTCCATTGAGCTTTCACTGGAACTATAAGAGGAAACCATCTTATAGTTTTTTGTTCTATTCACACACTCTTCTCACTCCTACACACACACACACACACACACACACACACACACACACACAGTAATGTATAAAGATCAAGCATTTGGTATCAGACAAATTTGATTACAAATCCAATTGTGTCCATATTACATTTGTCCTTGAGAAAGTTACTTCATCTCTGTAAGGCCCATCGTCCTTGTCTATAGATTATAAGATTAGGTGAGATAATATGAAATTCACTTGCAAAAGTTAGGTGTTATTCTATCTCTCCTTCTAAGATTTTTCTTTTGAATAATGCATACTATAGTGACTATTTGTTTTATTAAATTGTTAATATGTTTTAGTGTGCCTCACAAAATATGTTATAAAACTTTCCAGAAGCTAGTTACACCTTAAGCACATGACCATATGGAACCTGTTTCTATGAAGTAATATTGTCCCCCAATCCTTAAATAATCTCATCTCAATTTTCAACTATGGTTGTCCGTACTTAGCGAAGCTATGCACACATGGGAAACGTATTATGTTCAAGGTTTCCATGGTTATGCATTCATCTCCCTTAGACTATTTGGTGCGTATCTCAACAACACAGGAAAAATTAACACCTATGGCTAATATCCTGCATGTAGTGTGTCAGGGCTTCAAATAGTCATGTTGGAAGCTCGTTCCAATTTCAGATAACCATGAAGAGATGGTGAGAGAAGGCAAGTTTCCAGAATCATCTGCCCCCAATATGCTCAGTCCCTCGGAGTAATGAAGGACAAGTGTCTGGAGCCAGGATGCCTGAATCCAAATCCTAGCTGTGCTGTTTGCTTTCTCTATGACTTTGGGGAAGTTATTTAGACTCTTTGTGCCTTAATTTTCTCATCTGCAAAATAGGGATAATTACAGAACATATTTTAAGGTGTATTCTGAGGATTGAATGAACTAATATATTTAAACCACTCCTGGCACACTGGAAACTATCATCACAGGGAATGGCAGACTTGGTGCAAGTCCTAGGAAGGACCAAGCTCTTCTCAAGAAATTAAAATCCTAGCCCACCTTTGACTCATAGAACCAGCTGGTTGTTTCTTAGCTCAGAAAATTTGGGTGTTAATAAGTCTGCAAGTACCTGTGTCCTCACTAGAAAGCATTGATATCTGCCTAATCTTATTTATTACTGAAGTAAAGGGACCAACTGGCATGTCATAGATATTACCAAATACCCATGAGAGTTAATTCACTGCCACGAAGGACAGAGAAATATAAATACTATATGAAATATAAATACTATGAAATATAAATACTATGTGAACATAGGGGACTCAGGCTGACCTGATTATCTCCTTTTTTAATACGTAATGTATTTAAGTTTAGAATAGCAATTTGTGGCCTGAGGGAAGTCCATGTCCAAAGAAGCTGGAAGCTGGTAGGAAGGTCTTGATCACTATGACTCTCTTCCTGGCAAAGATGACAGACAGGTGCTGCCCTGCCCTCCTTCTGAGCATCATGACTCTATCCAGACAGATACCTGCACACTCCTGAATATTAGATTGTGACCATCCTTTCACACCTGTAAGAGTTGCTAGTCAGTGACAACTCATAGAGCAACACTAGTCAAAGCATTGGAGTACTCATCCAGATGGGTTTTTGAAGGATAGGTCAAGTTTTAAAAGGTTGGTTTTGGATTTTCTATGTCCTTCCCACCAAAAGAATTTTTTTTTTTTTTTTTGGTCTACAGATAAATGACAAGTTGAATTCCTTTTCTGAAAAGATAGAGATAGATGATGATTGATAGATAGATATTCAAAAATCTATATTTATATACTCTTTAATATTTTTGTATCTACATGTATATATATACTCTAACCTTTTGAGAAAATAATTGAATATGTATGAATATGAATACTTACTGTATTGTGCTTTATTCAAAAGGAAAATCCTAGAAGGTGAGATAGAATAACATCTAATTTTTGCAAGTGAATTTCATATTATCTCACCAAATCTTGTTTATAGACAAGGAAGAGGGGCCTTACCAAGACGAATTAACTGTCTCAAGGTCAAATGTAAATGTTACTTGTACCATGTATGTATGTAGTTCAGAGTGGGAGAACTTAACAGTCATCTAGGGTTTGGTTGGTCCTTGGTCTACAAGGCCTTAGTGTTCTACAATGAAGAAAAGAACTGACCTTAATGAGGAAGACCATGAAAGAAAAGAAAAGAAAACATAACCAGACAGTGCAAAAGCCAAGAGAAAGTGATGGAGACCACATTTCAGACAGGCAATGTGAAGTGTTCACTGCAAAGTCAAGGTCACGGACATCCTACTACAGCAGTTTGATAGCAGTTCATTTATCATCGCCCACTTGTTAAGTGGAATAAATAACAAAATGGCTTATGACTGGTGTTGCTGGAAGTGAAATTGCCTAGAACATCTTTTAATAAGAAAAAATAGACTCCATTAGCAGAAAAATGTAAAGAGAAAATCCAAATCACTCAGTAACTAACCGCAGTAAATAAGATCCAGCCAATGTGGTTATTAATGGGAAAGAAGGGGCAAAACCTTAAAGAAAATATACAAACAAGTTCAAGAGAAGATGCCACACTTTGTTATTACTAAAAGGGATTGGGCATGGGAATTAAAAACCCAGAAAGTGCACTTGTCTCTTTTTGTTGTTTTTATCCAGGGCAAAATAACCCCTTAGTTTAATGTAGTTGAACTAGTATATATCGAACAATATATGAAAAGCAA
Organism: Rhinolophus ferrumequinum; assembly: GCF_004115265.2. Lineage (NCBI taxonomy): Eukaryota > Metazoa > Chordata > Mammalia > Chiroptera > Rhinolophidae > Rhinolophus > Rhinolophus ferrumequinum. The sequence goes on along the minus strand of NC_046301.1, from coordinate 21,226,918 downwards.
GAGGCTTTATCTTTTGAAGAAGACATAAAAAGATAATAAGAACTAGACACTTAAAGAAGACACATGGGGAAAAGGAGTGACTATATTTTTCTTTAAAGGCAGCTTCTCCTTTTATTTCATTCAGTTAATAGTGTTAAAGGAAACCACTATAAAAGCTTTACTAAAACTATATAACTCATTTTGAAACCTTTTGCATCTCTTTTGTTCTTCTCACAGAGCTGTTCACAACTACATCTGTAAAAAAAAAAGAAACAGTACTGATAACTGACCTGATGGCTTATTAAACATTTACCTTAGTGACCACATATAAAACAGTCAAATATGAAAGGAACTTTCCATCTTACAACTTATCTAGTGCTCAAATGGCAACTCCAAAATGTGAAATGTACAAGGGATCCAAGAAATGTTCCCTGAGTCTTTGAAATTAAAGGTCCCTTGTCTTCAAATGTAGAACTTAGCTGTAATCTATGCACTGCCTGCGAGCACTCTATCTTTACTTTGTCCTCCAGGACTATGTAGAACACCTTTGGCCATCACTTCCACTCCAGGTCTACGCTTCTGCTAATGCCATGCTCTTCTAGCACTCAGTGCTTCCCACCTAGCTAGCTAGCTTCCTTTCTTGTTGCCAAGTGCGACTTGAATTCCATCTCTTCCACACAACTCCATTTATTTTATGTATGACAACTCCATTTATTTTATGTATGACAATGGCATACATAATTTCTAACAACCTCACATAAGCAAGAACTTTCAGCTGTTATCACCAATAAGATGACCCACAGGATAAATTAATATTGTTTATCTGTTGAAGTCCCATGAGGACAGAGGCTATGTTTGTCTTTCAGCTCTGCAAAGAAGGTATTATAGCAACAAAGAGCCCTCAACACCAGATGATGATGTTAAATTTTCTTCAGTAATAGGTAATAAAGAAGGAAAGTAGATAGAGGGTGGAGAAACTGAATATTTAACTGACTAAAGTGGGAGAGGTGATATATGTATGACATATGTACCATAAGATATATATATGTATGTATAATATGTGTGTGTGTGTATATATATATATATATATGAAATGTGTGTGTGTATATATGTGTATATATAGAGATAGATATATAGATGTATCTTAGTTTTCCAACTAAGTTCATGAGTCATTTAATTTTTATACTACAAAACCTCAAATTAGATTTCTTTCTAAGTGTTATTTTATATGTAAGTTTATAGTTTAATACTTTTATTTCACTAAAAGTCATCTTGATCGTCATTGTATTGTGTAAGTTCAGGCACTGAGTCTCCTGAAATACGCATTGGTAGATGTTTTCCCCACTCTTACAGTTTTCCCCTCTATGGAACCCTATAGATTTAAATTTACAACTGTCTCCCCTGTCTATTTTTTTTCTACTGGCTCTTTTTCTGTTCTAAATTTACCTTTATTTTCTTTCTCATTATGAAAGTGAGATTCCCCCTTCCTGGTTACTGGGTATTCCAGATGAGAAATAAGATTTTATCTGGGAAAATATAGCTATAAACTGGGATTCGTGGATCCCCCTACACACACACACACACACACACACACACTTAAAATTTAAGTTGTCCAGTGAAAGCACAGAAAGTCTTTATTTCCCAACTTCTGTAGGGTTTTTTTTTTCCTGGGTTTATATTCTAAGTCTATATTTTCAAGACTCAAAAGTTGTAATTCTTTTTGTCAAATCCTGTGATATAATTGACTAATATTATTTCTACTTTCTACTTAAAATATTCTGTGAAAGTGTCATGGCATTTCAATGTTAGGTATTGATTTAGGGGAAATTCTGGAACTTTTTTTTTCTTAGTGGTTCATTACCAAGTCAAATTTACAAACTAATTCCATTGAATTTACCACACTTCTATCTTGGGAAATAATAACATTCCCTTCTATTTGAGAAACCATTTCTTTCAGCTACTTGGCAATTGTGGTTGCTGCTGTGTCCAGTGAAATACCACTAAACTAAAAAAGTACATTTCTATCTCTAAATTAAAATTCTAAAAATCTTTAATCTATAAAGAAAAAAAGATAATAAAAATAAGAAACAGAAAACATTTCTTTTTTATGTATTCTGCTAAAGTTTCTCACCTTTCACAATACTCTAGAGCAGTGGCAAGGCCATCAGGGCCAACTTGTTTCTACTCTAGCGATACACTTGATTTTAGAAAGGAGAAAATCTAGGAGGAAGCCACTAACTTTGTCTTTCCAAATAGTCTCTCAGGGCTATAGCCACGCCTAGCGTAAGACTGACCATCTGAAAATGGCAGCTATTTTGAGGCGAGATTCATCTGGATATTCTCCATAAAATTTAGTCATTAACAACAGTGTCGTTTACTTACACAGTGAGGAAAAATGCAAGCGTAATTATGCAGCATATGAACTGCCAATCCCTTTGCTTCTCCTGACATATTTGTTCCATTCTGGGCTTCTTGGCCTGACCAAGAGCAACATCAAACAACGTTTATTCTTTCCAGTTTCTTTGATCATTTATCCTGGTCTATCTTTTTGTTCCATAATTTTTGAAATTTCAAAAGACCAATAAACGTCTTCTCTTGGTTTATGATCTCGTCCTTGTTGATTGATTGCATGTAGGAGCATAAAATTTCAGATTTTCTGTCGTATGGGTACTGTCTGGCAAGTGAAGTTAAGCACTGAAGAAGTATACTAGACAAAGTTGAGGGTGGAATAGTTCTAAAAATAAAGATAATCTCTTAGTTACTAGCAAATGGACCATTTTCGTTTGATAAGGTTTCATGACATAGGAAAGTTATTATAGAAATCCTATATGAAAGAACTCATAGAGGAGGCCAATGATCAAGATCAGGAATTAATTAGGAGGAGGTAGGTAGGAAATACAGAACCATTTATAGAGGAGGGGCCTAGGTAATGTAACTTGAAACATGGCAGTCCTAGTGTGTGGGAAATTATGGAATCATGGAGCTACAATGGTCCTTTGAGTACTTCTAATCCCAATCTATTTAGGCAGCAAGAAGTTATGTGGCTCTTTTTTTAGTTATGTTGGGCAACTCTCAAATCAACATTGATTATCTCTGTGGTTTGCTATCCTAGGGCAAAATATCCTTTCCCCATTTTTATTACAGTTAATGTCTATTTAAGAGTTTTCTGATGAGAGTCATAAAGATAATACACTCACTTAGCTGAATATTGTGCCTTTCTTCTAAAGAATTCAAAATACTATTTCCTTAAACAAATAATATATGAGAAAAAGATATTACTACTCTTATTTTATAAATGTAGAATTAAAGCTTAGGGAGATAATATAAAAATCATTCATGCCATCCTTCCTTCCAGAAAATGAATCTACTTACATAAAGCTATACATATATTTTGAGTATCTTTCTCAGTTATTGTCATGAGTTTATAGTGAATTTCACAAGTATACTAATACCCTCAACCTTGGCTAATAATTCTTGGATTCTTTGGACCTACTTTGATATGTTACACACACACACACACACACACACACACACACACAAATGGCTTTTTGGGATTTGTACTGGAATATTCATACTGCCAGTTTCATTAGTCTTCTCATTTTGAGCATTACAAATCCTCATAATGACTGGCTAGGATTAGGAGTTCAGGCTGTGATCATGAAACAAAGCAAAGCTTACTGGCCCATGCTGAGATCAAATGGATAAACTTAGTCTCATTAATGTCCTTATTAATAAAGCTCACCAATTGTCCTAAGACACAAACACAATAAAAGATAAACTCAATGCACCTAATACCTAACTAATATCTAACCACTTTTATCAAGTAGTAACATAAAATACATATTAAGATTTACCACTAATAATTACTATTTTGTAAGTCATTAATTTCAAGACCTCAGTTTTAAACAAAGTTAATTTATATTTTCTTACAAATCCACTACTTATAATTCTACTCACTGGTCTATGTCAAACTGAATTTCTCGGATTTGAGGACTTTAAGTCAGTAGACACTGGTCACTGTGGCATTTAGAAAAGGTAGAGTAGCTCCTCAAAGTCATATTTTAAAAATGATAAGTTATAATTTGTCTATTTGTTTGACTTAAAGTTATTAATTTTAGCCATGTACAATTTACTTAGCAAGAAATTCACAAATGCCAATGAATGATTACTATGTGTTAAGCACAGGCTAAGCTCTAAGCAATTTCATTATCTGGATTTTACAACAATCTCATGAAGACATTAAGAGATTTCCACCATTTTATAAATGAGAAAAACAGTAACTTGGAGGTAAGGATACAATTTAGTCCATGCCTATAGCTAACCTTTGCCTTATGGATAAGCAATTAGGTGGTCACCTACAGAATTTAAGAGCACTGTTTACAGACACATGTTTACACACAGACACCTGCCTCACATGGGCATATTATTTCATCATTAGAGAGTAAATCTTTTGATCTAAAGAATTATGTCTTCAGTAATCATGCTAAAATATAAATAACTTTAAAAAAGGTAGCACATTATCTGAGGTGGCACACCAGAAGCAGACCCCAACAAGGATTTATGGGAAAGAGATGTATATACTTCCAAGGGATATCAGTAAGGAGGTGTTCAAGAGGAGAGGGACATAGAGGAACCCATGTATGCTCCAGCTTGATTCAAAAGGGAACCCTGAAAGGTAAGCTTTGCCTTAGGTTATCTCCGATCCTAGGTGAGAGAACTGGGTTTTCATAGTTGTATACTCCTCAACTGTGCTTTAAAGCTTCCTCCAAAAGGATGCAAATTTCTAGTCTTGGGGACAGACTCCTGAGGTAACAAACACTGGCCATTGAAAGCTAAAGCACACAAAGCCAGGGAGTGCCCCCCAAATAGGAGCAAGGGATTGAAGGGGACCTGGGCAGAGCACCACTGTTGTCTGCGCACACATTGAGCCTATTCATTCATCAGAATCTCCATGGGAAAGAATTCAAGTCCCTGAGGGAAGGGGAAATGGGCTGGTGATATGCTGAAGGCAGAGAGAAGAAATCGGAAGTAAGCAAGAGTCTACGACTTACAAAGGGCATAAGTACATTGAGGGCATTAACCTAGGATCCATTCCTACTTTGGGGAAGGAACAAGACTGGGAATGGAAGTGAGAGGAAAAAGAAAAAAAAAAAAAGAAAAAACATGCACTAAGAGAATATCACAATTTTTTAATTAAAATTTATTGAAGTGACAATAGTCAACAAAACTACATAGGTTTCAAATATACAATTCATCATCTATGTATCACATTATGTGTTCACCACCCAGAATCAGTTCTCCTTCCATCACCACATATTTGATCCCGTTTACCCTCTTCTACATAAAGCTATCCCCCATTCCCCCTTACCCTCTGGTAACCACTAAACTATTGTCTGTGTCTATGAGTTTTTGTTTCTTCATTTGTTTATCTTGTTCCTTTGTTGCTTTCAGTTTTATATCCCATATATGAGTGAAGACATATGGTTCTTGACTTTTTCTGTCTGACTTATTTCACTTAGCATAATAACCTCAAGATCCATCCATGTTGTCGCAAATGGTACTATTTCATCTTTTCTTATGGCAGAATAGTATTCCATTCTGTGTATGTACCTTACCTTCTTTATCCAATCATCTATTGAAGAACACTTTGGTTGTTTCCACATCTTGGCCACCATAAATAATGCTACAATGAACATTGGAGTACATATATTATATCTTTACGGAAAAATGTTTTCAGATTTTTGGGGTAGATACCCAGGAGAGGGATTGCTGGGTCATATGGGAGAATATCACAATTTGACTTAGTCTTCTGTGAATTTCCTTGATGGATAGGTTTTCTAATATCTCAGCAGCTTTCCAAGGAGAATTACTATTCATACCCATGGGCCTTTTATTACTATTGTAACTACTAACTAGGGCTTTTATATACAGAAGAAAACACTGTAGTTTTTTTTTTCATAAGCACATTTAAAAAAAATATTAAAAGCTTACTAAATTCTCACAATGAAGAAAAATAACAGAATAGAGATACCAGAAATACACTCACATAAGTATTGTTTTCTGTTCTTTGGCAAAGGAGAAAATGCAATAAAATGGAACAAAGATAACCTTTTCAACAAAAGAGGCTGGAACAACTGGACATCCACACAAAATAAATGATTCTAAACACAAGACTGCGCACCCTTTAGAAAAATTAAATCAAAATGGATAACAGACCTAAATGTAACATGCAAAATTATAAAATTTGTAGAAAATAACAAAGGAGGAAATCTACATGACCTGGGTCATGTAGGCTGACTTTCTAGATACAATATCAAAGGACTTACCAATGAAAGGAATAATTGATAAGCTGGACTTCATTAAAATGAAAATTTCTGCTCTATATGATGTTAGAGGGGTAGTAGGTTGAGGGGGTATCACTTTGTGAAGGGTGTAAATGTCTAACTATTACACTGCTTTGTATGCCTGAAACTAATTTAAAAAAAAAAAAACACAAAAAAACAAAAAGCTTCTGCTCTGCAAAAAGAGAATGAGAAGACAAGCCACAAACTGGGAGAAAATGCTTGCAAAAGACACATTTAATAATGGACTGTTATCCAAAATAAACAAAGAACTATTAAAAGTCAACAATAAGAAAATAAACAACACAATTCAAAAATGGGCCAAAGACCTGAACAGACAGGTCACCTCACCAAAGAAGATATGCAGATGACAGATAAGCACATAAAAAGATGCTCCATATTGTACGTCATCAAGGAAATGCATACTGAAACAGCAATGAGATACCACTACATATCTATTAGAAGGACCGAAATCCAGAACACTGACAACATCAATTGCTGGTGAAGATGTGGAGCAACAGAAACTGTCGTTCATTATTGGTTGCAATGCAAAACGGTAGAGCCACTTTGGAAGATAGTTTGGCAGTTTCTTATAAACTGAGCATACTATTACCATACGATTCAGCAATCGTGCTCTTTGGTAGTTACTCAAAGAAGTTGAAAACTAACGTCTTCCCAGAAACCTGCAAATGGATATGTTTAAAGCAGCTTTATTCATAATTGCCAAAACTTGGAAGCAATCAAAACGTCTTTCAGTAGGTGAATGGGTAGATAAACTGGTGCATCCAGACAATGGAATATTATTCGTCACTAAAAAGAAATGGACTATCAAACTATGAAAAGACAAGGAGGAAACATAGATGCATATTGCTAATTGAAAGAAGCCAATCCAACAACGCTACACACTCTAAGTTTCCAACTATATGACTTTCTGGGAAAGCAAACACTATGGAGACAGTAAAAAAGATGAGTGGTTGGCAGGGGTTGGGTGTGGGGAGAGGGATGAATAGGTAGAACCCAGAGGATTTTTAGTGCAATGACACTATAATGATGGATCCATGTCATGATACATTTTAGCAAACCCATAGAATGTACAGCACCAAAGGTGAACCCTAATTTAATCTATGGACTTTGGGTGATTGTGATGTGTCAGTATAGTTTATCAATTGTAATAAATGTACCACTGTAGTGGGGTATGTGGGTAACAGCAGGTTGTACATGAGTGAGGGCAGGGGTTCTATGGGATATCTTCGTACCTTCCCCTCAATTTTGCTGTGAACCTCAAACTGCTCTAAAAAAATAATAAAGTCTCTATTAAATTTAAAATTTAAAAAAAAAAACAAGAAATCTCAAAAATTATTCTTTCTCACTTTCAAGTAATCATTTACATTTTTTTCCTTGCCAAACATATCTATAACGATTGCTGTTCAGAGAAGTCAACATTTAGTTTTTTTGTTTTAATTCTTGAAATATCAAATTATGGAAATGTTATAAAAGTTATTTGATGGTAGAAAAAGTATACAGTACTTAGTACCTACTTTCAGAAACTCGGTTACTCGTGCACATTAATCATGTTTGGGATGATTTATTTCTGCATTCATGCTGGCCAATTTTATTAGTGTTTGGTTTGGCTGAATGGAAGAAAATCTGCTTTCTATTTCACTTCTGTAAAAAGCAGAGTTAGATTTGTACTTACTTACATAAAGACTTTGTCCCTAATTTCAGGCACTTCCATATTCATCTTTCTTCTCCATTCTCCTGCTGCAGCACCCTCTACAAAATGCCTTTTGCTAGGTTTGTTCAAGGAATACCTTCGGTTTGTTTTCGGATCCATTCAGAATCTCCAGCACCTACAACAGAAGCATTTTGTGTTGGCCCTGTGTGTCTTGTCACAGCCATTTCCTGCTTTACTACTTAGCCTTCAGGGATGGCCTCAAATGAGTTTACTCTTGGGACTGCATACCTGTGTGCTCACCGTCCACTACACTGCCACATCAGCCTAACCTCCTGCACTACCCCAAAGCCACCTCCTCTTGGCTCCTGACACATTAATCACTGGTTATCACTCCCCAATACAGCCATGTTCTTCAGTCCACAAAGCAAATGCCCTTCATCTTTGCTAGTGTCGTTCAACCCTATATATTCAGGAAGCTTTCTCAACTTTCTCCCTCCCCCCCAAAAAAAAAAAAAAATATTGCCTCAAGCTTTGAAAAAGGTCAGCAACACGGATCTTTCATATTCACTACCTCAGGGAGACCAGGGCTCACATTCAGTAATCCCTGAATTCCTATCACCAAGTAAGAGTCCTTCAACCTGAGCACTAAGTAACTATTTGCCGTTTTAGTCATACAATTTTAATTTGTACTAATTACAAATTAAATTGTAAAATTACAATTTTAATTTGTCTTTTTCATGTGGGTATTTCTGAGGTAGAACTTCAGAGATTCCCCCTCCCCCCACTTCTGGTTCAAACTTTCACCATTTTCTAGACTTCTGCCCAATAGCAAATAGTTTGATGAAAATTCTCTCTCTCTGCTATATATTTGTATACCTATAATGTTTCAACCTTGTGGCGAATGTTTGGCTAACCACGCAGAGCACCATTTATTTAGACTAGGTCCATTGGTCCTTTTCTTATTTTATGTCCATGTGAGTAATGAAAAGGAGATCTAGCTTCAATTTTCTCAAAATGTTACAAGTTAGAAATTGCTGACCAAGTTACTGACTTTAAAGGGTTAAGGCTATTTTAAAACATATGGATGAATAAGTAAGACATCAATCTTCTGGATATTTAGTCTACACTAGAATGCATGTTGAGATTTTCAGCTAAATTTTTTATATTCTCCACAAATACTCCTGCAGCTATAGACACAATTGTATATGAAGATTTGGAGTCTCCAACAGCATGTTGAATATAATGCTTTCCTTTTCTCACACTTCTTTCCACCCTACTTCATCTGGTAAATAATCAGTGATAAGAACTTTTGCTCCCTGGCTCTGTAAGTAGTTGATTCTTGTAGAATGGTAAGAGCAGAGGGCTATGACTTTCAGTGTATTGATTTGAGCTTAGACTTTGAAGAGAGGCAAGGGCAAAAGTTCTGAGCTCAGGCAAGTTACTTAGCATAGCTATACTTCAGTTTGCTCATCTGTTAAATGAGGATAACACTAGTACCAACTTCACGAGGTTGTATAAGTATTAAATGAGATAATGGGTGTAAAGAATGTAATATAGATAAATCAATGATTAGTAAATGTAAATTACTGTGGTTACCCTGCCACCTTTATTCTATATGGATTGCATATTCATATCTCTGTGAAGCCCTAAGAAAAACATGGTAGCAAATTAAAACAAACAACTAATAAACAAACAAAACTATGAAAACTGTTGATGGAAAGGAAACCTCACCAAATAATTAACTTGTTTCTGCAAAATAAAAAGCAGAAGTTGATCTATGCTCATTAGGTAGGGTAACCATATAATTTATTGTCCTACTTGGGGCCCTTTGGAGATTGAAGGGGACTCTATTAGTAATTACTCCAGGAGGAAAGCATAAACAAAGGCCATCCCAGGCTGAACGAGGAGTTAGGGTCATCCTTTTCTTAGCAGAGTCTGATTTCTGAAATTCTAAAATGAAAGACACAGAGGGGGAAAAAAACCCCAACACTTCAGCTCAGGGATTTACTATGCAGTGTTATCCTTGAATCCTTACCTATTACAGAGAAAATAGCTGAACCCCCCCAAAAAAAATAAAAATAAAAATAAAAAAATAAAATAAATTACTAAGATATAGCTATACATCTAAAAACACACAATGAACTTCAAAATAATGACCTTGTAAAAAAGAGGCAAATTTTAACATCAAAACCCTGGGTCAAGTTCTACCTCTGCATTTAAATCGGCACGTAACTTGGGGAAGCCAGTCCCTAACCGTTTGCTTACTCACTTGTAAATGGGAATGATGATATTAATACCTGGCCCATCATCATGATATATAAAAAGCCTCATTATACATTATTAAGCAATAAACAACAGTTAGTTACTTGAATTTATTATTTGGGGGAATTTCTTTTTTCTTTCTTTTTTTTTTTACTTTATTTTTAAATTACAATTGACATTCAATATTGTATTAGTTTTAGGTGTACAACATAGTAGTTAAACATTTATATAAATTACAAAATAATCCTCCCAGTAAGTCTTGTATCCACCTGACACCATATATATTTCTTACAATATTATTGATTATATTCCCGTTCCCATGACTATTTTGTATCTGCCCATTTGTACTTCCTCATTCCTTCACTTTTTTTCACCCAACCTCCCAAACCCCCTCCCATCTGGCAACCATCAGTTTGTTCTTTGTATCTATAAATTTGTTGCTGTTTTGTTTTTTCATTTATTTTTTATATTTCACATATAAGTGAAATAATATGGTATTGGTCTTTCTCTGTCTGACTTGTCTCTCTTAGCATAATACCCTCTAGGTCCATCCATATTGTCTCAAATGGTAAGATTTCATTCTTTTTTATGGCCAAGTAATATTCCATTGTATATATGTACCACTACTTCTTTATCAATTTGTCTTTTGATTGGAGCACATTATTCAGTTGTATTTAAAGTGATTATCAATAGGTATGCAGTTATTGCCGTTTTATTAATTATTCCCTGATTGATTTTTAGTTATTCTCTGTTCCTTATTCCATCACTCTCTTCTCTTGTATGTTGATGATTTTCTGTAGTGTTGGGTTTAGATTCCTTTCTCTTCATTTCTTTTGTATCTCTTGCAGATTTTTGGTTTGTGGTTGCCATGTGCTTCATATATACCAATCCGTGTTTATAGCAGTCTACTTTAGGTTGATGGTTGCTTAAGTCAGGACACATTCTAAAATCACTACCATTTTCATTGCCCCCCTCCATGTTTATGTTTTTGTCATCGTTTTTCTTCTTGTGTGTGTGTGTATACATGTGAGTGTGTATCCCTTAATTTACTGTTGCAAATATACATGATCTTCGTACTTTTGCCTTTTAACCTTTTTACTAGCTTTAGTGTTGGTTGACCTACTGCTTTTATCATGTATTTGCTTTTGTCAATGAGAACTATTTCCTTTGTGATATTTTCTCATTCACATTTTTTATTATTTTTTTCTTATTATTATTAAAGAAGTAACTTTGACATTTTTTGTAATATTGATTTTGGTGGTGATGAACTCTTTCAGCATTTTATTGTCTGTGAATTTTGAGGAATTTCTTGGATATCCTATCATAATTCTCTTCCTTTGGAAAAATGAAAAGGAAGAAAAAAACCACAAAGCTGGTTTATGAAATGTAAGAACCATAAGAATAATAAGAATGCAAAAGTCTATACCTTGCACTGATGATTGCCGAACTGTTCCTGGCATTTTTAGTAATGATAAAACTTTACGTCCTTCAACAAAATATAGTTATTGAATCAATAAATATGGTATCACATTGTTTTCAGTGGGCCTTAAAAAATAAACTAATAAGAAATAAATTATTTTCTAAGACACTGGGTTTCAAGTGGTTGAGTTCAATGAGAACCTGTGGATATGTTAGGGAGAAATAGATACAAATGTTTCCTGTGCCTCTATTTATTCTAACTCCATGGTTTTCGATTCTCCTAAACATATGAATTTCCCCAGGGGCTTTTAAACACCAAAAATGCCCTCCCAGAACAAGTAAATCCTAATCTTTGAGGTGTGGGGACTAGGTGTTGGTATGTAGTGAAAGCTTCTTAAGTGATTCTGGCAAGCAACTGGGGTCAATGCCCTAATTCAGCAGCCAGATGGGAAAAGGAGACACTTTAGACGAACCTTTTATTCCAATATCCCTCAAGGCTTTGCTGTTTTGATTCTCTCCACATATTCTTTCTTAACCCCTCAGGCTGTGGAATCCCAGAAACCTCTTTTTCTCTTCACTGTTTTTCTAATCAAATCCCACTGAAAAGAAGGTGTCTGATAAATCCATTCACATCAAAGCATAACCATTGATAAGACAAAGTATTAATCCTTCTAATGATGTTTACATTTACACTTTAAGGTAAAGAACATATTGAAGGTGGAAATAGACATGTGGCCAATGTGTCAGAAAGTGATTTCTGAGCATTTTCTGGACTTTTCCAGTATTCCTATAATCAAATCAAGGATGTGGTACTCCCTCTACCTGTGCCTAAACCTGTCAAGTTGATGTAGGTATCAGTTCATGAATAACATTCAATAAACTAACATAATATTTGATTCACACCTTTTATTTCCCAGACACTGCTACCGTGTTTCCCCAAAAATAAGACCTAGCTGGACAATCAGCTCTAATGCGTTTTTTTGGAGCAAAAATTAATATAAGACCCAGTCTTATTTTACGGTAATATAAGACCAGGTCAAGACCGGGTCTATAATATAATATGATATAATATAATATAATGTAACATAACATAATACAATATAATATAATACAATATAATATAATATAAGGCCAGGTCTTATAGTAATTTTTGCTCCAAAAGACGCATTAGAGCTGATTGTCTGTCCAGGTCTTATTTTTGGGGAAACAGGGTAGGTGTTTTCACATGTTGTCTTCAATCCCATAACACTGATGGAGAGTTAGGATTTGTTATCCCCATATTACATATGAGAAAATGAGGCCCAGAGAGGTGGTCACTCCTGCAGAAAACAGGAAAGGGGTTGTCACCTCAATCTGACTTCAAGTCTTTCCACTCTCCCATGCTCCTTCCCCAGGGGTGATCATTGCTTTGAGAAGTGATCAAGGCCACAATGAAGTGAAATCAGAACAAAAGAGAAAAAAATAATAACTATTAGGGAGGTTGATAAATCCTGCAGAAATGTAGAGCTTTTTCTTTTTTGTTTTCTGTATTTTAAAGCCTGTTCTCATGGGAAATGCAAACAGATCCATCCAAAAATGTTCATTAACTTAGCCTCCACTGTTTCTGCTAGCACTTGAGATGTTGTGGGGATATCAGTTAAGTCCTCATAAACTGCCCTTAGCAGGAAAAGCCTTTGTAAAGTGACAGAGTAAGTATCACTTTCAGTGTAAACTTGTAAGGGCAGAAGCAAGAAACTGTATCATCTCAGGAATGAAAAGGGATATGAGTGATTTGTATATTCTATATCTAAGCCAATCTGTTAAAGAACACCCAGGTGTACTTGATAATGTATTGGTTTGATATTTTAGAGAAAATATCATCCATTCACCCAGGTAATGGTTTATGCCAAACAAGTTGGCTAGAATCTTGGCATATTGATCATTTTAAAGGATAATTCAGTGAGTGGAAAATGAGTGGGAATAATTTGTTAAATGGTGAATCGTGCTCTGACTTTTTAGTGCTGATTTAGTTTTGTATTTAGGCACTTGATATTGAATATCTTACTATTTGTCGCTAAAAATCAGATTTTAAAGTGGCATAAATGAACTATATCTGGGAGTTCAAATACATTGTAAGATTAATGTGCACATATAAAGACAGAAATTGCTAGACAAAATTATTTGGAAGGAAGAAGAAGGGAAAAAGAGAGAGAAGAAAGGAGGGATTAAAAAAACAAAAGTACCTGTTGGGCAAGAAATGAGAAGCTCTTACATTACACATCCCTAGTGTCCCAGAAAGAGCAAAGTTAAATTTTAAGAGGCAGTAACTTTGGTCTTGTTGCCAGTAGGGAAAGGAGCATGGACTGCCTAGTAGAAGACCGAGAGACATAATAAGCTTTTTAGCTCTACAAGGAGAAAGGGAAAAGATGGTACAGGGAATGACAACATTGAAGCAGGCAATGTGAGTAGATAGAAATAGAGGTGTGGCAAAATAGACCAGGAAGAATTATTTCAAGCTATATAAAGACATTCAAAGACAGCAAAGTTGATGTAATGTTGATTCGTCATGATATAAAGTCACTAAGCCCGAGTTTGTAACAGCAGCTAGAATAGGAAACTATAGAGTAAGTGATGACAGAAATCTCAGTGATACATCACAAAGTAAATGGCCTTAGGAAGCACCAGATGAGAACCAGACGTCAGAGAGGATACTGGAATGAACAAGTGGCAGGGGGCCAGCTACAAACGTGTGTACTTCTGGTGGCAGCTTAACCCTCAGTGACCACCCGTAGTCATGATATCGGGACAAAGCATAGCCTGATGCCCTTCAAAGTCAATTAACTCCTTTGTCCCAAAGAAAAAAACACGCGTCACTCAATTGGCAAACAATGTTTAAAGTTCACTTTCTCTAACTATAGTTAACCTATTCACTCAGGGTAATATCACTCTAAGGCCAAGCCCTGAAGTCAGGAAGTAGTTTATTTTTGCTGAAACTGAGGGGGAAGTTAGAGAGAAAAGCAGCTGCAATCTGGCCGGTTTGGGAAAACCAGGTACAAATAAAGAGAGCAAGTTAAAGAGAAAGCCAGCTCCGATTTTGCACACCAATAAAAGACAAAAATTCTGGTATTATTCATCTGTATTTGGTATGAAAGACAAAAGCTGAATTGGGAACTGAGGTTTTCTGTGTGGGAGGCAGAGTTAGCTGTAAGAGTCAAAGGGTTATGAGGGAGGCCAGTCAAAAAAAGCCAAAGAAAAATAGATGGAATCACTGGATTTCTCCAAATAGAAGTGGGTAAGTGGGGACCGGGAAGAGGAAGCCCAGAGGGAGAAGAAGAGGAGGGAATGTGTTGGTAGGGGGTTAGGGGAGGGCTTTTGAGATGGAAGGCAGGGAACGGGGACAAGAGGAGAAAATGCTGCATGTTTTAAATCAGTCTTTCTCAAAAAGGATGTCATGTTTCCCCAGGGATATTCCGAGAGAGTCACAGGACCAGAGATACAGCATTCCTAACATCTGTTAGGCAAGGGTGGCTTTAAATTTGCAGCAAAACTCCTTTTTCTGCAGCACCCCCTTCCTTCTCTTTTTCTGGAAGCAAAAGTCCTGATTTCCTGCCCACCCCGCATTCCCCTCACTTCCCACTGTCCCCTGAGTGCCTTCCTCCCTTTTTCAGGGTCCAGAAAAGTAAAAATGTCACCTGCTTCTCCTCCCAAACAGCTGAACTATTCTTCCACACTTTTATTTTAATAGCAAAGTGATTCAAGGTATGCTTGAGGGTTGTGGAAACCCTCAAAGGGATTACAGAATGAAAAAAAGTTTTGAAAACCATGCTCTAAATAAAGAATTGGAGACGAAAACCTGTCATAATGAAAAATTAAACTAAACCACCTCAAGTAAAGCAAAGGAGCAACCCATGCCTTGGAAAGCAAGGATAGAAATTCCTATAATGTGGGACTGGTAATGAGGCGGTTTCTTGCCAATGTCTAAGCCTCTTTCTACCTGGCATGTGCTAATGAAATGCAAGGAGAGAATTTATGACCATGCAATGAAACATGCAAAATCAGAAAATAGAAGCTTAAGTATAAGTTTACTCCTCAATTTGAAATTCATGTCTACAGTAACCCTCTAAATAATGGCATGGGTGGTAGATGGATGGACGGTGGGATGGAATGATTATCAGTTCTCACTTTAGAGATGAGGAAATGGGAACTAGATTTAACAACTTACCCAAGACCCCATGGTTATTGGAGGGAGAGGTAGGATGCTGTCCCGCTTCCAGTCTCTCTTTATTCTCCCTCCATTCTGAAAGTCCCACCAGCAAACTCTCACCCCAACCCAAGCAAAAGGGATTTTCAGATTCTGTTTTTTCTTTCTCTTTCCATATCTTTTCTGATAAGAAAAGACCTGCAAGTCCCGCTTATTCGCTCAGCAAACAGTGGGACAAAAGCAACGTGCCAGGCACTGGGTTAGATGCTAAAAAGACACAATAAAACATGGTCCCTACCCTCAAATGATTCACAAATAATAAATCTGGCACAAAGCCTTGGCTCCATTCCATCTCTCCAACTCCTCACATCCTCAATCCTCAACGTCCAGCCAACTCTCTCTCCCCTCCTCCCCCTGAAGCCCTGCAAAGCTTTGATGCACAAGTCTATGAGCATATTTCTTCTGACAGAGGATTTTTTGGTTCTGAAATCATACCCTTGAGTTAGGCTGTTTCTTTGCCTGATCAGAACAGATCTGATTTGCACAGCAAATGGTCTGCGTGCTTGTAACCATCTTTGAATAAGAGCAACCAGATTTGTCCACCACTGAGTGTTCAAAAGTCATGAAGAAATGTTCCAAAAGTATTTAGAAGCACAGAGTTTTCTAAATGAGAGCTAGATATATTCTAAGAAACCATGGTCTTCGCTGGAAGTACAGCTGGATGTACAGAGGAGGACTTTGGATTCAGAAAGCACGGTTCTTGAATGTCATCTCTACCTCTCACTACCAGTGAGATCACGGGCTAATTGATTCATCTCCCTGAGGACCATTTCCCTGTCTCTGTAAAATGAGTCCTATGATACCTTTGTCTCATGGTTGGTCCCAAAATTCTATAAGATAATTATGTAAAATACATAGATACGTAAGTGGTCAATAAATGGTAGCTGTTATCACTATTATTTTCTATGTAGTAATCAACTAATCATAAACTTCTAAAAAGATATTTAAGGTAAACCTGTTCCTTTTGTCCTTCTAAGTTCATCCACACACATGCTTTCTCTGCACTTTTATATCACACTTTTTTAAAAAAAAAAAACCATGATGGACAACTAACCTCTGTATTGTGACATTGCCAGAATATTTTTCTGCTTATTGGACTTTAATTATTACTGAATTATATTAGGATGCCCATGGAATTACTTATTATAGCTGCACAGTGCCAAAATGAGTCACCATGGTTAAATCTATTAGAATAGCTACCAAGAAAATTATGTATGAGTTTCCAATCTGCAACGCGTTCGGTCATATGAAACCAACATCCAATGAGCAGCATGAGTAACATCCCAGGGATTTGACGGCATCATGGATGGTGAATAAGTAATGTTACACAGCAGCTAGGAACCTGAGTGACAATACGGGTTTAGGTCCTACAATGTACTTCCTTTTTCAATAACTTAAGATTAAATTAAAGATATAATTTTATATATCTTTAATCATTCATATATATATATATATATATATATATATATATATATATATATTGATTTTAGGGAAGCCATAGGATAAATGAGTGACTAAAATTCACTGATGTATAGTATGTAATTATGTAGTAGTATGTCGCTATCCCAGAATTATATTTGGTTAAAAATGTTATTCAGCCTTGTAGTCGACACAACAAACACAAGAGTACCAAATCAACCATGTGATTTCTATGAAAAACAGCACTGAAATCATGAACAAAATATTATCCCCTGTCCTTAGTATTCAACTGTTTCTTAGAAAAGTATTTTTAAAATCTGTAAATATATTCTATAGGTCTGTTTTAAAGTGAGCCCATAAATTAATATCGCACTGATGGTTTTAGATCTTGGGATTCAGAAATAAGAAGTAATAAAAATAAGCTCGTATGCCTATGTCTTGCTTCATTTCAGGAATATGTAAAAGGTATTTTCACATTTCAATAATATTTCAACTGGGTTTGTACTAATATAGCATTAAATTTTACTCATGTCATGTTCCCTGAACTTTGGCTCCCATTTGCCTCCGCTGCACAATGGCAGGTTACCTCTGACTCAGAGGATGAACATCCAGAGGCAGAACGAGACAGAATGAAAGCAAACTCCAGGAAAAATTAGGGTTTGTATGGTCAAACGCTGGTGGAATCATTCTATTAATACAATATTATTCAACCTGAAAAATGTACAACTTCAATGTACTGTATCTAGAAGTGACTATTTTGTGAAGTGGGTCAAGATCTGGTGACCCCCTGAATGTCTTGGTTTGGCTTCCCTCCCCTCCCCCCGGAGCAATCCTCTTCCCAGAATTTATAGGACACCACAAATATAGATTAAAACATTTCATACTTTTATGACTTCAGTTGGCTCTACACACCATTTACTCCATATATCTCCGACTTCACATAACAAATGTTTACATATCTAAAGTCACTGAGCTTATTTTATGTAATCATGAATTATTATTTCTTGAAATGTCATTAATACAATTTTTCTCATGTCACACCTTATTTATATTATTTATGAATGTGAGGATATTATTTCCATTTGTTTTAAAGGTGACAGAAAATGAGGGTAAGCATTTACAGCTGTCAAGTGAACCAATGGCAGCTAAAGGACCAGATATTTTTCCTTTAATCGCTCCCACTTTACACTAACGTCGGGCGAAGCTTCAGTCATTTTCATCTTTCTTTGTTTCCCTCCACTTGTGAGCTGGTTGCGCTTCTATACCTATCATACACTTTCTGCATCCCCATCAAATTTCAAAGCAGAATATAGGCGTGAAACGTGCTAATAGTTTGGGGGCAGAAATTACACTCAGTAGAAAGTGGATATATTGGGTATATTGGCATTATACTAATTTTCTCTCTCTATTGTTCCATTTATTTCCTTTTACTCTGATTCATCAAATCGCTTTGAGGGAAACCTGCGGTCCAAGGAAAAAGAACCTCAGTCTTCACCTTGGAGACCTGCTCTGCAGTCTCAGAGGACCCATTTCCCTTCTTTCCTCATCTGTAAAATGAAGATAATATACCTATTTCACAGCACTCTTACAAGCACTAAAGTCACTAAATATTGTAACTGTTGCAGCAGAAAAGAAAGTCTTCACTCATAGTAAGAACTCACACTGTGCAGTTGTTAAATAGTCCACACCTGTTATCCTCACTCTCACCTCCACCACCCCTCACCACCCTGACCCACAGAAGTCCACTGCCCTTACAGCAGGCCTCTCCAGTTACATCACTCTTTCAACAAAAATGTGTCAAACACTATTATGTGTAGGGCACCATACAGAGCATTTCAGAAAATGTTACTATATATGGAAACTTTAATAGTCAAGAGAGTAAACACACTTGTATGCCAGGTCTCAGACCAGGTGCTCACTAAGTTTACCATGTTTCCCCAAAAATAAGACCTAGCCAGACCATCAGCTCTAATGTGTCTTTTGGAGCAAAAATTAATATAAGACCTGGTATTATATGATATTATACCCAGTATTATATTATATAACATTACATTACATTACATTATATTATATTATACCTGGTCTTATAGTAAAATAAGACCGGGTCTTATATTAATTTTTGCTCCAAAAGATGCATTGGAGCTGATGGTCCGGCTAGGTCTTATTTTCGGGGAAACACAGTAGCAAAGTCACATCATTTCCTGAGACTGATTCCACATATTTACATTGATTTTAACACTCTCTTTGTTTTAATATTATCTTTTCTGACTATTCTGTTACATTATTATGTAAATCAGACTATATCAATTATGAGACTGGATTTTCAAAACTATAACAAGCAAGCTATAAAATGTTTAGTGTAAATATAAAAAATATATTACAATCGTGATCAGTCTGGGAGGCTATCACCCTTTCTATAGAAATATGTAGCTCTTGCTTCTCTAATTGCATCTTTCTATTCAAATTCCAGTTCTTACTCATACAGGGCATTTGCAGCACTGACCCTGCCTCAAAATGTGGAAGATCTCTTCCTCCTGTTATCACCTCATTGAAGTCAAAGGAGGTGAGGAAACAAAAATGGGTCATTCATTGCCCTTTAAATCTATTTAATATACATGATGGGAAGCAGTGTGTTAAAACCAGTAGTTGTATTCTAAAATTCTTTAAAGATTAGGGCTTTTTGGGGTGAAATTTGAGTTTCATTCTTTGTATGTCACTATATTTTCCTTCTGACTTTACGAAAGTGTTCTAATGGTGGGATCCAGTTTCTATCCCGAATCCAGCCTGTAAAATGCTGTCCATGTCGACTTGTTGGGTTAGGTGAACTGATGTCCCATCCAGATAAAGGTGCCCTGAAGGGCACCATTACAGAGAAATTAGGTAAACCATGAATGGAGTCTTCTGTGTGAATTAAATGAACTATGAAAAGCCCCAGGTGGTTTTTCCTATCTTCCAAGAATTCACAACATTTCATTGTTATTGAATAAACTTCTGAGATTTTTTTTTTTTAAATGACAGAGTAAATGTTACATATACACCACATAATTCATTCCATTCTGGCAGGAAATGGCCTTCAGTTTTCTCTGGGGAACTGTACAAACATCTGGATAATCTTGAAATCTTCTAATATGAAAAAGTGGTAATTACCCCCAAACTTACTACTTCCCACATTTATTTCTTCTTTTGCAGTGATTAGGAATTTCTTTCTTTCTCAATGAAAATTTGAAGATTGCTTATGAAGGAATTAATTTTGTGATGTGTCCACAAAGGACACAGTTCTCAGCCTGGTCCCACTGAAATTCACAGAAAGTTAATTTTAACCATTTTTCTTCAAGGCAGCCAAATTTCCTAATTTTACAGATGTTCATTAAAAAAGAAAAAAATTGCCAATATAATTTCCTTTGGTTTTGAATGTTGATCTTAAATGCCTTTTTAATGTAATGAGCAGTTATTTCATGGTTATTTATATTTAGCTCTACATTCTCATTCATCACTAGCCTATGGAAGAATTTTGACAAACAGTGTACAAATGTGACATGGGTAGAAAAGCATATCTCAGAGGTCTGGAATCTCTGAGAGAGTGACTTGCTCAGTATAGCGCTGCATAACTCTGGAGGAGAATTTTCAGTGAATTACTAGCGATATGAATCTAGCTTTGACATTTTACTCCATAATATTTTTTGGCTTCTCAGAAGGCAACATGAGTCTTTCCCTCTCTTTGATTTTTTCCCTTTTTTCTTTTCTCCTTTTATGTGTGAGTGAGTGTTTGTTCTTTATTCTTATACTCAACTCACTCAATTTTATTATAGCTTAGTTGGCAAAATATTAATTAATCTCAAGTATTTTTCTTTCTTCTATTCCTTGCTATCTGTGAAATTTTTGTTTGTTTGTTGTGTCTCTTTATTAATAGTACACCTAGAGCTGTATTATTTCCTTGTACGGCCTACATTTGAATTCTTTTATTTTCTTTGTGTTGGTTTTAGTCATCTGTGTTGAATTAAGGGAGAGGAAAAGCTGAGTAGTTCATTTGCTTGCTGAATCACCAAGCTTCATTTTGTTAGGAATACATTTTTTTGAACTTTGGTTAAGTCTGGTGATTTTTTTGGATCCCAGATTCTTGATCTGAAATAATAATTGTATGTTCTGTCGATTTGTAGGTTCAGTATGGAATAATTAGTTATTCCTTCTGAAATTTTTGAAGGTATAAATTGTATTTAATACTTACTAGCTTAGAATATTTTATGATCCCTACTACATGTCTGGGTCTGTGCTATGTGCTAGGGGCATACAAATGAGTTAAAATCCCTTTCTTCAAGGACTGTTTTGAGAGACAGGCTCATATAGAAGGATAGTTTTGATAGACCATAGTAAAGGCTTTATCTTACAAGCATTTAACTCTTTTACTAAATGTTAAATATGTTTTTATACCACTATATTAATTTTTTTACGTTCTATATTGCAATAATGGTAGAGAAGAGAAATAAATTCCCAACATAATCTAATCTTTCTGGATCCAAGCAGGATTATCCAAACAACTTTGAACAAATTTTACCCAATTAATACCAACCATTAAATCTATATTTTTTCAAAAAAAGGTCTCATGTCTCTAATAAGTATTGACTTCTGATTCATCTTAATTCACGTATTTCCTGTTTGAAATGGAGAAAATGAAAGAAGGAATTAACATTTGTTGCACACCTATTATGTGCCCAATATACTGCTAAGTGCTTTAATAGCATTTATTTCAGTAAATACCCAGAACAACTCTCCAAGGTAGGTACTGTTATTTCTAATTTAAGGATATGGGAAGTTAGACTGAGGAATCAGGTGATGTGTCCAAAGTCATCCTGAAAATATTAGTCAATATTCACATCCAGGTTCACTCCAAACCTGTGCTAACTCCGCTACATCACATCTCTACCACAAATGGAAACCACAGAATGGGAGTTCAAATAACCCTTTAAAAATATATAGATTGCCTCTGAACCTAACTTCCTCACTTTCCAGATCAAGAATATGAGCTGTGGAGAGTTTAAATGACTCACCAGAAGTCTTTCTGTTAGTTGATGTCAGAGATTACAGTAGATACCGTTTTTTTTTTTTATCTAGATCAAGTCCATGCTCTGGAACATTTGTCTAAAAATGAAAGAATGAATTCCCTGCTGCAATAAATGCTTAAATAGAAATGTGATGATCAAAAATATTATAGAAACACTTTTTTAATGGATGAAAGTTTGGATTTGAAGACCTGAAGGTTCCCTTCCATCTCACCGATTCTTTGAGGCTATATAATTGAACATACTTTTTCATATCTTCTCTCCAGTGAAAAATAAATGACTAAATAATTTTTCTACTTTCCTCAAGGTTTATATGTTTTTTCAATCGGCTTTATTTTTTTAGAGCAGTTTTAGTTCCCAGCAAACTGCCAGAAGGTGCAGACATTTTCCATACACCTTCTGCCCCCACCTGTGCATGGCCTCCTAATTGTCAACCTCCCCCATTAAAAAGATGACACCTTTGTTAAAATTGATGCTATGGCAGATGGTGTCTTCCATGAAATTGGTCCATTTCACCTAGGTTACCAGATTTGTTAAAATGCTTCATAATGTTATTTTATGATCCTTTTAATGTCTATGGAATCTATAGTGATGTCCCTCTCTCATTTCTGACATTAGTAATTTGTGTCGTTTCTCTTTTTTTCTTAGTTAGCCAGGCTAAGAAGTCCTATCTGTTTTATTGATCTTTTCAAAGGCTTTGGTTTTGTTGATTTTCTCTATTGATTTCCTGTTTTCAGCTTCACTGATTTCTCCTCTTTTTCTTTTCTTTCCTTTCCTGTCTTTCTTTTTTCTTTCTTTGAATCGATTTAAATTGCTCTTATTTTTCTAATTTCTTAAGGTGGAAACTTTGATTTTTAATTTTAGATCTTTCTTTTATTCTAATGTACTCATTGCTATAAATTCCCCCTCTAAGCACTGCTTTTACTTCATCCCACAAATTTTGATGTTGTGATTTCATTGTCATTTAGCTTAAATTTTTTTAAATTTATCTTGAAATTTCTTCTTTGACCCGTGTGCTATTTAGAGGTGTGTTGTTTAATCTCCATGTATTTTTGGATTTTTCCAGTTATTTTTCTGTTATTGATTTCTAGTTTAATTCCATTGTGGTCTGAAAACAGACCACAATTCTATGATTGCTATTCTCTTAAATGTGTTAAGATGTGTTTTATGGCCTAGCATGTGGTCTAACTTGGTGAATGTTCCTTTTAACCTAGAAGAATGTGTATTCTACTGATGTTGGATGAAGTAGTCTGTAGGTGTCAATTATAGCCAGTTGATTGATGGTGCTGTGAGTGCAGCTATGTGCTCACTGATTTTCTGCCTGTTGAACCCCATGCATTTCTGACAGAGGGGTGTTGAAGTCTTCAACTATACTATACTAGTAGAGTCATCATTTCAAATTGCACTTCTATCAATTCTTGCCTCCTGTAGTTAGACACCCTGTTGTTAGACTTACTAGTTAAGGAGTATTGTCTTCATAGAGAATTGACCACTTTAGCACTATGTACTGCCCCTCTTTATCACTGGTAACTTTCTTTCCTCTGAAGTCTTCTCAATCTAAAATGAATATGGCTACTCCTGCTTTGTTTTTGTGAGTGTTAGCATGGTGTATCTTTCTCCATTCATTTACTTTTAATCTATGTGTGTCTTTATATGTAAAGTGGATTTCTTACAGACAACATAGAATTGGGTCTTGTTTTTTGATCCACTCTGACAATATCTGTCTTTTGGTGCATTGAAACCATTGATGTTCAAAATGATTGTTGATATAGTTGAAACAATAGCTACCATTTTTGTTACTGTTTCATAGTTGATGCCTTTGTCTTTTTATTTCTATTTCTGTCTTCCATTCTTATTTGCCCTTAGTGGTTTTAATAGAGCATTTTATAGACTTTCATTTTCTCTTTTTTCTTATCATATCAATTTTACTTTTTTATTTTTTTTAACTTTTTTTAGTGGTAGCCCTAGAGTTTGCAATATACATTCATAGTTAATCCAAGTCAATTATCAAATAACACTATACAGTTTCACAGGTAGTACAGTACCTTACAATAATAAAATAATTCCTTTTATCTCTTGTATCATTGTTTTAATTCATTCATTTCACTTATACATAAACATGCATATATACATAAGCATACATAATTGAATTCAGTATTGCTATTATTATTTCGAACAAACTGTTATCTGATCACTTAAGGATAAGAAAAATAAAATTTTTACTTTACCGTCATTTATTCCTTCTCTGATGACCTTTATTTCTGTATGTAGATCTGAGTTTTTGATGCATATATGACATAATTACACATGTACACACACAGGTGCACGCACACCTGTGTGTGTGTGTGTGTGATTATTTTCCTTCTTTCTAAAGAATCTCTTTTACTATTTCTTGCAAGTTAGGTCAACAAATTACTTCAGTTTTTGTTTGTCTATGAAAATATTAATTTTTCATTTACTTTTGGGGATAATTTCACAGGGTACAGAATTCTAGGTTGGTGGGTTTTTTTCTCTTACCACTAAATATTTCACACCACTTTCTTCTTGCTTGTTGGATTTCTGAGGACAAGTCAAATGTTATTCTTATCTTTGTTTTTCTATAGATAAGATTTTTTTGTTTGTTTGTTTGTTTTTTCTTTTTGGTTTCTTTCAGGTTTTTTTCCTTTATCTTTGTTTTTCTATAGTTTGAAAATGATATACCTGGGTATGGTTTTCTTTGAATTTATGCTGCTTGTTGTTCCTGAGCTTACTGAATGTGTGGATTTCTGTCTGACATTAATTGGGGGAAATTCTCATTCATTATTGTTTCAAATATTTCTTTTCTTTTTCTCTCTCTCTCTCTCTCTCTCTCTCTCTCTCTCTCTCTCTCTCTTTCTTTCTTTCTTTTCCTTCTGGTATTCCCCTTACAAATATTTTACACCTTTTGTAGTTATCTCAGTCTTTGGATATTCTGTTGCTGTTTGTTTGTTTTGTTTTTTCTTCAGTCTTTACTCTCTTTGCTTTTGATTTTTAAAAGTTTATGTTGAAATATCCTCAAGATCAGTCTTTCCTCAGCTATGTCCAGTTTATTAACAAGCCCACAAAAGGCATGCTCCCTTTCTATTACAGTGTTTTTTATCTCTAGCATGTCTTTTGTGCTTTTTTTTTCCCCTTAGAATTTCCATGTTTCTGCTTACATTGCTACCTGTTCTTGAATGCTATCTACTTTATCCATTGGGGCACTTAGCATATTAATCATAAATGTTTTAAATTCACAGTCTGATCATTCCAACATTTCTGCCATATCTGAGTCTGGTGCAGGTATTTACTTTTTCTGTTCCAAATGTGTTTTGTTTTGCCTTTCAGTTTATCGTTTAATTTTTCCTTGATAGCTGGGCATGATGTATTGTATAAAAACAACTGTTGTAAATACATCTTTAGTAACGTGGTGAGGTATAGGGGGAGGAGAAGTGTTTTATACAGACATACCTCTTTTTATTGCACTTGGCTATTGCACTTCAAAGGTGCTGCATTTTTTACAAATTGAAGGTAAGACCCTCTACCAGCAAAAAGATTATGCCTTGCTTTACTGCAATACTCACTTTATTGTGGTCTAGAACCAAACTTGAAATATGTCTGAGGTATGCCTGTAATCCTGAGATTAGGTTTCAGTCTTTAGTGAGCCTGTGCCTCTGGCCTGTGACATTCACATGCAGTTCTCACTTCCCTTCATCACTATCTCTCTGAAATGGGAAAGGATGGCTAGAGTTGGGTGCAATCGGGTACTTCCCTTCTGTCACAAGGAAGGCTAAAGGAAGTGGACTTGGGTATTTACTTTTCTCCACAAGGAAGGCTAGAGGCAGTTGGAGCTGGGTATTTCCCTTCTCCTAGATCCCTTAGGCTCTGATAAAACTCCATCACGTTAGGGTCCACTTAACTAGTGTCTCCTGAGGGCAGATCTTATTAAAAAGGACAGAATCATCTAGTATATTTCAAAAAGATTCCTTTTCCCTGTCTCTGCCAGAAGCACAAGGGGATCTTTCTTCAATATTTGCTCTAAGAACCTGGTAGATATCCAGGAAGTAGAACCCACAAAAGCATGGGGGTTTCTCCTTCCCCCCCATAACTGGGTTCCCTGGGTTTTTAACTCTCGGCATTGTCCACACTGAGTCTCCAGCAGTTCATCAATTACAGCTCAGGTTCCTCTACCCCTGAACTGGTCCCTGAAGAAGTTTCAGTTTGTGGGTGTCTCTACTCTAGTAAGTTGTGATTCTCTATATTTGCCAGTCAGTCTCTCCAATTTGGGGATGTAGCAGTTTGCTCTATGACCTCACTTGTCGTGTGGATCTACGATGAGTTGTTGATTTTTCAGTTTGTTCAGCTTTTTACTTGTTAAGATGAATGGCAACTTTGAACTTCTTACATGCGGAACCAGAAACTGTGAATCTCAGGTTTTTACTTTGTGGTGATTTTTATGATTTTCCATGTTCTAGGTTTTCTCAGAGTTCACCTCCTCAAACCTTACAGCAGAATACAGGATCAGGACAAAAGAGAAGTCAACTCAGGGAGGTCAGGACAATTCTCTCTCAATGTCTCCCCTCCACCACCCCTGCTCTCTTACACTCTCTCTCCCTCTTCCTTTCTGCTCCCTCTCTTTCCTTTCTCTCTTTTTTATCTCGTACACACACATTTAAACATCCTGTGTCTTTGTCCTTAGGCAATTCATGATTAAATTTATTAAAATAACAACAATTACAACAACAAAAACATTTGTAAGCCTGGCACTGATATGCCAGGCGCTGGGTTTTCCCATGCTCTATCCCAATATTCAATTTACTTCTTGTACACAGAGTCCTTTGTTCTACACAATTGGTTTCTGAGCTATTTCCCTCCAAAGAAATATCCTTTTAAACCTTAAATATAGAAATCATGTAAGAAAATATTTTCCCTCTTATTTTTTAAATGTTTTCTTTAATATCAATTAATAACATCAGTTATGAAGTCAATATTTTAATCTTGTATCTTAAAGTGTAAATTGGTATCAAAGTGAATCTATGATTCCAGTGCCATTACATTAATTTTTATTTTCAGATTTCAAGATTATGGATGAGAGGAGAGATAGATATGAGATATTTTCTCATTTTTTATTTTTAAAAATAATTAACAAGTAACTGATAATACAGATAGAATAAAATATCAGCTTTCACTTAATACATTTTATTTTTTAATTATAAAATTTCATGCTCATTGTGAATCATTCAAACATTATAGAAGTGTATTAAATAAAAGTGAAAGTTTTATTTTTCATATATCCTCACCACCCCCACCAGGGTAACCACTATTAATTATTAGTTTAGTTACCAGACTTGTAGTTCTTTTTGGTTTTGCACATATACATGTTTGTATACAAAAGAACAGTATCATACTATACATAACATTCTTCAATTTGCTTTTATTCACCCAACACTGTAGAAACATTTTATGCAACTACATACAAATCTGCCTCATTTATTTTAATGTCTACCTAGTATTCCATCTTATGGATGTGACATATCTATTTAACCATTATTTGGTTCATAAATATTTAGGCTGCTTTCAATTTTTCACCATTACAAATAACACTACAATGACCATCCGTATATATAAACTTCTATGGCTTGTTTATTTTTACCATTTATTCTAAAAAGTCTGACAAACCCACACTCGAACTAGACAAACATTTCACTGTCTATTTCCAAGGTTAAGCTGCAGAGTTCAAAGTTGGGCAAGGTCCTACAGGGGAACAAAACATACAGCGTGGACCTTAATAAAGTGGGCTACAGATGAATTCAAGACTCTGAAGATCAATGGATCTTATTATACCCTCAACAAGGAGAGAGCTCATTTAGATACAGGCTAGGATCCACAGTTCATGTTTACAAAGGGAGGGAATAAATGGGAGGAGAAAAATGAATGTCTCAAAGGGTAGTGCCTGAAATATCAAATGCACTAACGGTCATCTAAGGTAAGACTCAAGAAAAAGAAAAAAAGAAAAATACCAACTCTGACACTTTTCAAGTGCTTACAGGAAGCAAAGGTCAAAGCTTAGATAAGTTCACTGGCTTTTTCAGGGTTACACACCCTCTAAATTGCTATAGTTATCCCATGTCATGAGTGTTAAACCACTGCAGTACAATATAATAGCAAGTTCCATACACAAATGTAGCCAATGTGCAAGTAACACCTGCACGTGCAGGTATCATGTGCAAGTAACACCTTGATCATGGGCAGCCTACTCAGTCTCCTAGCACCATCACATTTCAATCATATGTTGGGAACCTCCTGCCAACGTTTATTTCTCCTCCCTCCAATACCATATCTCTTTGTAACATGATCAGTGCAGCTATAATTTTTGATCAATTACAGTGTGCCCAGTACTCTGCTAAGTACCTTTTGGGCATCAACTCACATAATCTTCACACCAGTGTTATGTAATCAATGTTATTATTACTCCCACTATGCAGACTCAAACAGATCACAGTGTTAGTAAGTGGCAAACCCAGGGCTCAGATCCAGGCAGGCACACTCTAAAGCCCATACGTCTAATCACTGCAGGATAGCATCTCTTTTCTTCAGAATGTCAGGGAACAAGTCTTCTAATTGTAGTGATAGAACCCTATTAATACATGGTAATGAAAGTGAAACTACTCACCTTCTATTGGCTTCTATCTTAGTTGCCAGTGAAGCTAATTTTCAGATTGTCAGAAACAGAATATCGGTGAAGAGACCCTAAAGCTCAAAGTAAGGGAGAACTGCCCTTCAAAATGTGTTTGAGATCTTTCCAAAAATTCCAAAAGGATACCAAATAAGACTGTTGAATTGAATTTGGAACTTTTGAGAAATCATGGAGAAGAAGTAAACATGTTAATAAGAAACAGACAAATATAGATTTGATGTTCAAAGAACAGATGGATATTGAAAATGTACATATAGATATAGATATATAGATACATAGATATATATAGAGATATAGACATAGAGGTATAGATATATATTTAACAAACATGAGCAAGATTCCAGGACTGATTATTAAAAGTATTTCTTATTTAAAAACAAAACAAAAATCTCTAGACAGAACTACAGATTTCAAAGGGAGAAAATTTCTTTCTTTCTTTTTTTTCGTTTTTGGTAGACCAATCTATCCAGATATTGCTGAAGCCTCTGACTGCCAACTTACAGAAAAGTATTTAGCAAAAGCTCTGAAGAGCCAAGTATGCAAGACCAAAAAATACAAGGTCAATGACATGCAGTTTGGTGAAGAACTAATAATTTCACCATTAAACCCAAGCCTGTTGGTTAATTGTTCAAATATGTACAAAATAAATTGTAGCAAATGCAGTGGGTAGCAGAATGAGAATTGAAACAGTTCACCACAGAATGTTCAGGCCTAAATCTAGAAAGATAAAATTGGATGTGGATGAATAGAAGTAAACTATGTGAGACAGTTGATTTCCCCCGATAACTTTAGATAATACTTCCTATGATATGATTTTGCATTCCTGAAAATATCTGAAAAATGAGACAAGCTTAAAAAGTTCTACAAAGAAGATTAATGAAATGGCTAACACTACGGTACATTAGGCATGTATGAAGCTTTAAGTAGATGAGGACATAAAGATATTAAAACAATTGGGCAATCTCAAACTGCGTGACTCAGTCGCCTTACGGCATCCAATGATTTTTCATTTCTTTCCTAGGTTGGAAAAAGTTTTCATTACTCTTTAGTTCACACTACCTTTTACTTTATTAACACTATTTTAGTGAAAACCTACTGCAAATACTGACTTCTTCCCCCACACAAAAACTCTAACTATGACATTTATGGCAGATCATAGGTATTACCAACATAATAGCCATTTTTCATGATGCCAATATGATGCCAATATGTTTGGGGGCTCTACCCTTCCCTGTTCAACTCAGGTAAACTCTGAAGGGTTACAGTCAAGTGTAGGGTCTCATCACCCTTACCTATGATTGGTTTGGGGAAAAGGCATGCAATCCAGTGTAGACCAATAAGACCAATGTATGTATTTATCCATTCATTCCTCAAATATTTACTGAGCATCTAATACATAGCAGATGCTTGGTGCTGGGGGAACAGCAGTGGACAAAACAGAACTGTCTCTGTCCACACGGAGTCCAGATTATAATTGGAGAAAAAAAATAATAGAAAACATGAAGAAGTGTTAAAGGATTTCTGGGGAAAGGTTCTTAATTTTTAATATTTTTCAAAGCTAAAGGAAGATATTGTTCTCTATATTTCTCTGACATTGATGAATAGGATATGATTCTTGGAGCTTCAGCAGCATGGTGAGGAGCTAGCCAACCTGGCTAGGACAGTCGTGCAGGAAATTGGGAAGAACCATCACTGAGCTGCTAAACTAACCAGCCTGGCCACCATAATGCATAAGCCACTTATATTTGAGTTTTCTATTATATTCTGTTGAGCATATCTTAGCTGATGACTTTATGACACGTATACTCATGCAGGTTGGTAGAAAGATTCCAGAACAATTTACTTGATTTCTGACCATTTTTTTACTGGCAGAGATAGCTAGGAAATTTATCATGCCTTGGTAATAGATGACATTAAACAAAGAAGTGAATATATGTCCCATTTTCCTTGTACATTGGCCATAGAAAAGAGGAAATATATATATATATATACATATATATGTATATTTATATGTATATATATATATATATATATATATATATATATATTTATGTATAACGGAGGCACACAGACAACCAGCCCACTAAAATCAGAATATGCATCCTTTGTAAATATACTTCAATATAGGTCTAAATTGCTGTTGTCTGGCACTGAAAGATGAAGGTTATTTTGAGGCTTTCCTTATCTGTGTTCCTGTTTTTTTCGTTGTTGTTTTTTTTTTTTTGACTCTACCCCTGACTACTCTGGATTGGTTGGTGGTGAACTCTTTTTCTATTTTTTTTTATTTTTCAGTTACTGTTGACAATATTATATTAGTTTCAGGTGCACAACATAGTGATTAGACATTTATATAACTTACAAAGTGATCACCCTGATAAATCTAGTACCCATCTTGCATCATACATATTTATTACATACAATATTATTGACCTTATTCCCTATGCTATATTTCATAACTCCATGACAGTTTTGTAACTACTGGTTTGTACCTCTTAATCCCTTACCCTCAACCCCACTCTCATCTGGCAACTATGAAAATAGTCTCTGTATCTATGAGTTTGTTTCTGTTTTATTTAGTTTGTTTTCTAGAGTCCACATATAAGTGAAATCATATGGTATTTGGCTTTCTCTGTTGGAACTTATTTCACTCAGCATAATACCCTCTAGGACCATCCGTGTTGTGGTAGATGGCAAGATTTCATTATTTTTTTATGGCTGAATAATGTTCATTGTATATATGTTGCATTTCTTCTTTATCCATTTATCATCTATTGACAAACACTTAGGTTGCATTCCATATCTTGGCTATTATAAATAATGCTGCAATGAGCATAAGGATGCATGTGTCATTTTGAATTAATGGTTTGATTTTTCTTCAGCTAAATACCTAGAAGTAGAATTACTGGGTCCGTCTTAGTCTTTCGTTATAAAGTATTTTGTCTGGTATCAGTATTGCTACCCAGCTTTTTTATTATTATTATTTCTATTTTTATGAAATATTTTTTTCCATCCCTTTACTTTCCTTCTGTGTGAATTTTTTGATATGAAGTGAGTCTCTTGTTGGCAGCATATGTAAGGGTCTTGTTTTCTTATCTGTTCAGCTACCTGTATCTTTTGATTGGAGCACATAATCCATTTACATTTAAGTTGTGGTTGATAGATATGTAGTGACTGCCATTTTATTCATATTTTTTATCTTATTTTTCCTTCTTCTTAAAGAAGTCCCTTTAACATTTCTTGTAATACTAGTTTGGTGGTGACAAACTCCTTTAGCTTTTTCTTGTCTGGGAAGCTCTTTATCTGTCCTTCGATTCTAAATGATAGCTTTGCTGGTTGAATAATCTTGGTTGTAGGTCCCTGTTTTTCATCACTTTGAATATTTCATGGCAATTTTGTCTGGCCTGCAAAGTTTCTGTTGAAAAATCAGCTGACAGTCTTATGGGAGTTCCCTTGTAGGTAAATAAATGCTTTCCTCTTGCTGCTTTTAAGATTCTCTGTCTTTAACCTTTGGCATTTTAGTTATGATGTGTCTTGGTGTGGGCCTCTTTGGGTTCACCTTGTTTGGGACTTTCTGTGCTTCCTGAGCCTGTATATCTATTTCCTTCACCAGTTTAGGGAAGTTTTCCATCATTATTACTTCAAATAGGTTTTCAATTCCTTGCTCTCTCTTTTCTCCATATGGTACAAACGTTGGTATGCTTGAAGTTGTCCCAGAGGCTGCTTAAACTGTCCTCATTTTTTTTTTTTAATTCTTTTTCTTTTTGCTGTTCTGATTAGGTGTTCTCTGTTACCTCATTTTCTAAACTGATTCGTTCCTCTGCTTTATCTGATCTACTGTTGATTCCCTCTAATGTATTTTTTCATTTCAGTCATTGTATTCTTTACTTCTGACTGGTTCTTTTTCTTTTAATGTTTGCTATCTCCATTTTTGTGTTTTCTATCTCTTTGTTGAAGTTCTCCCTGAGATCGTTGAGCATTCTTATAATCAGTGTTTGGAACGCTCAAAGGGCAGGGTTTTGAGAGTTTTCAAGCTGGTGAACATCTGGAGGTACTAAGAAAGTGGCACGCTGGGAGAGGGCACTGAAGCTCCACTGAATCCTTTCCCTGTACCTTGCCCTCTGTATCTCTTCACTCTAGCCATTCCTGAGTTTAACCTTTTATGATAAACCAATAATCTAGTAAGTAAAATGTTTCTCGGAGTCCTATGTGCTGCTCTAGAAAATTAATGAAAACCGAGGAGACAGGGTCCTTAGAATCTCCAATTTCTAGCTGGCCCTCAGAAGCACTGGTGACAACCTGGACTTAGATTGGCATCTGAAGTGGGTGGCTGAGGGGTGGGGGTTCAGCCTTATAGGACTAAGCCCTTAACTGGTGCATTCTGACACTAGGTAGTGTCAAAATTGAGTTAATCGCTTGGTATTGGAAAACAAGAAGAATAACGTGAATATTTATACAGTTTACCAAATCTGAGACCCCATAATAATGGTGACTAGCAATATGAATATAATTAATTGTTAAAGTTTGACTATAGCATGGATAAGAGTAGGAAATAATTTAAGCAACAAAATCACCAAACCCATTATTACTTTAAAAAAAAAAAAAATGAAGTTTTGGAATTCACAACCATAGCCAAAATAATGGTTTAAAAATACAGACTCTAGTTAACTCATTCATTATGTTTAATTGTTTTAAAATATAACATTTAAGTGCTAATTTTGATAATAATTTTATTAATGAATTGAGCAGTCCAGAAAACCTCTTTTACTCTCATCACATTCTATAGCCATTAGAAGACGTCGGGAATGCTGATAAGACAAGGAATGTTTTAATGAAATGAAACATCCGAACACAAAACTCCCCAGATTGCGCTACTCAAGAATCTCAATGGAGAAATGCTAAATATTATCAAAGGTCTCTCCAAAGCCAAAGCCCTGGGGCATAACACACTCCTCCAAGAATTATGTTCTAAATTAGCTAGTGTCTCCTAGATAATTTATTAGAACTTTATAACCAGATCTTGAAATTAAAAAACATCCGTATTATACACTCTGTAAATATTTTATATGTTATATTAAGAAGGAAGAACTGTTACAGTTTAAATTTCTCATTGGCTCTCTGCCTCCGAAAACACCAGTTTGGAAGGTATGACTCAGATTCTCACCTGGCAGGTAGAATACAAAATGTTCTCTTTTCACTCATGAAGACAAGCCTGGTCTCATGCCAGGAAGAATCTCTCTGGCTAATGTGTGAACTTTCATTGATAATATTTTAAACACAGGCTTTTGTATCACTCTGACTGCTTTTTTTTTAAAATTATTTCCTGAAAATTATAACTTACATGGGTTAAGCTTATTTAAATGACTCCTTCAATTTGAAAACTGATATGAAAGTTTTCTCAGCTGCTGGTGATTGCATCCCATATGAAAGCTAAGGATAAAAAACGATGACACACTGAATTTTCCAAAGGTGAAAGAGTATACCTATTACAGAGGTAAGAACATTGAAACGAACGTACAAATGAATATATTAATATTCTGCCCAATTATCCCCCCAAAGTGTATCATTATTACACCCACATAAATTAAAAGGATGCTGCTGCTGTTCTTTTTACACCCTGCCACATTCCCCCTAATGTGTTTACCCTGGGTCAAGTAGAGCACTATTCAGCTGGAATTAGCAATTAGTCCAGCTATGATATAAGGCAGGGTTAAGCTTACAAAGTAATTTGCTGTAAAAGAATGGGATGGCAGAGCAGTTGACACCCCTCCTCACTCTGGCCACTCCATCAACCACAAATTGTGAATGTGTATAAGAATATGAATTACACTGTTCCTGCTGGTGGAGTTTCTTCTCCATTTCCTGTTTCCTCCAGCATAAATAGATTGACCTCATGTGCAAGTTTTAGGCACCACCTAACACTGAATATACCTACTCAAGGATGGAAGTGGCACCTGTTATGGGACAAAGTGAGACTGTAATTTTGTATAGAGACTACACCAAATATTTTGTTTTCAATAACCGCTGCTTTTTATTAAATGATTATGTCATCATCTTGTTTTTCTGTTTGTTTATTTTTAATTAAACTTTACAACTACCAGTTGGTCTTAAGGTAAGTTTTAAGCACTGTGAAACTAAGCGAAACTTTCTAAAAGAAACATTTTCATACAGAAGTTAAAAATATGGAAGACATTTACTCATTAATAGAGACATGAAATTTAATTTCTTTTTTTTCTTGACTTGTTTAACCTCTTTAACATCCTGAGAAATTGCCCATAAGCTCAGACAAGCACAGATCTCAGAAACCCTACCAAAAAGACTATTCAGCAATATCCACAATGCTCTAGGAATTAACTGAAAGTCCAGTCTAGACATCTATGTGTTGTGTTTAATGAGGGGCATTACAGGACCCTGTGCATTTGGAACAGATGAGATGAGTGAAAGAGTAAGACCCATATCTTGGTTGTGAAGCTAGGAAGAAAAGAAAGAAAATAGAACAAAATCTTCCAGAGAAGGATAGACACATATAATCCCATCCAAAAATAACCATCTGGTAAATTAAAATGTGTATAACTTTTTTCAAAAATAAACATTTGACATATATTTAACAAATTATTTATTTGAGCCCCATCAGAAAAAAAAAACAAGTAAAAAAAAAACCATGCATCCCAATGATACCTATTCCAACAAACCAGTTCATCTTTTTACCCTCTTGTAGGCATTATAATTAGTCCCTGTACATGTTGTCTTTAGCATGTCAAGAAAAAGTCATTCATATCCTCATTTTAAAAGATTTACGTCATTGCTCTTGCTCCCTAGGATGCTGTTATTTTCATATAGCCATCAGTAAATGAATGCATATATGCCCCCGTTTTTTTTCACTTTCAAAGTAAGGACTTTATTAACACTTTAAATCTATTTTTGTAAGGGGAAAAAGATACTAAAAATCAACAAAACTTTCCCTGTAATATTAAAAATCACTAGGTGGTCTTAAATTTCCTGCCTTTATATGCTTCTTTCATGTCAGGAACTTGAAACATATTTTGAGTTGGCTTTTATCCAAAGAGAACTAGAGTTGGCTCAAACTTAAGCCAACTGTTTTTTCTTTTTTTTTTTTTAAATAACACTTTTATCTGGCAATTCAAAAAAATAGCATTAATTCAAATTATTACTCAAAGATATAAAATAAGTAAATGGAGTATATTGCTTTCTTAACTTCATACATAGATAAGGGCTGAAACTGAAAATTGTATTCAGAATCACACCAAGGTGAATAAACTAAAATGGAAAATAGCCTGGATTGAATAGATCGGTCAGTTAAAAAAAATAGTGACAAGAAATGAGAAACAAGAGAATCATTTTATATGGCAGACAAGTTGGTTTCATCCAGTTTGCCACAGATAACTTGGTGTCAGCTAGTTGTCACACAAATGATTAGTTCATGACACCAGTAGCCTTTAAGCTAGAATGATAATGGCTTAAAAAGAAACCTTCATTGTCTCTGGAAAAACTCAGAGCACACATCTCACTAGGTCATTAGCTTCAAGTCTACATGAACGTTTCTTTTCAATATTATTTGCATAAGATTCAAGGACACTGGTCCAATTATGTTTTTGATCTGACATCTTATTCTTCATGGAAACCACTCCTACTAATAAATGAGTGCTTTGTTAGACTTGATATGGTGATTTAAATGCTAATTCCCTTTATTTGTATATATCACATGCACAAAAGTTTTCTAATATCAGACAATGAAGTATGGCCATGACAAGCCTAATAGTTTATTTGCTTTAAAATTATTGTAGCTTAAGTGGAGTACAGTTTAACATATTGAGATGGTTTTTGTTTTTATTGTTCTCAATATTCCCCTTTGGGAGCAAGCTAAGAAACATGTACTTTTTTCAATCCTGTGTTTATAAATAAAAGGCTTTGTTACCAAGCATTAAATGTATCCCTAACAACAACAACGACAAAAAAAATCTGCTTTTGAAAATCTGTTTAAAAATAGATCTCCTAAAATGAAAATCACCTATATAAAATATATTGCACATTCATAGTACATTAATTTATTTGTTCAGATTGAAATTTCTGCTTAGAAGATATCTTATCTAAAATTTAGTAATAAAAACAGTATTAAACAATAAAAACAGGCTCATCAAAACCTCGGTATGAATCCTGGCTTTGTCACTCACTAATGCTGTGACTTTGGGACATTTAATTCATCTTCACTTTTATCATATGAAAATGAGGATAATCTGTATCTTTGCAGATTCTCATGAATATCTTATGAAGATTATTATAACACTAATTACAGGGTTTGGTCATAGGCCATGCAGCACAGCAATGAAGAACATAAAATCGAGAACCAGACAGCCTGGGTTCAAATCCCAGCCCTGTAGTGTAGAAGTTGTAACCTTGGGAAAGTTACTTGAATTCTCTTTGGTTCAGGTTCCCCATCTGTAAAATGAAGGCAAAAAATAGTATCTACCTCATAAGATTGTTAGGAAGATTGTTGAATAATACATGTTGATTATTAAATAATACATTCGTGACAGTGCCCAGCACAGAATACATAATATACAAATATTAGCTCTTTTAAAGCAGTCTAAGAAATCATAGGTATTCTCATGATGAGGAAAAGGAAGAGGAGGCCTAGAAGAGGTAGAATATGAGAGGAGAAACAGACCAAGTGGCTTCATTCCAAAAGAGCTAGAATGCTCTAAAAATACCTGTGCCACTATGACAATATTTAGACAGCTCTCTTCATAGAGTGATTTCCAGGCTCCAGAACCTGAGGAATTTTTTCCAATCAATGATAATTATGACACATGCTTTGAAATAGCCCCTTTCATGCAACCAGCAGTCTAAAATGAAATTTTGAAGCTTCTTAATTACTTATTCAAACCATATTTTGTACTTTTAATGACCCTTTCTTTGTTCATTTCTTCATTTGTCCTGTACATACTGTCTCTCCAACCACGTTATCAGTTTCTTTAATGGCAAGGATTTTGTGTTAATCACCTTTACAGCCTACTTTGTCCCAAGCCAGGAAGAATGTCGTTAAACATGTATGTTATTAAACTTATATATGTTACTAAACCTAAACAATTAACCTCCATGGCTAATATTTTAGATTGCTGTATGGGACACATAATTTTACCACTACAATCCATGTATAATAAATCA
The DNA here is from genome assembly GCF_004115265.2 of Rhinolophus ferrumequinum. Lineage (NCBI taxonomy): Eukaryota > Metazoa > Chordata > Mammalia > Chiroptera > Rhinolophidae > Rhinolophus > Rhinolophus ferrumequinum. The sequence continues at coordinate 21,188,649 of NC_046301.1, read as the reverse complement.
GTGTTTTATCTAGTGCTTTAAATCAAATTTTATTCAAATTTATAAATCAACCTAGATGAGATTTTAGTCATCTGTGTTTAACTTTGCTTCACTTTTACACAAATAAGTTAAAAAGCATCCTGCCTATTTCAAAATTACAAAAAAAGAAAAACTGTACTCTTCTTGCATAACCAATAATCCGCATAAAGTATCAGGAACTTTTACATAATTATACAAGTAAGATATGCAAGGATAGAAGATACGATTTTTATGGAAAGAACTAGAAAATAGCAAAAAGCGAGGTAAATGGTTATTTCTTTAGCTCAGGAATTTTTTTTTCCTGTTTATCTTTTATATGTGTTTTGTTCCCATTTGTTTTATCCTTTTTCAGGGATTATCAATTAGGTGAAAGTTGGCTTTCTTATTTATTATCTTGATCTTTTTATTTTCACTTCTTTGCATAAAATATTTGTAATGGGGACTTCTCACAATTTCGTCTGCCTCACTAATTTGATTTTTCTCAGAATCAATTCTGCATTTACTTGACTGCAGTGTAGATTTAAATTTAGTTATTACATTTTAATGACCTCTCTTATGTGTTAGTTCTCTGCAGATGTTGCAAGGAACTGAAGTAAATACAACTTTTGTTCCTTAGAATTCAAATATTAATGTTTTGAATGAAGAAAAATTTTGTTTTCCCGAAGTTTTGAAATGTGGAAGATACAGTGTACACCTTATTCACTTATCAAATTTGAGCACTTACTATGATAGACAATGGTGATTCAAAGATATATTAGATATGTTTGCAACTTCAAGAAGCTTAAAGATGGTGATAATGGTAATAAAAATAAATAACCCATTTAAGGGGAATGTCTATGTACTAGGCACTTGGCAAATATTTTAAACATACAGTTGTCCCTTGGTATCCACAAGGGATTGATTTTAAGACCCCCGTGAATACCAAAATCTTTGAATATTCAAGTCCCTCATATAAAATGGCACAGTATTTGCATGTAACCTATGCACCTCCTCACATATACTTTAAATCATCTCTAGGTTACTTCTAACAATGTAAACAATGTGAATGCTATGTAAATTGTTGTTATACTGTATTGTTTAGGGAATAACGACAAGGAAAACATCTCTGTACATGTTCAGTACAGATGCAACCATTGTAGGCCTAACTGCAGAGTACAGCAACATAACTTTTCCTTTGAATATTTTCCATTCAAGGTTGGTTGAATATGCAGACAAAGGAGGCCGACTATATTATCTGACCTAATACTTGTAACTGAGAAAAGTGGTACTGATATACTGATTGTAGAGCTAAGGAACCAAAGCTAAAAGAGGTTAAGTAACTTGCTTGAGGTTAACTTAAACCCAAGTCTCCAAAATCTATGTCTGCATTTTTTTAACTCTCCCCTTCGGCATCATTTTCTCTAACTTCTTATTATTTTCTTTTATTAAAGTAAAACCAACACATGCCGTAAACATAATCATATTTTAATACAACAATGATTCTGGGAGACTAGTAATAACCCCCAATTGCCAACCATTTTATTTACGATAGTCCCCCCCTTATCCATGGTTTCGCTCTCTTCAATTTGTTACCTGTAGTCAACTATAGTCCAAAAATGTTAAATGGAAAATTTCAGAAATAATTCATAAGTTTTAAATTGTGCACCATTCTGTGTAGCATGATGATGTCTTGTGCCATCCCACTTTGTCCCACCAGAGACATGACTCATCCTTTTGTCCAGCGTATCCATGCTGTGTACACTACCCTCTGGCTAGTCACTTAGCAGCCATCTTTGTTATTACATCAGTTATCAGAGAGAGACCACATTCACATAACTTTCATTACAGTATATTGTTACAGTTGTTTTATTATTTGTTATTTTTAATCTCTTAATTGCCTAATTTATAAATTAGTCTTTATTATAGGCATGTGTGTATAGGAAAAAACGTAGTATATCTAGGGTTCAGTAGTATCCATGGTTTCAGGCATCCACTGGGGGTCTTGGAACATATCCCCATACAGATAAGGAGGGACTACTGTACTAGGAGTTGAACCTCATAAATGAGAAATAAAAAGTCAAAATTAGACCCTCTCTCTCTTTCTCTCTCTCTCTCTCTCTCTCTCTCTCTCTCTCTGCACACGCGTGCACACACTCACACACATACCATGAAATAGAAATGAATAGGAGAAAAACATTAAAAATACATTAAAATAATACAAATATATAGTCTTAGCTTCTCCCGTGATCAAACCAGTTTTCCTGCAAAACTCCCTTAATCTTCTATCTCCATTTGTTCAGTTTCAGTGGTACTTGCAATAGAAGGAAGGTCTATGACCTCTAGGGACTCCATTTTTGTAAGTGCTACGGCCAGTATTTTCCTTCAGTAAGGGAACAAATCCAACTTTTAAACTCATTCCCTTAGAATAAAGGTTCATAAACCTTTTCTGTGAAAGGGCAGAGAGTGAATATCTTAGGCTCTGTGGACCACTAGTCTATGTCACAACTACTCAGCTCGGCCGTCAGTGTGCCGGAGTAACCATAGGCAGTACATATCACATGAGCATGACGGTGTGCCAATAAAACTGGAACTGTGGACACTGGACTTTGACATGTTATATTATTTTCACATGTCACAGAAACTTTTGTTCTTTTTTCCCCAAACAATGTAAGAATGTAAAAAGCATTTTTGATTTGTGATTTCCTTTGTAGCACTTACTATATTTGTATATAAGTAATTGTTTTTTGTAATGATTTGCTTACATATTGTCCCCCTATTAGACTGCAAGTTCCATGAAGACTGGGATCAGGTCTGTCATTTTTACGGCTTTGCAAGTATCTGATAAGTAGTCAAGGCATAATTGTTTAATGAATCAATCAGTTAACCCAGAATCAAGCAGTTTAGGTCCAAGATTAAATCTTTAGATCTGTCTTTGTATTTTCCAGGCGAATTTATAAATTCTGTATTTTGACCCTTTTGCTATTTTGCCCCAATTTGTTTTAGAGGAAAATAATTTATTGTTGCCTTATATTTTTAAAATTATTTGTTGCAGTGTATTAACCTAGATACATTAATTCTCCCCTTGTGTTATTTGTCCCCGTGGCACTTCTTCAAGTTACTTCTTCACAACACAACTTTTCTGATTCTTGGGTGTGAAATAAAAATGACTACAGTATCTATAGTAGAGGAAGAACAGTTGAAAGCCCAAGATATCAGCAATTGGATTACCACATGTAAGCATGGGAGCTTCAAATGTAATTGAAAGTGGGGGAAACAAAGGCATGAACAGGAACCTATTGGTTATAATTTTTACTCTTATGGTCCTCAAGAATTTTGGGGGAAACACTGTCAGAGTTTCACTCTATTGAAAAAAGTAATTGCAAGTATTATTACCAAAAAGCCAATGATTATGTAATTTAAAAACAAAAATGAGCACAATTCCCTACAACTCCAAAATGGGAAAGACATTGCAGAGAAAGAAAGTATATTTGATAATGGAATCATATGTCCCCCCAAAAGGGCAATGGAAACATCAACAGGAAAAGTACACGTGAAGGGGCTGAGAGACATTTATGAATATTGCATAATGGACAGTCCCACCAAATTAAATGTAATGTTCTGGAATACCCTTTCTCTACCTATTAGCTCTGATTCTGTAACCCCTCAGAAGAAAATGGACCTCAAGAGAAAATTCTAATTATGTACTTTGAGCCTAAGGCATATTCAAGCCCTAGTGATTCGATTGGAATGGCTTTATAATTCAAAGGTAATCTAGTGATGTCAGTCAGAGCTTTCTCATCATCCTGCATTTTTCCTCCATCAAAGAAAGGAAAGAAAAATGCCTGAAAGTGATACAGCTCTAACAAAGAAACATCTAACATAGAGGAAATGCTGTTTCCCCTTGACGCACTGTCATTAACCAACAAAGGCCAACTGGAGAGGCAGGTGTTTCCTGGGCAATAGGATAGATCAGTGAGGTCGTTCGCAGAGATTTAAACAGGAGGACAACTTTATCTAGAGATGCGTTTTTGTGGGTTTTTTTTTTTTTTTCTCTTTATTCCCTTGAAGAGAACCTGAAAGAGTGATATTCCTTTAAATCTTTCTCTTCCAGTTTTCGATAAGAGATTTCTTGGTTCATTCTTGTTTCCCTCTGTCCCACAGGAGACAGAGAAATGTGTGTATAGAGGTTCAAACTTTTGTGAATAATACATTCCATGAAGCATCAGCTGGATATTTGAGAACATGGAAAGATAAGCCTCTTAGCTGCTTTTCGTTTTTAATGAATATGCTTGATCCAATCCAGGTTGCAGTCAATCAAGGACAGGAGGAGACCAGGTCTTTTACACATTGAATATTACACAACCTTCAACTTCGCTTGAGCTCAGTCTTCCCACAGACCGGGAAATAAGCTACAGTTATCGTATGCGATGAATATGAATTTGTTCTTATTAAATCACACTTAATCTCTGCTGCGCTTTTTACGTTGTAACTTGTTTTTTTCCCAACACCCTTTTGGCTCATGCCTTTCTGTCTGAATACAAAGGGAAAACGGCCGTTTCCCTTTCACTAGACACTGAGCATATGACACGTATCTGAGTGTCAGGGCCTGCCCAGCACGTGGGTCCCAGCAGCCAAGACGGTGCTGAATAGCAGACTCAACGCTGGTGAAAACTTCATCCTTCTTTCTAATAAACCTCTCCCTCCAAGGTTTACGTACTCCAGGCACAGCCCAGAAAAACCATGCAGCCAGACATTTCTCTATTTGTTAATATTTCATTAATCAATCAAATAACTTAAAGAGAAGCAAAAAGTGTGACTTGATTTTTTATACCAACCTGGGGCCCATTCTTTTAGACATATTTGGATGTTAAAATAGGAACTTTGGCAGTAATTACCTAATTCTTTTCTCTGAGTGTTAAAATATATTTAAAGTTGTAAAGCTTTATTAACTCTTTGATGTAAATCAGTTTTAACCTCAAAAATGCTTCCTTATTTTGAACCTTGAAAAATGGACAAACATGTTTCCTATAACAACTGTACCACTTTGCAAGACATAGACTTAATATTACACAACCTTCAACACCCAAGACAAATTGATCTCCTAGAGTAAAACTGTAACAATTGTAGTATATTGCCATAGTGACAAAAAGATAACTCTAAATCGGTATGGATTTCATTAATCTGGTAATTGCTGAGACATGGGCTTATGTTTTCCTTTGCACAATCTCTTAAAAAAGGGCTAGCTAAGCAAGTTACTATGGCATGGACAAACCCTAAGGAGAATGCTTACCTAAGGGAATCCATTTATATACAAATTATGTAATTTCAACACATAAACCAGCTGTTTTGGTATGTTACTTCCAAATTATTTATCTTTTCAGTGTAAAGCTTCCCTTAGACAGCACTTGGTTAGCATTCTATTAGTAATTGTGAGAACTTGAACAATTTAATTTCTTGGAGAAAAATTGTACAGATGATGTTTTTCCTTGATACTTGGAGCCAAGAGACTCAATTTAAATCCTTGAACAAATACATTTACTGATGCTCTCTTTCATCTAAAAAGAGAAAAATAATACTTTTTTTTTCTTCTTTTACAGTATCACTGAGGATTAAGCTGTACGAAAAAGAGAGCATGTGCCGGAGTGCCTAGAACATGGTAGGTTCCAAATCAACACTTTTTGAATATGAGAATGAACCTTTGACTAAATCTAATTTTTGTTTTCCTAAATACTTTAATCACTCAAGAAATTTTATGCTGGCAAACACCGAAAATTTTCTTTTGTTTCAGAATAGAAAATATTTTAAAATCATTTTAATTTGCATGATATCCTTATCACTACTGTTTAGAGAACAAGAAGCTAACTTTTCCTTTTCAAAGATTGATGAACAATTGTCCATTAGTTCTTGAAATTGAATAACAGGAAATTGTACTTGTTTTTCGTATCATTTGGCAATTGTAAGAAGCTGCTGGTCACAAAATGCACATCCAGTGAATTGTAGCCCTGTTGACAAGCCTCAGTTTGAGAGGGCCAGAGGGACCCTCACTGCCAGCAGTCCTGCCATATTTACAGCCTGTGTAAAAATATCATCCTGGACACTTGGCATTCTGTTGTCTTCTTTGATGAATTCCATGTTTGGTACTGCCTCACTCAAGGTGGTGGGAGTTAGCAAGGCACCCACTCCAGAGTTAAAAGCATTCACGGAATCATTGGTAATGGGTTGTTTCACTTTCCGTGCTTTGACAAAATAATTCTCATAGTTTTCTTTTAATAAGAAAACATTTCCTGAAAGAATTCTTCCTCTCACCACACCATTAAATCCTTCTTGTCAGGTTTGCAGCATACATGGCTTCAATAGACACATCAGGGTCACAACTGTGACCATATTCTAGCCTGTCAAACCTTGCCATATCTGACGTCACTTTCGATGTACGCAATACTCGCACATGGTAGCAGACAATTGTATACCTGGTATGGGGAAGGGACACTTCAGTTACTTTGGCCCCCTCAGACTCAAAGAGTGGAAATTTTCTCATCATCCCTTAAGAGTGCCTTTATAATATTCCCTTATTTAAGATCTCTCTTTTAAAATAATTCCATAGTGGTCTATTAATTTTTTTTTTTTTAATATAGAGGGTTTTTGTTGTTGTTGTTGTTATGACTACTACTTCCAGTGGCCTGTGGCCATGGGGAATTGAAGAATGCATGCTCTTAACTCCATTACCTGTACATTTAAAATCCAGAAATGTGACATTTAAAAGCATGTTGGCTTTGGGATTCCTGGGGAGGGAAGAAGAGCATGTTTCGTTTATAGAGGTACATTTCTCACATCTTAGTTAATACAAAGGTAGCACTTTGGTCAAGGATAGAGCATTTTAATTACTATATTCAACCTCTGTGGATTGCAAGTTTCTAAACCATAAAATATTAGGATTAAAAACTGGGAAACCATCTAGCACAGCGTTCTCCTTCGTCAGGGAAAATAGAGGCCTAGAACAGTATGCAACCTTGTCAGACATCTAACGGAGTTTCAATTCTAGAGATTATATCTATGGACCAGTCTCTAAGTATCACTTTAACAGCACATGTTTCTTACGTGAATGGAGTTACTTGAAGACTGAGCCCTTAAGAATAGCTACATGAAAAGTAGGGCTCTATCCTTCTGTCAGAATGACACCATTAATAATTAATTGGGATTCGGGTTTTAGGGGTGATCCCATTGGTAAGTGAAACCAAAAAGCAAAGGATAAATACACAGTAAATACATAGAACCAGGAAGAAGAGGCCTAGTTTACATGAACATTTTATTAATTTTTAAGACAAAAAAAATTGAATTTATCAAAATCACATTTCACATTTCCTTTGGGGATGCGAAAAGGGGGAAGTGAGGTTGGAGACATGTTTGGTGGAAAACATAAAACAACTCCTTTCTAACCAACAAACAAAACAGCTCAGACTTCTTTTCACGTTTGGCTGTGTTGGAATATTTCAGCTACCTACTCTGAATCTTCGGATACCTAGCCAATGTCCACATCACAAATTGAGAGTCCGAAATAAAATCTCTGGAGAAAAACAAAATATTTAAAAGAACTTGTAGAGGATGCAGTTGGTTGGCCGGCATGCACACCAAACCCATAATCTCCCTCAACTTGTTTGTCAGAGTGTTGGAACAAATCCATATTCAAGGAAGGCATCTAAGTCCTCTCGGCTTACGCAGCGAAATAACAAATGAGGTACACTATTTCTGTTTTAATTTTAAAACATGTCTAAGATACAGCTCAAGAGCCCGTTTTGAGCAGCTGCAATATATAACTTCAGGCTCTTAATATAGATTACTCTTGTGTTGATGTTTGGTGCCTCTTAAATGCTACATTATTATTCATTTTACAGTAAATGTCTCCTCACAGTTGCTTTAATACCTACCAAGTCATCAGGCCTAATCTTCAATTGTTTCCACGAACCTCCCTCAGAATTTTTCCCAGAAGGCCAAACATCTCTGTAAAGCTTCCTTGGAAATGATTGGAAGTGAATCCCTGCTAATTATTTTCTATTCATGTGGTTTGCCAGGAATAAATTTCATACTGGTTTGCTTTCTAAGAGGCTGATAATATTGTGTGTGTGTGTGTGTGTGTGTGTGTGTGTGTGTGAAGGTGAGGCCTCTAAAGCATGACTACGTGCTTCTTGAAACCCTGAGAGACCTACTAGGTTTCCAAATATTCCCCTTCCTGAAACAGCTTAACACCGTTCACAATTATTCTCCTCATTAAACAATGATGTGTTAGGGCTCTAAAAATTGTGATCCAAAATAGTTTTGCAAAAAACATACTTCTCATAATTCAGCCCAAACTCTTGCTAATCATAAATGTTCTCCACTCCACAAATGGGTGCATTCCTTCCTACTTGGCTTATGTCAATGTCTAAGTTGGTAGGTGTACTACTGTCACACGCAAACCCAGGAGTTACAGTCATTATGGCCTACCAGACAAAAATGCAGGCCCAATATTACAGTGCACTTTCCCTTTTTACATTCTTTCAGAAAGTAAAATAGCCTAAATAATATTGGGACGAAGAGGCAGGAAGACCCTTCTGAAATCAAAAAGGCCAGCCCAGCTGAGCAGCCTAAAAACTCAACAATATGTTATTTTGGACAAAATAAAAACTTATTCTACTTTGGCAAAGGAAAGCAATTGGCATGAATGTTGAATGTGCTGAAAGTTCTTGCATCAGGATTAAACTTCTCCTAGATAACTTTAAAAAAAAAAAAATCTCTGACTTGAGAAATGGAATCCAAATTGTTGGAATATGTGTCCAGTTCTTGATGTCTTCTCTTCCTTCACTGTCAGGACAGCAAAATTTTCTGCCCATATTCAGGTCTGAAGATTGATATTTTGTTAAAGGTCTGACCAGGCTACTCTAAGCCAACAGAAAAGGAATGAATACATCTCCATCAAGATCTGGTACTGACCAGTTTACCTAAAACACTGAGCTTTCCTTGGATCACTTCCTGCACAACAACACAATCAGGCTTAGACTGTGCTTTGTACAAAATAGCAACCCTTGCCCAAAAGCTGGATTTGTAATCAAGAAATAAAAGTCTTCCTTCCAGACAGCAAACCAGCCAGTTTAGTTCATGCCATTAATATCTTTCCTATGCAAAGAAAAGTATGAACTCATTAGTAATGATTTACAACATTAACTTCCCTATTTCAATTCCAAATTCAACAGAGCTGCAATTACCAAGGGGATTATCTAAAATAAGAGAGAGAGAAAAGGGGGGTTAAAATTATCTATAAATATATTATCAGGAGGGCAAAAAAATAAGAACATAGGGGAAAACACAAGACACAAGGAAACATGAAATATGTGCTAAGATATATAGAAAATGCATAAAGAAATAGCATTCTAGCTCCAGCCTCTAGAGTCACTGAAACATTTAATTGATCATGGCCTCTCACACTTGCAACCTTTCTCTTAACAAAGAAAAATGTCCTCTCAGCCACAGTCAAGTTCCTTGGAAAATCTAAATAAAAGTCTAAAGAAGTTTTCTTTCATAGCTCACTGCAGCAACCTTGGAAAGATACTTATTGTCTGGCTCAGCTCCCCAAGAGGGAAGAGACTGGTTCATCTCTGTATTTCCAGAACCTAGGAGGACATTGCCCCCCCACCATAGGCTCTCAGTGCATGCGTGCGAGGTGAACTCACTACCGTGTTTCCCCGAAAATAAGACCGAGCCAGACAATCAGCTCTAATATGTCTTTTTGGAGCAAAAATCAATATAAGATCCGGTCTTATTTTACTATAATATAAGACCAGGTATATCATATCATATCATATCATATCTTATCTTATCATATCATATCATACTGGGTCTTATATTAATTTTGGCTCTAAAAGATGCATTAGGGCTGATTGTCCGGCTAGGTCTTATTTTTGGGGAAACAGGGTAAATAAGATTGAATGCAGAACAACCTTCTCCCACGGAACCTAAACGTCCAACTCTCCAGCAAGCCCTGAGAAGACAGGCATGGTTGAGGAAAAGCATATATCGCTGTTAGTACCACTACTGTTAATGAGAGCTATTGCAACACCGCAGGTATTAGGGCTCAGTGGTCTGCTGCCAATGACAATATCAGTGCTTACCAAATACGTTATAATAATAAATATAACTTTACAGGTCTCACAGATTTCTTTGTGTCTGCAAAACTCTAAACTTGCTCTCAAGCCCCAGATTCTGGAAACCAAGTTAGCTGGTCCTCTGGAGATGAAAATAGCACTGGGCATCCAGGGTGTGCATTTGAGTGAGGCAGGAGGGCAGACGAGAATCTGGACGCTAATGCTTTCTTTCCTCATATGTTTCAACAGGAGGCTGAGTCAAGGTGCAGTCATGAGAGAATTGTTCTCCCTAAAAGAAGGGTGATGTTTACCTTAAACTACCCTGTTTTTTAGCTTCCAGGAGATGCAACACAGATTGCCTGTAACCATAGCAATCAGTTCAGCTGTGAGCACCCTCATTTATTCAAGGCACAGAGGCAGTATAGGAGAGAAAATACTGTTACAACTAGGAACAACAGGGTTAATTTCAGATGCCAAAACATGATTGGTTCGATATTGGATTCTCAGCTGCTCTCTCCTGATTCTCAAAAGTAATATTAAATATATTAATTTAAATTCTTCCAGGAACGATGATTAACTTGTTTTCAGGAATATCTTGAGAGTGAAATAAAAATTTGGAAAAACATATTCTCCAACAATGCTCTGTGTGCAAGAGAGCTGAGATAACCTGTTGAGGACCATAAAGCAATGTCCGTGGGCACTGTTTTTACACCATTGCAATTTTCTTTTCAGAGAAGTATCCAACAGTAAAGGATGTGCTCCATATTTACTGCTCGTACCTAATTTTAGTCTCTTTATATTCCTGGAATTATATATATATATATATATATATATATATATATATATATATATATATATATATATATATACATACACACACACACACACACACACACACACATATATCTTATGAAGGTTCTTTTACCCTATCCTAGACGTACAGTGATAGAATAAGTGTTCTTGATTTTCAGGTCAATTCCTTATGACTCATTAATTAACTAAACTTCAGCAATTCCAAAGTTTGTAAACTGTATCCTCGTATTTCCACAGATAACACTCAAGGTATTTCAAAGTTACATAAATATCAAATACTGGGAAGAAGAGAGAAAGCTACAGCAGAATTTCACTTTCTATGAGGCAAGCATCGCCACATTCTCAGTGATTCAATCAGTTATGGAGTTTCTACTAAGAGCAAGCAGTGTGAGACTTATAAATATGGGGCAAACACATATCCCGAGTTCATACTATGTGTGAAACAATATGGGGCATATTCTTTATTGTTGGATACTGCTCTGCAACATATAAAGTCTGAGACAAAAGTCTTTATTTAAAAACACTTCAGCCTGGAAGTGGAAAATTCAGTGGCAACCATGAAGGAAGTATTTTATCAAAACAAAGACTTTGGAAATAATCCATTTAATCAGAAAATTGTAAAATTTGTTACTTTAGCGTAGTGGTAATTGAATCGATTTGATTCAAAGTGTCTAAAACCTTTCATCCCAGCATTTGAAGCTTCATAAAACTATAATTTGAAGACTCTTTTATTTCCCTAAAGCTCGGCCATCTATCATACTTTTAATTGAGTAAAGATTTTAAAATGATGAGAAATAATTTCTTAAATGTGTTGAGTGTGAGGGTGTGCGTCTGTCTGTTGCATTTCCTTTCGGCCCTGTGCCGCCCACTGCAACGTCTTTTCTCAAACTCCTTAGCCCAGGCTGTAAGCGACCATCAGCCAACACCAACCATCTAACTGGTAAAGTATTGGAAGAAAACAAATTGAAGATAACTTACCCCCATGACCACCTGAAAGGAAGACATACATTTTAGGCTAACAATAAGGTTTGCTAGTATGCCTAACCGGGAGAAACCATCACTATTGTTAAATAGTGGTGTTAGATGACTGGTCGCTGTTCCCTTAGAATGAAATACACTACTGCAAAACTTTCTTGCTGGTAATGTTGGTTATCAACTACTTATCAGAAAATGAAGTAACAACGTTCATACCAACCCCATGAGCTTTCAGTAAGCCCAAGCCAGCCAGGACTAGAACTCCCTTGTTACTGCACAAGAGTTGCTCCTGTGTCAAAGAAGCCTGTTTTTTCCTATGTAGGCATTTCCTGGTAGTAATTATGTAAATATCCAAGTTTGTATGTACTAACCGCTGTTGGGGAGCTATCCTTGCAACTGAAGGCTTCCAGGCCCCTTCCTATGTGAAGTCTCAGAAACGTTCCTTGGGAAACTATAGCAGCTCTTTGGCCCACCTTCCTGACAGCAGTATCTCAGCCCTCCAGTTATTTCTAGGTCCCTCCTGATGGTTCCTCCTGAGTGCTCAGGAATACGTCTTCTCATGTTCCTGTGTTCCCACCCCTCTTCCAGGCACCTTGACGCAGCCTATTCCTGATGCCCTCGGTGGGAATAGCAAGTCCATGTCAAGCCATGCATTGTTTCCAGTCACAAATTTGCAAGTGTCCCCTGTTCAGATAGGTCCATGGGGACTGACACAGGGCTGTGTTCTCACAGTCTCTCCTAAAAGCTTCTGTGGGCTACCACTGTGTTTCCCCGAAAATAAGACCTAGCCAGACCATCAGCTCTAATGCGTCTTTTGGAGCAAAAATTAATATAAGACTCAATATTATGTTATATTATGTGATGTTATACGATGTTATATTATATTATAGCATAGTATATTATATAAAACCTGCTTTTATATTACAGTAAAATGTAATTTTTGCTCCAAAAGACGCATTAGAACTGATGGTCCGGCTAGGTCTTATTTTCAGGGAAACACGGGAGCTCCTCTTTCTCAAAGTCGTCCCGGGCCCATCTCAGACTAAGCGAATAGACCGTATGTCATCTCCTTGTATTGTCTTTATATCTGTAAATGTGTAAAGTACATTCTTTGTGCTTTAGCTCAAAAGAACAAAATCAACTCATAATCTTACAATCTCCTGAAGGGATGGATCCAGCCTTCCAGTCCTCCGAAGTCAGATACAGAAGGCCAGTATATATATTAATATATACATATGTGTACATGTATGTGTGTATACGTATTTAAGCATATGTATTATATATAGGCTCATATTATGTATGCAAAATCCCATTTATAAGAAAGCAGGGACTGGGTATGATAATTAAAAAAATATGACTAGCTTCCAATGAAAATACAGTTATTTGACCAAAGTCGTTAATTAGGCTCATTGTTGTCTTTAACCCAAACTAAGAATAAGGACAATATCTATGGTTATAATGAGCAAATGCTTAAGATTATTGTAGCTACAAACACTTCCTGCCCTCAGTTGATGGTTAAAGGCTACAACATACTACTTACTAAATGCTCAGAAGTAACGTTTATGCAAAAAAGGAATTCATATTAAAGTACTTGTAGGATACCTGTTACTTGTAAGACACTAATGACACAAAATGGATTAAAGAAACAGGTCAGCCCTGAAAAACATGAAATTTGCACTCAGAGCTGAGTTCAAGCTATGGTTCTGCCCATTACTGGCTCTATGACCTTGAGACTCTTCGTGATCATTCTCAAGAGATTCAAGTATGACAATGTACATGGAACTCCTTACCATCAGTATAGTGTCACACAGATATTTGTTATATATTTGTTTTTGAACAAATACTGAATACATACTATATGCCAGGCATTGTCCCAAATATTAGGGTTATAGCAGTAGACAAAAATAATGTCTGATTTCACCAGATTATATTATAGTACAATCAGGCCAAAGGCTACCCTGTGCCACACACACACACACACACACACACACACACACACACACAAATCGTACACAAATATAAATTTATATATTTTTAATTTCCAAAAAATTGTATTAAATCAGGCCAGTATTCTAACCTAAGTATCCGTATTCATTCTTGCTGCAGCAGAGATGAATTGGCATCTTAACAATCTGTTTAGCTCACCTCACCCTTTTTTCCACTCTCTACTCTCTCCCTCAATTGGCTTTTTCTGTCTTTGCCTCATGTCCATGGTATTCTCTTTCCATTCCCTTTTGTGTAGACAAATGTGCACACTCAATTTCTGGTGTGTGTGTGTGAGAGAGAGACAGAGAGTGAAAGACAGAGAGAAAGAGAGAGAAGGAACGAGAGTGAGAATGAATAATAGGGAACCTGTGAGAAATCCACATTCCTTTGAAGAAACATAATCTGATGTTAGTGAAAATCTTTACATTCACTTTCTTCTATATTGAAGCGTTTCTGATCATCTTGTGCTGCAATAGCTAATGTCAGTACTTGAACCCCCATTTTTACTTTATTGAGGTAAAAACACTTAACATGAGATGTACCTTCTTAACAGATATTTTAGCACAGTTGAGTATTTACAGAAAAGATGTGAAGATTTTAGAGTTCCCATATATTCACACCCAGTTTCCCCCATTATCAATATATTTTATTCATATGGCATATTTATTCAAATTACCTCAGTTTTTCCCTAATGTCCTTTTTCTGTTTCAGGACCCCATTGTATTTTGTTGTCATGTCTCCTTAGACTCTTCTGGGTTGTGATAGTTTCTCAGACTTTCCTTAATTTTAATGATCTTGACGTTTTTGAGAATGGTCAGGTATTTTATAGGATGTCCCTTGATTGAAATTTGTATAAGGTTTTTCATATGATTAGTCTGGGTGTTTTGGGAGGAAGACCAAAGGGGTAAAGTGTCATTCTCATCACATTATATCAAGGGTACATACTAGCAATATGACATCACTGTTGATGTTTACCTAGATCACCTGGATGAGGTACTATGAACCCTTTTTACTTTGCAGACAGTTTTACCAATTATTATATTTTCATTCCTAAAATCATTCCAAAGTTATTCACTAGGCAATCTCAAAATACTCTATTTTCTCCAAAAATTTATTCTTTAATTTTCACTAGAAAAATATATTGCATATTTACTAGTCAATGCCAGGCACTGAAAGTATAGGCATAAATAAGACTTATCTCTACTTGCAAGAGCTTTTGATCCACTCTAGTACAAGAAAGAGACTTGTAAAAACATAATAAGGCCTGCTCTCACCACTTTCATTCAATACAGTAGAACAAGTCTTGCTAGTGCAAAAAAAAAAAAGAAAGAAAGAAAAAGATATCCATTTTTAAAAGGAAGAACTGAAATCTCTGTTCACAGCTGACAGGATGTTAGATGTATAAAACCTTAAAGATTCTAGTAAAAAAAAAATAACAAACTTTTAGAAATAACAAACTCAGCAAATTTGCAGGATAAAAATCAATACTCAAAAATCAGTTATTTCTTTGTATACTAAAAATGAACAATTAAAAAAGAAAATTAACAAAATAATTTCTTTTACTACAGCCTCAAAAATGATTAAAATATTTTTGGAGAAACTTAACCTAGGAGGCAAAAGACTTCTACACTGAAAACTACAAAGCATGGCTGAAAGCAATTAAACAAGACACAACTAATAGAAAGATATTCCTTACTCATAGATGAGAAGAATTAAAATCGTTAATATATCAGTATACCTGAATTAGCTTGATAGGGCTACCATAAGAAAATACCACAGACTAGGTGACTTCAACAACAAAAATTTGTTTTCTCACATTCTGGACACTGGAAGTCCAAGATCAAGTGACCAGCAAGTTTAGTTTCTCCTGAGGCCTCGTCCTTGGCTTGCAGATGGCCACCTTCTCATTGTGTCCTCAAACAGTCTTTTTTGTGTGTGCATGCATCCCTGAGGTCTCTGCCTCTTCTTATAAGGACAGTATTCACATTGGATTAGGGCTTCACTCTTGTGACTTCATTTAACCTCTTTAAAGGAACTATCTCCAAATTCAATCACAATGGGAGCTAAGCCTTCAACATAGGAATTTTGAAGAGACATAGTACAGTCCATTACATGACCCAAAGTGATCCACATATTCAATGCAACCCCTATCTGAATCCCAATGACATTTTTTTCAGAAATAGAAAAATCCATCTTATAATTCTTATGAAATCTCAAGGGACTCCAAATATACGAAACAATTTTGAAAAAGAACAAAGTCTGATGTCTCACACCTCCTGAGTTTGACACATATAGCAAAGCTACAGTAACCCTAACAGTATGGTACGAGAATAAAAACAGACATATAGACCAATGGAATAGAATAGAGAGCCCAGAAATCAACCCTTATGTATATGGTCAACTGATTTTTGACAAAGGTGATTTTTGACCACTCAAGGGGAAAGGACAGTATTTTCAACAAATGGCTTTAAAATTGGAAATCCACATGGAAAAGAAAGAAATTGGACCCTTAACCTTGCTCCATATACACAAATTAACTCAAAACAAATTAAAGACCTAACTGTGAGACCCAAAATTGTAAATCTTGCAGAAGAAAACACAGGAGAAAAGTTTCGTTGCATTGGATATGGCAATGATTTCTTGGATATGTTACCAAAAGTACAGACAACAAAAGCAAAAATAAACAAATCGGACCTACATCAAAATTAAAACTCCTATGCATCAAAGGACATAATCAACAGAGAGAATAGACAATGTATGGAATGCGAACAAATATTGCAAATCCTATATCTAAAAATTAGTTAATGTCGGCATACGAGGCCTAACAATTAAGTTCATGAACTTGTTGCAACGATGTTGCTAACCTTTTTTGATATAAGAGGATTATTCATTATTAATTTGTACCAACTGGATAGTTAGCCATGTTTACTATTTGGAAGTGCTGAAAAAGCTGCATGAAAAAGTTAGACAACCTGAACTCTTCACCAACAGTTCATGGCTCTTGCATCACGACAATGCACCGGCTCACACGGCGCTGTCTGTCAGGGAGTTTTTAGCCAGTAAACAAATAACTGTATTGGAACAGCCTCCCTGCTCACCTGATCTGGCCCCCAATGACTTTTTTCTTTACCCTAAGATAAAGGAAATATTGAAAGGAAGATATTTTGATGACATTCAGGACATCAAGAGTAATATGATGACATCTCTGATGGCCATTCCAGAAAGAGTTCCAAAATTGCTTTGAAGGGTGGACTAGGTGCTGGCGTCGGTGCATAGCTTTCCAAGGGGATTACTTCAAAGGTGACTGTAGTGATATTCAGCAATGAGGTATATAGCACTTTTTCTAGGATGAATTCACAAACTTAATTGTCTGAACTCATATATAAAGAACTCCTACAACTCAATAAAAAAAAGTTCAAAAATGGGCAAACGACATGGATGGTGATCTCTCCAATGATATAAAAATGGTGAATAAAAAAAAAAATGGCCAACAAGCTATAAAAAGATGCTCACACAACGATTAGAGAAATGCAAACCAAACCAACAACAAAAAATGATATCACTTGCATTCATTAGGATGGTTACCATTTAACAACAACAAAAAAACCCAAATTACAGGTGTTAGTGAGGATGTAGAGACATTGAAACCTTTATTCACTATTGGTGGAAATGTAAAATGCTGCAGCCTCTATGAAAAACAGTATGATGGTTCCTCAAAAAATTTAAAATAGAATTACTATATGATGAATAAATCCTATTTCTGAGTATATATCTAAAATAATGAAAGCAGAGTCTTGAAGAAATTTGTATACCCACGTTCATAGTAACATTATTCACAATAGCTAAGAAGTGGAAGCAATCCAAATATCTATTGACAAATGAATGGATAAACAAAAAGTGATATATATATGCAGGTATATGTGTGTATGTATATATACACACATATAGATTGTTCTCCTTGAAAAGAAATCCTGTCATGTGTTACATTATGAATGATCTTTGAGGCTATTATGCCAGTCACAAAAAGGCAAATACTGTATATTTGCACTTATATGCTACATTAAAAGTAGTCAAATTAATAGAAAGAAAAAGTAGAATAATGGTTGCCAGGGGCTGGGGGGCAGGGAAAATGGAGAGTTGTTTTTTAATAGGTACTGAGTTTCAGATTTGCAAGATGAAAATTTCTGGAGATTTTTTGCCTAAGACTGTGAATGTACATAATATTACTAAACTGTATGCTTAAAAATAGTTGAGATGGTAAATTTTATGTGTTTGTTTTTTTATCACAGTTAATTTTGGTTTTTTTACATACATACAGAGGATTAAGGGAAAATGTCTAAGGAATAAAAGTAACCTAGAGCAGACATAGTGGTCATTTACATGTGACACTGGGAGAAGAAAGAATCCTTTCTGGACAAAGTGACTCATGAGTCAGTTTGAAGGATAAATAGGATTTTGCCCTGCAGTCAAGAAAAGAAGGGGATTCCAGTAAAAGTGGACAGCATGTGCAAAGCAAGCCTGTGTGCATGGAACCATGAGTAGTTTAGTTTTAGAGAAGTGGCCATGAAGGAGGACGGAGCGGTGGGCCAAGAGCCTGGAAAGCCCAGGTGCATCGGGAGCAGCTTGGCCACCAGGCTTTCAAGCTGCTGCAGCCAAAGTACTGGAAGGCAGAGCCATGCTTCCCACCGGCTCTAGCTCTGATGTAGATGTGATCAGCTGGTCATGTGGTGTTCCCTGGAGGGCAGGGAGAGAGGGCACTGTAGCATGGCATCCCTATCTGCAGGGTATCTACAGGATCTGACTCAGCCCTGACTCGCTGGCACTCTCTCGCATACACAAATACATGTGTGCACATCATTACTCCCTAAGATCTGCCAGCCACATAGGTAAGACTTCAGATTCGACCAATTTGACTCTTTTTCTACAGCTTGGCGGTAGGTGGGGAGACATCAGCCATGGCCAGGAATGCAACAGCCTACTTTACTGTTAGCAGAAGGCATTCCTGTGGTTACACTATTCTTTCTTATCAATGGCCCTTTAGAACACAAAGCAGCACCCAAAGGGGAGCCAGAAGGGCCTTGCCAATAGATGCCTGTCACACACTACGAAACTTGCCTGGATTTAGAGGGAAGCTGCTACTTCTCAGGAAAAGCCCAGCTCCCAGTTTGTATGGACCCCTTAGCTTAAGAATCCACCTAATGGGTTTCACATCCAAGGACAATAGTCCCTGATTTTTATGTATGAAAACTTCCCATTGATTCCAGAAAGACCTTTTCCTAGGATATCACTAGCCCTAAATGAGACGTAATTAATGCAGCCTGCACGTTTTGATAGAGGAAAATAATCTACTACATTCTTCATGTCCTCTCTCATCCCAACATATCTCTTTGTCTTCAAGTTCTGAAACTTCTAGAATATAATATATAATGTGTAATATGTAGTAACATATAGTATTCCCTTAGTAGTACTCTGTCATCAGAGTAAAGTGCAAAAACACCTCAGTCTGGCAGAAAAATCCTTTTAGGATCAGGATGCGGCCCCCTCTCTAACCTCATCTCTCACCATTGACCCCTTGACATTTGATGTGTCATCTTTCCTAAACTACATACCAGACATTCAGCAATCAGGACATGTTCTCTCTCATCACTCTGCCTTTGCATATGCTGATCTCTCTGCTTGAATTCCTTTCCTTATAGGATTTGTATACTTACCTTGGTCTGGATAACTCCTGATCTGCCTACACCATCTTTTGGAATTCTGAGATGGGTAGCCCTCATCCTTGCTACTCTAGCCTCTTAGGGTTCCTCTACATGACAAATATAAGTGTGTCGCCATTGCCTATATCCCCATACTCCCTAACAGGGACCATCCCTTTTTCTGAAGGATTGTGGTTCATGTTGAGTGCAGCAACTCAGCCATCCTTCTGATCTGCTAGCCACAGAATGGAGGCTTTCATTCTTAGGCTTACGACCCTGTTTGCAAGATAATTGCTATACTTCAAGGACTCACATCCTCATTTCAGTGCCTCAGACAGGGAGGAAAAAGGCAGAAGCTGGAAGAGGGCTATTACTTTTTAGTTACAGAATGGGGAAAACCCCTCAGAATGCCTCTCATGTCTCATTGGCCAGAACTTGTCATATGGCATCATCCCTCACTGCAAGGAAAGCAAGTATCTGATAATGCAGAAAGAACTGTCCCAATTGGCCCAATCATGATTCACTTCCTGGAGCTAGTACTTGACCTACCTGGGATTTTGTTACCCAGGAAGAGGCTATAGCTTTTGGACACTCAAGTTATAGTATCTGCCACATCTAGATTTGCAAACTAGAAATATTAAACATACTCTTGAATATTACACCAATAAGAAGTGAAATGTGAAGATTAATGAAATCTATACAGATGGTGATAAAATAGTTGTATTTATTTTGGGGGCTCGAATAGGTGTTTTATTTCAGAATTATCTCAAATCATCAAGATAGTTTTAAACCTCTTTACCCATGCTTATCCATTTATTCTGACTAGGACTATTAATGAAATTGTGTCCTTATGCATGGCAAAGATGGGCCTAGCTCCATGGAACCACAGGTCTATTAAGCCCAGTTTATACAATATAGATTGGAAACTGTCTTTATGGACTGATAAGTTTGATTTGATGGTTTCATTTAGAAGTTTGGCATAACCTAAGAGACAGGTTTGAGGGAGAAAAAAAAAAGAGTTGAAACTGCTATAATTATTGTATCAATTAGCCAGAGATTTAAAAAAAAAATATTTGTTTTGGGTGTTTTGTGACTGAGGCTCTTCTCTGCAGATACTCAATCTCAAAGTGAATGACAAGTCATTTACACTACAGTATAAAGGATATGGGCAGATGTGATTCTTGTGCGTTTCTTTTATCCTTGTCTCTATTGAAATGAATTCACCTAACCTTAGAATAGGTCTAGGTTAGTTAACTCAGAAGATTAGTACATTGGATGAATGAAGACAGCATCATGATGTTGGACATCCATCAAATCAATGCATACTGTTCCCTGATGGGGGGGGGAAGCTAACACAGTCCCTAACCACCTCTAAACTACCGTAACCTCATGTCCACTATCCCTAATCCATCCATTACAGATGTATCAAGAGACAAGTACCTTTTTTGGTGCCTGGGCTAATCATTTTCACAAGGTCGCATGAAAGTTAAAGCAGTAGGTGAGGGGGGCAGCCGGATGGCTCACTTGGTTAGAACGCGAATTCTCAAGGTTGCCGGTTCAATTCCCTCATGGGATGGTGGCTGCGCCCCCTGTAACTAAAGATTGAAAACGGCGAATGGACTTAGAGCTGAGCTGCGCCCTCCACAACTATATTGAAGGACAATGACTTGGAGCTGATGGGCCCTGGAGAAACACACTGTTTCCCAACATTCCCCAATTTAAAAAAAAAAAAAAAGCAGTAGGTGAGAATTAGGAGACACAGGTTTCCAGGACTTACTTTTTCTTGGAAAGAATGCAAACACCTGTCTCTTTGGATTTGCTTTCTCCTTCTCTAGTAAAATAGAATCAGGCCCCGTCCCCATTCAAAAATAAGTGCGCTCCTTTCTATCTGTTTGCACTTAGAAGCCAAGTGGGAACCAGAGAGGGATGAAGGAAAAAGAAGGCAACTTGGGCAGCTTCTGGCCTAAGCCAGAGTTTGGAGATTCTCCACAAGGACCAACCTAGATTCCCAAGGAAATGCACAAAAGTCATGTTCAAAGATGCAGATATTAATAAAATGTTTCTGTTTGCTGGCCATCATCTTCTGTGTATACATGTCCCTCAGTGTTCTTTCAAGGAAGTGGTAGCCCCAGCACTAAATTTGGGAGTTCTTAGGCCAGGTAACTAATGTATTTCTTAGCCATTTATTCCCAACACTCTCCCACGCTAAGGCCAGGCATCTTGCAACGTATGCCCTTGATTATAATAGGGAAAATCCCAAAGCACTCTGATTTAAAGAATCATGTATAGGTAATACAGTGAAAAGAACACAGGTTAGGAACCTACACATCTGGGGTTGACTATTAGCACAGCTGCTTTCTTGTTCCAGGAACTTACTGATTTATCTGGCCTCTCTGAGCCTCAGTTTCCTTACTGCGTTAGTAACACTTATCTCAGGAACTTATTATGAGGATTAGATGTGTAAATAAAGTAATTAATAGTTTATAAAATGTGCCAGGCATCTAGTGCACGTTCAACAAGTGTTTATCTACCAAGTGAGCATTATTGCTAGAAAACTAACTCAAAACTCTGACGATAGGTCAATAATAAGAGGTTCTTATAAAAAAACATTTACTTTTTTACGTAAATAGTAGGGAAAGATACAGATGATGAGCTTGTGTTTCCAGGCTACTCATGTTACCATAATATAAATCAGTTGAACCAGAAAGAGTAGATTAACAAAGTATTTATTATCTTTATTACAGGATTTTAAAAAGCAGCAGGTTTAATTGCTGACCATATTTGAAAGACTCCAGAATAGCACAGGACTGATTAAAGGTCTGTCACCACAGATTGCATGTGTTGATTTTGTTTCCCCAAAAGTATCCACATAGCAACTTGGCAGTACACAAATATTCTAAAAATTCTAACTGATTTTACAGAAAATAATAACTGCACCCCCACCTAAAATGTTAGGTCGCATTTTCACTTGAAAGACTCATAATGCTTTTCATAAGCTAGCAATTTTGTTCATTCCAATCCTGTCGTTGGAAATTTGAAAGAAAGGCACAACAAACAGGTATTAACTGAAGTGGGGGCTTTTGCCATTGGTTTTTTAAATCCAAACCTGTTGATCGAAAGAATACAATACAGAATCAGAAGGTCAAGGAAACTACTGTCAATTATACTGTAATCACGGCCCTGTTTTTGGAGCCACCTTTTAGGGTTAATTTAAAGTCATGCCCCAAGCCTTACATGCCTTGGAGCCAGTGCATCACTTGTCAGGATGCCTGTATACAGTCAGCGCCCAGTGAACGTTTGCCCCGTTAGACTGAGTTGATCATCCATCTCATTCACTAGACTTAGCTTTGAATGACTTTTTTTTCCCCAACATTTTTTTTCCCAAAAAAATTAAGACCACCTATGAAGGTAAAAAAGGCAGAAGGATGTTGTGGCAGAAATACAGATATGGGTTCTGATCTCAGCTTTTGGTGACTTTGAACAAATCACTTGAACTTTCTAGATCCAGTTCCTCCATAATATGAAGTTCCTGGACAAGTGGCATATGCCATACTGTAAGGCCCAGGGATGCTAAGGCATTCAAAGTAATGTATGTGGAACTGTAGATACTTACGGAGAGACAGTATCAAAATGGATTTAAAACAATTCAGGATTATTGGGTTAAAAGCTAACATTTCAGGATGCCTGCTCCAAAAGAAATAACACATATTTATCTTTACTGGTATGTTTTAAGCTACATTACTTTAGCATTACATGTTATATAGTCATAAGGATTCAATTCAATAGAGCAAATATCAATAAAGGTCTGAAGTTGCTTGCATTTTTATCAATTGTTATTGAGAGTCTCCTCTTTTCTTTTTTCTTAATATATTTGGCAGAGAACACAATGTATTTTTTCTTAATGTATTTGGGTTCCATATAAGAACTTCCTACCACTGTCCTGAGTTGTTTTTCATGTGATGTAATGAAAAAGACATAAAGGAAGTTTAATCCACTGGTCCTTCAACCTTATCCACTCCGCACTTACCTCGTGACAAACCCCGATGCCCTTAATTAGTTCCCAGAGTTACTAAAGAATGTGGAAGGTCTTAGATTCTTACAAGGTGGTTACAGACGCTCACCTTTGCCAAGTCACATGCAGGTAGCTAAAGAGTGAGTTGACTTCATCTACATTTTGTGTCACACTTGTTCTTTCTTATGAATGTTTCTTTAGTAGTCATGCAAAGCACTCAGTAGGTAATTCCCCACCAAAATGGTTGTTACATAAGTGACCCAGGCAGCAAAATGTGGGTCATTTCAGATCCACCTCAGAGAAAGATCCCAGCTTTATAAAATCCACTCTCCAGCAGCTGGTACACGGGTTTAAAAGTGTGGGCCTCTACATGGTAGGGGGTTTTGTTTTGTTCTGTTTTTTAACACTGCACATAAGTGCACTTCCTTTCTGCCGTTGTAACGCATGGGATAAACGGAATTCTTAACTCACACAGATCTCACTGTCGACCCAATGAATGGCACGGATCCGACACAGACACCCACACACTTCCCTTGGTTACAGACATGTGCTAAAGACCAGAAGTCCGCCATGGCTCTGCTGAATATATACTCCTGTTGGATTTCCATGAATTTGGTTTCATTAGATTGCATGTTAAATATGTTTTTAAAATAAGAAACAGTTTCATTCTTCCTACCTCAAGTTTAGGGTGAGTCAGAGAGGTCTCCACAGGGAGCGAAGCAGCCACGTTAATGTCTGGACCCCGGGAGGAGCCTCTCAAACCACCTCCGAGCAGCCGAGCCGAGCCCCAGCTCGCTCCGGAGCGCTGTGGAGCAGAACCAAGTTTTAAATGTCTTCATCTGGTCCCTCCTACTTTCATGGTTGCTCTGGGGGTGGTGAGAATCAGGACGCAGTGAAAGCTGCTGGGACATCTGACTCTTTATTTTCTTGGCTCTAAGTGTCTTAACTCTGCACCCGTCCTCCTGACTGTGCAGAACTTCACTTTTGAGAACAGAAGCAAAAGGAGACGCAGAGAGGGGCAGGCGCCTTCCGTGCTGTTTAATGAGAGGAGACAAGAAGCCCCACACTCCCACAATGCTACGGGGTGCTCTGCCAATCAAGGCCACTTTTCCCAGTCTCCAACCTGCACTTCCCCTCCACAATATGATGACGGGGGCAAGTACTCCTATGAAGAAACCGATTTGGAGTATCCTTACATTTTAGAAAGTACCCCCTAGTTCTGTCTTAGGAGTGTGTTTGTATTTCTTGGCTAGATGTGGTGTTTGGGGGAAAAGGGTGTGTGGAGAAAGAGAACTGTCTCAAATACCTGAAAATCAGTTATATGATTAGACCTGCTCTTTGCTGTTCCAAGGTCAACACCAAAGTAACATGGCGGAAGTCATGAGGCAGGTTGAGTTCCATATAAGAACTTCCTACCACTATTATGAATTACAATGGACTTTTAGGAGTAACATCCAGCTTGTGGAGGTATTCAAGCATGCTCTGGACACTCACTTGCTGTGTGCATTATCCAGAGGATTCTGTTGTCAAAAGGGAAGTGTGTTGGGAAACAAGAACATTTCGGTCTTCTCATCTTACATTCCCATCTCTGCTCATAGAGAAGGAAATGTCTGCCCAAGCTTTAGCCCCGCCCACCACCCTGTGGGAGGAATACATTCCAATCTGATTGGACAAAAGCCAGCACCTGTTGGTATCACATTTTAACAGAGGGTGTTATTGTATCTTGAGAAGAAATGGGCATGTCCCGCTTCCTTCTTTCACTTCCTGTATCTACTCAAAGCAATTCTTTCCTACTTGCTCTTTAAATTTTTGCTTCACATATTAGACGTCCAGGGCCTTGCTCCACTTCCTCTCTTGACACAGAAGAACATCAGGCTTAGCAGTGGGGTAAGCAGCCTAGGTCAGCTGGAAACAAGCTACCAGTGAAAAGAGGCCTCTCCTTGCTGCCTTTCCCCTTTTCCCCGACACAGATAGGTACAGCAGATTGGCCTTTGTCACATTGCAGGAATGAGATTCTTAGGGTTTGAGACTTCCTTAAGAAGAAGCTAGAGGATGCATCTAGGCTTCCAGAATTAAACTGTATTCTCAAATCTAACAAAGCCCAACAATGTGTTTCTGTTTGCCCATCCATTAACCAAGTGGCTTCTTCCTTTCCCACTCAGCTATTATTTTTGTATGTACAATCAAAATCAAAAACAATAACCCAACCAAACTTAGAGGTACAGTGGTACACTTATGCAGAGTAGTCTGATCAGAATATGGGTTTTTCCATAACCATTACGAAAATATAAGCAAAATTTTATAAGTGTATGCACATTATCCTCTGGAAAGAATCCAGATTTTTCATTGCAAATGGTGAGATAGAATATATGAGAATTTGAGAATCATATAATTTATAATACGTTTAAGCCTAAGGTCCAAAGATTGAGTCAAATGTGGTATATTCAATGTAGCCTAACACTTTCTCAGTTCAATCACTATCCATTACGTTTAAAAAATACAACTAAAATTTCTACAGATTTATAGTGTTTTTGTAGAATTGATTATATCTGTTGGCATATTCTACCTGTTTAATCAATGATAATTTTTGGAACCTACTGTAGAAAGTATAAATTCCAAATAATACCCAAGAACAAGTCATCAGCACACCAGTTATATACAGATGCCTGCAGTTGCCATTTGTTACAAATAAACAATAAACAGATATTCTTTGTATCTTTTAACAGAAAGTTCTTCCTTACTTGAAGAAAATTATTCCTATAAAAATTTGTGCCTCAAGTACTTTTCTTGGGGTGTTTCTGATACCAATACAATGAGGAAGCAATGGAAGTGTTCACAGAAAAGCCAATTTTCAAGACCAATGAGAATGAAGATTAACTCAAATAAACTTTGGAATGTCAGCCAAACCCCTGAAACTTGTCAACAGTTCACCCAGTAAGTTGGTTATGCTTTCGCAGTAGTACCTTATCCTGAAATGACCTGATGGAAAAGTCAGTGTCAGATGACATATGACATCAAGTGTTCAGTGAGAATTCTGCTGGCATAAAATTCCATTTGACTCCACATGCTCAGTGAGAACTGAGTACCTTTTCAATCTCCAGCAAAACATACAAGACTGAAATTTAATTCCTTAAGGAAGAAACTCTCAATGGCATTAATAGATTTGGTTTAGGATTAGAAAATAGTAACTCCCTAACTGAGGTATTTTATTTTTCCATAAAGGGCATTACTGACATTAATTTAACTTATATGTGACAATTATTTTACATTTTATTTTGCTACTGAAGATACACAAAGGGGTCTGTATTTCATTCAAAACTGAAATAGAAAGTGTTTAACTAGTTGGCTTTTCCCTTTTCCCAAGAAACATTAACTCAGTATTTTACCTAGGTTGACTTTTCAAATATGGTGTTTTATAGCACCTTGATTTATAGCTGAGGAGATGTAAAGGTTATGTCAGCATTTACATTATAAGGCCATGTTTTCATGGGTTTATAACTAAGTCATAAAAAATAATTCTAACTGAAACGCGAAATGCCAAGTTTCCACCCTAAAACACAAGGTTGTTCCTAGATGTACTGCACACCCACACACACACACACCTGAATTGAACAACTACTGTTTTATAAAATACATTCATTCAATATGTACCTTGATGAAAATGAATTGAAAGAAAGTCAAGGCTATGAAGTGAAACCAAACATGGCTGTCATCTACTGATAGCCAGTTACATCCTAAGATACAGTTTAGTAGATTTAAAGGCTAATTTAATGACAAAAGAATTGATTGTCGAATTTCCAAATACTAGTTAAAGATTAAGGCCAAAAAGATGAAGTAATACACCACACACACACACAAAAAATTGCTTTTTGTTAAGTAGAAATGTTTGCAACTTTCTTCAGCACCGTACAGTAAATATTCTCTG
The DNA here is from genome assembly GCF_004115265.2 of Rhinolophus ferrumequinum. NCBI lineage: Eukaryota > Metazoa > Chordata > Mammalia > Chiroptera > Rhinolophidae > Rhinolophus > Rhinolophus ferrumequinum. The sequence goes on along the minus strand of NC_046301.1, from coordinate 21,161,133 downwards.
AATCTCTTTGCAGATGTGATCCAATGTCCTTGAACACATTTATTACAATTTATCATCTACACAGCAACAGACAGGGCCATGCTCATAAACCAGAACTGGCGCTGGGTCTGGTAAGTCATTAAACAAACATATTTGTATGTCATATGAGGCTTGTGTGCCCACTCCCTGACGATTAAAGGGAAATAGATTTCTGATACTCAAATTACTTCCTAAGACATGTGACACTGTGGCCTCAAATCACACTTTACCCACATTTTTTTTTTATTGTTATTTGACTGTTTTCAATGCTAAAACATACCTGAATCAATTTTCCATGTTTTTTTATTACTGTATTTTTCATGTACATGGTTACAAAATCTGTTAGCAAGTAGCAAACATGTATTTTCACTGATATGTAAAAAATATTAAAAATTAGGGGGAGAAGCAGAATCTTATGCAAAAGATAAGGCAGTTGGTGTGTCTGAAAAATCACTTAATTACCACTTCATCATAGAACTTATACACCCTCATAGGAATCAAAAAGAATAAAGTAATTTAATAGAAACCAGCAGATGTAGTGCATAAATCTATTTTGGTTGGTGACAAAAGATATGGTTCAGAGGTTAAGAGCATAGACTAAGGTGCTAGTTTGTCTGGTTCATATCTTTAGCCCTAGCACCTGCTAGTTGCATGACCTTGGACTAGTTATTCTGTGCCTCAGCTTCCTCATCTGGGATGTGGATAAACAGCATTTTCATTGTAGAGAATTTTTACAGTTTAAATGAGTTAATAAACTGAAAATCCTTTCAATACCTGGTAGTGCCATGTATTATTATTATTATTATTATTATTATTATTATTATTATTATTTGACCAAACTCAGGAGAAAAATTCTATAGAAAAGTAGTAACATCACTTACTATGTCAATATCATATATTATTCTCCAATCCTGTTTCTTTACATTTAAGAAATTTTAACAAAGAGAAAACCTATATAATTTGGAGAAAGTGGATAAGAACAAAGGCAATATTGGCTTACTTGTTATGACCCTAATAAAATAAGATTGCTTGAAGTAATACACCAAATTATGCAATGTTTAACACTAACCCATGGTTGCCTCTACTGGGGAAAAAATATAATATCCCATTTGTCACTGGATGAGTTTTGCATGTGAAAATAAGGAGGGAATAATTTGTTTCAATTTATGCTGTTGCCTAAAGGAGCGGATAAAACTAAGATCTTAGGTATTCCTGAAACAGACTGGGGAAATGACTGGAGAAATGAGAAAGACTGAGGGTATTCTACTCTCAGAAAATGCTCCCCAGGTGTAGAATATTACCCTAATTACATTAGGGAATGGTAACCATTAGCCTCTCTTCTCACAGCATGGAGAAGGGAGGAATCTGAGACTGCACAGTTCAGTGAATTCAGTATGATATTGGTGCCACTCAACCTAGAAGCAGGTAGGGAGATTATATGTTACCTCTCTCTTTATCATAATGGTTTGGTCTGGTATTTACATTTGATTGACTCAAAAGTGTGTACCAGAAGTCAGGGGGAAGACAAGATGGAGTCATTTGATTAAAAGTGTTCTCTACCGAATTTAAAAACAAAAAACAACAACAAAAGAAAGTGTTGCTTTTCATAAGTTTCATGGTAGCCTGAAGATATATTTGAATTAACTATCCCCTTCAGAATGCCAGCAATGGTGATCCCTGGACACAGAAAGACAAATCTTACCCTGCTGTCCTCTCATATTTTACTGTTAATCCCAAGTCAAAATGAGAATAGGTTTCTGGGTGCTGTCAATAACCACTACCAAGGAAGTTTTGGTATGCCCACTTCAAACAGAACTCCTTCCGGGGAGGTGACTAGTGGTAGATGTTTATCCAACAGAATTACTGCCACAATATGGATCAGTCCACATTTAAGCTGCACTCTACCTGCAAAACTGAGTGTGTAAAACCACTTGAATACGTATATACATTTTTCCCAAAGTTCTATGATCAATGCCTAATGAGAACAATGGCAAAAAGAAACAAGTCTGTTATTTTCTGTGCAGTTCCTAAGCCTGCCGTGTTAAAAAATAAATCTGTGGTTGTTCTTCCCACTCCCAACCCCTTATTCAATTTCACTGCGTATTTTAGGGACAAAAATGTTCAGTCCTCTTCCCCTCTCTGCTGTGTTATTAGAAAATAAGAAAAATAGAGCTTTAAAATACTACAGTTTTTTTTAAAAAAAAAAAAAAAACCTATTTGAGACTAGGATACAGCAATGAAATAAGTTCTGCTCATAAAGGAGAGTCAGAATGCTTGCGACTCCAGAGGTACCCAATGCTTGTGAATCAGTCCTCTCCCACTTGTTTCCCTAGCTGAAGTGATGGCTGTAACAGCAAGTGTCTCTATTTCATTTCAGTACTGAATGATACCAGTTGGTCAATATATCAGTGAAGCTTCTTCTGGAGAGAATGTCTCTCCTATTACAAATTCATTTGACCCCATAATGGTAATACTAGTAGAAGGCAGATGCACTAGGAACTTGGCTCCACTCAGGATGGTCTAAGGACTAGCATCAGTATCTCCTTTATGACTTGTAGGTATGGAGGAGAATCTCAGATACTGCCCCAGACCTGAATCAGAACCTGCTTTTTAACAAGACCTGGAGGCATTTATATACATATTAAAGTTTAGGGAGCACTGGTTAGGGAGCACTGGTTACAATAGTCAGAAGTTCTATTAGAAATCTTAACAAAACAGTTTCCCAATACTGGTTTTGGCAACAAACCAAGATCATTTTGAAACAATTAACAATTTAACTTCAAAAAATTCTGATGACTGTCTCTCTCTCTCTCTTTTTTTTTTTTTTTTGGCAATATGAAGTTGTCTGTAATACATGTTAATTAGTTTAAAGATGTTTTAATGATTTTGATAGCCATGATATACAATTTCCACTGAATATGTAAACTAAATTTTAAGCATTTGCTTGTCCATAAATTATAATTAGTTTTGAGCATTTTTTGATAGAAAAACTGTAATCTGCAGATAATTCTTCATTTGGCATCCTTCTACAAAGGTTTTTCAATCTTCACCCCAAATTTACTTGGATATCCATTAGAGATTGTGAATAATTAAGATAAATATTGTATTTTGCAAAATTAACTAGCGGATGTAATCTGTATATGGCTTTTTTCTATACTTTTCAAATGCTGATTTTTGACTCATTCAGAAATGTGCTAGGATTGTTCAGGACCTGGGGATCCAGCGGTGACCAATAAAGATGAGACCTTTCCCCACTCTACCGAAGGGGGGATACGCATTTGATAAAAATAAAGAAGTCGAAGGTGTTATGTATTAGACGATATCAGTGCCATGGAGAGAATGAAACAGAGAGTGATATAGGGATTGTTGGAGAAGAAGGGGTTTTTGATTTGAAACAAGTGGTCCAGGAAGGCCCCATGGGACAGTCGCCATTTCCTCAAAGACCCCAATGAGGTGGATGGCCCAGTCTTGAGGATATACAGTCACAATTGGGATAGTCTGAGCCAGGAGTGTGCCTGGTGTGTTCCAGAATCAGCAAAGGAGCCAACGTGGTGAAGTAGAGTAAGCAAGGGCCAGAGCAGGAGGTGAGGCAGAGAGATAGCGGGGTGACAGGAAGATCAGGTAGAGCCTGAGAGGCCATTGCAAGGACTTTTCGTTTGGATGAGATGCAAAGATATTGGAGTGATATAATCTAGCTTATCTGTGAAAAGCATTAGCTTGCCTGAGGGCATGTGTACTTCCAGCTACTTGGGAAGAGATGAGAAGGAAGCGGAACATACCTTATCTATCCCCTTTCTCCAATAATATCTGACCCCCACCCATTTCTAGCCTCAGATACACTTCTCATCATCATTATGTTAATTTCTTCTAATCAATATGTACAGAACTGTAGATCTGGAGTAAATTTAAAATTCAAGTAATACAACTAACCTCATTTTAGAGATTAGGAAACTGAGGCTTGAAAATGTATATGAAACCATACTACAAGGTTATAGTAATCAAAACTGCATGGTACTGGCATAAAAACAGACACATAGATCAATGGAACAGAATACAGAGACCAGAAATAAACCCATGCCTATGTGATCATTTAGTCTATGACAAAAGAGGCAAGAATATATAGTGGGATAAAGATAGTTTAGTCAATAAATTGTGTTGGGAAAACTAAACAGAAACATGCAAAAAAAAAAAAAAGAAACTGTGCCACATTCTTGCACCATATACAAGAATAAACTCAAAATGGATTGAAGACTTAAATGTAAGACCTGAAACCATAAAATTCCTAGTAGAAAACATAGGCAGTAAACTCTTCTGACATTGCTCTTAGTAATATTTTTTTTCTGATCTATCTCGGACAAGGGAAACAAAAGAAAAAAAAATGGGACTATATCAAACTAAAATGTTTTTGCCCAGCAAAGGAAACCACCAACAAAATGAAAAGACAGCCTACTGAATGAGAGAAGATACTTGCTGATGATACATCTCATAAAGGGTTAATATCCAAAATTCATAAAAAACTCATACAACCCAACACCAGAAAAACAAACAATCCAATGGGGGAAAAAATGGCCAGACGTCCTAAATAGACATTTCTCCAAAGAGGACATCCACATGACCTGTAGACATATGAAAAGATGCTCAACATCACTAATCATCAAAGAAAGGCAAATTAAAACCACAATGAGATATCACTTCACACCTGTCAGAATGGCCATCATCAATAACTCAACAAACAGCAAGTGTTGGCGAGGATGTGGAGAAAACGGAACCCTCATACATTGTTAGTGGGATTACAAATTGGTGCAGTAACTATGGAAAACGGTTTGGAGTTTCCTCAAAAAGTTAAAAATAGAACTGCCCTATGACCCTGCAATTCTACTCCTGGGTATTTATCCAATGAAATCCAAAAAAAAAAAAATCATTTGAAATGATCTAAAGGCACCACTGTGTTCACTGCAGCATTATTTACAATAGCCAAGATATGGAAGCAACTCAGGTGCTCATCAATAGACAACTGGGTAAAGAAGATTTGGTACATATACACGATAAAATATTACTCAGCAAAAAGAATGGAATCTTACCATCTGAGACAACATAGGTGGACCTAGAGGATATTATGCTAAGTGAAATAAGTCAGACTGAGAAAGACGAATACCATATGGAATCTAAAGAACAAAATAAATGAACAAACAAAACAAAAACAGATTCATAGATACAAAGAACAAACTGATGGTTGCCAGAGGTGTGGGGGGGTCGGGGAGTTGTGTGAGAAAGATGAAAGGAGTAAGAAATACAAGTTAGTAGTTCCAGAATAGTCATGGAGATGTAAAGTATGGAGTAGAGAACATAGTCAATAATATTGCGACAACTACATATGTTGGTACTAGACTAATCGAGGGGATCACCGCATAAATTATATAAATATCTAACCACTATGTTGTATGTCTGAAACTAATATAAAATAATATTAAATGTCAGCTATAACTGAAAAAAGGAAATAATTCTTTTAAAGAAAGAAAATATGTACGATTTGCTCAAAGTCACAAATCAAGTTTATGGCTCAGGAAGAACAGAAAATTTTTGTTCTTCTCTCATTCTACTCTCATTCAGAAGCTTAGTGTAGAATAGTTACAAGGTAAGGGCTGTGGTCCTGGGCAGCTTGGGGTCTCAGCTGGGCATGGAATAGCTCTTTAGATCTGGGGAAGTTCCATAAGCTCTCCAAGCATCAGGAAACTGGAAAGACAGGAAGAGTGCCGACTCATATGATTAACTAACTACTATATGGACAGCAAAGCAGTACAGTGTTCGGGAGGTAGTTGGTGCTCAAAACAGGTAAGCTTTTACTCTTCTTTTCCCACTTTCATAGTATCATCATGTGAAAGTTACATGAAAGGTCAGATCCTGTATAATTTCAAAAGGCTGTTTAGCCCACTACACGGTACAGTGCTCATAATGGTACAGGGTTGAAGTAGAAAAACACACATCCACAGATTTAGCTATTTGGCTCACGACCCGTCACATCTGTATGGGAGCCTATTGAGAAAAGACAGACACTAAACACTGAATGTTTTGTGTTATATGAGATCAATTATGAATTATAATTGCAAGAATAGTACCTCTTATTGAATTACATCCTACTATATGTGAAACACTGTATAGGGTACTTCATACACCTATTAAATCATTTATGCTCCAATGAAAGCTTATAGGTAGCTATAAATATGCTTATTTGACAGATGGAAAACAAGAAGCTCCCAGAGATGAAGTCACTTCTGATGCAAATTTACAATAGTACATGGTAAAGGTGGGAATGGAGACCAACTACATCAACCACAGGAAGCCCTTTAAGAGGCTCACGTTGTGTGAGAGTAGCCTTTGCATATACACAAAGTAGCTAATAGCTACCATTTTATGAAATGCCTCTGTGTGCCAGGCGTTGCACTTGTCAGTTTACTTATCATGCTATTTAATCCTCCCAGATATGGATACTAATTTTCTAGTTTATAAACAAGGAAACAGGTTCAGAAAGGGATGAAGTAACTTGCCCCAAGTCACACTTATCCCTGAGGTAAAACCAGGATTTAAACCCAGACTCTCTGACAGCAATACCTGAGTTTGGCCCACTTCTGTGTGACACATAGGGCCAGCTCTCCCACGGGCATCTCATCAACTAACTCTTCTGCTGATGATAACAGCCCCAGGGAACTCCTGCGAGGACAGCTATGTCTTTTTGGATATTATCTTCATAGATCGCTTATATCTCCATTTTCTCAGTAGCCATTTAAGGCTCAATCATTAAGAAATGAGAAAAATCCTTCAGTGATGGTAATTTAACAATCTTTAAAGCAAAGCACATAGGTCAAATATGTTTCAATCAGCGCTTCTCACTTATATTTGCTTTATGAAGAGTTTTAATTCTTATTTGAATAGGATGCATTACCAGACTCGGTTTAGGTAGTTTCCCGGATGAGATCAGCCCCCCACACCCCCAGGGTCCGAGTCACCCGCCCGTGGCTGCTGATTTCAGGAGATAGCCTGAACTTCCACTGTTGTCCCTTCTCCGCCAGCAGCAGCATCTCTTGCCCTGCTACAGTGGTGGCGGTCACAAAGCTTCCTGGAAGCAGGTACAACCTGAATGGACCTATGAGAGCAAGAACTCCTCCAACATTTATTTCCAAGCTCAAATGATACACCACCCTGTGGTGTGTGGAATCTGTTTCTTCAGTGATTACCTGAAGGGGCAGGTGGCAAATCCAGAATCATGAATGCCTCATGGTGAGAACTTTAACCAATGAGAGAAGGAAGATAGGAAAGGAAGGTCCAGTAAATTCCTTTTCCTTTCACCTCTAAGACAGGCACTGTCAAACTCCAGTCAAAGAGCCAATCTGGCCTTCCTCCTCTTTTTGTGAAGTTTTAGTAGCCAAGCCCATTCATTTACTTATTGTTTATGACAACTTTCATGCTACAACAGAGTTGAGTAATTGTGACAGACCGTACGCCCTGCAAAGTCTAACGTAGTTGGTCCTTGACAGAAAACGTCTGTAGGACCTTGTTCTGAGGCAGGGCCTGTCTGCAAAACACTGTGAAACAAGTCATCAGTTGTGTTTCTTATGAAGCTATGGCCAGCTTGGTTATGTATATTTTGTGCCTCCATTCCGTCCTTCCCTCCCTTACTCTCCTTTTAGCCTCAGTGAACCCACTGCTCTGAGATTGTGCCTGAGTACCGCTATGGAAGCTTCCTCGCAGATTCCGTTTTCTAGAGAACCAGGGATAAAGAAAGCTACAGTGCTAAGACCGAGATATATGCACTGTATTTTGCCTAGATGTATTGCTTTTCTCATTATTTTCATGAATCTATCAAAAACAATCTAATCATTTTCTTGTTCTTCCATGTGAATTTGAACTCATTTTATAAAACCATCATCCCTTTCGTAGGATTTCTGGTGAGGCTGTATTGAAAATTCAGACCAGTATTACTCATATTGTATATCTTTGGGGGTGGTTTTGCAGAGGATGCCTCTTGACTATATCATTTCACTTGTAGCACAGCACTGGGAGTCACTGGTGTTTGCCAAGGTCATGTTTTGTGAGTATTGTAGATGGTAGCCTTCTTGTATCATAACTCAATGTCCTCTCTCCTCTTGTATTTTTAGGCCCCAATGAAGAAAACTACCCACTCCTCTAAGTTTCTCTGTTCTTTTCTGTTATATTTTTCCAATCAATTGTAAGAGTTAATTTACAAGTCCTATTCAACCACCAACAAAGCATTCATTTTCAGTCTAAAGAAAAGCACTGTCCACTGAAACTGATAAGAAATGGAACACACATGATAGAAAGCTGACATATGGCCAGAGAGACTCCAAAAGTACATGCCATAGCTTACATTGTCTTTCCCCACACCCTGCTTACTAAGGCTCTTCCCTTGAAGAAGGTGTCATACAAAAGATAACACCAACTTGAACTTCATCAGAGCTGTCAGTCTCCTTAAAACCAAAGATGAATGAGATAAACGCTGTTGTTCTACCAGAGATTTAGCCTGGATTTTCCCTCATCCCCTCTCTGTATCTCTGATTAAGATGCTCTAGATCAGATTTGGTCAGAGGATGAGGGACCATTTGCTGAGTCCACTTTTCATAGTGCCGGTATTGCCTAGGACATCTCAATCAATTTCAGCTTTGACAGAGCTTCTTGGGACAAAATTGTGGAAAAGGAATTGCCTTGGTTTCTTTGTCGACTTCTCTACCAGTCTCTTGAGCCAAAATGAATTGTTTGACATCCAACTATTAGAACAGCTTAGTGGCTCTTTGGTATCAGTTCGACATTTTTAGTCTTAGATGACCACAAAAGAAATCATGATCAGACTTTGGAAATAAAGATTGAAATGGAATAGTGGCAATTACACAGAAATCAGGGACTGTGCTTCTTCGCTTTACAGTGACTACATTCTTTCCAGCCTTCTCATCTTCTGCCTTTCATGCTTGAGGAAATTCATTTGCAAGTTTGGAAAGTGAAATGAAATCTAAACTTCACTAAATGTTTTAATGCTTCGATTTAGCCAGAGAACTTTCTTTTTCAGTCAAATCCTGTTTAAATATCCATAGCAACTCTACCTTTGAAAATAGAAACTAATTCACCGACCACTGTCCTAGTTTGGATTTAGGTACCAGCCTTGAAGAGGCTATAAACATTCTAATAAAGTAAAACATCCCTTTGGTGTTGCTATCAATGCTACACATCTGCTTCAGTTACAATAGCAAATTAGCAATAATTATTTAGAACATTAGGAAAAGTCTGTAAATGTGTCTGTCATGCATTTGCAACCATGGTAAGCCCTTGAAATTTGGTTAATTTTGATCTGACCGTGTGATTAAAATCCAGTAAAGGTCAAGTCAGAATTGGCAAAGAAAATTATAATATTGGCTTTACCCATGTTTACATACAGTCTAGAGAAATAACAACCCATACAAATCAAACAAGAAAAATCAAGTGCCTATTTTAATTTTGCTTTTGTAATAATTACTTCTAAAGCCCTTGGACTTTAGAATCAGCTCTTAGAAGTCTACTTCTAAGAACCTAAATATCCAGATTGTTATAGGCAAAGTGTTCTTATGGTTTCCAAATAGCACCATTTTATCCAGATATTTGAATAGGTATCGATATAGTCACAGCTCATCTTCCTCACGCTGAAAAATGAAACAAAAACAAATGAACAAAAAAAAAACCTAATTATAATTCTCCTGAACTTCATTTTAAGCTCTCTTATTTACATGACTCTGAACCTTTTCTAGTGCATCCAAATCTGCTGTAAGTTTTACAAACATGACTGTCATTAAAATTAGTATTAAATGTAGTAAGGAAAATTTTGTCAGTCCAATTAAGAACTTACTATTAATTATAAAGCAACTGAATTTTAATAACTACATATGTTTATGCAATTAATAACAACACTTTATAAAATGCCGTAAAAGACATATTGTTTTATCTATAAAGGAGTCCTTTTATTTAGGGAGAAAAATGTCCATAATGGTGGGCTACAGCAATTTCTAATATTTTATAGTTCTTTATTTCTAACTGTAAAAGACTTTTAATGAGTTCAGATTCACAGAATCTCAGAGGTCTGGTCCCACTGTCTTGCTCATATATTACCCTAAGTGCACTATAATAAACTGTGTCTTGCCAACATGGCAGTACTGGGGCTCAAGTCCTTTACTCTTTAGACCCTATCTCAGTAGTCAGACTATGGAAGTAATTATTGCAAGGGCCACAGATTCTTCTTCCTGATTGGGGGGGGTAGCAATGGAGCCACATTCACTCTTCAAGAAAACCATGATATTGTGCTTTAACTTGCAAAGAAACCCTACTACTTGGAAAACTAGAAGATCCAAGTGTGGTGCCTTAGATGACTGTCCATCTCTGTAGCTTGCTGGTCCCTGAGCAGTGTGGATTGATTATACATCTCTGTCCTTTCTGCTCTGAGCTTTCTCACTGAATAACCCAAGCAGCATCCACTCTGAACTCCTGGCCCTGAGATGTGAAATTTGAGGGCATGTTCCATTTGCTGTTTAGCTCAGTGTTTCTCAAACTTTGTGTGAAGAGAAACTATAGTGAAATATCTGGAGAAATTTGAAGGCAATAAAGACCCCGATGATGGGGAAAGATTTATGTTTTCCCTCTCCTTAATTGAAATGTTTCATTCCTCTGCTCAGCTACATTAAACATCCATCTGTCTCCAAAGCCTTAAAAGCTTTATCATGTGCAGGTGTGTTGGGCTAGGCAACACCGTAAGCTCTTAGCATTTACAGACTTACATCCATGGTTTCACCAGTAGTGAGTAACACTGAAGAATTTGAGCTGGAAGCTACTGACCTCGTTGTCCATAGCTAACTAAGGTCTGTTATTCTCTGCTTGTGACAATGGACACAGTAAAAGTCGTGAGGTGACACAAGTCTTGTTTCCCTGTGAAGAAATAATCCTCAAATGAGAGGTAATTGCTACTTCTAGAGGCAGCAATGGAAGAGACTGTGAAACAATCTAAGAAAGTTATGAGTCTTAGAATATAAAAGGTTTCATGGGAAAATAATTTATGATTGTGATATTTGTAAATGTGAATATTTACAAAGCCTTGAGATGGTTCTCTCTTGAATTTAAAGAGTGTCTTGTAAATCTAGGATTTTTTCATAATCATAATATTATACTACAAGCAAACTAGTTATGAGACTAAAAGTTTAAGAAACCAAGCATAATCAATTCTGTCACCAAGTCAGCAAAGACCAAGAGTCACAAACATAAATGTTTTATGAGGAAACCACGTAAAGATGGAATATCAATTCAGTCTCTATTTAGTCGTAGCTTGATCTTCACTCACCACAAGGTTTTGGAAACTTGTGCGTTAGTACAGGTGAAATGAATGGATTTTGGGTGTTTTCCATCAAAGAAATCTCTTGTACATTTTGACATATTTTTAGCTACATCTATAGACTCAAAACCATTTATAAATGGAAGAAAAATCCAGCATAAAATCCTATTATAATGTGACTGGTTTATTTTCTTTGCTCAAGTGGTTACTGAGCGCCTTATCTTTTTTATGTACTACCAACAGAGCAATAACTATCTTTAGATATAGAATGCATATGATTACATCAATGGTAAGTCTCAGTCCTGCAAGGTTCTGCAGACAATTACAACAGGAGACAAAGAGTGGAGAAATTCTTTGGAGGATTGAGAACATTTCATTCCTCTTTGGAGTACAGCCATAGCTGGCTAATATAAACCTTTTTGTGAAGCGGCACCCATCTGGCCTTTATAGACAGGCACTAAATTCCCGGTAAGCAGTGTCATCCATCTGGCTTTTATGAATGTATGATGTACTAGGTTCAACTTAAATGATAACATCTGTCTCTATAGATAAACCAAGGCCAATCTATACGGATATATCTACAGATCTCTGTGAATTACATAATGGGGTGATGGGGCTGATAAAGATAATTGATAAGCCTGATAAAAACAACTGGCACTGTGGCTTTCTCTCTCCCACCACTACCACCATCTAGGGTTATGTCAGTACCTTCCTTTAGACCTCACAAATGCTTCAGAAAGTACATATTATTTAATGGCTGTGTGTGCGTGTGCGTTGCGTGTAAAGTAAACCTTTATGATTTTTTTCACCTGTTCAATGATAGCTCAACAGTTTCTAGTTTGTCTATGTTAATTTTCAGCAATCTTCCTGGAAGGACATAATGTTGAAGAAGCTGCTTGGCATATGACAGTGAGGTTATATGCTAGACACAGTGTCAAGAATCTCAATCTTTTCAATTTATATGCCTGAACACGAAGCAATTTATCAAAGAACATGTTCATTTTAAGAACAAGAAGTGATTAGGCATGTTAAGCATTTAGAAATTATAATGTAAACACACAAAAATGACTTCTTCTCACTCCAGTAGTTTAACTTCAGGACATCATAGCTTTAAAGGTTTTGCACTGACAGAACAACTGCGTTTTTATGTAAGATTAACTCTGTTAGAGCACTGAGTGAGATTTTTGTGTCACCTTCTTGAATCAGTGTCAAAATAGACTCTATTAGATAGCCTAGAGTTTTCCCCACACAGAAACACACTGACCTCAAGATACTAAAATGAAGCATTAGTAATAACGAGCAGAAAATGCTCTCTGATGGACCCCAGTCGAATGCACCCTGAGTAGTTGCTCCAGACCTCGGAACAACGAGAGTTGCTCTGGGTGTACTGACATTAATAATATGATGCCCTTCCTTGTTTTCTTCTCCAGAGTGCAAAAAAAACCTGAGATGCTTGTTGCTGATACAATTCTGTTCTTGACTTAAGGCAACACATACAATTACTTCTCAATACTTTCTAGAATCACTTCTTTATCTCCTCCCAGCTATTTATTTTACTAAAATGAGGGCCCCTTATCTAGGCTATGCTAAACTGTTGTACTCTCCTAGCTCTCTCGGAAGGATTTCTTGTAACTAAAATGAGAAAGCAGAAAAATTTACTTCTTAAAGTTATTCTTTTGATTACCACTCAATTCACGGTAAGGTCAACTATATCTAAGTATAAACAACAATAGAAGGTGGAAGTTACCCTTCCTCCTATACAGTCATTGTCTGAAACAGTCATTGTCATTGATTTCATATTCATTTAGGGAAAGCATTGTTTTGCCCCGTCACTCTGGTGTCCTTAAAACTACTGGTGAAATAGGCAGAGAATAATTCTCCAGATACATTAAAAATTTCTAAACCACTCTAATAGTCTATTAATTCACTTCCAGGAGGCAATAATACATGCCATACATATTAAATATGCAAACAAGCACAAACACACCTGCATACACACATAAGTCACAATGAATTGTATGTTAAACACAAAATTCTCATTCTGTACAAGTGAAAATAGTTTCCAAGTTCAGACTAAATTAAAAAGGAAAATGATATAATGGTATAGTCCATTGTTTCCAGAGCCAAAAAAAAAAAATCAACCCAGGGATTTATCTTCTCAATCATCCCACAAATTTCTCTGTGATTTTTGGAAAATAAAATAAAAATTCAGTAGAATTCAATTCTCTGTAAGATCACAATATTTCTGGTAAGCATGATACAATTTTTAAGACTTTAAAAAATGCTATGAAGAGGAAATGGATTTTAGTCACAAAGTACAACAGTCAAATTAGCTGTGGAAAAAGCTTTGAATTTGGATGTAGGACCTGGGATTTAGAACCTTAATTATTCAGCGATGAACTGACTTTAGCCAAATCAGTTTACCCCTCAACTTTTTATACAATGGGAAGAATAATTATAATACATGATGGCTATGAAGATTAAATGCAGGAATGCATATGAATGCACCAAGCCCAATGGTGGGCACAAAGTAGATATTTGGTAAATATTAGTACCTTTCCCAAGTACAGGTTTTTACACCTTTTAAGTTGTAAGGTTTTAAAGTCTCTGAAAAAAATGGATGAAAGCCAGTCTGAACCCTATTATTTTAAATTGACGTTGATTTAAAGTATCAAAATGAGAAGTGAAATTGTCCTTGATTTACTATTATAAAAACAATAATTTAATTACTATCAAGAAGGGAAAAACGAAGCATTTCATATATTGAGGATTTCAACAAAGGTTCTTAGCATTTTGCATTTAATAACCCACGAGAATCAGGATGGTGTGGCTCAAGGCAAGTCTTAACTCACAACAATGGAAGGCAGGTAGGTCATTCTCCCCAAAGAAAGAACCATCTCTGTCCTTTGATTTTTTGATATTAAATTACGATACGAATTGTAGGCTGATCCCAGACAAAAGAATCCACTTATTTCCCAAGTGACCACCAAGTCAAGGTTATTTTTTATATTAAGAAGGCCACAGACAAATGATCACTTAGTATACCTAACACTTTGGATGAGTTGACCAAAATAAACTGATGAGCTTATTTGGCTGGGCAAATCCCACAATCCTTTTATTTTGAAAAGGGAAAGGATGATGTTGTCCCTTGGAAGTGGACTCTGAGAGGACGTAGATTTGCATGTGCAAAGTTTTTTGGGAAGTACTCTGAACATTACCCACTGTGCGACAATAAAAAAAAAAGTAGGACCGGGCAGAGACAGAAGGTGGGTACGAGGAAGACCTCAGCCAATCTCATGGGGTGCTCTGGAGTTGCCAATGTTGACAGCAGAGTTTCAGAAATTGGACAAAGGAAGTCAATCTTTATATCTTTCTCATCAAATTACTTGATTCAAGCTCCCCTGGGAAGGAATGACTCACTTCTTGAGGAGTTGGGAACTCAGCTTTGCATGGTGAGCTTCAACACTCCCAGAACCTGGGGAAATGGGAAATTCCATCCCAGGAAGGAAAGTTGAGGATGAGAGGCTATTTCTGAAACTTTTACTTGGCATTCCTCATTATGGCTGCTCTTACCCCACAGGTTTAGGCACCAATGTGGGCTTTCTCCCACTACATACAATTATATTTTCAGAGACTGGGGAAATAATCAGTGGGTGGGTCATAATCAGTGGGTGGGTCTTTTGACCCCTTGAGCTGAACCTGGCCTAGAACTTTGTTATCTATTTCCCATAGGCTCTGTATCCAACACACTGCAAGATATTTGGGAATTCCCTATCTTCAGTGTATAGATATTAAGTAAATGCCCATAGATTTCTTTGCAGTAGTGCTGGGGCAATTATTTCCATATGTCATGATCTTGCTATGTCCTTCCTTCTGGGGATCTAGTCTCTCCAGTAGTGAGTGGGTTATGTATTGGTCAGCTGGCTCAGATCCATAAAAAGGGTAAAGGATTTGGATATTTTATTGGGGAAGTTGCCTAATCTACTGATGATCTACTCTTGATTTATTTTAATTGTGTACGTTGAGGAATATCTTTCTGGCTTCCCATCTATGTTGCCCCTAGAGGTGCCATATTCTATTAACCATCTCCAAGAGCTCTCTGCATCTCAGGTCTCCCAGCAACCACTCCAGCCTTGCTGCTCATTACAGTAAGTGTGCCCAATTGACTTTTGACACCTAATAATTAGTCGATATTATTTCAGGATCTTGTCATTCCCACTGCTGTCAGGGAGCCCAGTTCTGTTAAGCCAGCTCCTACCATCACCTCTGGGCTATGGAGTAGAGCACCACAGAGCTTCTCTATGATGTTGGTGCTTCTTGCCAAAGCATTCCTTACTGCTTTGATAAATGGAATGTCCTAAGGGAATTTTCTTAGAACATAGTCATCAGGCAGGTTTTCCATACTTACGCAGTATATCTACTTCCCTGAGCCTTTTGATCCCTTGCTTATTGTCTGTCCTGCACTGTTGGTATTCTACTTCACTTAATGTGGGCCATGATTTCCCTCAATCTTCTAAGAGTGATTTCCAACTATATTATAGCATCAACTCTCTAGATCCTATATCCGGGAAGGGTTCTCCCATATTGATAAATTCTCCCTCAGGAATCTTTATTCTTCTCTGTCGTTAGGCAACACAACACAAATACATTTTAGAAAATTCAGGAACAACCAAGAAACAGAGGCGCCTGTGCAATCAGAAAATTCCCCCAAATTAGATGACTTTCTACAAAATAGATTAGAATTCCTAAGGTAAGACAGTATGGTGAGAAAAGCATTCTGCATTCAAACAATAAAATCATTCGTAAATCTAATACTATGTCAAGGAAATGAGCAAGATGGAGAAAAATATATTGGTCCATACATCTTTTCTGTGATTTTCCTATCTTCAGATACTTTTTCTCTTTCTTCATTCAAGGAGACAAGAGAGAGAATCTGGTCCTACTATAATTTGCAGATGGACCAACTAATATGTATAAGCATTTGGCCAACACCAGCCTGTGAATGCCTTTTAGGGCACAGTTTCTAAAAGAATCTGCCTCAGTAGAGTATGAAAAGGAAATGTGCAAAAGGTGATTATCTGAGGTGAAAAGTAAGCAACTTCCTGAATTTTCCAGGCATAAAAAGGAAGAGGTAATATAACTAGAGGCAAATCTGCCTTAATACTGCCTGAGATAACTGTTCACAATTGCAATTATTCTAAAATGCCAGCCTGAGAATTTCAGCATTTTTTTCCCTCAATGCCAGCTGCCCCTATGGCCCTAAGGCCCAGACTACCAGCGCTGCCAATCTCTCCCATATGCTAGAGTTAGAATGTGAATATGGTGGCCGAGGGGTGGGAGGGGCGGGGGAGGGTCAGTTTTCTAAAGGCCAACGGTATCAAAAATGAGCCCTTCTGAACTTGCTGAGTAAACCACAGAGTTTCTCAACGCAGCAAAACAAGTACACTTAAGCAGCCTAAACCACTAAAACTGAATTATCTTCTTGAATACATATTTATTAATATATATCCAAAGTAAATTAGATTTCATTTGTCTCTTAAATCAGAGAGGTCCTTTCTTTTCTTTTATACCTTGAGACAGGTAAACACAACTGGAGCTGGGGCATTCTGCATATTTATCAGATAAATTTTGAAATATTTGATAAGAACAATTTGTTTTTGCTCATTACATATTTATTTTGCTTTTTATTTTTGCTTGGTATTTTGAGAAATTCAATCTATTATCTTTTGACTCATTTACGCTTAGATTATTTAAAAAAGTTTTGTAAGATTTGTCATTTAAAAGCTTTAAAGGTATTTCTTTTCTCTTTAAGCCCTTTATTAAAACACACACACACACACACACGCACACACGCACGCATGCACACACACAAAGGAAATCTGTGTTTTACCAAGTATAAACAAGCACAGACACCAATGTCTCAACTAGCGTTGGAAATCTGACTCTGAATTTAGAGTAAAATTTCATCCTTGGTCCATGTTAAAGATGTGCCTACACCCTCACCTGCCTGATCCCTCCAATGGCTTCTATAACACAATTGCTTCTTTTTATCATGGATCTTTTTCAGCTCCCAAGACTCTTCCATAAATGGCTCCAATGTGGCTCTTTGGGTTGCCATATTCTTCTTCCACAAAAATAACTCTTCTTCCAATAGTCATGGTGGAGAAAAAGAGGTATACACACATGTGAGCCTCTGTCTGTGAGGAAATGCCACCTGTGTATAGCACCTCCTGCCATATGCACCTTTTATCCTTCATTCTTATTTGTCAAAGATTTATATTTCCCTCCCTGCCTTCATTTGCTCTTATTCCCTCAGATTTTCTGACCTCTTCTGCTTTTTTCTAACATACTACAATTTTAAGACTGTTTTAGGAAAACTATTCAGGGCATGTGGGTTTGAGATCCTAGATCTACAAAATGATTGAAGAAGAGTTTCACAAAATGGACTGAAGTCGAGTGTCACCTCAGCTCTTACTGGCAAAGCAAAGCACTAAGGTCTCAAGATATAGCCCCAAAGGCAGGTAAACAGTTGCCCTTATCCCTACCCAAAGAAGAAAGCACTCCTGCAGTGGTCCTTTCACTAAGTGTCAGAAAGGCAGTCCACCCATTTTTATGAACACCTACCTAATTCTACAGAATGCAGCCCAAATTTTATCTTCAATTTCTCTGTCTGACATTGACTAAGATTCTTTTGAAAACTTTACCAAGAGCATATTGTAGGCATCTCAGTTCAAACCACCATTAACGATCACCTAAATGATGATCACCCCAGAAGCCCCTTACCTGTGGGCAGGGCCACTCCTTGCTCTCTCCATTTCTCATTGTATACAGCAGTTAGGGCATTTTTTTCCCAAATGTAAGTTTCACGTCATTGATCATATCTCCCTCGGAAAACGTATCAAGCCTTGGAATAGTGCTTGGAAGAAAGACGAAAGTCCAGCTCCATTTTGCATCACACTCCCTTTACTCTCCACACCCTACAGCTGCCCTTCTCTTTATTCCTCACCTCTCCATGCCCCCTCCCACTGCAGGGTCTCTGCACTTGTGACACCTCCCTTGAGTACAATACATCCCCCCATCTCCCACATTCACTGCTTAGGCTCTCCTCCACTCCTTACACAATTAACTTTTATGCATCCTTCAGCTCTCAACTCAGGCATTACTTCCTAAGAGGAACTTTAGTTCCTCCGTTAAATGGTCTTATTGTACAATATTCGATTACTTCGGAGTTCTTACCTCAGTTTTAGTTAGACATTCTTGTGATATTAATCACCATTGCATCACCAGCGTAGGGCCTGACACATAAGATTCACTCAATAATTACTTATTGAATGAATAGGGACATATATAGAGAACTATTTATTACAACATGCCCTCAAATATCTTGTTTTGCCACCAGCTGTTATCCACATACTGAACTAGATGTGGAACTATGACTTTGGTAGACTTTGCAGTTAAACTTACAGCTTGATGATGGTCTTTAAATAATAGACCCGAAAGTTTTTTCTCATTCTTCACTTGCAGCATTGTTAAAATGAGGTTCAGAAATTAAAAACTATTACTCTGTGAAAGGGCATGTGAACAAGATGAAATGACAAGCACAGGCTGGGGAAAAATAATTACAAGCCACATATTGGACAAAAGATATATCTAGAATACAGAAAGAAGCTTCAAAACTCAACAGAAAAAAAAAAAAATCCAGTTAGAAAAGAGACAAAAAAAGACACGAACAGACATTTTACAGAAAAGAGTTCACAGCTGCCAAATAAGCACAAGAAAAGATGTTACTATCATTAGCCACAAAGGAAATGCAAATTAATGCCACAATGAGATATCATTAAACACCTATGAGAATGGCTAAAATAAAAAAATAGTTGACAAAAGCAAATGCTGGGGAGGACGTGGAAAAACTGGAGGAATGAGACCACTTATACACGGCCTGTGGAATATAAGATGGTACAGCCACTCTGGAAAACAGTTTGACAGTTTCTTTAAAAACAACATGCATCTACAATACAACCCAGTAACTGCACTACTGGGCTTTTATCCCAGAGAAAAATAAATTATGTTCACAACAAAACTGTACACAAATATTCATAGCAGCCGTGTTTGTTGTGGCTCGAACTAGAATTGTCTCAGATGTCCTTCAGTAAATGAATGATTCAACACATTGTCATGCATACATACTGTGGAATACCACTCAGAAATGAAAAGGAACAACTTTTTGATTCACAACAATTTAGATGAATCTCCAGGGAATTATGCCGAGTGGATAAAAAATAAGAAAACTCAGTCCCAAAGTTACCATATTGTATCATTCCATTGATGTAACATTCTTGGAATGACAAAATTTTAGAAATGGAGGATTGATTAGTGGTTGACAGAAGTTAGGGATGGGGCATGAGAAGGAAGGAAAACGGTGGGTAAGGCTATAAAAAACCAACAAGAGTCAACATCTTGATGGGGGTTATAAGCCCACACAGGTGATAAGATTCTATAAAACTTAACACACACACACACATGCACACACACGCACATACATATGAGGTAGGTGGATTATATCAATATCAACATCCTGATTGTAATAATATACCATAGTTTTACTAAGTGTCAGCAGTAGAATAAACTGGGCAAAGTATACAAGGGATCTCTCTGTATTATTTCATAAAACTTCATGTGAATCTACATTTATCTCAATAAAAATTTCAATCAAAAATTAGATCCAGAGATTTTTATCATTTCATTTTTTTCATCAATAGATGAAAAACCCTATAAATAATATCTCAGTAGGCACTGGAGATCCAGGGAGTTCAAGGTAAGACACATCCTTAGATGTTATGGAGTATATATTTAGGTGAGGCTACTGCTGCCTTCACACTCTCTGTAGCAGGTTTTATAGCCTGTGACTTCAAATGTAGGGAAAAGTAGTCAAAGGTGTTATGGTGGGGACAGGCTAGGACTTCCAATGTCAAAGAAAAAGGTAGCTGGAAAAACAAACCAATCAGAGGTGAGAATACTGAGAGTGGGTTGGGTCTCCATTGACCTGTGCAGGAGAGGAAATGGAAGGGGAGGGTGGAGAAGGTATTGATTTATACATAAGACTTGATAGTGAGGTAGACGTAAATTTCACTTACTTATATCTCTTTTTCAAGGCAAAGTCTCATCTGTTGCAGATGTGTGTATATCTATGTATATGTGTGCATGTGGAAGTGAGTAATCTGTATCTGTTTTGGCCTTGCTAACTGTCTTAATATTTTCATAAAGTGGTTGCAGCAGTTGACGTTACAGTTCAGAATTTTCTCCCCTCACTTAAAAGCAGGATATGGGGCTTATTTATACTACAGGGAATTTTAATAAGGTGTCATGAAAATTAAAATGAGGTCTCATTAGGTTTACCACAAAACTTTAAAAATCTGTGATAACACTTCTCATGGGCTAGATTCTAGAATAATGTTCAAGGAAATGCTGATATTTTACCTGGTAATATATCAGCAATGAAATAATGACCAACTAAATTATCGGAAAATGATTGATATTTTTATTTCCAGATGTAATTACATGAAGTGAAATTTGATGGTGTGTTCTTAAAAGAGGCAAAAATTAATAATAATCATCATCATCATAATAGCAATAGTAATAATAATAATACATGCTACACAGGAGCTGAAAGCAAGACTGAGACCATCTGAAATAATGCAGCGAAAATATGCTAATTAGCAACTAGCTAATGATATTTCACTGACGGTCTTTCTGAAAGCTGCACCATTTTTTTTTCTGTTTTGTTTTTTTGTTTCTTCTTCACAGAGCTTCTGTAGCCCTGTGGGTACAGACTGTCAAAATGAGGGTAAGGAAATTTGCAGTGGGCACACAATGATTATGATGTAACATCCCAAATATTAAATAATAATAATCGTAATAAAACACTAACGCAGTAGGGTGATATGCACAGAGCCAGGATAAGATTTGATTTCTCAAGAGCTAAATAAGAGCCAGCTGGGAAAAATGCCCAGCCCTTGAGAAAAAGACAATAATGAAAAGAGTGTGCTGTTATTGTACTGAGAGAGGCTTTGCAAGTCGCACCATATATTCACGGCCGAAGAATCAGGTCACTTCAGGAAGGACTGTGATGAACCTTAGAGAACTTAAGTAGGAAATGGATTTAATAACTGTTGACTGGAACCCTGGTGGATGCTTCATGCTCTCTCTGTAATGAAGCTAGCACATATCCAGTTATACATCCTGTCCCAAGAAGCCAGCAGTCCATTGCTTAACCTACAGCACATGTTGCATGAAAACCTGTTTTTGTTTTCACCATAGAATCTCTGCCAATTTCCTTTAATTGACCTGGATTGGAGGGCTGATCCTAGAAAAAGAACCTAAGTAGTCAGAAGGCCCACGTTTCTCGTCAAAGATTATTCTCAGTTCCCAGATAGAAAGAGGATCCAGCTAGATTTATCAAGCATCCAGTTATCCAGTTAGATCCGTAGCTTTGTTACACCATAGACATTTTTATGGCTCTGATCATATTTCCCAGGCTTGAAACTGACAATTTTAGGAGGATTTTTTTTCTTTTTCCTTCCCTGTCTTTCACACCCATAACTTCATGTGGGTGTCTGCTTCATTTTTCTTGTATGAACCTAACCTAATGTAGATTTATCCACAGGCAGGCTAAAGCATAATAACATTTCTGATTCTGTTTTGGTGGGGTATTATCACTCAGTGACAACTCTCATGGTTCTCTGCATTGTTTGTGCTTTTGCTTTCTGGCAAGTCGGGCACATGCAAACCCATGCAGAGGCAGCCTTACAGACGTGGGTATGCAGACATGAACACAGACAGTTTATTTTTGCTCTTTGACTTGGCACTAATTTAGACATTCACTTTCTTTCATAGGTTTGGTCTGGGGGCTTGTAATATAATAAGGTACCTCTGTAAAACATTTCTGGGATCATAAGTCCATCATTTTACCCTTAACCAAGTAAGCTGTGTTTCATTATCCCAGGTCCAGTAGTAACCTTCAGTGTTTGTTCCTGTGATTCTCAGTCTCTATATATATCTCCGAAAATTCCAGATTCTTGTGCATTGAGGAGCACCCAAGGCTTTATCCCAAAATAAGCTATAACTTTTTTTTTTATTAGCATTAAAAAATCTTAGATTTTTGCCTTTGATATTGTATAAATATTCGTAAGATGCAAATAGCCAATATCATATCCTTTTTTATAGCAGGTATTCATGGGGCAAGACTTTAGGAAAGAATGCAGAAAAAGACATGCTAGAAAGACCAAAGATGAACAGTGACATTTTTGCCAAAAACCAGCCTCATGCTTCATGAGAGTTGAGATACATTTACATTTGGCTTTTAATTTTTCCATCAATTTGGACTGTGTTTTTGTGAAAATGAAATAATATATGTTAAAGTACCTAGCCGAATTCTTGGGACATGGCAGACATCCAATAAATATAAGTTTTTACTACTTATTAAGTATCTTCTTGTCATAAACAGAATTTACCCATTTGGTAAAGAAAAGTTACAACTTAGTTGAGTCAATTAGAACAAAACACTTCAAGCTGAGAACATACACTTAACGTTACCATAAAAATTCTAAACCTCACCTTCATCCAAGAATATCAAAATCGTTGAATTTAATTCTGAAAAACAAGAATGCCTATTTTCCATCTCTAACTCTCTTTAAGCTATCATTCCAAAAGAAGCCAGGAAAATTTCCAAGTAATTTCATTTTTATTTATTCCATGTTATCTTCCAGTTGAGAGTAATAATTGTTAAACCAATCCCACATATGAGAATCTCTTAATAAATGTGTGCGTATTTATAAGGAATGTTAGCAAAGGAAAGTAGCAGTTATGCTTTTCTGAAAGTAAAATTCCATTTTGGATTGTACATGTATAATGTTTGGTGTTTGTATCTACAATTCATTGGCTACTGATAGGTGTGGTGACCCTGCATCTCCAGTGTCACCATTGGTAGAGTACCAACAATCACCCATCTTTGATGGATTTGGTGCAGTGACTGTTTTGGATGCTGTTATGCAACAAGTGAGTGGCAAATAAAATAAAAATGGAACCCAAAACTCTTACTCTCAGTCCACGACGATTCATATTTTCTAATAGTTTAACAGTTAAAGCATTATAATAAGGTTATTTAGCAAGGCCATTGGGAGGTCGCAGATGTTTTATTTGTTAGATTTAGATATATCTTACATTCTTATTTCTTATATTCCATAGGGTACATTAGAAACTTTCTTCTTGTTAAATCAAATCTCTGTTCTATTTAGTTCTGGTGTGGTCTGTCTCTAGATATAGTTATATGTATAAATTCAGTAACTATTATACAAAATATTAAAGATATGTAAAGTATATAAAGAACTACATTACCAACTCACCATTTTTTTACCTTCCAAAATGTTTGAGGGAGTCATTTTTCATCTTCTATTTATTCATTCCATTTTCAGCCAAGACAACATTAAGTGACCCATCATCTACAGATTATGAGGGAAAACTAACTATCCTAATTACTTTGGAAAGAAAAATAAAAGTGACATTTCCTAAAACCTAACAAAGGTGCAAACTAAATCTACAGGAAGTATTTAATTCATTTCCTCTGTGCCTTTTCTGTATGGCACTAATTTTATACACATACTAAATGACATCGGTAAAACATTAATTGTTCAAATTAAGTAAATTCAAATGAAGTAAATTGAAACCCCAATATCACATATTATTAGTTTGAACAAATTATTTCTGTGGCGAAGAAAAAGTGCTCAGCTCTCAATCCAGACACCCAGCTCTGTGCATTACTAGAGACCATGTAACTTCTAAGCATGCCCTGAAACATTTAGGTCAGAGGGTCACTCTCTGCCTTGTTCACAGTGATTTGAAGTCATTAGCAGCTAATGATTATTTGTGTTGAACAAGAGTCCAATCATGCCACAAGCTGTCATGGTTGGTACTAATTACCACCCTTGGTAACAGCAGCAAATTCAGACATTGAATAATCCTACCGAGTGTTGTCTCGTTGGTAGAAAATTGCCCTTCTCATCCTTACCTGTCCTGGGAATGGCACACTGATCTGGACGAGTGGTGACCATGAAGTCTCCATACATTTCTAGTCATTTTTATAAGACAGGGACAAATCCAAAAGTATATGAGAAAAAGAAGAGTGAGGTCGTTGCTCCTAATATTCAAAAGTCTGATTCAAGGGAATAATATCCAAGAATAATTGAAGGCTTGGTTTAATCAAAAGCAGATTAAACATGTCATAGGAAACACAGCTCTGATATCTAGTTATTAATAGGCAGTGTCAGCAATAATAATAATGTACCTTGATGTTTACAGCCAGGCCATACCCTGTAGGTGGATCATAAGTAAAGATGAAAGCCCCTGTATAAATTAGAAGTGCTAACATTTCCATGAATAATAAATAATTGATTCCTAGGACTCTATAGAGAAAACAATTTACTTGAAGAATTTTATCTCTTATTACAATTTATAACTCTCTTGACATTTTGTTCTGATATTCAAAATCATGTCAGAGCAAATGAACTATTGCAGGAAAAGTTGTATTAATTTTACCTGTTGATATAAGCAAAACATATTGCTTTTGACTTTTATGAATAGATAATTTTGTTTTTCATAAATACATAATGAACTCTTTTTTTCTCTCATGAATGGAAAGGGGCTTTTGAATACATAAGATATAGTTACAAGGATGCCAATCTCTTTTTGTTTATATCTATTCAGCCAACACATTTGAAATGTTCTGAAGCTGATTTTTCTTTTTACATGTAACAAAGTCTGTCACCGGGACATTGATGACAAGATTCACAACTGACCCACTCTTTATATTCTAAGTCTTCAACCTCAACCCAGGCATCAATAAAAAGTTTGTGATTAACATCAGATTTGAGGCATTTTTGTAGAGGCATGTTGCATTTAGCAATAATAAGAATCCTTTCTTGCCCTTGAAGTTGCTCTTGTCTAACTAAATAGGAAAAAAGAGATTGCAAATAGTTACATCATTTTCGATCCTTTCTTGGCTGTATCTTATGAAAGTGGAAGTGATACTTCAGTTGTATTCTCTCACCGTAAGCAGTGCTGATGAATGTACGACATTGAGCTTTTTGGGGTAACGGGGAAGAAAGATGTAGAAAGATTTCTACAAAGTCTTTCTACATCTGGCTACTCTGCTCTTATTCCACTCAATCAAACCAAGGAAAGTTTTTTATGTATCACATTATCTCAGGATGAAATGTGATAGGCTGTCCAGATTTGGTCATTTTGGATATATTTCAAAAAAGTAACATAAGAAAGGAGGTATAATTTGAATTATGATTATCTTACATAATTGAAATTTGCTAATGGTAGATCTTAAGAGTGCTCAGGAAAGGAAGGAAGGGAGAGAGAGACGGAGTAAGAAATGGAAGGAGGGAGAGAGGGAGAAAGGAGATGGAGAGTACAACCAGGTAGTCAAATGATATACTTACAATAATATTATTTTGTTTGTAGTTAAATATTCTTTACTGAGTTTTTGTGATAAGTAACTTGGTGAAATTGGAATTTCTCTGAATTCAATACAATACAAATACTAAAAGCAGCCAACCCATTTTCTCTATTGAAGTTCAATGAGATGAATAGAGGTTAGTTTTTTCAGCATATATATGGAAAAAACATTCTTTAACATAATGACTTCTGAATGGCATGGCCCATAGGCAGGAAACTAATCTTTGGAAATTTAGATTGATGGATCTATTTTATAGCCATTCATCAATAAAAACTAAAAACTAAAAAATAAAATAAATAAAACTTATGTTGACTGCTTATTAGGTGCCAAATACTGTTCTTAATTCTGGGCAGTTGCTAATGTAAAGACAAAATGCTCTAAGGAGCTTAGTTTAGAGGAAGAGATGATGAAATTGACCCATAATTCCGTCAGTGGGACTCTGGCTATGATGGAAACCTAAGTAATTAGTCAAATGATATTTGCTACAGCTGGACTTTATATTAAAGTGCCTGGCATAGGCATTTAACTTTAAATGAAGCACAGAGGAAAGCTTATTCTTAAATATTTTAAAGTGATCTTTTTAGTTATGTCTTCTATTTCCTCACATAACTACTAGTGTACATGGTACTTATAGCTGTCTGCTGTACAAAGTATTTTCTGTTCAACCTTTATGTCTGCTAAATCCAATGAAACATCTGTTTGCCTTGTACACACTGAGTACTTGGAGAATGTGCAGCTATGCATGCAAGGTACAGCATTGTTTATAGCTCTTGGCCTCATGGGCCCTATAATTCTGAAGCCCTAAGGACTGAATAATATCAATATCAATAAGAAATATCAATAAGAAAATCCCATCACAAAACAATGCATAGGACTCACATAGAAATATGCAATGTACCTCTCAAATATGGATGGCACGTAGTTCACAGAACTGTTTGGGATCAAAAGGCAGCTCAGTGTCACCTATATACCGGTAGTCGGTGCTATGTAAGTGTTAAATAAATTAGTAAGTGAATGAATGAGTGAATAAATGGATGAAATGAATGACATAATATATGAGACTCACTGTAAACTTTAAAGCACTGCCTATGCAAACTATTACTATTTGGGATAATTGTTTTTAAGCCCTAATTATTTCTAGATAGTTTTTTATCATCCCCAACCCTCCTTTTTTTTAAAAAAAAATGTTGTTTAATTACTTTCCTGCACTATAAAAGTACAACATTCATTCTGTACATGGAGATGAGAAACAAATGTCTTTATCTAACAAAAAAATACCCCATTATCTCCTTCAATCTATCAGCTAAGTCCATTAATCTAAAGTAAAGTGACTGTCCCCAGATGTTCCATTATAGTAAAACATGAAATAAAGGTACCAGGTTTTGGGTAAAAAATGAACAAATTCTTTAGGCTCCAAATTTCAAGTCATATGTTATAGAAGACTAAATCAGGGTGTGGCAAAGTAATGGATTCTGCTTCAGTCCTTGCGTTTAAATCAGGATTTATCAAGTATACTGTACAAGTTAAAGATACCTGATTATCCGTGGCTGTATTAGAAGTTTTCCAAGGATTAGAAAAGTTCAGCACCACAGTTGTTCACCCTGCAGTGCATAATTCATTAGATTTACGAGAAAGGATTTTTGGCTTTTCGGGAGACCCTTCATTTTCTTCGTGACCCCCTCCCATCCACCTTTCTCCTTTCCCAGCCAGGCCACTCTACACGCTCAATTTCCAATGTCTACATTCCTCAGTAGGCAACAAACCTGTTCTACCATATAGACCTGGCAACATTTCTGTGTGACTCCTCACCAATTGAACTTTTCAAATGAGTCCCACTGCCAGCAGGTCAAAGACTGTGGCCCAGGAAAAGGTACTTCTACAGATAATTTTAGTATAGAAACAGGCAGGGACTTTATGCTACTGAGCTACAAAGACAAATGTTGCAAGATGTGGACGTATCATGAATTGCTCTTCCACGCAGACAAAGCACTTGTACCTAATGAGGTTTACTGACCTGTTACCTCGCTGCTAGCAGACCCTTCTACCTTTATCAGCACTTCCTTCCAATGAGCTCAGATGTCCCAACACATTAACCATTTAAATGCTAAATTCACTTTTCATTATGTGGTATAAATTATGGACATTGTCTTCTACATTTCTATGGTATATGAAATCCTTCATAATCACCCAAACTAACACACTGGAGTTAGGGTCTTTCCAAATAATCATACTTGTATCATTACCAATTGGGGAGAATTACTCAAAGTAGTAAAAAGGGAATTGATTTATTGTTTTATGTACAGTGTGTGAAAGTGCCAAGAAGTCAGGTTGTCTTGTCTTGTTTCAAATAAATCTTCAGGTTAAAGTAAAATTTAACAGAGGTTCTAATATGGACTTTCACCTGTGCAATACATGGGATCTTCACTTCTATGCAAGCCAACTATTTCACAAATAGCAGAATATGAATGAGTGCTTGTTGAGAAGAATTGAATCTGTTAACCTAATAGATGAATTACTAGAAATGAGAGATTTGGTGACTCTTAACAATGTCACTTTTTTTCCTTTTTCTTAATTTATATACATCAAAACAGTAGTCTCAGCCACCACGGAATATTGTTGGACATTACTTGATGGCTTGATGGGCAATCTCTTCTTTTATTTCCAAGCTGGATAGAAAGAAATATACGATCAAGAACGCCTGTGATCTGGGTAATGTGATCCAGTGTGCCAGGAGAGGTTGTCCAATCCTGAACATGTCCAAATCCAATATTAAAACCTTTCATTTTTTTTCCCTGTCCCTCTCTGAATTAAATCCAAATTCATAATCTTTTCTCATTCATTTGAAAAATATTTAACTATCTACCGTGCAGCAGACACTCTCTGATACACTGATAAGTAAGACATGAACATAATATAATTAACTGTGAATGTTCAGGATTAGTTGGTGGTGGGGGATTTTTTATTAGAGAGGCAACCTGCAGTCCCAGGGCAGAGCCAGCCTCACTGCCAACTGTCGAGAAACTCAAATCCTAATATATTTCTAGGATCCCCAAGACCCTAGCTAGCATACTGTAGCAGTTTGGGGGGCATCCATTTTAATAGCTTATTAACAGGGCCTATTTTAATAGCTTGATTCTGCATCTAACAACTCTAAAGGTATAGACTACAAATATATTCCTCTTCTCACTTCCTATCAAGTTGGTCTCCAAAACTCCAGAGTCTCCAGCCACAGATCATGAAAGACTTAATTCTAAAAAATGTGGTCTACGTGGTTTTTCCAAAGGACCTCCTAAGTTTGTTTTGCAGACTCATGCTTTCCTGATAGTAATTGTCCTTTAACAAAAAATAACTGAAAATCCAGGATATCATGACATTCCCAGGATCTCTTTATAGTGATCCATTGTGTCTAAGTACACTGACCAAAAATCTCTCATGCCTTCCACTATTAGACAGACCCCAAAGGTTCTTAACTGTTTGTAATTATTTCCAGAAAAGATCATTTTATCTGTTTCATTCCACCTGCAACAGTAACACCCCTAAATGCACTGAAGTTAAGGAATATTGTCTCGGATGCCTTTCAACTCACACAATTGTCCCCTTCACCAGACCCACCTTGCCATGCCCACTAGTGAAAAGAGAATCATCTAGGAAAGAAAATAAGCACCTAAGATCTTTGGTTTGGCTTCCAATTTTGTTCTTTTGTGAAAGAACAGAGAATCATGGGTCATGAAATAGGCACTTGAGAAAATCAGGCAACCGACCTTCAGTTTAAGCAGGATATGACTTTAAGCCAAGTACTTAATCGCCCTTGGCCTCAGTTTCCTCCCATGTAAAATTAAGGGTTAGAGGAAATGATCACTAAGTTCCCTTCCAGTTCTGAAATTCTAGGATTTTAAGTATGATACCCGTTATCTCTCTTATGAGATTCCCTGGCTATTAACACACTCATTTACTAAATGACATTTTAATTTCAGCCCCAAGTGTCAGAGATTTTTACATGTTCAACAAATGGTACAATTCACCAGCTAAATGCTTTAGGTTTGATCATAAATTGCCAGAAGTCAGTTATAGCCCTGAGTCTGTGATGAGAAGACTGGGGATTTGTAATTGAAACAGACAGCAAGGCTTCTGGAGTGCCACTGGGGGAAAGGAATCTATTCCAAATTGAAACAGGCATTACTGGGTTTCTCAGAAAAATATCCCAAGTCACAGTGGCCAGCCTATTAGGACCTTGACTCCCTCTTGCCAATTTTTCCAGTGACTGCTTTGTGTTATCATGGTCTGAAAAATAGAGCTGTATTTTATTTCTTTTTTTTTTTCTTTTTAAAACCGAGAGAAAACAAGATACATTTGGTCATCCAAAGCAACCTTTTCAGAGAAGGCAATTTAGAATGTGGTGGAAAGCAAATGCATGCCTGTTAAAGCCACAGTTACTCCCTCAGTTGCCAGTCTTCGTTATTCCAGAAACAGCTGCTCTGAAGGTTGGCTGAGGTCTTGTTTAGAGAATCAATTAGCCAAAGAAGTTTGGGCCAATGAAAAATGTCACTCAAGTAGAGAAAGATCTGGGAAACACTTCTACTTTTGTGTTTTCTGCAAGGAAACTTATCCCTGTTCTGCACCATTAAATACTGTGTGACTTAAAGAAATGAATCAATCTAAAATGGGTTTCATGGGTGACGTTCTTAGCAAAGAAGCTGACCAAACCAAAACTGGAACATAATGATGAGTAAGTCCACAGAGTTACAGGAATACATCGTGGTCCTTAGGATAGGTTTCAGTTTTATTTCTACTTTCTTTAAAAGAATGGAACGTTTAAAGGTTCTAATGGCAATATTGACCTTTGATTCAACTAAGAAGTATCTTTCGAGCAATGGAAATATTATCTGCACATACACAGGCATTCTTCAGAATATCTCTTTGACATGCTTAATTCATATAGAAAATACATAGTGGACTTTGAGGGGAAGAACAAGTCTCATTCCAGTTTCAAAATACTTGATTCTACACCTTTATCATCATCATCATCACTTTTAACATTCTCCTTTAGAGGAAACCAGTGAAACATATTTAAATGTGTGTGCTATGATTACATTGGCAATTATGTAAAGAAAAGGTTGGTGATATTCACACATAAGTTACAGATAACAAGTAAGCATCTATTCTAATAATCTGAGCAAAAATGTTGAGAAACTGTGTGAAGTTGTTGGTAGTAGGAATAAGTCCCATATGGTAATTACCAATTATTTAATTCTTTTATTCCTATGTTGCCTAGCTCCTTTTCTCAATAGGAACAGATGTCTCTGAATACATTTTATAGTGCAATAGTTATTAAACAAGTTTGGGATTATACTTCTTATGGTAACTAAAGCCATGTAACTGTGGAAATCATCAAAATAATAAATCTAGGTAGAGAAGAGAATACAGATAAGGAAAGGAAATTCAAAAGAAGAGAAGAAGGGAAAGGAGAGGAAGACAGGGGAGGGGAAAAGAGGAGAGGGAAGAGAAGAGAAGATGAGAAAAAAGACCAGGGAAGAGACACAATCATTCAACAAATAATTTAAATACTTAAAATTCTAGATGATGGGGCTTGATCAGAGAACAACAACAACAACAAAAAAGTATTTCCTGCCTTCTTGGAACTTTCATTCTGAGTCTTAAATAAGCAAAGTATATAGTCTGCCACGTGTTTATAAGAACTTTGGAAAACATTAAGCAGGGAAGTGAGACAAGGAATGTGGAGGTGGTTGTGATTTCAGATATGAGAAAGTAGGAACAGCTCTCTGAGAAACTCATTTTATGGAAGTGAGGGAGTGAGATCTGGGGGAAGAGTGTTCCAAGCAGAGGAAGCAGCAGGTGCAACAGTCTTGAGCACACAACAAGGTTGGTGTGACTAGAGGGAGAAAAAAAGAGTATAAAGAAATGAGGTTGCCAGATCATGTTGGCCCTTGCAGGCTAACCTAAGGACTTCAGGTTTGGCTCTGAGTGTGTGAGAAACCTAATGGAGGGTTTTTAGCAGAGGAGTAACACGATCTGACAATTTTCTAACTGATTCACTCTGGCTGTTGCATTCAGAAAAGACTGTAGTAAATATCAGAGTGAAGCAGAGAACCCTTGTTCGGAGACAAATGCAATAATCTAAGTGAGAGATTCTGGTGAGTAGTGGAACTAGGGAGAGAGGGTTCAGTTTTGAAAACATTTTAAGGTAGAGCCTCTAGGATTTGCTAATAGATTGGACGTCGAGTATGAGAGAAGAATGAAAGAAGAGGTTTGGGCCTGAATCTGAGATAAGGATGAATAGATGACAAGCAATTTTGCAGTGAAAGATCAGGGGAGGTTTGGGAGCAGACCGAGTTCAGTTTGGACCTGTTTACATTGCCATGCTTAGTAGATACTCATATAAAACGTTGACTAAGCAGCTGAAACTGGGAGCCTTGGGAGAGTGGAGCCTGAGATTATAAATTTGAGAGTCATCAACATCCAGAAGGTAATGTGGGCAATGAGACCAAGCAGATTATCAAGAAGGTGAATACATGCTGAGCGGAGAAGAGGCAAGAGGTGAACCCCGAGCTCTCCAACAGTAAGGTGTCTGGGGAGGAAGCAGTACAAACCGCTGAAAAGGAGAAGCAGAGGGCCATGTCCTGAAAGAGTGTGTCCGAGAAGCTAAGCCAAGAACTTCCAAAAGGAGCGAGTGATCAGTTTTCTCGAATAGTAGGGAAGACAAGACATAAAAGGCCTGAGATGGTCCCTAGAGGTCAGTTTTGGTAGAGCAGATTTGGGGCAGGCAAAAGGTAGATTGAGGAGGATTTGATAGAGAATGGAAAAGAGAAGTTAGGTCTAAGTAGAACGAATAACCTTGGAGTGTAGCTATTGACAGTTCATCACTGAAGGAAGAAGTGAGATCAAGAATTTTGTCGGAATTGCTCACGTCCTTGTCACAGTTCTTTCACAATATCCATATTCTTTTTCTATAAGGAAACCCATCAATGCCCTTGGTTATTTCTGTTGATAATCTGTTTCTTAAAATGAAATAACCAAAATAATGGTCAGCGTTCCAGGTGTTGACATAGCAAGGCTTTATTTAGATTTCTTTTGCTTATTCTTCCTTTAAAAGATTAGACAATGGTCAGGGAATCAAAATCTCTTTTGGAGAATAAACGGTATTCATCCTCAAAACTGCATAATTTGCTCTAATTTTAATGGGTGACTACTAAAAACTAAATGATAGTTATTATTGTTAGTTCATGGAACTAATGTTGATAGAGCACCTGCCCTACGCCTTACAGCGGCAACGCCAAGCTTTATTGGGAAAATATCTTTTCTTAAGAAATCTGTAGTGTATTAGTGGAGAAAAGATGTATACCTATATAACTTTAATATAAATACATACATTTTATCATATGGAAATCCTTACCAGCTAGGATCTCATCACCACACTGAGATCTAGAATGGCCAAGCTTTTTAACAAGGGCTTACCATTCTCCTAATCCTTCTTTTCCTCTTTCCTTTTTTTTTTTTAAATGGCAATAAGTCAAATGCCATGGAATATTTTATAACCTAAGGCACTGGGGAGTGATGTATATTTAGATATGCATAATGCCCTCCAAAGGATGGATAGGATTGATTGCTCAAATTGACTAAGTGAGGGAACGCTCTAACAGGTGCCTGGGAGGTCTGGCCAGGGGAGACAGTACACAAGGGAGTGTATACAGGACCGCTGGAGTCCTTTCCTAGCACCATTTCCTAAGGATCCATCTTTCTACACACCTTCCTGTGTGTGGGAGCCAGTCCTATTTCCAACACTGAGGTAGCGTTTTTGTAATGCGAGTTCTAAAGTGACATTTGGTACACCAATAATCTTCAGATATTTATTGAATTACTTTTTTATTAAAGTTTATTGGGGTGACAATTGTTGGTAAAGTTACATAAATTTCAGGTGTGCGATTTTAAAATGTACATCAAGTTGGAATTACTGTGAGTGAGGAATAGTGGATGGATTACATATGCGATACTGGGGAACAGCTGCAGAAGCCTAGGGGAGCTGCAGAAATTCATAAAGTGCTACCAGTCATAGATCTTGTAAATGTCAACAATGGGGACATTTTCTTAGGTGTATATCATAGAAAGTTCCTTTTTCCGCAAAGGAACTGATCTGTGTGTCTCTATGGAAAAGCTGGAATATTCATTCAGTAAAGCCACTACACCACTGGTTGGAAGTTTGAAATGAAACATAAACTTCCATTTTAAGGAATTAAGTTTTGGAATTAATGATTAAATAATGTGAGGCCAGAAATCTGTCTGCTAAACGCTCTATAGACCTAGCTTTCCTTAACTATGAATTGGAGTAGAATTTAAAATAAATACTTAAAAAACTGTCTAGCAACTAAGACTTAAAAATAATAAGAAAAACTCATCATTTGCTCTAAATTTTAGTGAGCCCTAACAGATAGCAACCTCTGAGTAATGAGATTGTCTCTTTGCTTCGAGACTTCCTTCAAGGTCTCAAGGTAATGACATCTATCCTTAAATGACATTTATTTAACCATACTTAAAATCTGACGCCTGAAGTAACTTCAGGGTTACTCTTGAGGGGGAGTGAAGTGTGGCAGGATGACCAGGAGCACCAAGGGACTTCCGGGGTGCAGATTGTGTCGTATCTTGTTCTGGGTGTGGTTACACACACAGGTGTGTTCAATTTGATATGTGTTCTGTGTGTGTGTGTGTGTGTGTGTGTGTGTGTGTGTGATATTTCAATAAGAATTAAAACCCAACTGTGTCAGATGCTTAAATTCTTCTGAAAATAAGTAACGTTATAGTTTAAGTAAAAAGTCTTAGGCTAGTGAAGTTCGTACTATGCATTTTATATCACAATTGAGATGAAATGTTTATCAGAGAGACAGAACCAGTGATTGGAAGTATATATACATATATGTTTTCATAAATCACAGTTATGTATAATAAATCATATGTGTATATGATTTATTTCAAAGAATTGTCTTATGAGACTGTAGGGTCTGGTTGGGCAAAATTCGAAATTTGTAGGGCTGGCCTACCAGCTGGAAACTCTTGAGCAGGAGCTAGCACAGTAGACCCCACGTGGAATTTCTTCTTCAGAGAAACCTCAGTTGTGCTCTTAGGTTTTTCAACCAGTTGAATGAGGCCTACCCACATTATTAAGGATAGTCTCCTTCACTTAAAGTCAACTGATTGCAAATGTTAGCCACTTCTACATAAGAATTTGACCACAACGCCCAGATTAGTATGTGATTGAAAAAGTGGGTAATATAGCCTACCCAACTGGACGCATAAAATTATCCATCATATTGGGTTATGTGAGGATTATAGGTTGCAGTGAAAACTCATCTTTCATATTGTCAAGGCTATGTTGTCTCATTGGGAGTTTTGAAAAGAAGAGTATATAAATTAACCAGTTATGGATGAGAGGAAGCTTTTTCTGTATGTGCATAAACTCAGTATTTTTTAAGCTTCCCCCAGCATGACCCTTGAGGAAGAAATTTTTCATCTTTATTGTTTTCTCAGAAATGAATTACATTTAGAAAGGCTGCAGAAATCTGTTCAATCGTTTGGAGCGATAATAGCATTCCAACAAGCAAAATGTGTTTTTTTACCAGCATTGAAATTTGCCAGAATTTATGTGTATGCAAAAAAAAAAAAAAATTAAAAGAATTTGAATTTTAAAATTTCAAACTTGGCACATGTATTTCTCGAGTGAGGCATGTGGGTTTTTCAAGTTTGCGGGGGCAGGGAGGGGAAGAGGAGGGAGTCATTTGGAAATGAGTGTTACCAATAAGAAAATAACTGAAGGTTCTGGTTAACTCACCATCATTTAGAGGGGTAGCAATATACTTCTCCTCCTGTTGGTTGTCCAAGATTGATCCCAAGCAATAGGGTGGAGAGGCACCCTGAGTTAGAGCCCACGGCGGTGGCATGTTCCTTCCCCAAGTCCCTGCAATGTCCAGGGCACCATCCAAAGAGCCAAGGCTTCCCCTTGTCATTGTTTGTCAGCTTCATGTTGTATTAACAATTTTCTGAGCTGATAACTGTAATGATAGATTATAACTACTGAGTACTTCCTATGTGTCAGGAACCATTCTAAACCCTTTATATATTTACTCATATAATGCTTTCAACAAATATGAGATAGGTGCTATTATTGTCCCCATTTTATATTAGGGAAACTAAGGCACAGAGAAGGAAGGCATCATGTTTCAAGTCACATAGTTATGAAGTGGGCACACCAGCATTCAAACCCGAGCAGCTTGACTGCAGAGACTGGCTTGGAACCAACTAGACTAATCTGGTGTCAACAGGAATGCACTTGACACTCAAGGCACAAGCTGGAAAGTTGTTATTCGCAAAACCATTCAACTGTTAAAATATCTTCCATTTTGTACCAACAAAGTTAAAATAGACTCTCTGTAAGATTGTAACACCCAAAAATTTAAACTTGGTAATGAAACCCACCCAAATTAGGGTACTGAATGGGCAGTAGCTAATAATACCCACCAATCAGATGTGGGGCCAGCTTGTTTTGAGTTTTGAATCTGTAGACTTTCCTGTGACAAACACAATTTACCATGTTTAAGTCTTTCATTTGGACTTCTACCCAAGGGGAATTTACCCAGGATTGTCACTAGGTAAGAAATGATCAGTGTCTTTATTCCAAAATACTTTGAGGCAAATAGGTAGGGGGTTTTTTGTTGTTTTTTTCTAATCCGTTAGTTTTTATTGGTTTAGTGGGGGAAAAACCTGTAGGATAAGATTCTGTGGAAGTGTATTCATAGCTTGTTTTTGGTAAAATTCCATTTTCTCCAATATTTTGTCTCTAGACCAACAAAAAGAGCAGTGATAATATCTTTTCAGAGGCAAAATTGGTGTGGATTTTTTTTTTCCCTCTTAGCAGAACTTTAGACTCTGAAGAAGTATTTTAGTATGCTTATTTAAAGAACAGCTAGATTTACTGCCAACTAGCTCTTCATGAAAGACATATGTAAATACAGCAGAGTAAACGAGATAATTCTATTTCACTTGAAAAACACTTTCTTAATTATGTGAACTTGTTTGAAAGAATATGAAACACTCTGTATTTAGTTCTGTGAGAAGTTTGGCTATGATATTTATGATGTAGTCATAGCCAGGAGTTGAAAATTATATTAATATTGAATGCAAAACTATTTTCTTTTCTCTCTTCTTGTATTTTTAATACAGGAAAATGCTAATTAAAAAAATTGATCACAAAAAATATCCTCTCTGGCACTATGTCATTTAGCTTTATTTTATTTATAATGTGTCAGAATTTACATTTGCAATGTTCTAGTCTCTAAACTATTATGTTTTAAAAAATGAATTACTTATATTCTTTTGTCAAAGATGGCATTAAAATGTGCCAAAGGCTAGTCATATTTACGTACCAGGGTTGTCCAGCAGAAAATTTTTGCCCTAGTGCTAGCACATTCCAACAAACATCTAATATTTTGTTTCTCATCATTCCAGATATGAAACCAGCATATGGAAGCAATTTCATATCAACTATCTGGTTAAAATCTTAAGACTCTGTGAAATAATTTGAAAGATGATATTATCTATCTTTTACAAATAGGGACCTCAGGAGCCAAATGACTAAGTGCCTTGCCCCAAATCCTACTGTTAATGACTAAAATCCGTTCAAAGATATTAATTTCCTGTCTTCCAAAGCTAAGCTCCTTCCCACTCCCCTCATGCTGCCAACTCAACCCCGACTTAAATACCGATCTTGCTGATTAATTTCTCCCCTTTCATTGATTTTAACAACATACCACAATCCAAATTGTTAAAATAGGCAGTACGTGCATATTAAGATTTTAGCTTATTTTATCCTTTGAAACATTTTGTTGTTGTTGTTGTTCCACTAAAGTTAACGTGATCATTTGCCTGTGCTGAAAATTGTCTATATTTTCACTCATGAAATTCCAAAATTGAACTCATTATCACTTCGTATTGCAATCCCAACAAACCAATTTATTTCAGTGAATGTCACACTCATTGACCCTGTAACCTTAACCAAATGCATAAAAATCATCCTAGATTCCTCCCTGTCCCTTGCCCACTATTCCTGATACAAGTCTTTTTATTTTCCCTCCAGGCTGTTACCTTTTTCTTGCCTGGATGATTGCAATGACTTCCTATGTGCTCTCCCCTTTAGGAGTCTCCTCCTGCTCCCAATAATTATTTCCAAAGAGATTTTTCTGTCCCACCATGTCACACACCTGCTTTAAACATTTCCATGCTTCCTTCAGAATAAGTTAAACTGTACAGGCAGGTGGATATAGTAAGGAATCCCCTGATCTCTTCCTCAGCCTCATCTTTTCCCATCCTTTTCTATATACAGTCCATTTATACAACCTACATACAGTCCCCAGGCCCACGATGGTCTGTCCCATCTCTTGTCCAATACACATGTTCTCTCTTCTGAGAACACCATCTTTATACTGATGTCCTCGAAAGAGATGCAAAATTGCAGCTGTAGTAGTTCGAATATTAATCAATATTCACATCAATTTTCTTTTCTAGCACTCAAGAGAATACTCTGCCTTCTTCTCACTTCTCTTCCACACTTGTCCTTCCTGCTTTTCTTCTATTCATAAACAGCAATTTCAGTCATGTTGCAACAGTTGTCAGATTTATTAAAGTGAAGGGGTGATGGTGCATTGGGACATGAAGTCCCAGAACTAGGAGGGGCAGAAGCAATGACAACTCTCAGAACAGTTCAGGGCATTGAAGTATTAAATGCACTGTTTCTAACAAAGGAAGAAATATATAATGCCTCAAGTTATTCAGAAAAATCTTACCTTCCACAAGCTTGGCCAAAGGTGTAAGAGCTTCTTCTCCAGTCCAATAGAGTTGATGCTACATGAATTCCCACAGCCCTCCAAAATCAGTCTTATAGTTGTGCACATCACCTGGATATCAGTTTAAGATTTAACAAAAGACATCTAAACATGATTAGTTAAGTGGATTCATGACAAATTTTGGGCTCAGATTATTCAAAAATGAGTAGCTGCAAATTAGTAGTAATAGGAAATTTGAAGAGATTCTGGAGAAGATATCCTCAAAGTACAGAAGACTTCAGTTATAAGAAGGCATCATTTCATGGTAATCAATAATATCCTGAAAGCATGCATTCTATTAGACAAACAAATAGAACGCTATGACATCAAACTTAAATCAAACTGAGCACGACTGAATGCAGAATAGAGACAAGGTCCAGAGATATGCTTTGAGTTGGATAAAATAAGGAAATAATGTGAAAAAATTAACATTTCTGTAGA
This sequence comes from Rhinolophus ferrumequinum, assembly GCF_004115265.2. Taxonomy (NCBI): domain Eukaryota; kingdom Metazoa; phylum Chordata; class Mammalia; order Chiroptera; family Rhinolophidae; genus Rhinolophus; species Rhinolophus ferrumequinum. The sequence goes on along the minus strand of NC_046301.1, from coordinate 21,121,916 downwards.
ATTAAAATTCATATTAAAAATCAGTATAGAGTATAATGAAGGGTATAGTGACAGTGACATTGACATGTGCCAACCGAAAGGATAACCCACCATGCAGTGAATCCAAAACAAAAATTCCAAGAAAAAAAAAAATATTGAAGCAGGAGAAAAAATCAAGAACATAATCATAGAAAACCTTTCCAAACTGCCAGGCAAGCATACTGCTTTTCCTCTACATGTTGCAGGAAATTTTACTGAAAATGTGCCAATTACCTAAACTCACTTGAAAAAAATTTTGAATTACAAAGACAAAGAATGAGTATACAGGAAGAAAAAAAGTACGCTACATAAAAAAATTAAAAAAAGGAAAATCTCAGCTGTATACTGAGGGACACAAAATGTTGAAGACAATAGGATAATTAATAAATCTTTATGTATCAAAATATTCATTTTATATGAGAATAACAAAATGATAATTTAAGATATGTAATGGAGCAAATACAAACCACTGTCCTCCACGATAAAATAAAACAGTATTCTAAAGCCATCTGAATAATGAATGAAAATTAAGAATTATACTAAAAAGTGACTTCTAAGGATATTTTCAAGGAAAAAAAAATATCTCCCCCAAAGTTTATACCCAGCTAAAATATGGACTTGTGTACTAGTCATAAAAGATGGTTATATACCGGGGGTGCCAAAAAAATGTGTGCAAGTGAACACTTTCATCAACGTTTCTCAAGCAGTAGTTTGCCATAATCTGAAGTGTCTGGATGCTGATGGTAACCACTTTGAGCACCTCTTGTAATGGCAGAAGTCAAACGTGACTTGTATTCATCTTTTGTTATCGGTATATATTGAATATTACGATTTTAATAGTTTTTCCTTTTTAAAAATGTGTATACATTTTTTGGCACCCTCTATGCCTTGTGTATACACACACACACACACACACACATGTGTGTTTATGTTCATGTGTGTGCCTCTGTATGAGCCAATAAAGGATGTTACTGATGGACCCTTTGGAAAACAAGTATTTTAAGTCCAATTTGAACCCACCAAAAAGGGAGTCAAAACAAGGACCTCTAGGACATAGAATATGTTACCTATTAGGGGAAGATAGTGCCTTGAAATAGTTAAACACTGTTAAAATTAAATAACTTGATAATATAGTTATGGAGATGAATATACGATGTATGATCACAAAATACGGTGAATATTTAAATAAAAGAAGTTTATTACAGTAAAAGACACATTGCCATTAATCCCCCTCAAAATACTCACCCTCTCTTCGAACACACTGATCCTATCATTCTTGCCACTTTTTGAAGCTGTTCTGGAAGTTCTCTTTCATGAGTGTCTTTAGTTGCGCTGTCGTGGCTGCCTCGATGTCCTGAATCGATTCAAAATGTTTACTTTCATGGTCATTTTGACTTTGGGGAAGAGCCAGAAGTCACACAGTACCAGATCCAGTAAATAAGGTGGATGAGGACACACCGTAATGTTTTTATTTGACAGATATTGCCATACCAGAAGTGATGTGTGACATGAAGCATTGTCATGATGGAGTATGAAGTAAAGACATTCATGAAAGATGACTTCCAGAACTGCTTCAGAAAGTGGCCAGAATGATGGGATAAGTGTGTTCGAAGTAAGGGGGAGTGTTTTGAGGGGGATTAACAGCAATGTGTCTTTTACTGTAATAAATTTTTTTATGTAAAAATTCACCATATTTTTCAATCACATCTCATAAATGCCATGAATAATTATTTAAAATAAGAATACAATGCCAATTTAAAACAACTTTATAGCAATATCCTTACTAATAAAATTTCAGTTTAAATAGTTTTGACAAATTGAGTCATTTTAGAAAATAACATTGTTTGAAAACAATATGTTCTCAGCAACCGAATAACAAAGTCAAATTAAGAACTGAATATAATGTATAAAATGTTTAAAAATCTTCAATAATCAAAACACTGTAGAGGCACAAAATCAGCCCAAACAATGGGAATAAGACAATGTGTCCACAAACAAGCAGAGTACTAGTATACTTAAGAATTCAGTATGCAATGAAATAGTGTTTTAAAGCAGAGGAGAAAGGACAATTTATTTAATAAATAGACTCAGGAAAATCAACTTATCATTCCGGGAGAAAATTTTGGATCACTACCCAAGATATACCACAGAACACATTACAGGTTGAATAAAGATTTATATTAAAATAATGAGACAAAATGTTTTACAAAAAATTATAGGGAAACATTTATACAAATTTAGCATAGAGAAAGACTTTCTAGACATGCCATCAATGCATCCAGGCAAAAATTATTTAGGAAAACATTAACATATTTATCACAAGTATATTTAAACATATTTCTTCTAATTAGAGCTATTGTAAAAACCTGAGAAAATGTTTTAAACATAAATGACAAGTACATGCTTAATGTTCTTAATATATAAAAAGTCCTTAGAAATCAATAAGATGAAAACTTCAATTTAATAAATGGAAAAAATATTAGAAATCTATAAAAATATGTAATGTGTACATTTACAAAAAGAAGTTATCTATTACCTGGCAAATTTGTCAATAATTGTGTTTATTTGTATTCTCTAAGGTTACCAAATGTGTGAAGAAATAAGCTCTCTGTATACTACTTGTAGAGTTATAAATTCATTTTTTTCTTGGGGACAAGTTTGCTCCAGTCCCTTATGAATATGTAGCCCCTTTGGCCCAGCAATTTCACTTATAGGAATTAATCTTGAAATTATCATAAACAAGTGCAAGTATGTATCTGTAAGTATAGTATAATGTGATCTAATACTCACCTATTGATAGTCCTCATACCTTGAAATACCTGTATCCTATAGTAATATTTGAACTTATTTGGAATTTAAAGTGTTTTAAATATGGCATTCCATGAGTATTATTTGTTAATCATTATCAGCTATGCTTATGTAAATAAATACCTTTGGAATGTTTGCAGGGAAAAGTGTATGAAGAGGGACAAAGAAACTCCAAATGACTGAGTTGGACAAACAAGAAAAGGGATGAAGGACTTGTTGAATATACCCATAAAAAAGTAGGCAGGGAATTTTTAATAAAGGATGGAAAAAGTGACAAGTCTGGTACTATTTCCTTACCTCTGCACAGACAGGAAATTGATCACATTAATAAGTGATGAATCAAAAGCATGATTGATTTAGTGTCTCTTGTCCACCCTGGTCTAAACCCACTTATCCATATCTCCTCTGAACCAATAACCATAGGAGCCTAACGTTGTTCAGAAAGTTTGAATTTGCCCATGAAGAAAACATTCAGTTTTCCACATCAAAGCAACTAAAAATTTTGAAGCATAGGATATGGTAAAGGTGACCAGCAGTACACTGAGTTTTGTGTTTAAATGATGCACTTACTTGATAGTCTTTTTAAAGAGTCTGCTTGTTAAGTGTACTTATATTGCGCAGCCTCATTGAATTCAATAAGTACATTATTAATCCTCCTTGATTGCAAGTTCAGACCTAACAGAATCACTCATTATTGTAGTAGACATTTGTCACTCTCCTAAGACTTCCTATAGATGGGAAATTCCACACCTTATGAGTCTTGATAAGAGAGAAGCTGGATTCCTTTTAGAGAAGTGGATTGTCTCACCCTCCTACAGATATTATTCTGGTTCATGAGAAATAGTAGAAACCCTAGATAAAATATACCTTTGCTGGAATGTAGAGGAGATAAAACCACAAAAATACAGAAGCCTAATTTTAATGTCTCTAAAAGATGTTCCCAGGGTAACACAGGCTCTCCCAAACAAAATGAAAGATAAAGTATAATAATTGTATCTGCTACAAAAGGGCATACTACTTGGGCCATTTTAGCTTTAGTAGAGAAAATAGAACTGCTTTTGAGTATGCCATCGGAACGTTGATGAGACATCAAAGGGTGGCAGTTTCAGTAACATTCCAGAGGAAAAGAAGCTTCAGCTGACAGCTCTATTGGAACTAGCTCCACCACTTTGCTCTTTTTTTTTTATTATTTTTTTTAATGGAACGCTTCACAAATTTGTGTGTCATCCTTGCTCAGAGGCCACGCTAATATTCTCTGTATAGTTCCAATTTTTTTTTTTTCCAGTGTATGTGCTGGCCAAGCGAACACAACTACTTTTCTCTTATACCTAGGATATCCGATGCTTAAGTTGGTGGCCAGCGCTCATAGGAGAATCACAGCAGAAACCCTTAAGATTTGTGATCAAGCTTCGTCTTCCTCAAATGTCTGTCCTTATTTTGAATGATAGATCCTTGTTTCTGATACCTGTTTACATCTAAACATGTAGCCATGGGACCTGTGACTTCATAGTATGAATTGGATTATTGACCCACTTGTCTATAAAGTCAGATGTGCCCCAAAGGGCTCCATTACCAAAGGGAAATGGATGCATAGAACTAAACCTGATGAGTTTCTGAAGACACAAGTGAGTTTTGGAACCACGTTACTATCTCTTCCTCTATTCTTGCCTAAAGTATCATAGAGAGCTGCCTCTGATCAGTTGACTGAAAAAGGAAAAAAAAAATCCTGGCTTTTAGAAAGCTCTGCACAAAATGCAGGCACCGTCAAAATGTAGCTTTCCATCCATCAAACTCTGGGTGTTGTTGGTTTGGTTGCTTCAGTAACCAAGGCAGGACTGTTTATATCAGAAGACACAACAACGGAATCATTAGTTGGTAAATTCATAGTACCACTTGGCCAATTCAGCCTCTTCGCACCATGAAACGAACGAGCAACAAGGGGATTATAGTGTTGAACTTTGAGATTGATTCTGACTGTCAAGAGGAATTAGAATTGCTGCTACACAATTAGGAAAGTAAGACATATTGGTGGAACTCAAAAACGTCCTGGGGGTGCTACCCAGCCTGACTTGTTTATTGATAAAATTCAATGGGAGGCCACAGCATCTGAGTAGGAAAAACAACCAAAGGCTTAGATTCCTTAAGAATGAAGGTTTGGGACAATACATCAGGTAAAGAACCTTGAACATTTGAGGAATTGGCTAAATTATAAACAAAGAATATATGAAATGAGTAATAGAAGATAAAAGTCATAACTCCTATCTTCAGTCTTATGACAGTTACAAAAAGCAGACTGCAAAACTTGTGTTTTTTTCTTTCCTGTGTTTATGTGTTTTATTAACATCTCTCTTCTTTCCTGCTCTTTCCTCCCACTAGTGTGTATAGGGCATATTGGTGCTGATTAACTTTTCAATTTGCTCCATGGCATTATAAATCAACCAGAAAAAAAGTGGATTTGCCAAAAGCGGTCATGAATGAGACTTTGTGTTGTTCCCCTGCTAGGGAGGAGGTAAATGCGCTGTGGACACATGAACCTAAGCTGTATTAAGTTAAAGGCATACATTTTTGTAACTATTGGAAGAAGAGTTTAAATTGATGTTGCACATCCCAGCGTGGTTTTCAGTGGACGTTCAGCCCTCTTTTTAACTTCTCAGATTCTAAACCCCCTTCTCCATAAGAGACCCAACCCGTCTCCTCATAGAGAAACTAAAATTGCCAACTTCTCATTTTTCCCTTCTCCCTGGAGGACATGTGCCTCTCACAAAGGCTCTATTGGTTTCATTCCCCAACCCAGACTCAGGAGGCAGTGTCAGCAAGAAGCAGAGACCAAGACTCTTTCCTGGCAGTCCTGGCAGCTGAAACAGGAAGAGTTCCTGAGGCAATGGTGATGGTGGTGCCAGCAAGACCAGTGAGTGTTGCTTGAATGCAATCAGAATGAAGTGGATTTCATTCTGATGATCAGACGTAGCTTAATTTTCTTCATTGGATAGTTTTATGATATTATTTAGATGGTTCTCATAGCTATTTAGACGCCCTAGAGCCATATAGTATATTCTTTTTCCATTTCCTTATGTTTTTTGTTCGGTTTTATTTGGCTTCTCAGAGTTTTAAACTTTTTTATTTTGAAGTAATTTTAGGTCTAATACCTTTTTAATAAATCCCTTTTTTGTTTTAATCAAGAGAACGTGTTGCTCGCAGTTGAGAATCCTGACTGTACAGTTATACAGTTTGCCACACGATTGGTAATTATGAATGACTAGAAATTAATGAAATATCTAAAATTTGGTGTTGGGGTCAAGTGAATTATATTTATGCCACAGAATGCTTCTCTTCATTTTTAAATGATGTGATACGATAAAATTTAATGACATACAAAGTACTCATGATATACTGAGTGGCAAAGCATGTTGCAAGTTGATTTGCATTTCTATCACCTTTATAACTTATATTTCTATCTATCGTCTATTTTTCTATATCTATCTATCCATCCTGTTACTTGTCTATTATTGTATAACAAATTACCCCAAATCTAAGCAGCTTAAAACAACAATCATGTTTATTCTCTCCCAGTGTCTTTGAGTCAGGAATCTTGGAAAAGCTTAGCTGGGTGGTTCTAGCTCAGTGTCTCTCATGAGGCTGCAGTCAAGCTGTTGACGAGGACTGCATCCTTGGAAGACTTGGCTGGGATGGAAGGACGCGCTTGGAAGGGCAGGAGACTCGCAAGAGGCTTTATTTTCTCACCACGGAGACCTCTCCGTAGAATGCACAACCTTTCTTGCTCCAGAGAGAGTGGGGAGAGAGAAAGGTAGAAAGAGAGAAGAGAGAGACAGAGAGAGAGAGAGAGAGAGAAAGAACATGCACTTTAGAGGGATGTATAGTCTTTTTAATCTAATATTAGGAGTAATGTCCTACCATAAGAAGCAAGTCACTAAGTCCAGGCCGCATTCAAGGGGAAGGTAATTAAGCTCTCCCTCTTGAGTGGAGATTTTCTAGACACATCTTTAAAACCACCATGAAGGCATAACATATACAAATAAAATATTTAAATATATAAAATGTTTCATAATAATACATTCAGAAAAATACATGACATAAAATATCACCTATAGTATAAAATGTGTGCCATAATTAGTGTGTGTGTGTGTGTGTGTGTGTGTGTGTGTGTGTGTGTGTGTGTAACCAAGTACTGCCAGGGTCAACTCCCTTCCTAACAACTTCTAATGAATTACAACAAGGCAGAAGCACCCCCTGGGAAGAAGTATATTTTGAATTGTGTCAACAATTAAGTTTCACACGTATACAGAAGACATAACTCTCAGACTCTGGGAGGTGGAAGGGTAATAGCTCAAAGGCCAGATTTCAGGGAGGAACTATGGGGTCCCTGAAGAGAATCCTAAGGAGAGAACTTAGGGACTCAGTAAAACAAACTGGACTGAGTTCCCAGGTGGGTGAAAAGTAGTGGTTCTGGGTACTAGAATGTGGCAGCTGACACTTCATCCACCCACTAGATTCTCTGGAGCTACGAGGCCTCCCAGGTCATCTCATCTCAGTACAGCTTCTACCAATAGATGAATGAGCAGCAGAAGTAAAACTGATTAGCATTCTAATGTGAGCAGTGCCCATAAATAACTGGAGAGAGTGGGGATGGGAAAGAACTTCACACAAGACAGATGTGTTCCAGAGCTACTGAGAATTGGGTATTCGTATTATTGTTATCGCATTTCTATCTAAAGTCTGTTTGAAAGATTCAGATTGGATAGATAACAAAAAGTTAATATTATTGTGACTTTATTTTTGCTAATCTATATCTTCTAAATTTTCTATAATTAAGACATATTATTTTGTTGTAATAAAAGTTAGATTTTTAAATACTTCTTCAAAAATGAAGAAAGATCAAAATATAATAGAAATGGAAAAGAGGATACAAAACTATATATAGTAGAAACCCCATTCATTTCTCAATGCAGTTGTATTATAATACAAAGTATTGATGAGATTTTAAATATATAATATTTATATTTAATATATAAATATCTATAACACTTTTATAAGGTGATATAATATGTAGCTATTAATATTTCATTTCCAAAGAAATGTAATGACATGATTAAACGCTCATGATATAAGTTAAAAAAAGAGTTACAAAGCACTGAATAAGAAATGTGAAATCACCTTTATATTATATATGTAACAGGAATTTGAATAGGACTCTTCCTGTTGTCTTAGAACTTAGAATTTTGGCTGAAGCCCCAAAACGGAGAACAATGGGCTATAAATAACCACACATCCTAAAGAGAGATGCTAGACCCATCCATGGAGGATTCAATAAAGAGAGCAGAGCTGGTCCAACAACTATTTATCAACCCCCACCACCACCTCTAACCTACTTAAGTGAAGTCTAAAGTTCAAACACTGCTTAAAAAGCACCTTTAAGAGGAAAGAACAGTCAAACTCACAAGGAGTAAAGTGACATTTTTGGTTTCCCTTTCCCTTTCTTTCCAAGCTCTCTGTCAAATGCTTCAAATGGAAACACCCATAGAGGGGTAGGACATCCACAAGATAAGAGACTGGCATCACTCATGAGTCCCAACCCTGTGGAATGGCAGTTCTCGTTGCTGCATGGGACTGAAATATAGTTAAGAGTTCTTGACAGAGATTGATCTGTGTCTCTTGAAATTTGGGGAGACTGGACCCTGCTTCTCAATCTAAAAGCAGGCAATGGGCTAGAGTCACCTGAGTTAGCAAGAAAAGGACAAAGAACAGTTGCAAGGAGCAGCCTGTGCAACCATTTAGCAAAGCAAGGATGCGTAAGATTCCTGGGGGCCAAGTGATACGATGGATGTGATCCACTCAAGAGGACCAGTAGGAGGCAGTTAGGTGTCAGGAGCTTTCGGTGCAATGAGGAAGAACATCTTAAGATGTCAGAGAGATGTCTGTATGAGGGAACGGTGTAGAACAGAAATTAAAGAGTGAGTGTGTGTGTGTGTGTGTGTGTGTGTGTGTGTGTGTGTGTGAATAGATGTACGGCCTAGATGATGAATATATAAGAAGAAAGCTAAAGGTATATAGGTATTGATACATAGATCTCTACACCCTCAAAAAATAATTTGAAAGCTATGTATCAAAACTTTAACAATGGTCATGTCCAAAAACTGAAATTGATATGATTTCTTCATCCATCCTGAACAACTTGATCTTTTCCTGTATTTTGCATGCATTCTATATATTAATTTTATGTACAATATAAAAAGTTATCTAACATAGTTTGGTAGGGAGGCATGGTAGTGGTCTACTAAATTCCACTAGACAGGAAACTTCATAGTGACAGAGATCGCTTTTACCTTATTTACGACTTTATTCCTAGAACAGTACCTGGTACAGAACAGATGCTCAATAAATGCATACTGAATATATTAATGAATTCAGTAATTAAGTTCAAACACCTACATTTAAATTAAAATGGAAAATGTGCTTTCTTCCCATGCTATTATGTAGCCATCTCTGTACGACCATTAATAAAAAGCAAAGACTGTCAAAACGGAATGCCAAATACAATTTGAACCTAAGCGGTACAGTTAACACAAGCCAGGAATATTTTCAATGCTTTTTAATAATCAAGCTATCTATACAGAAGCACAGATAATTATTTAAACATCCATCATTCTTAATGAGAAAAATACTTTTTACAAACACAGAATCTGCATGAATATTTGCATCTCACTTTATTTCATATTCTGATTTTATTCTGATACTGGTAGACTTGGATTTTAAAATTGTATTTCACCCAGTTCCAGAAAAAAGGTTTTCTAACTATATTCTGTCCCCAAATTTACTTTTATGACTCTTTGTGCTGATCATCAAATTTAATTACCATACTCCTTTCCTTCCCAGCCCTCGTGTTTTCATCTGTAGAGATTCCCTTATTGACCTGCTCCAGTCAATAAGGCTCCTGAAAAGGCTTTCTTTTTATGGGAAAGAAAAGACAGATGCAGTAGAAAGAACTGTAGATGGGGAGCCAGGAAGTTGCCCTTGATGTACCAGGAATGAATCAAGAACTAAACTAGATGATCATCCTTGTTCTTAGTTTCTTCGTCTGAGTCTATTTCATTCTTTCACACACTACTCTCCTGAAATCCCACACTAGTAAAACTACCCAGACATGCATTTCTTTTTGCCAATCATATGATTTCTGCCATTTCATTGAAGCCTTTCCATGGTAGACATCCTCTTACCCTCAGAATTTTACAGTCAAAGCAGTGCTGCCTTTCTGGTTACAATTTCTATAGACGCTGAAATTTCAACAGTAGGTTGAAAATTTAGATCTTCCTGAGTCAACAGTCTTTTCACTTACGGTCTCAGTTTGTATTCTACGTACTGTTCTGTCTCCCAACATATCATTATAGCTGCTGCACACTGGCCGAGCTCTTAACTGAGTCTCGAAAAGGGAAATCAGTTCAGGTTTCATAAATGGAATCACTATGAAGTTGGATCTATCAGCAGTAACCAGTGAAAATGTAATTGGTACACATGTTTCATCAGTTTGCTTTCTCTAACCATAAAAGAAGAAATGTTTTGCCTTCCTCTCACGCCCAGTGACCCAGAACATTTTCCTTTATGGAATATCACATTACTTTTTTTTTTTTTAAGTCCTTCATATCTCTTTCAATATAAATTAGAAAAGTCTCAACTGTTTCCCTGGGCATGATAATCCCCCAATTTAAGTTTGCATTTTCTCTCAGGTGAAAACCTAAACTTCCTGGGACATTAATGGTGTCAAAAAATAAGAGCCGTCATTCCTAATCATGTGCCAAATACCTGCTTTCACCAACTAGTAAAAACGTGATAGGAATTCCAATGGCTACAAATAAGTTGCAGGATCCCTTAAGCAGGGCTTATTGAAGTCTCTTATTCCTAACCCAATAAAAACATAACCGGTAATAAGTGAGGAACGTTTGTCCTTTCGGGAGGATTTTTATAGTTAGCAAAATACGAAACATTCTAGAAATAGCTGCTATACGAATTGTCTTCACTTAATCATTTTCTCCTCTAATTTTCAAGCCCTTTAATATTATCTCAAAAAAAAATAAATAGAAATGTGCTATCTTACTCCATTCTTAACTCTCTATGAATTGTATTTATAGCTAAGCAAATGGCATTATTAAAACCTGTATGTCTGAGTGAAACCACTGTATGCGTATTATATATACACATTTGTCGTAACAATAGCTAACATTTTATACTGCTTTTATGCCTGCAAAACTGTCTCACATGTGTACATAATGCCTAATGATCAATCAGGCTTTTCTTAAAATAGTGACATGGAATGCTATATGACTCACAAATAAATAGAACATTTCATGTAGGAATAACTTGAAAGTAGAAAGTCTAAAAAGGAATAACCCCAAACTAGAAAGAAAGAATTAAAATTTATAATGTACACACCAAATAAAGGCATTATGAGAAGAAAATAAATAAATAAAAAGCCAAAACAGACAGAAATTTTAGATATTTGAATAATTAGCTCTAAATTATAGCATGCCTGTTAAACAGAAGAGTTATCAAATCTGTGGTTACTATAAAAAGTGACCCAGCAGATCTTAAAAAGAATAGAGATACTCTAGAATTTAAAAAAAACAAAAAACATTTCTTTAAATTTAAAAACTCAACTGATGTGTTTGTGAGCAGATTGAACACATCTGAAGAGAAAATTAAGAACTTGAAGATGGATCAGAAGAAAATATCTACAATGCAATATGAAGAAATAAATAGGGGGAAACCAGGAAAAGTCAAGAGAGATTGAGGATAGAGTTAGCATAGCTAAAATGTCTTCTATTAAAGCCCCAGAAGGAGAGGAGAGAGAGAATGAGGTAATGACAATATTTGGGAACATAATGGCTAAAAATATTCCAGAAATAATAAGAACCGTCAATCCATGGGATATAAGAAGCATAATAATACTTCCCTATCATAAGACACGTCACATCATAGTAAAGAAGCCCACCACCAATGACAAAGAGATGATGTTAAAGAAGCCAGAGAAAAAAGAAAGATTTCTTTCAATGGAGCAAGAGTAACATTTGATTTCTTAACAGCTTTAATGAAACCAAAAGACAGTGGAATTACACATTCAATGGGCTGCAAACAGCGACTGTCAATCTAAACTTCTTTACTAGAAAATACATAAATAAATGAATGAATGAATAAATAGATAATAGATAGATAGATGATAGATAGATAGATAGAAATAATGGCATTTCCTTATAAACAAAAAATTGAGAATGTTTGCCACTAGCAGATCTTCACAAAGAAAACCCTACAGGACAGTCTTTAGTTATAAGGAAGGTGATCCCAAATTAAAGTCTGAGATATGAGAAAGAATAAACAGCAAAGAAATTAGTGTTTGAGTAAATCTAAATGAATTTTGACTATATAAAACCAATAATAGTAATAAGGTATTGTACAGTATAAAATATAGAATTAACATACCTAGCAAAAAAATATAAATCAAAAGGAGAATAAGTGGAATTAAGCTTTTTAAGATTTGTATTGTCCAGGAGAGAAGTAAAACGTTGTTTAACATTAGACTTTGATGTATTAATTATTCACATTGTAATTTCTAGGTAAATCACTAAAAGAAAGGAAACATAATATACAACTTCCAAATTAATAGAAGGGAATACTGGAATAATAAAAAATAATCAATCCTAAAAGTTCAAGAAAGAAGAGAAAAGATAGAACAATTTAAAATGTTAGTAATTACCTTAAATCTAAGTGTACTTACTACATGTTCCAATTAAAAGTTGAAAAATTTTAGACTACATTTTAAAAATTCCAACTGTACATTAGTTATGAAATACAACATAACAGAAAAACCAGAAAGGTTGAAAATGAAAGCATGAGTAAAGATATATCCTAAAACACTTATCTTAACAAAGTTGGTGTATTTTCAGCATTATCTTTGCAAATATTCCCACTGTCTCATTCACTCTCTCCTAAGAGCTCTGATTTTAAAACAGTAAATATATTACATAGAAATAAACAAAGAAGTAGAACTATATAGAAGATTTGAAAACAAGAGACAAAAAAAATTGGAAGATTTCCTCTTTTTATCTTTATGTAGCTATGTTGTTTCAAATGTTTAAATAAGCATATTTTATTCTTAAAATTTGATTTTTGCTTAATTAGAAGAGCTGTCAACTACTCTAGCACTTATTTGTTCTAGCAAACTTTTAGCTCCTCCCTGTACTGGAGCACATAGGAGAAGTTTTTATTTGCACTTTACAAGCTCATGGACAGGCACTTAGACCCCCCCATGCCAAATATAAAGGACACCCAGCCCCTTCAGTGACAGCAATGGCAAATGTTGAGGGGCACAGGATTTGAGGAACAACTCAGGTCTGTGAAGTTTGGACTGGACTTGCAACCAGGCAGATCTTATTAATACCTATGGACATTCCTGGAAATTTCTAGAAGTCTTTGAGAAAAGGAACTGAAATAAAGGAACTTCCTGGTTTAAGGAAATGAATATCAGGATTCATTAAGATTTGGCTAAATGCGTTAATGAAGTGACATGTGTGTTTACCAGCTGGTAGTGCCATTACCAACTTCCCTAGAATGTCGTTGGAAAAACCCCAAATTATAAAACTTAAAACTATGAAATGGAATCTAGCCTGTTTGAACAATTTAAGTTAAACATGTTTGGTTTCATTTTGTAATTGAGCTAAATGTTTTTAATAGTAAATTAATGCATTTTAATTTATTTTTTTTCCATAAAGCATATTCCTCTTATGTCCTTTCACCTCCAAGCTGAAGCAAAGAAGCTGATCCCTGAAAAGGCGAAGCATGCATAGGTTAGGATTATGCAGATAGAGTGAGGAGCAGAAACCCCAGTAGAGAGACAAGAAATGATAGGACATTTAGGATAATATATGCTTTCAAGTGGTTGCAACTCATGGCAAAGCATGACTAGAAAGGAATAGTGCTACAAACATAGAAATCATAGCCTAGTGCAGTAGTTTTTATTTTTATTTATTTTTAATTTGTGTTAAATTTATTGGGGTGACATTGGTTAGTAAAATGATACAGGTTTCAAGTGTACAGTTCTATAATACATCGTCTATATATTGAATTGTGTGTTCATCACCCAGAGTCAGTTTTCCTTCCATGACCATATATTTGACCCCTTTTACCCTCTTCTACCACCCACCTCCCCCTTTACCCTCTGGTAACAACTAAACTGTTGTCTGTATCTATGAGATTTTTTTTTCTTTGTTTATCTTGTTCATTTGTTGCTTTTAGTTTTATATCCCACATGTGAGTGAAGTCATATGGTTCTCGACTTTTCTGTCTGACTTATTTTGCTGAGCATGATAATCTCAAGATGCATCCATGTTGTCACAAATGGCAATATTTCATCTTTTCTTATGGCCAAGTAATGTTCCAATTGTATTGATGTACCACATCTTCTTTATCCTGTTATCTATCTAAGGACTCTTTGGTTGTTTCCATGTCTTGGCCACTGTGAATAATGCTACAGTGAACATAGGGATACATATATCTTTGCAAATAAATAATTTCAAAAATTTTTGGTAGATACCCAGAAGAGGGATTACTGGGTGGTATGGTAATACTATTCCTAATTTTTTGAGAAACTCCCATACTGTTTTCTATAGTGGCTATACCGATTGACATTACCACAACAGTATATGAGGATTCCTTTTTCTCCACAGCCTCTCCGACACATGTTATTACTTGTCTTGTTGATAATAGCCATTCTAACAGATGTGAGGTGATATCTCATTGGGCTTTGGTTTACATTTTTTTACTAGCTAGTGAAGTTCAACGTTTTTCATACATCTGTTGGCTGTTTGTATTACAGAGAAAGAAATGAGCAAAACAATTCCTTTTACAATTGCAACAAGAGAATAAAATGTCTAGTAATAAATTTAACAAAGGATGTGAAGGACCTATACACTGAAAGCTATAAGAAATTGTAGAAGACACAAAGAAATGGAAAGACATTCCGTGCTCATAGATTGGAACAATCAACATAGTTAAAGTGGCCATATTATCCAAAGCAATATACAGATTTAATGCAATCCTCATCAAAATCCCAGGACATTTTATCAAGAAATAAAACAAAAAATCATCAGATTTGTATGGAATCTCAAAAGACCACAAATAACCAAAGCAATCCTGACAAAAAAGAACAAGGCTGGAAGTATTGTACTTCCCAACTTCAATTTATACTACAAAGTGACAGTAATCAAAACAGCATGGTATTAGCAGAAAAACAGACACACAGACCAATGGAATAGAATTGAGAGCCCAGAAACAAACCCACATATGTATGTGGGCAGATAATTTTTAACAAAGGAACCAAAAACATACCATGGATAAAAGAAGGCCTCTTCAATAAATGGTGCTGGGAAAATCGGAAAGCTACATGCAAAAGAAAGAAACTAGACTGCTATCTGTCACCATATACCAAAATTAACTCAAAATGGATAAAAGACCTAAACATAAGACCTGAAATAACAAATTGCACAGAAGAAAGCACAGACACTAAACTAATGGGCCTTGGGTTCAGAGAGGATTTTATGAATTTAACCTCAAAGACAAGGGAAGTAAAAGCAAGAATAAATGAGTGGGACTATGTCAAACTAAAAAAAAAAAAAAATCTGTTACAGGAAAAGATAACATCAACAAAACAAAGAGGCAACCAACAGAACAACAGAACAATGGAATAGGAGAATATATTTGAAAACAACAGTTCACAGGGAGCTAATATCCAAAATACGTAAAGAACTCATACAATTCAATACACTCACACACAAAAAAAAATCCAGTGCAGTAGTTTTTAAACTGGACTTTGCTAGGCCATTAGGTTTTTTGTTTGTTTGTTTGTTTTTGTTTTCTGTCTTTTTTTTAATTAAAATTTATTGGGGTGACTATTGTTAGTAAAGTTACATAGATTTCAGGTGTACAATTGATTTCAGTTACATAGATTTCAGGTGTACAATTGAAATAGAGTACATCATCTCTGTATATCACATTAGGTTTTGTCATAAGAGAAACACTGCAGAAAATGAAACTGGTCCCTGCCCTGATTTCAAACAGACAAATGGTCCATCTACATGGGATTTCATTTAAAGAAACTTGAACTGCTTTTTAAATTATTGTTTTAAATTTTAAAAACACTTCTAAAAAGTAAATAGGTCTAGATAATTTTTAAATTGCCTACTGACTGTGGAACCTAAATAAAATTGCATTGAACTCTCAGCAACACCAATTTTTTTTTTATGTTCTGGAAAATGTAATCCCCCATGGCCATGATTTCAGAAAAATGTTGGTTCTCTTGCAGTGTGCTAGAGCCGTTGCAAGTACTTTACGTGCATAATTGCAGCCAATGCTCACCATAGACTTTGTATATCAATATATTTTATACTCACTTTATAGATAGTAGGAAACTTATGTTTAGAGTATTTTCAAAATAACCTAAAGTAAAAAAAAAAAAAAATTTGTCAAAGTCAGAAATAGAATCCAATTTCTCTCCTTTCAAAGCCCATGTTTTTAACAAAGTCACAATACTTGAAAGCAGTTAATAATTGGTTTATCACATTTGTAGCCTCTGGGCACATGAGAATTCTAAAATCCATCTTGTTATCTATGCCAGATTATGAACATAAATCTCACTCAATGAATAGCAATGTTATGGGGTCCACAAAAAAAAAAAAAAAAAAATTGAGGACAAAAAATAAGTAAATAAAAATCTTTGCCAAAATTCTAGATTGTTTATGAGTATTACTAGTTTATTTGTTTGGTTAAGATTGCTATGTTATTGTGTATGTAATTATTTTTTCTTCAAATTAATGTTTTTTCTTCTTACACGTCTCAAAAACTCAAACTGACAATATGAAAAAATAGTCAAAGGAATGGAAGAAAGAAAGCTGAAAAAAATACCAAATGAAAACCTGGCAGGAAACATGAACATTGAGTTTTATTGTCTTCCGAGGGAAAAGAGAGGGTATTCCAAAATGCTAATATTGGTACAGCTTTCTGACTCATCCTTTTATCCCCCACAGCACCTGGCATATTGCTTTGCATATGTACATAATCAATATTTAAATGAATGGATGGAGGCATATGAAACTCAGAGTTCCAAAATATATTTCAATTTTCCACTTCAAATCTAGCACCATACACTAACTGTATTTTTTGAAACTTGATCACATTGGAATCAAAAACAGGATTTGTGTCTATAAGAGCACAAATTGCTAATTTTGAGGTTTAATATATCAGATACTACGTCTTTATATGTGCATGTTTGCTTGAGTCAGCATGTTATTGGCTTATAATGCTGTTCCACTTTTCTACATTTTTATCACATACCAAACTACCCAGAACTTGGTAGCTTAAAACATTTTATTATTTTCTCTTGTGGTTCTGTAGATTGACAGGTTGTAACTCGGAGTTTTTCACATGGTTGAAATCCATTGGCTACTGGGACTACAGTCATATGAAGCCTTAAAAGGGCTGGACATCCAAGATAGTTCGTTGTCATGGCAGATCATTGATGATGGCTACCAACTGGGGCTCCACTCGGTCTGTCAACTGGTGTTCCTACACATGGCTTCTCCTTGTGCCTTGGACTTGTCACAGTAAAGATGATTTATTCTGAGAGGAAACTCACAAAAGATCAATAAAGAAGATATGAAACATAACCTTGGCTTGGAGGCGATAAGGCATCACTCCTACCTCATTTTACTGGTTATACTAGTCACTAAGGCCAGCCCAGATTCAATGAGATAAAAATTAGACTCTATCTTTTGACATAAAAAGAAGCATAGTGTGCAGAAAAGGATGGGACCAGTGGGGGCCATCATTGTAGACTTATCTAGTACAAATGCCTAAAACAGAATTTTTAAAGATTAGATATGAATTGTTACATCTAGGAGTTGTGTTGTATTAAAATCCATTAGGAAGTCTTTCTGGAATAATTGCAAACTGATTGATGGGGGGAAAAAACTATTGGGGCTGTATACAAGCTTTTCCAAAGGACACAATTTCAAGTCAACTCTATTCATTTAAATAATTTGTTAAACTACAGAATAGTCTCTATGGTTAATACAATTTCAAACGAGTGTATTTCAGTTACTTCTCAGAAAACACATGAAACAATGTTTATCTCCTACTACTAAATGCTCTTTCTTCTGATTGACAGCCTTATATATTATGAAAAGTAAAACACAGTCCTACCATTTCTCCTGGATCTTAATGGAAAAAAAAGTAAAGAATGACTTGCTTGGCTTTGCTAATGTATTCAACGACTAATAAGGAGAAAAGGACTGAACTTTTTATTGCCCACAATTTGTCAGGATATATTTGCTTTTCATATTAATGTAATCTTCATAAAACCCCAAAAAGATAGACTCTGTATTGCAAACAAGAAAAACTAAAGTTCTTCGAGATTTAGAAATTTACCCAAGGTGATGGAAGGAATAAGAATTAAGGTCTCGATTTCTTTTTTCTTACACTATCTTGTCTCATGAGGCAAAGTGAGTGTGTGTGTGTGTGTGTGTGTGTGTGCGTGCGTTTGTGTGTGTATATAATGTACATAATAACATATATAATATACATATGCATATTATGTATAATAATGCATATATTAAATATACATAATATATATGGAGAGAATATATATATATATATATATATATATATATATATATATGAAACAAACTCTTCATAAAGGACTGAGGTCAACAACAATATATACCAATATAAAGGAGGGGAAAAAATTGAAAAGGAAAATGTATTTACACTCCACTGGTTCATCTGATATATGAAAAGTGAAAAAGAAATAACTATATTCATACAGAAATCCTAGAAGTATTGCATCACTTTCAGTAATCTGAGCAATTCAAATCAGTGAGGAAAGACGTGCAAACATTTCCACATAGGCACATATTTTCAGATGTGGTCATTCTATACTTCTGTGAATTATACTAAAAGAATATCACAAAATTGCCTTTATGACTAAGCCTTGATCTACACTAGTAAAATAAATAACTCGGGATGAATCTGAAGTAAGATTTGCACAATTTTTTTTAGTTGAGCAAGGTTTACAGCAGTACTCTCACCTTTCTGAAAAAGAGAAGGATTAAATAAATTTAGAGCTTTCAACAAAAGCCTAAAACCAAAGAAGACCAAAACATGGACTCAGAGTCTGAAAGATAGTTGTATTGTGTTATTTAAATATTGGCACATAGGCGCTGTTGAATGTAAAGCATTAAAATTTAAGTTGTTTATCTCTCAGGTTTAATTTAGTATCATTCAAGTCAAATAGACCTTACCTTATCTTGGTAAAGTAGCGCTGAATCAACTTAGCCACTGTCTGTTAAATAGAGAAAAGCAGAGAAGAAAGAAAAAAAAAAAGTAGTAGCAATCATTTGTGTATGTCTGAAGAATAAATATTTTAAATATCTATGAAATTGTTTTTTTAATTCCTTGTGGTTATAACCTCAAAATATGCAGATCTCTTGGGTCTTTTTTTTTTTGTGAACAAATATCTTATAGAATAGGCAATGATGGGTGACATAGCGAACAAAATCAAATAATCTTATTTTGTTTTACACAGTCTGTCTCAATAGCAATGCTGTGTTTAGTAAATATTCGTGTGTTTTTTTCTATAATAGTAGGATTGTTTTTCTGTGAATCTAATCCACAGTCACATCCGTAATGCCTGACATAAAATAAGGACTCAGTAGACATATTGGGAATGAATTGAATGTACCCTTTCCTGTATTGTAGGCAAGCAGGTCTAAGACTTCCTACTAATTTCTGGATGCTTTGCATATTGTACATACATATACATATAATCCCTAGACTATATCAACATAGGTAATTTGTACAAATACTTTGGCTATTTTGACTCACCGGATCAATCCTTCAAAGCAAACTGGATCATTTATGAACAAAGCGGTCTTACAGGTTATTTTAATATGGCTATTTCCCTTTGCAAGTTGCATAAATATGGCATCTTACTGAAACTGTTCATAAGGCTTTTTCTGGAAAGTTGATGTATCATAAAATCACAAAGTGTGTGGAAGAATACCTCCTCTCTCTTCCTATGTTTAAAACTCATACAGCTCTATCTGATTATCATGTTTTATGAGCACCCAGTGGTTTGAGAAACAAGTCTTGTCTTTCATATAAATCTCTTATCTCGGTATGTGTTCAAGGCTCAGGTCTGCTGCAAAGGCTGATGTCTCATGTACAGTGTCACTATCTCTAAAACTGGGGTCATTTAAAGGTTTGCCCACACCCTCTGTGAGATAAGACATTGGCAATGATAAATTCGCAGATAACCATTAAGGTAGTAATCCCAAAACACACGTTTCTAAGCAACCTCTATTAAAGTATGGTGACATTTGTTATACATAAAATAGTCTCCCTAATCAAATGTCCTACCACTAATAGTAATCAATAAGCAGGTATTTCAGAAGAAGAGGCCTAACTTTCTTTTTTTTTAACTTAAATAATATAGCATAGGAAAAAGCACTACATGAAAAGACTCTCAATCCTAATTCCCATGGACAATAAATCCATTTTTAGAAGCATTAAATAACCTTTCTCTTATATCTCCACTGTCCAGGCTAGAAGTTCCTAGTGGTGATCAGAAAATTTTCTAGCCTTTTGAAAACCCAAACACCATAATTGCCTCAATAAATATCACTCAGGTCATACTACTTGCTCCCACGAACATTTCTTTCTCTTTTTTAATCCACTTTTGCTTTCTGAAAAATACGCTGGTCTACAAAATGTGGCTTCTCGGGCTAAGAGGGTGCCAATCCATTGTTCTTTTCTCATGCTTTCCTCATGTGGGAACCGAAACATGCACAACCTTTTCTCCAAGGGTATCATTCGATTCCAAATGCCCTTGTTCAGATTTGAGACGTGGATACTGATGACAATGAAAACTCCATAATCTTGGAAGACGTTGCAGATACTCTTTAACTTTGGCCTTGTTACTTCACTAAAGAGGTTTAGGGTACTGGAGATTGAAGGTATCTAAAGTGGAAGAGCAACGTATTGTTAATAGGATAGACTGACAATTTCAAATATTGAAGGTGCATTTAAGATTTCTACTCAGAATGCTTTCCCTGTACAATCAGGCAATATCCCCACTGCATTATATAGATAGCTGCATAATGACATTGCTAGCCATCCTAGCACAATATTGCATACAACGTATCTACTCAGTAAGATTTTTTTTTTTAATTGAGTTCAAGTGTGTGGGCATTAACAACAACCTACAGGGAGCCCAAACAATCAGGCACCGATTAAACTATCTAATGGTAAAACTAAGCCATGTTTAGCACATTTCGTTTTCAAAAGCCAGAATAATCTCCTAGCAGTATTTCATTAAACTTTACCATGTATAGATTTTTCAAAAGTATTCATAAAACGAACAGGAAAAGTACTGGTCGTATGGTTTATATGAAATCAATATAGTTATGTATTCGTTCTATTCTTCATTAGCCAGAGACATCTTCACAAAAAAGAACTTAGTGGCACTGAATGGGATTCAAATCCCATCTTCTCCAGTGACTAGAATATTTCCCACCATGTACTGAAACGACAATACCTTGCATCAGGGTTGTAGGATTAAATGAGAAAATGGGAAAAGTCCCTGGGAACACGCCTAGCGTGTGGTGAATCTAAGCAAATGTTTACTGACCTTTACCTAACCAAATGTGAAGATGGAAGATATATTACACAGAGATTAATCACCCCACCAAGGTAATGAGACCAAGGCCTTAGAGAGCCTGCTCTGTTTTATAAACCAAAAGATTTGCACCATGTCGGATTTTCCAAAAGCATTTACTCCATAGATTAAGACGTAGGTGGGCATAAGCCCCATTCATTCATCCTGAAGAAATATCTTTAGAATTATATCACTCTGAGAAAACATATTAAAATTGCGTATTTCTTTCTGAAGTCTTATTCCTACTAAGTTAGTGAACCTGTCATCCGCATATAAAGAAGACTCACTTTCGAGGAGAATGAAAAATGGTTCTCCTCTATAATCAGGGACTCACCTCTGTAATCTCCCTAGTAACATCAGCCATCGTGACTCTGGCTCCCTAGCAACCATGTCTTTCTGTATCAGACAGCTTTGTGTGAAACACTTCTCACTGGAGAAAAGGGAGTAGGAAAGAGTCTAGGCAAAAATAAAAATAAAACATGAAATATCCATGAGAAATAGTATAATGAATGCTTCCCTGGGGATATGAAACAATTTTCTTATATAATTTCAATTTTAAAAATTGAAGTTTAAAGATCACAGATTTGTCAGAGAGCTAAATATATATGTGTTTCATCAGATAAATACTTTCTTTGTTCCAAATGGTATGCTAAAAGAGCAATAACATCAAAAGGGGCAGTTCTGTTCAAATTAGAAAGTTCTAAAAAGCAGTGTGCCAGATATTGCAGGAGAGTTTTGTCGTAACTAAACGCAATTTTGATGCCACAGTCTGTTTGAATCTGTAGTTTGAATCTTTCTGCCCTGCAGCTTCTGGGTGAGTTAATTTCTATATTGAATTGGTTCACAGCGCCAAAGGTCTCACAGACATAGGAAAGTGTAAGCAAACAATTCACTTTATTTGAAACGGATTTACTACTGGCATCAGGAACACTGTGTCCCTCCTGGCCTCATTTTATGACCATGCACCTGATGGGCTAGTTCCTGACACACTCATTCCTCGTCCGTGCTCACAACCTGCCTGAACCTTCCGCACAGGCCCTCCGTGCAACTTCCTCTCGGCTCCCCACTCGAGTCCAGGATTTTCTCAGCCCGAAGCAGTGATCACAGATAGCCAAACTTCATTTTCTGATTACTAACAGCATAACTTATGTCCATGTCTGAATGAAGAAAGTAGGAAAAAAATCATACTTTACAAAAATAATTGGCACCCTAAACCAGGAAACATTCCATATGGATATTCAGCAGAGTATCACCTAAAGAAATTATACATTATGCCTTAAAATCTTATTCTACACACAGAGGTATGATATCTTAGGGAAATGTTTTTTAAAATAAAAACTACAGTAACAAAACTAATCGTGTGTTAAAAAAAGGTATAGCACCTTAAAGTTTTAAAACTATTTTAATATTTCTTATATAAGGTTATCTTGAAAAACAGTGAGACAAAAAAGACATACTAGTATTATCCCCATGTTATAGACAGTGAAACTAAGATAGTGG
The DNA here is from genome assembly GCF_004115265.2 of Rhinolophus ferrumequinum. Taxonomy (NCBI): domain Eukaryota; kingdom Metazoa; phylum Chordata; class Mammalia; order Chiroptera; family Rhinolophidae; genus Rhinolophus; species Rhinolophus ferrumequinum. The sequence continues at coordinate 21,098,821 of NC_046301.1, read as the reverse complement.
TTTGTCAATGTCACATTGTAAATTAGTGACAGAACAGAACTAGAACCAAGATTTCCTAACCATAAGCTCAGGGCACTGAGAGAAATTCTGGACCTCCTTCAATTAGAATAGAGCCGAAAGCCCTCTTCATTGTGATTCAGGCTTTCCCCGCTCCAGATTAGCCCCAACTTAATTTATGTTCTTCCTTCCTTTCAGGCCAATGCCTATTGTATTTGTAGGAAAACAAGAGAGACTATGCTAATTGAAATATCTGGCTTTGCAGCTCTTCTTACAAGAGAAGGAGAATGACAAAACCATAAGATAAATGTCACTAACCAAGATATTTAACTTATAAACGTAACATATAGGTGAATTATATAGAATATTAGATCTTAATAAATCCAAGGGGATAAAACTAGGGCGGTAGGGAGTTTCGAAATGCTACAGAGGGTGGGGGTAGAGGGACTGCGGTTGTAAGTGGGACAATTCGGGTATGGAATAATGCCTAGTGCACAGTCTCCCTCTCGAGAATCTAGAAAAATGCAGTAAGGGAAAGAGAAACAAAGACGGAAGGACTGACCATAGAAAAAGTATTAACAAATGATATGCCATAATGAGCATATTTAATACTAACTAGGTAGACAGGAAAACTCATTAGGGCTTATGTTCAGGGCATGCCATCCTGAAAAATCATGCTAGGGCTTATTTTCTGGTTAGGTCTTATTTTCAGGGAAATACGGCATATATGTAGTGCTTGGCTGCCAAAAGTGCAAGTATATGCCCCAGGGCAGAATTTATGTCATTCCACACTAGCCTGGCTTCTCAGTACTTTTGGTCTTAAACACAACAGAATTTATATTCCAGTGATAATTATAAAATTAAACTGAAATTAAGAAGGCAAGAAACATACACGGAAAACTGTGAAGTACATTTGGGGAAAAGTTCTGCCTTGGCAGCCATCACTCCTGGATTCTAGCGATGGCCCGTCATTCACTAGCTGTGTGATGGGGAACCTCTGGGCAAATCACTTGATGTCTCTTAGTCGAAGTTCCATCAGACATAAAATGAGTTTTTTGGAGAGCTCTGAGTTTCTTCCAATTCTAAAGTTGTATGAATTTCCAGATGACTCACATCAGATTAGAGAACTGTAGGGTATAAATTGTTAAATGATTTTACCCATCACTTTTGTTTCTAAATCCCTAACCATTTCTGTTACATCAATTGAAAGCATTATATAAGTTGAAATCCTGGTCCTATAAAGTAAAGCACAAATAACTTAACTGATTTTACTCAAAACTATGTATCTAAGATTCAGATGTTGTAATCAAATACATTAAATAAAAACCAGTCCTTCGGGAAAAGATGAAATAGTAATAACACTTTTAATTATAAAGAACCAACGCCTCACAAACAATCTATACAATTTACTTCATACACAATAACCTTTTGTCATAATTATCTTAAAAGAAAATGAAACATCTTATGAATTCTTTATTATTATTATTTTCCCATGTTCTAAGAAAAAATTTAAAGAAAACTGATTAATTTTACTTTCTCACTTGGAGGCAGAAATAAGTACAAACTATCTTATTTTAGCGCTTATAGATAGGTTGAGTAAGAGTACGCAGAAAGAATTTAGCCATCCAAATTTGCTTATAGTGTTGTCAGGATTGAAGCTAGATCTTTGAATTAAGTGACCTTGCTGAATTACAACAACAGCAAATTATAAACTGGATTTTTCTCAGGACCATAGAGAATGTCTTTTCCTATACCCATCAATGCTCTAAATGTTACATATGAGGGGTTTATCAAAGATTATACCTCAGTAAGATTAAAGACCATTTTTCTAACCCATGTAATTAATTTCACTTGCAGGATGTCTCTAGAAATCAACCTAACCCAGCTCACTCTTACTTTGAAAGCCAAATAGTAGTAATTCTGAGACTCTTCTAAATGTGATAGTCATCAAGAGATTCCTTGATATTGGGCACTACTTTTAGCTACTTCTAGGCAATAAAAATAGCTAACTCAACAATCCTTTTCAGAATTTACTTATAGCTTATTTCATCATCTATTCACAAGTTCTTCTTTAGTGCCCTCTATGGAGGCACTCTGTTAGGTGTTTTCCCTCATGTGTTACATTCTAATGTGGAGGGGCAGATAACAGATGATACACGTTGTAAATATCATGTACTAGAAGACGATAAGAGCTGTGGGGAGAAAAAAGAAAAAAAAAGTAGAGCAGGGTAAGAGGGATAGGGTAGAAAAGCACGGAGTGATTTCAAGTTGGGAGGGGATTGCACCAGGCTTTTGTACTAAGTAACTGGAAGGATGGCATTGCCATCACATCATATTAGGAAGGTACAGGGAAGAGCAAGTTGCAAGAAGGGAGGGTCATGGACATGTGGGCTGGAGTTTAGAGATTAGTTCCATTTGGGATATGCCAAGACTGAGATGTCTATTAGAAATGAGCATCTGATGATCCATTTCATCCTACATTATATTAAAATGGAGCAGGCGAGTGATTTTTTTTTTTGTCACACTCATTCAGAGATTGAGGGGATAATTGGAAACCTCTAAAGAAAAATGAAGATACAGATGTCCTAAACATCCACTAGGTTTCTAATGAGAAGCATCTATAAATATCTTAGGTTTTGATATGAATGAAGTTTAAATCTTTCCATCTAGTCTTGACTTTTCCATATAAGAATATTTGTACCAGGTTTTACTTTCAGAAATATAATAAACTTCATAGGAAACAGACACTTGAATCTTCAAAGAGAGAGAAGCAAACTATAAACCACATGCTGAGGTTTCACAAAGAGAAGAAACAAATTTCCTTGGGGATATGGAAATCTAACACAATCTACTTTTTCTTCTCTGGTTGCACAAATTTCCATTGGCCAGAGACCCAGATTCTGAAAAAAAAAGAATGCTATAGCTAAAGAAATTCAACAGTGGACATTACCTCCTGCTGCAGAACTGATGTCTTTGAATTTAAGAGAATGTTGTTGATTAACTCATAAGAATCTCTAATTTTTATGAAACCCAGATAATATCTAGAAAAAGTAGCTATATTATTTTTTTAACTCAATGTTTTGTTTGTTTAATTTTTTTATTGAGGTAGCAATGGTTTATAATATTATATAAGTTTCAGGTGTACACCATTATAAATCGACCTCTGTACATATTATATCATGCTCACTACCTAAAGTCTAGTTTCCACCTGTCACCATACAAGGACTAGCTCATGTGAGACATTTTGCTCTGCCTCCACCTCCCTTCACGTCTGGTAACCACCAGTCTTTGCCTGCCACTAAGTTTTGCTTGTTTGTTTGCTTGCTTTGTTTACTTGTTTTTGTTTTTATATTCCATATATGAGAAATCATGAGGTATTTGTATTTTTCCATCTGACTTATTTCACTTAGCATAGTACCCTCAAGGTCCATCCATGTTGTCCAAATGGCAAGATTTCACCTTGTTTATGGCTGAGTTGTATCCCATTGTATATATGTACCACATCTTCTCCATTGATTCATCTGTCAGTGGACACTTAGCTTGTTTCCATTTCTTGGCTATTATAAATAACACTGCAGTAAACATAGGGGTGCATATATTTCTTGAATTAATGTTTTTATATTCTTTGGATAAATACCCAGAAGAGGAATTGCTGGATCATGTGATAATTTTATTCTTAAATTTTTGAGGAATCTATATACTATTTTGCGTGGTGGCTGTGTTAATTTACATTCCCACCAGCAATGCATAAGGGTTCCATTTTCTCTGCATCCTTTCCAATTCTCGTTGTTTCTTGTGTTTTTCATGATAGCCATTCTAAAAGCTGTGAGGTAATATCTCTTTGTGGTTTTGATTTGTATTTCCTTAAGAATTAGTGATGTTGAACATCTTTTCATGTGCCTGTAGGTCATCTGTATATGTTCTTTGGAAAAATGTTTTCCAGATCCTCTGCTCATTTTTTAATCAGGTTTTGTTTTGTTTTTATTGAGATGTATGAGCTCTTTATATATTTTGGATATTAACTCCTTATCGAATGTATGACTTGCAAATCTTTTTTTTTCCATTGGCCAGGTTACCTTTTCATTTTGTTCATAGTTTCTTTTGCTGTGCAGAAGCTCTAGCTCTTTAGCTTGATGTCATCCCACTTGTTTATTCTTGCTTGTTTCCGTTGTCATTGGAGTTGATTTTACAATAACATCAGTAGGATGTCAAGGAACTTACCACCTTTATTTTCTTCAATGTATTTTATGGTTTCAGTTCTTACTTTCAAGTCCCTAATCCATTTTGAGTTAATTTTTATATATAGTATAAGACAGTGGTCTAGTTTCATTCTTTTGCATGTGGCTGCCCAGTTTTCCCTATACCATTTACTAACGAGACTTTTCTTCCTCCATGGTATGTACATGGATCCTTTGTCATAAATTAGTTGTCTATATCAATGTTTTAAATTTACATAATAAAATTGACCGTGTAGTGACATGAAAAAAACTGACTTTCCAGTAAACTAAAATGAAGATTTTTAAGAAGTGAAAGAACAAGTGGTTGCTGTTCCCATCAAATACAGTACACCTTTGAGTAACTAGAGGATCTCTTCTTCATCATCACTTTTAGCATTTCCCAACCCGGATCTCCCTCATCTTAATCTGTCTTTGTACTAGATTTTAAAGTACTAGATTCATAATAAGGACCTTTAAAATCATAATAGTTTGCAAAGTACACACACACACACACACACACGCACGCGCACACACACACATATGTATATTTATACAAATACACATACTATATATATATAAACAATATATACATGTACACACAATATATGCATATATACACCACACAAACAAATATATGTGTATTTATACAAACACACATACCATATATATACACTATACATAAATACACACATATACATACAATATATGCATATATACACCATGCACACACACACACACACACACACACACACATTTCTTAGTATCTTTTCAGTTCCTTAGCATTCTCATCTATATATATATTAGTTGAGACTCAGCAAACGTTGTTAATCTATTGATTGCCCCTAAGTGTGTCTGAAATTTAACTATTAAGACAACATTTGAAATAATTTATTGCAATGTCATTTTTATCCATAGGGAAATGACCAAAATGTTGAAGGTGATGGAAGATATTAATTTTAAAGTATCTTGAAAATTATTTCTGAGTCTGTTCTTCAATAACTGTAAATGGATTTTTAAAAGATAAAAATGTAAAATTAGAAAAGAAAATTCCACTTGCTTTATATCTATAGCAGAACTGAATCAGATTACTTGGATTTCTGGTCAAGATTTCTGCTTGATTAACATTTTATGATTCATTTAAAATGTCATGTAAATTATAGAGCATCTCGGAGCCAAGCCGGCTTTGATCTGTTAGCATTTTATTACATCTGACAAACCACAATTTGGTTTGTTTTCATTTCTGTAGTGTTTAACTAAAGTAAAAAACAAATTACATGCAAACTATGATTAAAAACTTGCTATGAAAAGAGTTACCATCATTTTGCTTTAAGCTTGTTTATCGGAGTATAATCCCATTCTCTAGCTTTTAAGGAAAAGAGGCAACTATCTTAGTTAATTACTGTTTCATTGCTAGTACCCGAGAGCAAGCACAGTTAAGTGTTCAATGTTCCAAAGTAATTGGCAAGGACTTAGAACCAGGACATATAAATTTGCACTAACAACTTAAGCTAATTGGCAAAATGGAAATAAATACAAGAATTTAGTGATTAAGCAATACCGAAGTAAAGAGAACAGCTGACAGTGAGCACAATCCAAGAACACAGGTCCAACTAAACCTGTAGTGGTTACAAGACACTTTAATTGGGATTTCGAATGAAATAATGCGCTCAGATAGCCTCTGTTTAGTCACTGTGTGTGTATACCTGATAGGGAAATATCTTTGTCAACAAAGGGCCACAATAAGTAACAGCTCTTTATGTCTTCACTTTGTCTAAAATATACACCTTTAAAGCAGAGGAATTTATCAACACAGAAAAATACCTCAAAGCATTATTTGTCACACGAATTGCAAAAGCTGTCACTATTGCATTGAAAAAGTCCCAAAATGCATCACGTTACTTGAGTAATGTGCAGTAGAGGAGATGTTTCTCCCTAGGTGAGAACCAAAAGTACAATATGCACCAGAGGGTGGAACGCCATAGGTCACTGGCACTACTCCAAATAATGTCACAAAGTGTTATGATTGTGTTGTAGCTTGGTAGCCTGACATCATTATTAAATAGAGCTTGTCCTCTCCAGAACAGTTTGGTGGTGGTGGTGGTGGTGGTGGTGGTGGTGGTGGTGGTGTGTGGCGAGTGCTTCCTTACAAACTTCAACTCTGCAAATTATTTTTAAAAACTTGCTGGTTGAGAGCCTTGAGGTGGAGTCCAGTAATAAATTGAAACAGATGCTGTTCAGTTAGGGCAGGACAGAGCAGTGAGGCAACAGGTGTTTACAGGGTAAACCACATCGGGAGGGTGGGTCCACCTGCTCATTGGATGGTAGCTCAATACTCATGAGGCCAGCAAGAGCAAAGAATTCATACAAAGTGCCAAAATCTTAACTTTGTGTTTCCCTTATTTAAACGCACATCAATAGTATGCCTTCCCCCTACATTCAATCCCACCCCCCAACCCTTTACCTTCTCTTCAACCCCCTCTGGCCCATACCACAGACAATGGCGATTGTTGAGGTCTTTAGGATCTGGTCCCCATTCTGTCTTTCCAGACTCATCCTCCATCCCTTACCCACCACCACCTCCACATTTCCTAAGTCCCCATTGCAGCAAGCTGTTCCCCATTTCTATATTCTCCACACTTTTATGACTTTTTCTGTCTCCCAAGGATGCCACTAACTGGCTTGGTCTCTCATCCTTGGCACAGTTCAGTTGCCACCTCGTCTGTGAAGTCCCCCCTAGTTCCTCCCCATAAAGAGTGGTTCGGAGTCGGGATATGCGTGTCACGTACTAGGGATATAACTCCTGTTGGCGGGATGAGGCCTGTTTTCTCATTTGTAAAATGAGAATATTAACATGTGTGTATCACTGTCAGCTGCCTCTCAGAGTTATTACTAAAATTAAATCTTTAACACAGTGCCTGGCACAAAGTAAGTACATAAACTGCTGCTACAATTATTATCACCTGTTCTCCCAGAACAAACACTTCGTCATAATTCTAGAATAGTGTTTAACATATCACATAAGAATTATTCCCTTCGTCTCCTCAGCTACTAGCTACTAGGTTGGTGCAAAAGTCATTGTGGTTTAAAAGGTTAAAAATAATTGCAAAAAACACAATGACTTTTGCACCAACCTATTAGATAAGCCCTGCTCAGCTCTGCGTCTTCAGCGACCAGAAGGGGGCCCAGCACATCATATGTGATCAACACATGTATGCATAATCAATGTACGCACAGTAAAGTACTCAATCATCCAATGGTCATACTTAATGTTCTTTATAATTGTGTTTTAGGGTAGTCTCCCTTGAGGATTTCAGATATGGTTCTTTCTTATCCACAGCTGTAGGGATGAAATGCAAATAGAAGAGTATAGTTCCCTAGTACTGTGGTTTGGAAATCAGTGGCCCCAAAGTCGAGGTGAAGGCAGGTCTGCAAATAAGAAGGTAACACATAGGAGGGTACGAGAGAGTCTGTCTCGGGGAAACTGGGTCCCACTGAACGTTGAGTCCCTCAGCTAGGGCATGTGGTAGAATGTGCATGGAAGAGGCCACAATCAAAAATTACAGACAGAAGGGAACAAACCATCACAGCACAGAATCTGCTAATGCAACAAACAGCATAATTCACAACCTAAGAATTACAGGTAAAACACAACCTAAAATTGCTTTAAATGTGAAAACAAACAAAACAAATTACACAATTTATGAAGCAAAGACAAGCAAATTTTAAAAGCAACTAAACAAAAATATTAAAAATAAAAAAACATAACCAGTGCAATAAAAATCTCGGATGGATTAAAGAACACTCTGGACACAGGTAAGGAAAGAATTAGTGCCTGGGAAGATACATGTGAGAAAGAGAATGACCTGTACCTGACATCCTGAGCTTAAGAAACATGGCACAGATTCAATACTTAGGAAGGCACTTGCATACATAGAGAGACTGAAAGTAAAATAAAAACATGATAAATTCAGTCAGATTGACTCTTTGCTAACACCATGTAATGCTATATATTCAATAGCTACCAAGTTATTTACTATATCTTCGACAGAACTGTATGAATTGATTTTAGTACCAACATTCCTATTAAATAGTTATTCATATGTTGCCTAATATTAAAAATAATGAACTTCCATCATGATATATAATGATTACAAAACTATTTCAGAATCTAAGGAGGATACGTAGTTGAGTCATAATCTCCCCCCAAAAAAATGCCATACACTGAACATAACTTAGAAATGTTGGCAGCCATACAATTTTGAACTGTATGATTTGTAGTTTAAATTGTAAAGAAAACATGATTAGACAAAAACCTGACCTTTCATGCTTGAACAATTTCAAAACATACATGATAAAAGAAAACTTTTTCATGTATCTTCTCAAACAACTAATAAAATTTGGGAGTAATCATAAAGTTACATCTGTGATTTTCTTCCTTAGTGAGTGAGAGAGCCAATCTGTGGGCAGTCATTGGGTCTTTCGATCTAGGAGGTTGCAGGCCAGGGCTGCATATAACAAGCTGTGGGATGGATGGAGCCATTTGTGTAAGTAGAAGGTGCTGAGAGCAGCTCCAAGAGAAGCATAAACTTCAGGAACACAAAAGGAGCCAGGATGCCAAAATGGCAAAGAGAGCAACACAAAGATCCCATCTCAAAGGTGAAAATGAAGGAAGGTCTGATTCCAGCCCTTTCTCCACATATCAGAAACACCTTTAACATGAATCTGACATTAGACAGAACATAGACATTTCCTATTATCTAACATCAGTTACTGGAAGCAATTACTGGAAGGTGCTCTCCAAGACTTAATATGTTGAAATAGTGACAAGAATAATAAGTCTTTGCACGCATATAGCATGCTTGCAATTAGGATTGCATTGTATCATCTCTACTTCCCTGTGGGTAGGTCAGGCTTGTTAATTGTCATCATTTTACAGGGAAAGAATCTGAGAAACCTAGTGGTTAAGAGACTTGCCTCAAGTTGCCTAATGAATAGAGCTAGTAGCTTTTTCTCATTTCACCATTAATGAGGTTGTGTTGAAATTGCCCTTGCTCTTGGAGAGAATTGGAGGCAGAGCAGCAGAACACACCTTTGTAACAGAGTTCTCAGCTGGAGTCAAGACAGTCCCATTCTCTCTGCCCAGAACTGTACCCACCATCTTCCCGCCAGTGTTCACTATCTCTCTGGCTGATCACCCTCGACCCCTCCTTCTCCTTCACTTCCAATGTAACCTAAAATCTTGGCAAGTCTACCTCCTACATGCCTCTCGACATTTCTTCCCACCGAACCACCACCATCATAGCTAGAACTCCATTGTCTCTTGCCTGGATTGCAGGCATCCCAGCCTGTAGACTTGCCCACACCAATCTGTCCCTTGCTCTGCAGTGACAGTAATTCTTCTAAAACCACATCTGCTCAGGGTTGTACTCTGCCATGTCCCCTTCAGTTGTTTTCCAGTGACCTCAGTATTATATATAGCCCAACTTCTGAAATGGCTTATAAAGATCGTTTTGACCTTACTCCTGCTTATCTCTCTGGTCTCATCTTTCATCACCAGCCCTCTTACTCTGTGCCAATCATGAAAAATTGCTTTAGGACCTCCATCCCACCATGCTCTTTCATGTTACCAAGCCATGTCCGTGCTATTCCTGCTACCAGGAACACTCTCCCTTTCCTCCCCCCTTGTGCTAGCCACCTCCTATTCTCACTCAGATCTCCTAGCTGTCATTTTCTCCAGGAAACCTTGTAATGTTGTATTTGCTCTAACTTGACTGTATCTCCTACTTGAGTGCATTGTCTATGAAGGTACAGTATGTCTGACTTATTCACTACTGAATCCGTAGTGCCCATGAAGTGTTTTTCTTTATATCATTTTTAAACTTTTATTGCAATATAAGATAGTTACAAAGCACATCCAAATCATAAGTAAAAAGCTCAACAAATTTTCACAAATCAAAAACATTCTGTATCCAGCACCCAGAGTAAGAACTAGAACATCGCTTGCACCCAGGAAGTGCCCCACTGTGCTCCTTCCAGCCAGGACGTTGCCCTGGGTAAATATAATCCTGGTTTATAACAGCATAGATTCATTTTGTATTTGCTTTTACTTTACATAACCATACAGTGCATTTGCTTTTACGTCTGGGTTCTTTTGTTCAACATTATGTTAGTAAGATTCATCTATATTGCATGTGGTTATAGATCATTTATTCTCACTGTAGTAATACCCAATAAATTTTGGTTAAATGGATATAATGAATGAAACAATGATCTCTAAAATCCAAAAGAGGAAATAAATCTCCACATGTCATGGAATGAAGAAAATGGACCAACTCTGATCTTCAAACTGAGTCCCCTAATGTTACAGGAGATATAAGATACAGTCCAAAAATATGTGTCCCGTGACCCTCCCCCATGTCATAATAGCAAATGGAAACATCAGCAGCAATAGGCTCGATCCCTCTTTTTCTGTTGTTTTATTTTTAAGGTGTGTCACTTCCATAATCAGAATTGCAGAGCCAAGTGCAAAGGGTATCATTTGAATTATAAGATGGTGACTAGAACACAATCTTCCTGGATGTTACAAGCAAGCAATACAGACGTTAAATACGGAGTGACTTCCTGCTTTTTGTGCTTTACAGTATCCCTTCTGATATGCCAAATGATCTGTGAATCCCATCTGTCAGGAGTTAGGAATTTCAAGGCAAGTGAAGGAAGCAGCAAAATGGAAAGTGCTAGAAAAGGGGCAGGATGCAGGGAGAGCCAGAGGATGCATGAGAGCGTCAGGTGGGGTTCCAAGAAGGATTGCCATGGTTTTCAACTCTGGCTTCAAATGAAAATCATTTGGTGAAAATGCTGATGCCTGGGCTCTATCCTAGACCAAGTATTGCAGGATCATTGTGGGTGGGGCTCTGGCATCAGTGTTTTTTCAAAGCTTCCCAGGTCTTCCATGCAACCAGGTTTGAAAACCACTGGTTTAAAACCAGGACCAGAGGGAGACAATAAATGGACACACCTGCAGTTGTTCTCAAACTTTATTGTGGGGAAAAGTCACCTGGGGACTTCTTTAAATGGTGGATTCTCTCAAACCCGCCCACACCACCCCCAGAAGATTAGATTCAGTTGGTCTGGATGAGCCCTAGGAATCTACAGTTGTAGCAAACTCCCCAGTGAGCCTGAGGCAGCAAAAACCCTCGGCAGAAGATGGCTGATAAAGACACAGAAGAAGAAGAAGAGGAGGAGCTGTGATGCTGTGGGTAACTCCTCGTCTTGGTGTGGAGTGAGCACACTAAAACTCAGTCCTGAAAGAGGTAACAGATTTCATTTCCTAAAATGAAGTTTGGTGTAGGATAACAGAAAATAGGAGTACTTATTAAAATGTCATTTGCTCTTAAATTTAAGTCTTTCTGAAAATATCTGAATACTTCTGAAGAAGCACCAGTTACCTCTTCACCTTCCTTGACTTTTTACCCAGCAGCAAACCCACCAGGCTAGTGTGAAGGCGACGCACTATTTGAATAGGTCCCATAATGCATGATTTTATACAGGGGAAATCTGTATAACTGGGAGTGTGCTTGGATATGATGATTATGTGATGCTTAAGAAGCATCCTTTAAAATTAACACCAGACAGCATTTCAGAAAGCCAATACGAAGGCTTTATTCAAATGACCAAATGAGGAGGAGGCATTAAATGGCCTCTGAAGTTCCTTTCATTATAAGAGATGAAGGATTCAATTTTAGAATATCAGTTTTTTTCTTCCTGAACACCTGCTAAATGATCTTTGGTATTTAGTCATCTGCTTCCACATTCCAAGAGATTGCAATATAAAAAATACTATACTGAAAGCAACTATTGCACAAGATGTTATTCAACAAAATTTAAGGGAAGGGTGCATCCTGGAGCATGCTCAGAGTCCCAGACATCCTAATCAGGATGTGGATGCACCAGGTTGCCAATGCCTGTGTGACCTTTAGCACATTGCTTGGCCTTTCTGCTCCATAGTGCCCCTGCCTGTAAAATGAAGCTGCTGATAGTAACTGCCCTTTGCTGAGCTCCTGTGTATGGGACTTTTGTGCATGCCTCTAGATACAATAATTCTGTGATGTATTATTATCCCATTGTATACATGAGGAAATTGAGACTCCAAGAGGTTAGGTAACTCACCCAACGTCAAGTTTCTAAATGGCAGAACTAGAAACCAGTTTCACTCTCCTTGACATTCTTGGGGCTTAGAGCCCGTGTCTTCGTCACCGTTGTGTTCCTTGGGTCCAACCCATGTAGCACACTGCCTGGCACATAGCAAGAGTTCAGCAAATATTTATTAAGTCAGTGAATCAACCTAGCTCTAAAACCATGCTTTTTATCCTTCCAATTGTTCTGTTATATATGCATCAAAGTGGGCACTAGTATTAGTATTCCAAAATAAATTTTATAACCCAAGGTTAGAAACCTTCGAAGAGTTCAGCACTTCGTTTCAGGGTTGTTGAGAAAAGGGCCAGTGGAGCTGTTGGGTGGCAGTTTGCTGTGGTAAACAGGGACTAGGGTAAGACAAGAGTCCAGAAGGACTCCCTGACTTCTTAGTTTTGTAATTCTAAGGCTAGTTACCTAATCTTAATGGCCTTATCTGTGAAAGGCAAGGCAAATCCAGAGATCCCTGCAGTTCATTGAAACGCAAACTTCTATTGTACACACTCCTTTATTATTTAAATATAAAGGCCTGACTTTAAATATCCTCCATCATTCATGTACCTGGGGCAAAATCCAACTGCCTAATTTGTACAGGAGTGTCTGTACCTGGTGTTGACTCCTGAGACCTTCTGCAGATCATATTTATCTGAGGATCTGCAGTCCTGGTGGACTGTCTTCAGTCTATACATAGTCTCTTTTTCAGATTACAGAGAGGGACAAATCAAATATATTCAGAGTGTGAAAAGTACTTCCATTTCACTCAACACTCCTTGAGTTTTCTTTTACCAAGATCAGCCCACAAGGAATTTCAAAAACTGTAGAAAACTCCTTGCAAATAAAACTTCGCAAGATACGCGTACAAAGCATGTTCAGGAAATGGAAAGGCCCAGAGAATCAAAAATTAGTCTACAGTTAGAATGTTATACTTAACAATTGTGGTCATGGGGTAAGTAAGCTACACAATAATCCTTAGATCAGTCAGATAAATAGAAATGGGAATCTGGAGATTTCTACAGACCACCTGGGAGAGGGAATAGTAAACCAAGCTTAGATCAGAGGTAACTCCTTTGCTATCTAATTTCATGAAGTAGCAATTCCTTTTCTATCATCCAGTCCAATGGCTTGTTCCACTCTCACTTTTTCAGTTAATATGCCTTGTGCTCCTACTATGTGACTACAGTGGAAAATATCAAAGAAGCCAATAGAGAAAAGGACTTAGCTTTTTTCAGGGCGGCAGTGGGGGAGGGAAAGACACATGTACAAAAACTCAAGTGCTATAAAATAATACTGGTACTAAAAATTCAGACTGGAAACAAAGAAACGTGGGTTTTAATCCAGGCTCTAATAGCTGTGTAAACTTGGGCAACTTTTTTAACCTCTCTGAGTTCAGTTTACCATTTGCAATAAATAAATGATATTTATGACATCTACTGCATAAACTGTCGATAGTAACTTAATCAGATAATATATATAAAGAAGGTCATGGTGCCTATGATATATTTAATTCTCAAAAAAAAGGTAGCTGTACGGTGTGAGCAGAGGGGAGGGAATAATCCATTTTAACCAGGGTTGTGGTACAGACATCTTAGACTCATAATAGGCTCCATTACCCTCGATACCAAAGAACACCCCTTTCTTCTTAAAACTCACTTGGTTTTGCTGATACTGCAGTAGCCTGATTCCGTGTATATTCCTCAGCCTCGTCTCAAAGCCCTCTGATTCTTCGTTGACTCCTTTCTCTCTTGCATCTTCAAGCCCTTCTCCAAGTTCTATTACCTGAGTCCTGAATCCCCTGTCTTTACCATATTCCCCTCTCATGAGTCACCTGCCACATCTATGCTTCTCACCCCGTCATCTCCACCTTCAGAGCTGAGTGGGCCTCCAAACTGCAAGGGCTGAGCACGCAAAGCCAGGCACAGAAAATGATAGGCTCCCAATAACACGGTGCTAGGTTCACAGCAGCGCTTCTGAGCTCGTCTCAGGTGCAGGCCCTCCTTCCTAAGGTCTGTCTCTCATGTCAGCTCCCTGCGCTGGGGGAAACACTGCCACGGAAATCTTCCTAAAGTACTGCTTTGACTAGTTTTCTCTCCCACTTTGAGGTCACCTTCTGCCTCAAATACAGCTTCTCTGCCGGGGCCCCTTCTGTGTACTCAGCCATACACGAACCCCCTCTCCCCAAAGCTACTCTCATCGAGACATCTGCTTGCTGATAACTTTGGTAACCTCTTTATTTCAAAGCAATAATACATAGAAAAAAATGCCTCGCACTTTGCCAGGCACATAAAGAGTATTCGGTAACAATTTGCATATCTACCCCAGCTAGATTTTTTCAGAAACCACAAGGAACAGTTTTTCGGTTGTGCGATCAAGCACACATGTGGGCCTGCTTCTGCCATTTCCATGTGGTGACTCTGTATCCGCTGCTTCCTTCCCAAAGGGGCCCCCAGAGCTGGAGCCCTCTTTGCCTTCCCTGTTCCAGGGAAGACTTCTGACTTGCCTCTCCATGGTCCCAAGAATCTCTATCTCACAGGATAGAACCCTTAGAGCCAGAGGGGAAAACAAACTGTAGCTAAATTGTAGGTCAGGATGCAGGATATTTATAGAGCAGTATAACTGACTCAAAACCTGTGAGAAGAACAAGCAATATTCTAAACAGCGACTTGCTTCTTTCTGTAGCACAGAGAGTAGGCTTTTTATTGCTCAGTTAAACCTGGGCCTTTGGGTCGATAGGACAGTGAGATTTATGCTTCCCTAAGAATTATACCTTCTCCAACTGCAGATATCAAGACCAGGCTGGCTTTCAGAGAGGACACCTAGCTGGCGTCCTTTCACTGATTCGACAAATATTAAGAGTATGCTATGGCCACAGCCCTGTGCTACATCCTTTGTGGGGAAAGCCCTCAAGAAACTTCTAATCTGTAAGGAAGGCTAGACAAGTATGCAAATTATACCACTAATCACCTTCTGATGAACTCTAAAGAGAAAAGTGCATGGCGCTGAAAGGACTAAGGACATCAGAGATTGCATGTGTGTGGGGAAGTACCAGGAATTTCACGGATGTTCTGTTACTGGAACAGGAAAGAAAAGATTGTTGATAGGTAGAGATCAGGAGGAAGTTTTCTAGTCAGAGTAGCACAAGCAGAAAAGGATATGGAGATCTGTGTGGGGAACAGTGAATAGCCTAATCTGACTAGGATGTACAATATGTTTGCAGGAATAAAATAAGACAAGTTTAAAGAGGGACGCAACGGTCAAGGCATGAATGGCCGTAATTTCCAAGGGAAGACATTTAGTTTTAGTTTCATAGTAAAGGCACATCCACTGTAGGATTTTGCACCACCATGATCTGCACTGTGTCTTATTAACGTAAACTTCAAGATGATCTTAAAAACGTCACCTATGACTTAGCAAAGATACTCACCCATGTTTTTTGCTGAAATTCCTGACATAGTAACTGGTCTCCCATCCAAAACTAATTGTCTGGATGTATTCACGAATCAGTATATGGTTATTATGTGATATCTCTATTGTTTAACCTACCACATTCTGCCCCGATCACGTCGTTAACTATTTTCTCTCCAAATATATTGTGATATAATATTATATTGTGATATTATATTATATTATAATATAACATTACAGTATGATATTGTGATACAGAGACAATAGCTCACTGGTCAGTGTATTCCTGCCAGCTAGCACATCATTGACACGTAATGGATTCTTCCTAACATTGTGTGCACAGAGTGAATGGATGAGAGCACACAGGTAGGAGCACTGCAGCAGACTATTGGAGTACACCAAATGAGAGCTGTAGGCTTGAGCTCAGGTGGCCACACTGGCAATGGACATGAAATACATTGCAAAAATAGGTTAAGTCCTCAAACATTTTCTAGAGTAATAGTGAAAAAGTGCAACCATGTTTCTCTTTCGTGAGGTACAGGCCACCATAATAAATAGTGATTTAGGCTTATCGGTCTACGTATCCACCAAAGAAAATATGGATAGGGATACTGCTTGTAGAAAATATTTTTTATTCACCCAACTTTTGTATGCATGCTTGCGTACACACACACACACACACACACACACACACACACACACTCACACTATCCTTGATTCCTAGTTTTACTACCAATTAAGAAATAAAATACAAAAATAACAGTGACCCCCAAAAAAAAAGCAATGGCAATGAAAGAAAGCAAATAGATAACAAGTTTTTCAAAACATCTTAAGAAATAGTGATGGTTAACAAAACTGCTTACAGACAGTCATGATATAACCACTAATTTAATCTTATCACCACCAGAAAAGAAAAGATTAGGTTATCACATTATAAGTTATAAAAATATTGAATCATTGTATTGTACACCTGAAAATAATACAAATAATATAGTATTGTATACCAAGTGTAATTAAATAAAAATAAATAAATAAAATAAAAAATAAATTAATGTTTAAATGCTATTAGAGTAGCTAAACTTCAAAACACTAATAAGAAAGGCTGGAGAGGATGTAGAGCGAAAGGATGTCTGATTTATTGCTGGTGGGAATACAAAATGGTACAGTCACTGTGGAAGACAGTTGGCAATTTCTTACAAAATTAAGAATCATCCACCATTTGCATATCATCCAGCAACCCTACCATCCAACAATTGCATTCGTTGGTATTTACTGAAATGAGTTGAAAATTCACATCCACACGAAAGCCTACACACAAATGTTTATAGCAGCATTCTTCATAAGTGCCGAACTTGAAAACAACCAAGATGCCCTTCAGTAGGTGAATGGATAAACAAACTATGGTACAACAATGCAATGAATACTATTTAGCAATAGAAAGAAATTAGCTATCAAGCCACAAAAATAAATGGAGGAAATTTAAATTCATATTTCTAAGTGAAAGAAGCCAATTTGAAAACGCTGCACAATGATAATTATATGTCATTCTGAAAAGGCCATTTATAGAGACAGTAAAAGATCAAGGGTTGCCAGGAGGAGGGCGGGGGATAAATAGGAACACGGGATTTTTAAAGGAGTGAAATTTTTTTATGATATAATGGCAGATAGGAGCCATTATATATTTGTTAAAAAACCTAGACTATACAATACAAAGAGCAAACCTTAATGTAAACTATGGACTTTAGTTGGTAATAATGTATCACACTTTGTTCATCAATCTTATCAATTGTACCACATTAATGCAAAATAGTAATAACAGAGGAAACCGTATGTAAGAGTGAGGAGGGAATGTGTAAGGAACTCGGTGTATTTTCTGCTTAATTTTTCTATAAACCTAAAACCACTCTTAAAAAAATAATTCCATTAATATTAAGAAATACGAGACAAGCAGAATTAGTCCTATACTATCATATCGACCTTGTCCAAATATAATCTTAAACTAATAACAATCTAACCACCTGTATCAGTCTTAGTCCAAACAGGAAAACAGAAGCCACTGTAAGTATTTAAACCAGAGGGCATTTAATACCAATAATTGGGTACATAGGTGAAGTGGGAGATGAGAAATCAAAGGGGGTGCAGACAGTGAGGCCAACTCAGTGATTTACTATAGCAGGAAGTAGCTCCTACCCTCAAGCTGAAAAGACAAAGAGAGGAAGACATTTTATGACATCCAGGGGTGGGGACACAGAGAAAACTGGCACCACAGTGGCCTGTGGGAGCTGGAGCTGCAGAGAAGGCACTGATACCAACATAAATGATACCTGTGGAAGTGAAAGAGGAAGGAAAACCTATGCTTTTCCCTTGTACCCACCCTCCTTTCTCTTGTGGATGCCTTTTATTAGCTAACAAAGCTTTCGTGGGAGGATGAGCAATTCCACAGTGCGACCAGCTGCCCCCATAATACAGACCAGAGCACGAGAAAGGGGAGGCAAGGATGTGGGGCAGTCAGGCCCCAGCCTTGAATATCAGCAGGAAAGACTAATAAAAAATAATTATAATAAAACGAGAATGCTAGTGAGGTGAATTGGTCTGATTTTAAAAAATGTTGTAACCTTGGAAGTAGGTTTAGGGGGAAAAAAATGAAACAGATACGAAGACCAAAATTCAAAACGTACCAATAGTCATTTACCAGAAATACCGTCACTTATGGCCAGTGCCCACGCCATTTATAGTACTATCTGTACTTTCCCCACCCTAACAAGGGTGACTTGATTACATGACACCTGAGCCAATCGGAGTCTCTCTCTGGAAACCAGCAGCCAGAGAGACTAGCTGAAGGCATTAGATCTATAATGACAAGGAAAAGGGAAAAGAGGAAAAATCTGACTTTCTAGCTTCCAGTGAAAGGTCGTGAGAGGCACTCCCTGAATTCACACCAGCTTGAGTGGGTTTCTGTTTCTGCTAAAATCATCCATAAGAGAGTCAGCTATCAAAGAAACAGTATTTCAAATTTTTCAATTAAAACTTTTTCTTTATGATTCTTGTGATAACATGTGTGATACATGCAAAGCACATTTTATTATTAGTTAGTATTGATTAGACGTGAGGTAATTCTCAGAGTACCCGTGGTACATACTTGTACTGGCTTCAGAATAACAGCTCGGACATTGGTTGCCATCAAAACAATGAGCTCAGAAGAATATAATGAGGTAAAAGTTAAGGTTACCAGCTGTCTCACCACCAACAAAAACATTTTCTAAGCCAGTTGTAGGAGACATTCAAAAACACAGGTGCAAGGAAGATGTCCAGGCTGTAGGAGGAAACACAGAAGATATTTAAAGGCATTTTAAAAAATTATCTACTAAAAAGGCCTACATCAGGTTTTTTCCAACATGCCAGAGCTTAAAGACGCTGTATATTTAAAGCCTTAATAATAAATATTTACAGCCTTGATTTATAATAAATTCTTTCAACAGTTTTTGATTCTTCATGTTTTTCTATTTTACTTCCCTTAAAATCTTTGTCCCCTTCATCTGCAAAGGAATTCTAGAGTTGAGGTAGAATCACTGAGCCCTCAGCGCCTATCATGTGGTGTCCATAAGGAGTTATAGAAAAACACACACTGACATATGCATAAGGCAATGTAGGCTCAGGAACTGTAGGCATATTGACTAAGTTCCTGAAAGGATTTTTATTTGATTCTATTTCATTTGAGATAGAATATGACCCTACTTACGGGCATACTTTTATTTAATATTAAATTCTTCATAACTATAAAATTATAAGAAGGCCTTTACTTTGTAAAGATTAAATCAAAAGGAGATTATCATTAGAAAGAGAAACTTGGCATGATTATGTGATGAAAGTTCAGATTTCTCTTGCAGCCAGTGGTATATATATATATAGCAGCAAGATATATTGTGTTTTGTTTTTAAACACTCAAATGTGAAGAGTTATTAAAACTTTTAAAAACAGCGGATGTACCGTTGACAAACCACACACACACACACACACACACACACACCAGTGCATTCAGCACACGTATAGAAAAACTCACTGCCTATAGCTATGTTGAGAGTGATGAGCTGACTAGAACTAATTGAGTCATATCAGGAGAAGTTGTTTTCAACAAACAGTTCTCTTGTGCAATGGTTTCCAAACTTGGCTACTCTTCAGAACCCTACTCAGTAGGTCTGGGAGGAGCCTGGTTTGTGTCTCAGGGCTTAGTATTTCTTCCAGTTGTAGGCTAATGAATAGTAACTATGTTACAACAGGAAAGTCTACAAAAATCATCAGAATATTGGCTGCAGCAAAAATAAAGTTTAACCTGACTGGGAGTCAAACACAAGCCTCACCCGCTTCCTGACTACACAGATGTTTTGAGGTAACTTATCCCCTCTCAGGGGCTGTTTACAAACTGCCAAAGATTGTGCTTCAGATGAGAGACCTAGAGATCATCTGGTTGCGCGTTTTATAGACAAGGGAATAAAGTTCCAGAGACTTTTGAAATGAACAAGAGTTTTGTGCATCAAATTGAACAAAATATATCCTAGAAGTGAACTTCTTCAAATATGCACAAGTCTGTTTCCACCCAAACGAAGGAATGTCCTTTATGCTCGTATGTTATGAAAATTAGCTGTAGACACTCCACATCTTGTCAAATTGAAGGTCTGTTATGGGATACACATACATTTAATAGGGGAGATCTCCTTTTCACCCTGTTACATCGAACATTCCTAGAAGTACACTTCTAAAAATAAGTGCTATTCTTTTAAGGACTGTTATTTGAATCAATCAGATAGCACGTTTATCACTTTCTTTTTGTTAACAGAAGAAAATTGACTAATAGAGTTCTTACTAAAAGATCTTAATATAGAAATTTTGGAGTTAGAGACTCTTTTTTACACTCTCTGGATTGCATTTGTACATGAAACTATTTTTGGAAAAGTGTAGTAGTCTGTACTCTGTCAGGTATTTAAGTCATCTTTCAGTAGATGTCATTTTAAAAGTCATAATTTTGTATACCTTATCTCATCTGATCCTTACCAAAAAAAAATCGTTTGAAGTAGGATGATATTTTAATCTCCATATTTGCAGATGAACAAACTGGAATTTCACAAAGCTCAAGTAACAGCCTGAGACACTCTCAGAAGAGATTATTAGGTTGGTGCAAAAGTAATTGGGGTTTAAAAAGTTAAAAATAATTGCAAAAACCGCAATTACTTTTGCACCAAATGAATTATCAAGGTATATATCAGAATCTCTTGGTAGGGGAAAGGATATTTAAAATTCAGATTCCTAGGCACTGCCCCCAACACATCTGTATCTGAATCTTGGGAGCAGAGCCCAGGAACCACTGAGATATTCTAACCATTTTCAAAAGATTTTCTTAGTCCTAGGATTTCACAGAGACTGCTGTAGGTGTGAAGAGAAAGCTTAGTATCCTAACTCAGCTTTAACTCTAGTATGTTTTAGGTTTCTATCTACAATTTCGTTTAAAGGAAAAGTAGAGTGTTTAAAAAAAAAAAAGGTACCTGCATTTTTCAGATGAAGAACCCAGCCCCAAGAAGGCCAAAGGCCAAACAGCTCACCAAGACAAATCCAGGTTCTGACACTCTGATGCCTGTTCCAGGATTTTTTTTTTCCATTACACCACAGTGAATCTTCCTGCTATAGGAATGCACTCAGGCCTTTGCTATTGCAGAAGAAGATTTACAAATACCAGATACATTTACATAAATACAAAATGAGCACTTCAATGGAGATTTTTGAAACCATAGTCTTGTGGTTTTCACATGAACCGCTTGATTAAGCAGGTAAGCTGCAGGAACTCAAAAGCGGGTAGACGAGGGCTGGATTATTTGGGTCCACAACCTCCACTGCTCCACTGCTAGAATCGGGGATTGGATCTCTTTTCTTATCCTATTTACCAGGCATTTCTGGGCCTGTGAAAGCACAGAGTGTCAGGATCAGGACCTTTTTTTGTTCTTCATTCATTTCCTCGTCTGCTTAGAACAACATGGTGCATGATTTCCAGTGAAAGGTCACAACTGCGCGAGGAACAAGCTCAGTGTTCAGGCTACCTCTTATTAGGGATTCAAATATAGGCAACAGATAATAGTTGGCTAGAAGGAGGAGGTCTCAAGGAAAAATCTGCTAAGACTAGTCAACGGAGGAATACATGTCTTCAAAGATCATCTCATAAGACCCACAAAATATTTCTACCTATGTATATATGCTCTGATCAAATAGAACAAGCATTTGACAATTTGAGTTCCCTGTTCCTCCTTTTTGTAAAAAAAAAAAAAAATGTATTCTCTCCCCCAACCCACCCACCTCCACTCCTACCTCCAATGAATCTGTAAATAGAAACTCCTCGGATGTGGTGATATGTGGCAACTGTACATGTTGAGATTCATGCAATGTATCTGGATTACATTGAAATTCTCTAATAATACGCACCTAAGAGATTTATAATAAATACCCCTGGAAAGTATCTTGGACAGTTATATACTACAGGTACTATGACTTTTGACACCGTGGAGTAATCCAGTGAGGTCTCCAAAAACTATAATTTATGATGACAAGATGGACATGGAAATGAATTTGTATCTATTTGTCTTTCCTGGTTAAATATGGAGGGTGCCAAAAAAAAATGTATACACATTTTAAGAAAGGAAAACTGTATTAAAATTGTAATAATATAAACCGATAACAAAAGATGAAAGCAAGTCACATTTGACTTCTGCAATTACAAGAGGTGTTCAAAGTGGTTACCATCAGCGTCCAGACACTTCTGATTACAGCGAACTACTGCATGAGCGATGGTGACCAAGGTGTCCACTTGTATACATTTTTTTGGCACCCCTGGTATGTATGTAAGTACATATTTGTTCTAGAAACGTGAGGGACTCTGTGTGCCCTCCATCAGCTCTTGAAATCAAGGCTGTCATAGCTGATACAACATGACCTCACTGGCACCTAACTGAAGCCAGTTGTATCGAAGTGACGTGTGGGGGGAATGTGTTCTGTTCCCCAAGAATAAGGTGGAGATGAACAGTCATGATATATAGGGAGGCCAGAGAGATGGCAATGACCTGTATGCATTGAAGTCAGAAAAAGCTTTAAAAATAAGAATCTACTACAAGGTATAAAGGAGCCAAAGTAGACACTTTAGAGAGAATCTAAGACTCCATGAGTGAGATCGAGAAAGAGCAGTTCAGAGTTCTTTCTTCTCAGTGGGTTTCCACTTCTTGTTCTAGATTACATGTATCCTTCCAGGAAGCCCTCATTGCTTCAGTTCTTAGAGCTCGTCTCTATTCCTTTCAATCAGAGCAAAAATACCTAAATAAACATGCAGCAAGAAAAAGGAAATAGAAATATTGAATTTACGTTTTATTTCAGAAAGAGCCTTAATTTTGAAAACTACTGACTTTACAATATTCAAATGATTCACCTAAATATAAGTTTGTGGTGTAGTTCTGTTATTGTATGTATTTGTTATGGTTTTAAGAGAAAACAATGGTGCTAGCTGAAACAATAATAGAGGCCATGATGCTTATTGGTACTTTGATTTAAAAAATTAAAATTTAAGTGGCTTATAATTTTTAAATTATTCAAATCTTTTATGATATTCTTCCAATACAATGAAGAATTTAATTTAAAGAAAGTTAAGTTACCAGTTCAGGAAGTTGAGAGTTAAGTGAACACTAAACAGTCTGTAAGTTTTCACCAATTCTTTTCTTTAACATTCTACTAATCTGATGTATCTCGAAAGAGTCTGCCCAAATTTTTCAAAATAAAATTACCTCTGGGCTTCAACCATGCATTTTTCAAGCACAGATAATTTAAATTTAAAAGAGATTATTTCAGAAGTCTTTGAACAACTGAAAGGAATGGCTTAAAATGAAAATTACTTTCTCCTTCTGACACAGCATTGTACTGTAATGTGGAATTCTCACATAGTAAAATGTAGCAATGTCCTCCTGTGCTTCTACACAAAATAGTATCTAAATAGAAGCCATTATGGTTCCAGGGCCAGGACAGGAATTAGAATCCAGGGTCCAGCCTTCGTTCTGCTTCTAACACACTACGTGACCTGGACCATAGTCACCCAATCTACTGATTTCTTTGTTTATTTCTCTGAAAAACATTGAATTAGACTAAATCAGGTGCTCCTTATTACATTGAAATGACACTTGCCTTTTACCTGAAATATTCTTGAAGTTCATTTATAAATGGTAATGCCACCAAGTGTACTGTGTAGGATAGCTAAGCTTTGTAATAAATTCCATTTCTTTTCTGCCGCATGGGCAAGGTGGGGACAGCCTGCTTGGAGAGCAAGAAGAGAATGATTCTTTGTCTACTGAATGGGGACTAGAATACTAAATTATCCCTAAGGTAAATTTCTGCACAAAAACTACGATATTAATTCCAAATAGATAAAGTACATCATTGTTGCCCCTATCAAGTGATAGAATAGAAATTGGAGTTTTGACCCATGGACTGTTAAAGCAAAGATTTTCGGTACACGATAAAATGGCAAATAGCAGAGTTGGTGGCTCTCTCATGTGAACTTACAGCTGGAGAAATACCAACATACAATATGAAGGGGTGAAGCATAGTAGGTTGGTAACAATAAACCAGAAGTGGTTGTGGATAACCAAAGTGCTCATTTAATTCAGGAAGAAGATAACATACAGAAAATTAGAAATTAATATGGAAAATAAATTTAACTACGAGCCCTAATAGGTGTAATCTTCCAAAGAATAGAAAATGCAATAGGTAGAAGATAAGAAAGAATGCAAAGAAGAAGAAAACATATCACCTACAAAATAGCACAAAAGTACTTATATCTTAGCAATAACTACAATAAATGTAAATTATTTAAATTCACAGTTTAAAAGAAAGACTTTTAGATTAGACTAAAAAGAACAAGCTCCAGCAATGGATCCAATATAGGAGGAACACTAGGAGCAGGAGGATATAGAAAGGCTGAAAACAATAGACAGAGAGGTAAAGATGCATGAAATAAAGATGCAAGGTAAACTTTATGTTTTAGATCCAGCGTATAAAGTCCTGTCCTCACAACAACAAAAAGCTGTACAAACAGAAAGTCAGTGACTTTTCTTGAACAAATCAGAGAACTCAGTTTGCAGGGCAAACTGCCACCTTGAAATCTGGAGAGTCAAGAAAACCCAGAGTCACAGCAAAGACCGGCTCAACTGGAACGGAAGCTACTGAAGCTACAAACTGGGGGGCACACTTAGGTGGTAATTTTGATGAATTGCTGGAGATTTTGTACTAGCTTAAGAATGGAAAATATCCTAGGGCCACATGGTCTTTATCACAAGAAACACCACCAAGTTCTCAAGTTGAAGATCCAAGAAATATGCCCTTGTGGCTCCAGCAGGGGGAGGGGAGAGTAATCCTTGGGAAATACACCCACGGCCTTCTCTAATTAAAATGAAGGCCTACCCTCCAGAAAGAAATACTTTACTAGAACCTGTGCAATACTTGTGGAGAGAGGGATGTTCCTCTCACTCCAGCCCCTCTCTAGTCTTCTTGTCTCACCTAAAGGGAGGGGAGAAGCTGTACAAGAAGAAATTCTTGTGAAGATGACAAACCAAAGACACCAGTTCACCAAAAGACTGAGACTTCACTGGAATATTATAGAACGCTTTCCCTCCTGGCAACTTACGAACATATCAATGGGATTCCAGTGTAATAATAATAGATCACAATTAAAAGGGCTACAAGAAACAGACTCTTTCTGAGGAGGAATATTTAGAGAAGCTAAAAGTCAAGAAAAGTGACGAGAGCCAAAATACTAAGAGGGATTTGAAGCTTCTGGCACCTATACCTACAGAAAACATTAAACAAAGCTCAACTCCTAACCAGATAAACATAAATCATTAAATCAGAGGCCTATTACCTCAGTGTCTGTAACTGGTTACAACATGTCCAGTGTTCAACAGCAACAAAAAATGACAGGGCATGTCAAAAAGCAAGAAAAATACAGTGTGAAGAGACAAGCAATCATAAGAGTGAGATATGACACTGATTTTGGAATTATCTAACAGGAAATTTAAAATATCTATGAGTAATATATGAAGAGCTCTAATGGATAAAGTAGACAACATGCAAGAACAGATGGATAATACAAGCAGAGAGACAGAAATTCTCAGAAGAAAATCAAAAGTAAAAGCTGGATATCAAAAACACTATAACAAAAATAAAGAATGACTGTGATGGACCCATCAGTAGACTGGACACAGCCAAGGGAAGAATCAGTTAGCTTAAATATAAATCAATAGGAACTCTCCGTTTTGTCTCCACAATAATTCTATAACTCTAACGCTATTATAAAATAAAAAGTTTATTTTTTAAAAAAAAAAAGGTGTAAGCTGGAATAGCAATTTTAATATCAGATAAAATAAAACTCAAGACCAAAAACAATCATGAAAGACTAAGGGAACATTATGTGCTGATATTAAAAAAAAATAGATCAAGGACATAAATGAAAGAAAGAACATAACTTCACATTACATAAATCAAAAATTCACAGAACTACTATCTAGAAAAAAATATCAATCAATAACCATAGCTGGATATTTTATCATAGCCTTCTCAGAAGCTCTTACAGGCAGCAAGAAAAAAGTAAGCAGAGTCAGGGAAAATCGTAATTAATGAATAGAATTAATAATTATAAATAGTTTCGAATTGTAGTTTAAATGATGGAGTAAAGAAAAAGATGTGATAGCTCAATAGATGTCAAATAGCATTTGATAAAGTTCAACACAATGTATTTTAATCTCATAAACCAAGAATAGAATATACTTTCCTTAATTTGAAAAAGTCAGTATACCAAAACCGCTCAGTAATTCTCACTTTTTAACAAAATAATGTTAGGTACATACATTTAAGTTTTAGAACAAGGTAAAGATAGTAACTTTGCCTCTCCATAGCATGTCATCTGTTCACCTTGGCCAATGCAATAAAAAAAGGAAAAAGGGTTGAAAGAATTAGGACGAAAAACAAATAGAAAACTCTCAATATTTGTAAATGTTATGATAATATACATTAAAATAAACTCTTCATTTCAGAAAATGATGATGGGAAAACTGTATGTCCATATGCCAAAGATTAAAGTTGGAACCTTACCTAGTATCATATACAAAAATTAATTCAAAATGAATCAAACATCTAAACATAAGAGCTAAAACTATAAAACTCTTAGGAGCAAATATATAGCAAAAGCTTCATGACATTGGCTTTGGTAATGACTTCTCAGGTATGATAGCGAAGGTCACAAAAAAATAGACATATTGGACTTCATGAAAATTAAAAAAAAATTGTACACCAAAAGATACTATCAATAGAGTAAAAAGGCAACCTACAGATTGGGGAAAATGTTTGCAAATCACATATCTGATAAAGGATTAATACCTAGGACAATACAGAGAACTGCTAAAACTGAACAACAGAAAGCAAACAATCTATTTCAAAAATGGGCAAAGGACTTGAATGGACATCTCTCCAAAGAAGATGTACAAACGGTCAATAACTACATGAAAAATCCCTAACATTGTTAATCATTAGCAAAATGCAAATCAAAACCATGAGATACTACATCATACCTGTTAGGATGGCTACTGTCAAAAAATCCAGAAAATTGTTGGCAAGAATGTGAGAAAATGAAACCCTTGTACACTTTAATGGGAAGATATAATGGTACCACTGCTGTGGAAAACAATATGGTGGTTTCTCAAAAACATTAAAAGTAGAATTAGCATATGATCCAACAATTTCACTTCTGGGTATATACCCAAAAGAATTGAAAGCAGAGTCTCAAAAAGATTTGTATTTGTACCCACGTTCATAGCGGCATTATTTTCAGCAGTCAAGAGGTAGAAGCAAACCCAAATGTCCATCAATGGATGAATGGAGAAACAAAATATGGTACAGTAGATTCCCTTATCCACAGGGAATACTTTCCAAGATCCCCAATGGATACCTGAAACTGCAGATACTACCAAACCATATATATATATATATATATAAAATGTTTTTTTCTGTACATGCATAACTATGCTAAAGTTTATAAATTAGGCACATCAAAGATTAACAACAATTGATAAAATAATTATAACAATATACTGTAATAAAAGTTATGTGAATGTCGTCACTCGTTTCAGCGGATCCCTGCTGAAGTGTTAGTATAGAGTCAGTGCTTTCCTGCGTAACATGTTGCTGTCAATCAGAACATGTTTTTTGTTCATGTCTTCCACCCATAAATTTAATACTTTTTCCATCTTAACTAAGCACTTACCATGCACTGTGGCCATTGACTTTTGTACTTTAAGCAAAACTAGCTTGAATTTCTTTTTCCTTCTTTACAATTTGACGGAAAGAAAATTTGTTCTTACCATGGATTTTAGCAATCACAGCATATAATTGTTTGACTTGCTTACGTCAAGAACTTCTTTACAGCTTCTCTTTGGCATATCTGAATTGCCAGCATCACTACTCTTACACTTTGGGCCTGTTAAGTAAAATAAGTGTTACTTGAACACACAAGCACTATGATACAGCAACATATCTGATCCGATAACCCAGATGGCTACTGAGTGACTAATGGGCAGGTGGCATATACAGCAAAGAAATGCTGGACAATGGGATGAGTCCCATTCCAGGCAGAACAGAGTAGGATGGTGAGAAATTTTTATCATGCAACTCAGAACAGTGTGCAATTTAACATTTATAAATTGTTTCTTCTGGAATATTCCGTTTAGTACCATAGTTGACAATGGGTAACTGAAACCTCAGAAACCTCAGAAACCTCGGATAAGGTGGGAAGCTAATGTATGTACACACGATGGAATATTATTCAGCCTTAAAAAGGAAGAAAATTATGACATGTTATAACACAGAGGGCTTGTACAAAAAGACAAATACTGTATGATTCCATTTGTAAGTAGCACCTAGAGCAGTCAAATTCATAGAGACAAAAAGTAGAATGTTAGTCGCCAGTGTCTGGGAAAAGGGAAGAAATGGGGAGTTATTGTTTAATAGAACAGAATTTCACTTTTGCCAAGATGAGAGGAGTTCTGAAGATGGATGATGGTGATGGTTGCACAACAATATGAATGTATTTAATACCACTGAACTGCTCTTAAAAATGGTTAAGATAGTAAGTTTTATACTATGTATTTTACCACAATAAGGAGTTTTAATTAAAAAAATAAACTAATAAAAATATCTACCACATGAATTAACAAATAATTCAGCACAATTACAAAATAAAGATCAACTTATAAAAGAGAAGACAGTTCTCATATACCTCAAAACAAACTACAAAATAAAATAGAAAATAAGAATACCTTTATAATAGCAAAAACAATAATGTATTTAGAAATTATCCAAATAAAGAATGAAAAAGACCTTTACAGAGAAAAAGTTTAAACTCTCAGAGTTAAGGATAAAAAATGAGCAGAACTAAATAAATATAAAATACAGTGTGACATTGTAAATACATTAAATCTGTAAACAATTTTTCTTGAATTTAATGCAGTGCGAATAAAGATGCCAGCAGGAATTTTTTTGTAAACTTGACAAACTTTTTCTGGCATTACATGGAAGAACAAAGGTTCATACGTAGTTGTCAATTTGTCTTTTGTACTTCCTGATTTTGCCTTTCTATAAATTTTTCCCACAATGAAGATGTCTTTATTATTTTATTGGTTATGTAAGTAACGTTCACTGTATCAAATTTAAGCAACATACAAAAATGTGAAGAAGTCATCTCAAATTTCACTACCATATGATACTGCCTTAATACTCTGTAACCATCGATTGTCGCATTACTTATGCATACATAAACACACAATTTTATATAGGTGAAGTCATATCATACATTCTCTCCTCATCATGGATAGCTTTTCTCCACTGTCATCCTCAGTCCCGTGTAGCCATGTTAACTTTCTACTTTTTCCATAATCATGTGTTCTACATACATATATTGTTCTAATTCATCCTCGTGGCTGTAGAATATTACATATTGTTTGACTCATAATTCAGTTACATTCATCTCATTAATCATATTCTTTATTTACAGTTTTTGGTGAGTGTAAACAATGCTGTAGTAAATAAAGGTCCTTGTAAGTCATAGATTCATAAGTATTTTTATGGGGAAGATTTGTACTGTTACTTCTCTAATAGAGAGTTCCCTGAGGATAGAAATATTGAGGAGAAGAGCATTTATACATTTTTAATTGCAGTAAATATTGGTGTATTTCCTTCCCTAAGGAAATGCTATGCATCTTAATATTCCCTCCGCCAGCATGTGTCATACTATCCTTCCTCTCTATCCCTGTCTAATGAGTATGGAGTTCTATTTCATTATTTCTTCAATGTGGATTTCTGTTATTTGAATTTGTGCATCTTTTCACATTTGTTAACTATTTAAATTTGTTCTTTTCTGAAATGTCTATTCATACCTTATGTACTTTTTAACTAAGTTGCCTATCTTTGAATAATACAGAAGTTAATACTTTATCTGTATTACAAATGTGTTTTTCTTGCTTCATCATTACTTATTGATTTTTAATGGAATGTTTTGCCATATGAAAGTTTAAATTTTTTTATAGTTACTTATTTTTTATCTCCTATTTTATAGCCTCTGGATATCTAGTTTTGCTAGAAAGAGCTCAGTAATCTGTCTGTTGTACATTTATTTTCATAGATTTTCAGCTAAGTTTTATTTAAGTTTTATTTGTTTATTTCTAAGCTCTTATTTATCTGGAACTTTTTATAATAGGGAATATTTTTCTTTCCTTTCATATGAATAACTAGTTGAGCATTAGGTCAATTAAAAAAAATAAATATGACAAAAACTTAACCTTTCAGATATTAAGGCTTGGAACAAGCCACAGTAACTTGAAACAGTATGGTATAGGCACAAAAACAGGCAGTTCAATGGAACAGGGCAGAGTCCTCAAAATAGGCTAATATTTATATGTGACTTACCAAATTGTAAAGTTGACACTGAAAATAGTGAGAAAAGTTGAAAGATGGATTATTTAATGGATGGTCTTGAAAATTAGTTTCCATAGAGAAAGGCAAAGTGAAAAACAAACAAAGGTTTATTTCAAATGAATTAAAAACTTGAATATGAAAATTAAAATGATAAAGCAAATATAAAAAAATATAGGGGAATATCTTGGTGAATAGGGAGCAAAAAATACATATATACAGGTGTGTGTGTGTATAAATATACATATATAAATATACACATATAAATATATGTGTGTATATACACATATATATGTGTTTATACACATATAAACATATGTTTATATGTGTATATTTATATATGTATATATATATATAAAATTGGAGAATACCAAGTTTTGAAGAAAATATAGACAAATAAAAGCTTTTGTGCAGAACTGATGAGTGGTAAAGTGGTAAAATCTTTCTGAAAAGCAATCTGTCTGTACTTAATGAAATTGTGAATTTTCATATCTTAATCTTACTGTAATAGGAATATCGCAGAGAAACTCTTTAAAGACCTAAGAAAAATCATGGAAAAGCAAGCAATTTGCTAGTGTTGGTGCTGATTTGGCTCTGCTTTATATATTTATCATTCGAGGAATAGATAAATACAGTAACAGTGGTGCATATAATAAAATGCTACAAAGCAGTTAGGAAGAATGTACTAGATATACATGGGCCAATGCAGATAGCCCTTTAGAAACATGATGTACAGAAACAATTAAGAAAAACAAAGCAGGGTGATATCAGTAGCATAATACCAGTTACAAATAGTTTAAATGTATATATATTTACAGGTACCTCCTGCTTTTCGAAAATTCATTTTACACCACTTCGCTTTTATGAAATCACTTGTTTTCACAAACCGAAAGAAATCGTAAGAGGATTGTCACCTTTACGAAAAAAGGCAAAAAGTGAAAATAGTGTTCAACATTTATTTTGAAGGAAGCCATCACAGAAGCAGCACTCACTGGTAAGTGAAACTGTACTGTATGTACATTATTTCTACTTTATATAGGGTATGTATTTATCATATGATTCCTGCTTTTACTATATGTTAGTGTTATTTTAAGTTTTATGTGATGATATGGTTTGGTATGTTATTTTGGGGGTCTTAGGGGCACCTCAAAATTTGTCTCATATAAATTAACGGTAATTGCTTCTTTGCTTTATGCCACTGCAGCCTATGAAAGGTATTGTGGGAAAATGCTCTACTTTTGGGTATTGAGAGAAACCTGTATATATTATGAATATGTGCATGTATATACACACACCAGAATAATCTACATATTTCACATATACCAAAACATGTATTGAAAGTACTAGAATAGTTATCTACAGGGTGAAAAAACGGAGATTAGGGATAAAGTAGGAAACAAAGTAAAACAAGAAAGGCATGTTGCTTAGAAGAATGTGATGGTGTACCATACACTGAGGTGCATAATTAATTCAATTCTGTAACTTAGATCGACAGCAAAAACAAAAGAAGAAAAAAAAAGACCTATAAATCCCCTCATTTTTCACCTTTGGAAACTGAGATCCTGAGAGATGAAGGTCCCTATCCAGGCCACATACGTCCTTAGCAGCCATAGCTGAACAAACCACAGGTCGCTTTATTCCAGTGGATCCTTTGCACAAGCTTTAAACAATATAAACAGCATAAACATTTTCAGGGAATCTAATATGCTATAAAATGTACCCACTACATTTTAAGCAATCAATTTAACTATAGCATGGTTTTGAGATGGTCTTGGGTTTTCTCTGCCAACATCCTTTCCTGTGGGGCATTGCCCCACGCGAGGTCCCGAGGTTTCTGGTGGGACTGACAATTCCCAAAACCTTCATAAGCACCACCACCACCACGATGAGCACCTGATCCAGAGTAATATCATTGTACGCTCTCCCTAGGAATTGAGTCTTGAGCAGAACTACTTTGGGGAATGGCCCTCACCGAAGCAGAGAACCCTGCATTCCTGCTCTATAGATGGAAGCCGACGTTCCTATCTTTCTCAAAGTCTGCTGGTTCACTTCTACTTGGATTGTGGGGGCTCCCCAGCTTTCTCCTCCTCCCCCACCACGCCCCCCACAAACATTTTTGATTCGTTTTCTGGTTGCCTTTCTAAACGTAGTTTGCTAATTACAGCAAACTGTATTCAATAGACTGTGTTTTAATGATGCTTTGATATATGAATGGGCCCTGCAGGAGGATGATCTGTGTAGCCTTTGTTTTCTAAAATAGAATTCCATTAAGATGGGATGTTTAAGGGGGAAGGGGCTTCTCCTTCTGTAGCAAACAGAGAAACTCAAATCCATTCCACTGAGCAGTCCTTCCAAAAGGATGTTTCCATATGTTAACATTTGGAGGCACATTCAGCATGCTGAGCGTTAGGAGATGTGTAATCACTTGACTACAAAACTCTGACACTGTTCTTTCTTTGCTCTCTCTCTTCACTACCACGTTTCCTTCGCACCTCCCTCTTCATTAGAAGGAAAATATAAATCACGATGGGCAGCCTGGCGGTGGTATCCAGACAAAGGGTGCAATATTGGTTGCATGATTGTATATTTCCTCAGGATTTTTTTTTAATTCAAGTTTATTGGGGTTTTTTAATTCAGCATCTTTCTTCCACTGTTGAATCACTGCCCATGTGGAGTCTGCTATAGAGTTAATGAAGAAGTGAATAAATATATCAAGTACAATGCTGATACAGCTGCATAGAACATCAGTCATGACAGCTGAAATGCATATGCTGCTTGGGTTTCATGAAACTCAGAATATTTCACATATTATCTCACCTAATTTGTAACATCTCCGTGAGATACGTGGATAACCTTCACTATGCAGCACCTTTACCTTGGACGTCTAGAGCATCCCATGCACACTTTCTCCTCCTTAAATTTTTATAAGACAGCAAGAATATAAGGACTAGCTTCCTTTTTTTACACTGATGGAAATCGATGTTCAAAAGGACAATGATTTGTCTGCTGTCAAGTTGTACTTTGTCAACAGAAGTAGACATTGTGGTACCCAAAGGATGTCCCGTAAAAAACATCACCACAAGGAAAGGAGTAATAAAATGCTAAGATCAAAAGGAACAAAGAGTGAGACAGAGTGGGGGAGGAAAAGGATGGTGAGCTCAGCCTGGCTTCCCACCTGCCCTCCCAGAGTTCTCCCACCGTAGTTTCAGAGTACAGGGTAGCCCCTGTCATATCTCACATCATTTTCACTCCACTAAGAAAGGAAAATGTTGATAAACATGGCAGTCCAAGGATGGGGTGAGGGGGTACCTAAATCTTTTTCCATTACTCCACACATTCTTTAGCAGTCACATCACTTCTGAGTTTCATTTTCCCAGTGTGTAGATGATGTGTGTTTCACATGTAAAATCTTCATCTGAAATTTGTGATTTCTGGCTGGAATTTGGAAAGAAAAGGACGGTATTGGTGGGGACCAACTGGGCCAAGTTCCTTCTGGTGAGCAGCCCATTTGTCTGGGTCAAAGTGATCTGATATGGAGAGCAAATGAGGAGAGAACCCAAAATATATTTTTCTTTTACCTTAAATGACAATACATTAGAAGTTAAATCAATTGTACAGGTATAGTGAACCATTCATTTCATATCTGGGAGCATTTTCTCTCTCTCAGCTTCCTCTAGTTTGTTAGAATAGTAGCCATTCTGCTCCATTCCTACATATCTTACTTTGCATCCACAGTTTTGGCAATAAAAAGTTTTGGTGTCTTTTAAAGTTATTTTGCTAACATTTGAGGGGGAGAGAAAATCATTATAAACTAAACAAAACCTTATTGCTTCAACTAAGTGATTAAAGTACATTCCCAAAACAAACTAGAAAAATTCTCTTGGAAGCTAACTCAAGGTCACATTTCCAGGGAAGAAGTGAGTACATTTTACCTCTTTGTCTTTCCTTCTCCCCATGCTGGATAAGTACAGAAAGGAGTGTAATTGGGGGAAGAGAAGGATACCAGACAGACAATGCAATTGTGCAATTGTCCTGAAAGGCAAATTAGTGCTAATTTTAGGTTTGTTTTGTGGAATGAAAGACAAAAGAATGGAAATGACTGCCAGTCTGCAATATGGTTTGCCTGTTGACCATGTCAATGCAATAGTGAAATACTTGAAACCACAAGTGCCCTCAGTGGAAGCAACAAATACTAGCTATTACCTTAAGATCTCTGTTATGATATTTTATTTCATCAAAATAAGTTTTCCAAAGGACACCGGAGCTCAGAATATTCTTTTGCACAAAAGCAAAGCTAACACATCCTTTAAACTACTTCTCTTAATCTTCCCAGCAGTTACTTCAAACCATGAAGGAACTTTAGTACCAACTTCCTTCTCATGCTTTTAATAAAGAGAAAGGAATTATTTAGAGATCTCTGTGACATACTTTTGAGCTAAAACATCACACTATGGATTTATATGGCTTCTTTATCTTTGCACCAACATGTACTTTAGAAAGGCAAAGGTGAGAGAACTGGCCGCCCAAAACAAAAGCAAAACAGACTTTGTATGGATCTGGAAAAACTCTTGAATGAGAAAACTGGTCACTTGTCAAATGTGATGTGGAAGTTATTTTGGTGAATCACATACCTGTTTGTGCTACAGAAACATGTCTTGGGGAATAGCTTGTGCTAGGACAGGAGGGGAGCCTCTCTAAATAAACATGGAGCAATAAAGAACATTTCCTTCGAGCGAGCTAGTGTGCTTCTACTGCATTTCGACTTTTTGTCTATAGAGCAAAGAGGACATTTCTTAACTTAGGAATCAAGAAACAAATGTACTATTAGTAGTTACATAAAACCACATTTCTGTGGACTTTTGGATCAGAAACTCAACTGACATTGGGGAAATTTGGAAATTGTAATGTTTTTGAAGAGATTAGGTGTCGACTCTAGAAAGCATATTGTTGTTGCTCTGCTCAGACCACCTCAGATCCCTTCTACCATTTCTGTGCCTCCTCACTCTCACCCCCCATACCCACCTATTTGATTCCAATGGCCAAAGCCCCAGACTCTCCTCAGAGCCTTTCCTTCAGTACGGAGAGCACTACCTCACCTATATGCAGAAGGAAGTGCTAAGAATGTACCCCCCTTGCTTTCCCCTCTTCCTTCACCCTCACCAGAGCCCTTAGCAACTGACTAGCTGATATGAGTCTAGAGAGCCCAGTTGTTGCCTAGAGTGAGACACTCGGAGGTGAACTCCAGAGCTCCTCTTTGGCTTGAAGCTGAGGCTTAAGAAGAAAATTGCCTGAAACCCCACCTTTGCTTGACTGGCCCCTTCCTTACCCAGCTTCCCACTCCCTTGCCTGCTTCTCCTGGAAGTACCTCCTTAATAAATCACTTGGCCACAAATCTTTTCTGAGCCTGGTTCTGGAGAAACTAATCTAAGCAGCTCAAACCATTAATAAGACAATACATCTACATTCCCTACTCATCTCTGGTTAGTAGCGTATGCGTATACGGATAGTCCCCGACTTAAGATGGTTTAACTTACAGATTGTTAACTTCATGATGGTGCAAAAGCAATACACGTTCAATAGAAACCATAGTTCAAATTTTGAAGTTTGGTCTTTTCCCGGGCTAGCAACATGCAGTGTGATACTCTCTTGTGGTGCTGGTCGGGGGTGGCGAGATGATTTTTCTCCAGTGTAGGCCAGTGTAAACGTCTGGAGCATGTTTGATGTAGGCGAGGCTAAGCTATGATGTTCAGTACATAAGTGCATTTTTGACTTACTCTATTTTTACTTATGATGGGACATAACTCCATCATAAGTAGAGGAGTATCTATATGTGATTGTCTAAAAGAGAACTTTCTCTGAAGTAGTTTGTATTAACCAACTAAAATTCCACAATCTACTAATTATATTCACAAACCTCTCCTTCAAAGAGAATATAAAACTTAGTATCATCCTATTGAATGTGAACATCAAATTGAAAATTAGAAGAGCACAAAGCAGTAGAGATTTAAAAATCATATTTTGGTTTGTAACAGTTTTGAAGATTCTTCAATGAAAAAACTATGTAAGTCAAATTCCTTTCAAGTGATACATATTTTAACTGATCTGTAAAGTATTTCTTAGATCTCTTGAAACAGATTTGGCTGCTTTCCAATTAATAGAGCAGTTGATAAGCTAATAGGATTTAATTTTGATAGAGGACAAACTATAAAAATATAAGTGAGAAAAAAACATATCATTGAGAAAATCATGATAAATCAGGAGCATTTTTTAAAAATGAGTAGTAAATGTTTTTTGATCTACTTCCAACTCATTAAAATCTTTCTGAATGCAACCTAAATCTTTACCTCAGAACCTTAATAGGCTTTAGTTGGAAACTTGAATTAACTTTTGAATTAAACTTGTAAAGGTCAAAAGAAACATACTTCTGATGACACAGGAATTAAATATGTGCTAATTCATCTTCCATTGTTTAATGCATAATATATCATTTATTTGAAAATGATGAGGGCATAAAACCTTTTTCATGCAGAATAATGCTCATTTTATTTTAACTAGAAAAATGTGATCTTGTTTCTTTTAGATTAATTTTGTCTCCAGTCTTTGAAAACCAGAGAACTATCCATATCTCATATGGGTTACATTTTGAATAATAAGTAATGCCATATACAAGCAAGAGTGAATTGAAGAATAGAAGCCTTGTGTGTCCCTCAAGGTGAATCCAGAATGTGTATCTATTCATTCATTCCATAAGTACTTGTGAGCAACCCAATATGTGTCAAGCACATATACGATCTCTGCCCTCATGGAACTTAGTCTAGAAGTGTTTCTTCTCCATTTTTTTTATCCTTTTTGCCATCTTTGCAGGATTTAACACTGTTGACCAATCCATTCCTCTTTAAATTATTTTCTCTCTAAATTCTGTAGGAATCTAAACTTCTGAAATATCCCCCCTCTTCCTAATTGCCTCCTGTTTTTCCTAGTTTCCTTCTGCTCCTTTCTTTTATTCCTCTCCAAATATTGAGTTCCCTCAGCTAATCTCTGGCTGCTTACTTGGCTTCTTTACCTCCTACAAGCTACTGACACCAGACAGACATTTCCAGTCTAGACTAATCTATGATCTAGAGGCATATTTTCAACTGTCCACTTCACGGCTCCACCTGGATAGCTCAGATGCCTCATACTGGAGGTGTCCTCCTTTTTCCTCACTGACAAAAAAAAAGGGGGGGGAATCTTTCCCCGTCATCTCAAGTGCCATACAATACCATATCCATTAATGATAAAACCTAGCTGCCTTAGATCAGAAAACCTCTCATCTGGACCACTTTATAGTCCTTATCTGGTCTTTTAGTCTCTAATCTCTATTCCCACTTTTCTGCCAAGTCACAATTTATAAAATGCCACCAAAGTTAGCAGTTACAAATCAGATATGAACCATGCTAATCCTCATTTAAAATCCCCATAGCCACTTGTTGATTATAGCAAAAAGTCCAAACTTCTAAATATGGTGCACAACGCACTTCCCATCTCATCTCAGCCTGCTGTTTAAGATTCATCTCCATCATCCTTATCACACGTCCCGCAGTGCTGGGTTGTCATTGTTTCCTGGAAGTCACAGGCATTGTCAAGCGACTGTTGTTTTTGTCTTTGTAGTTCTCTCTGCCTGCAATGCTTTCCTACACCCTTCATATCTGGCTCGTCCATAGAACTGAGAGCATCTTAAAAATAGGTACTGAGTTTTATTCATTTTTGTACCTTCGGAACATAACCATGTGCTTTGATTCTCGTGGATGTTCAATTTATATTAAATTCAAAATCTTTTGCAATGTGGTGCTCACTTTCTTTTCCTTAGCCCTTTACCTAACTAAACCGATTTTCTAGTTGTATAAACTATCCATCATGACTGATCATACCATTCTCTTTCATGCTTCAGGCTCTTTGTTAAAATCGTATTCATACTCCAAAACCTTCTCCAAAAGGAAAAAATGTCACTCCATCATTTCCACCATCAACAGAGAGTGTGTTCTTCCCTAGGGAAAAGGGAGATAAATTGGAGGTCATTAAGCAGAGAGTCATTTCAGCAGCCAATGTAGTAGAGAGAAGGGCATCCAAGGTTCAAAGGAAAAAGAGGCTCCATCTTAGTGTCAGGAAGATGACAGGTGGGATGTGAAAAGGAATCCCTTTGACAGCTTTGTTACCAGAAGTCAATGTGATGGGGTCAGATCAAGGAATGGGAAAAGGAGGCACTTTGAGAGAAAAGCACTTCAGCTATGATACCATCAGAGATAAAAGCCATGCAATAGATGAGCTGTAGGTAAACTGGGCATACTGTCGGGGCCATACCTACATAGCACTTTCCAGAATCACCATTAACTTTGATTTCCATTTAGTTATTTAAATAAGGTCTTGTTTTCAGGGAGAATCTCAAAGACCCAAAGATACTTTTACCATATTTTCCCGAAAATAAGACCTAACCAGAAAATAAGCCCTAGCATTTTCGGGATGACATCCCCTGAACATAAGCCCTAATGCGTCTTTTGGAGCAAAAAGTAATATAAAACCCGGTCTTATTTTCGGGGAAACAGGGTAGCAAACATGCTACCAGTAAGGAATGAATTCCAAATGTTTAATTCTGAAGAGACTTTATCTTTTTAAGTTCATTCGTTAATACATTCTGTCAACAGGTATTTATCATACACCATGGATGGAGGCACTGTCCTAGGTGCTGGAGGATGCATTAGTGAAATAAGCATAGAAAAATATCTGCCTTCAGAGAGTTTATCGTATAGTTTTACAATATTTTGAGATTCATATGCAAATAAATTAATGTACAAAAGTGTTTTCTTTTTATAAACTGGCAATCCTGAACTCTTTTTATCTCAGGGAGTATTTATAAATAACTAGGATTAAGGATGCCATCCCAAGAGCTACAATATTATATTCTTTAAAGAGAAAAATATGGATTCCAAGATTGATGTCAGGCAAATGTGATTTGTACTATTTTTATTTTGCTTTATAGTTTTTTGGCTTATACACGTTTGATCCACTCAAAGCTATTGTTTGAGGCACGAAGATAAAAGACAAAGTGTATGTAAGAAATGTATACATTGTGAGTTTTTCCCTACTACTATCCAAATTCACCCCTATTTGATCTAAGAGCTGAAACTTGTCTTTGAATGTGTTTTACAGTATTTAAGTAATTTATACCTCATCAAATAGGCTCCAAATATCATCAATTGAACATGTATCAGGAGACTTATCTAACTCCGTCGAGAGTTCTTAACTCAGGAAATAAAACCATGATACTGCAGGTTCCCACTGAGGGCTGGAGGATATTATTCAACATAAATTAGAGGAAAGATACGATACTCCAGAGAAAAGAAAATGCCAAGATATCAAAACCTCCCTAAAATAGAACCCTATGGATAAAGCTCACCTTTGTTGAATAGATTGAAAAAGTATCTTAGTATGACTCCAGCTTTTAAGAGATATTTTTCTCTAAAGTAGATAATTCAAGCCTATGAAATAAGCTATTAGGAAAAAAAAAACACATTCCGTTAGATAAAATACCAATAAAAATAAAGTCAAAATTCTGAAATTTAATCTATAAGTAAGAATGAAATTCAATAAAAGTTGATTAATTTTGACTTCATTGATTCAGAATCTGAGATAATTTCATGGAGAATAAAGTTTGCCTTTTTGGTAATTTGGGGTGAAAGATCTAGGTCAATATTTCTCAGGCTTTCATGTTCATAAGAATGAGCTGGGGATCTTATTAAATGGAGGTGCTGATTCAGTAACTCCAGGACGGGGGCCTGAGATTCTGCATTGCTATCAAGCTGCCTGTTAAGAGTTATGCTATCAGTGTACAAACATACTGTGAGTAGCGAAGATCTGAGTAAATCAGTATAAGCCAGATTGCAGGGGAAATGATAAACCAACCAAGACACACTTTCACAATATCCTTGGGGTAGGGAAAGACTACTTATAAATGAATCTTTGCTGTTCATTAAAACACTCCTGGTAGGAGTTCTACTTGGCAACATACTGTAAACAGCTAATTGGAGTTAATTCAGGTTGCTAAAAAAAAAAATGAAAACAAAGGTTTTCTTTAAAAATATTATACCTTGCCAATTTTTCATTCTAGTTTCATTCATTTATAGCACCTTCATGTTAGTTAATGAACATGTGGGTTTTGGACAACTAAAAGCAAAAGAGAAGGACATCATTATTCGTCTTTAATTCTTCTTGAGTTCATTTTCCCATCAGGTTTAAGATCTCCCCCCATTTACTTACTTCTTCAGTTACTCAGGGAAAAAAAAAAAGGCAGAAAGATGTCACTGAGAGCAAATTCTAAAGAGACTAATTAACAGATCCTAAGATGTGCCTCACCCCACTCCATCCCCCCTTTGGTAAGATAAATAAACAGATAAGATATTTGTTAAAGGTAAATGATACTGTGTGACACTCACTTTAAATAATAATGCGTTAAAAGCTTGGAATAGCTTTTATTGGTCACTACCATGGCTGATAATTAACTGAATTTGTCTAAAAAAAACCAGTGATGTACCTTGGTCCCTACCACGTTGCAGAAGCTAGAGATAGGAAGAAGTGATGGTGATTGCACTTCCCTATTTCTAGGAAATGCTAACGAAACCTAGATTCTGCAATCTACTTGTCTTTATTCACAAATGATGACCTGGTTTCCCGTGGCAAATGAATAGTCCCTCCACCACAGGAAAACAGAAG
This sequence comes from Rhinolophus ferrumequinum, assembly GCF_004115265.2. Classification (NCBI taxonomy): domain Eukaryota; kingdom Metazoa; phylum Chordata; class Mammalia; order Chiroptera; family Rhinolophidae; genus Rhinolophus; species Rhinolophus ferrumequinum. The sequence goes on along the minus strand of NC_046301.1, from coordinate 21,057,233 downwards.
CAGAGGACAAGAGGACAGGGATGAAGATGCATTGCCAGGAGTATACAGTGAGGCATATGACGTGCAGCCAGAGAGTGTTCAGGGGAAGAAACAAGACATAGGAAGATGAGGGAAAAAGAGAGAAGGGCCGAAGCCATCATTAAATAGCAGGAAAAAGAAAAACAGAGAAACAAGGAGACTTTGAGAAGGTGGAAGGACTTTCAAAACCATAGTTTTAGCCATGTATGCAGCCTGACAATTAAGTTCGCAAACTCATCCTAGAAAAAGTTCTGCATACCTCATTGCTGAATATCACTACGGTAACCTTCAAAGTACTCCCCCTTGGGAAGCTATGCACTGACTCCAGTGCCTAGTCCACCCTTCAAAGCAATTTTGGAACTCTTTTTCTGGAATGGCCATCAGAGCTGTCGTCATGTTACCCTTGATGTCCTGAATGTCATCAAAATGTCTTCCTTTCAATATTTCCTTTCTTTTGGGTAAAGAAAGAAGTCATTGGGGGCCAGATCAGGTGAGTAGGGACGGTGTTCCAATACAGTTATTTGTTTACTGGCTAAAAACTCCCTCACAGATAGTGCTGTGTGAGCAGGTGCATTGTTGTGATGCAAGAGCCATGAACTGTTGACAAAAATTTCAGGTCCTTTACATCTAACTTTTTCATGCAACCTTTTCAGCACTTCCAAATAGTAAACTTGGTTAACTGTCCAGCTGGTACAAATTCAGAATGAATAATCCCTCTGATATCAAAAAAGGTTAGCAACATCGTTGCAACAAAGTTTGGGAACTTAATTGTCTGAACTCATAGACTGCCTGCATTTGTGCCTAGAAAAGGAGGGTTCCCCAACCTCCACAGAACACACATAACACCTACCATCCATCATGACAGAAGGAGTCCCCAGCACAAGCATATGACCAAGTGGAAAGCGCTTTCCTGTTTCAGAGATGCATGACAGAAATAATCATATAATAATTGACTACCCTGTGTCTGATTCCATGTTCACTAAGCAAGTTTTCTTTTAACCAAAGGGAGAAAAATAAACCAATCTAACGAAATAAGCACTAAAATAAACTTGACATTTATATTTCTCATTATAAATTAATGAATCAGTGCAGATGGAAAAAGAAAGAGGCAAGGAGGGGTGGAGAAGGAAGAGGGAGAGCCCAGCACTAAAGGACAGCTGGAGCTACCCCTCTTGGGAATAACTAGGACATAGAGACCAGGATTTCTCAGAGTTTTGATTTGGGAGACCCACCTTCACAAAGTGGGAGCTAAATTTGAATACCATATGAATGTAGAATCAGATCAGAAGTCAAAGGAAACCTACTGGGCTTAAGAATTGGAGGAATTTAAGTAGGGACAAAAATGGGGGTGGGGGGAAAATACATAGAGATCAAATTGAGAAAGCAAAGAGAACCAAGACTGAAGAAAGCATGACAGAAAGCAAGCTGGAAACATGGATGTACTTCAGAACATTCTTTTTATGCGGTCTCAGTGAGATTCCCGGGGATCAGAATGAGCCTGGAGAGAAAATCCCAGACCTGACACTTTAGGGGTATTTTATTCTCAGCCTAGGGACTACCAAGACTTCACAGGATATACAAACCCATGTCCAGCTGGCAGGCCTGGATGTTTCCTTGCATGTGTGGCGGGATGGAGCAGTGAGTCTCCATCTTTTCACAGCTCTCCATCTCCCCTTGCTCCAGTTCAAGCCCTAGCTCTGCAAGGAAGAATACAGGGGGCCACGTAAATGTAGATCAGACAGAAGAGACAATAACTCCCTTCAGTGCCTTAATAAGTCACATGTTCTAACCTCTGAGGCATTGTTATATTTGGAAGGATGGAGTCTATCACATAAAAGAAAGAGGAAGCATTTGGGACTATTGAGGAGTTTCCTTGAATTATGCTCTTCTATGAAGTGGACCTTCTAAGAATTATGCTAGGGATAAAAAAAGAAGGTGCTGCCCTCAGCCTACGCTTAAGTTGGATAAGTCACCGTGCCATTGACTACTCTCATCTTTCGTGAGGGGCATTCTAGACTGATGTTCTCTCAAGAGAAAGAAAAAATAATAACTACGTCAGCCCTTAGCAAGTGAGAGCTGGTGTAAGTTACTTGGTGTTTTCTTCCTCAGCAGTTTTTACTGGTCAATAGGAGTCCAAACCTGAAGCCATCAGTTTCTACTCACCCTCCACCTTCTCGTAATGATGCAATCCTATGCTTTGACTGATCTTTGTACTTCTTGTTAGTGACTAATGATCTGTTGGTGAAGAGAAAATATGGGTCCTACTCAGTCCTGAAAAAGACAGTCTCTGGAAATGGACTAAAATAAAATACTCATGTAAGCGCAATGTTCTCATAAATCTCAGTATTTATGTCTTTAATAGCAAATTATTTAGTACTGAAAGCAACACTTGATCTTTCTCTACAATCACAAAGTCAACAATAAGAACCATACAGAAGTCTCAAGAGGAAAGTTGCAAAAATAAATGAGAACTTTCTTCCCTAGAGATTTTCCTCAGCTGAGGTATGAAGACAGGCAAGTTCCCCCCGGCCCTTTGGCCTCTGCCCATGTCACTTTTTCTAGGTTCTTCTCCCATGATTCCAACGTCCTCCCATGCTCCATCTTTTTACCTGTATCTTGATTGCCCAAAGCACATCCACACTGTTGGGACAGTTCTGTTTGGATAGAACTTCCTCAAATGGCAGTGTCCTACCTACATGAAGGACATGGGACAACTGCAAGGTTGAAACCATCACAGCTGTCTAGAGACAAAATTCTGATGAAACAAAGTATTGGCCTCCAAAAAGCTATTCTATGCTGCAGAAGTCAGAATAGTGTTTACCCTTAGGTGGGTGGTTAGAGATTGGAAGTGGCGTGGTTGGCTTCTTGGTATTGGAAATTTCCTATTTCTTGATCCAGTGTGAGTTCCATGCGTGAGCTCGGTTTGTGAAAACCCACTGAATTATTTACTTACAACATGTACATTTTCCTATATGTACAATATGTCAAGAAAATGTTCAAAGAAAATATAATGGCTTTAGGAATGACACAATACAGGAGATTGAAAATGTTCAGAAGAACTCAAAATATAATCAACATAACCCAGATAGTTTAAGAAAACTGATTCCAGTGAAAACATGGAATGCCATTGGACAATGTTATCACTACAAATCCCTTGTAAATATTTTTCCAAATATTTTACAAAATATATTTTCCCTTGCTGGAAAGCATCGTTTAAGAAGGTTTTCACCAGACCCAAATGGACTTTCAAGGTTTTGTGTCTGCAAGGTGTCTGTAGGAAAGGAGCTGAACAGTCTCTCTAGAATTGTCCTGAGAAGAGGCCAAGCGTTGGTGGAGCAGGCCACTGTGGTTGGGGGAGTCACTGATAATTCCATTTGACTGAATTACCAAACCAATTTCTCGATCGGATTCCCATACGTAGCAAGCCAACCACTGGGAGACAGAACTTATGTTTATTACTCTAAATAATGGTTTGATTTTATATAAATCTCTGGCATCCCAACCATTTTTCTGTATGAGGACCCTTTCTCATCTAAAAAGGTTTATTAAACTCTCACATAATAGTAAGTGTACAAATAGGGTTTGCAGTAACTTCCCATGGGGTTTTGGTCCACAGGCTGGGACATAAACTAATCCTCCCACAGAAGTACCCCTGGCAAAGCATTCTCAAGCACTGGGACATGCTCCCCCCATGGGGATATGTGAGGCTGCATCCCTTTCTCTAGGCCACTCCAATCAGACTCTGGGCAATCACTTGTTTTCGCCATGAATAAGATTATATGAGACTTCTACTGAGTGTCAGCTATAACCAGCGGGGTCATATTGAAGCAATGGAAAAATGTGATGTTTCTGTCAGAGTGATCGTACTGTGCATTCTCAGAGAAGTCTTCAGAAAGATTTCTTATAAATTTTAAATCTCTCCAACAGTCACTCTTCTGGCAGAACCTTAAGCTCAAGAATTTGGGCAGGTGTTTTGCATCAGTCTTATATCCCTGACACTGAACACACTTCATAATACCTGTTGATTTAATGAGACTTGATAATTTCAAGAAAGAATTGCAAATCACTAATGAAGAGAAGTAACTGCCAGCAATTGTAAAGGGACACATACTGAAAAAAAGCAATTTTAAATATTTGCAAAGACATAAGATTTCAAAATTCACCATTAATCTGTTTGTTTTCTAAAATTAAAATCTATTTTTTCTCATCCCAAGTAAAAATTCCCTGGAGTTATTTTACTTAACTCATTTTTCTTTGCCTTAGTCCTCCTCCTCCTCCTAAATGGAAATATTGTTCCTTATATATTTCACACAAACCCATCAAATATGAATTTTTCATTCAGAGAAAATCTTGACCCTTCCCTTTTGGGAGAATATCTCGACACCTACTTCATGCCATTATTTGAAACATATCTAAAACATCCTGTCGGGTTAATCATCAGTTTCTCAGCAATCATGAAGAAAACATTCAAGTAAAGTTTATGCCTGGCATTTAGATGTACCTCAGTTTCTGTTTTCTCGTACCTCATTCTTCTACAGTTGACAAGGAGAGAACATCAACCTCTCCCCCAGAGCAACCTTGGAAAAATACATAAAAAATCAACATCAGTTTTAGATCAATCGTTAAAACAATGCCTAGGCATAAGTTGAAGTCATCCGCATCTGGAAAAAGCAAGAAATAAAAATGTCTTATTGCAATTGCTTGAGTGTTCTTTGTTCTTTTTACTTCTGTTACAACTAACCAGTCTGTTTAGTTAGAAACCACCTCCACCCCATACTTAGTACAGAATGTAACTTGTCCAGGTGACATGATATACCAAAGCTGGATTGAAGAAGCAAGAGAAAAGATGAAACCTTCAATGTTGTATCTTTAAGCAAAAGAGAAAGGTAAAAAAAAGTACCCTAGCAAATTTACAGAACACTTGGGGAAATAAAAGAAAATATTGCATTCTATTCACATGCAAATTTATCTAATGCCTAGTAATCTCCACCCTGAAGCACAGAATACTTTAGCAATCATTCTTTTGTCACAATAAGTATAAATGAAAGTTTCTTCGTATTATTAAAATATGTTTCTTTCTTGTTTCTGCTAAACTATTACCAGCTAATTTAAATTATGAAAGCAAAATTATACTTTGCCTTTTGTCCATGGAACATAGTGGTTCTCAACCAGGGACAGTTTTGTCGCCAAGGGACATTTGCAGTTCCTGGAGACATTTTTGGTTGTCACAACTCGAGGAAAGGGGTCTGCTACTGGCATGTAGTGAGTAGAAGCCAAGGAGACTGCTAAATACCCTACAATGTGCAGGACACCTCCTCCTGCCCCTACCCCTCAAAAAATAATTATTGGGCGTATTATTCTTCATGTATCTACATAGAGAAAGTGAAGGATACTTGTAGCATGCCCTGGGAGCCAGGTTACCAAAAAGACTTGCAGTGGACATGGAGATGCGATGCCCAAATCCCCTTCTAGGAAGAAACTATTGTCTCAACTGCTGGGAGCGCTGTCAGCAAATGGCCTCTCATCAATAGCTTCTTCAAGGTTTACCTCAGCTGCAGAGACCCTCCTCTGCCAAGGCCGTGCTCTTCCAGGGGTGACCCACATCCAATAACTGCTTGCAGTAAGGATATAAAAGTCTGGCCATTTCATCCACCATTGGACAACTCTGATGGAATATATAAACTCCAGAGCTCCCATGGGATGTCTGTCCATCATTGCAATTCAACTTCTCCTTCTGCCCAGTCCTGTTTCCTTCCACAGTTGTGGACCCATAATAGACATCCTTGATTCCAATCTCTGACGCAGCATCTGCTCCTTGAGAACCCAACCTGGGACGAGGTTCCTTTTCCTGAGAAAAATAATTTGGCGGAGTTAAATAGGTTCTCCCAACACTCCACATAGGAAATAACCAGAAGGGATTTGTGGAGTTCACAGATTTCTTAGGCAGAGTGTGAGAGAGGACACCAGTGGATGTTGGCTCCATCTTAAAGCGTGGAGAGCTGTGCTACAGTAGCAAGGTAAAAATGCACCTAAGACAGTGAAAATAACTTACTAAAAATAAAAAATAAAAACAATATAATTTTTTTCTTTTCTTTTTTTAATTAAAGTTTATTGGGGTGACAATTGTTAGTAAAGTTACATAGGTTTTAAAACTCCAAAAACCTTCTGGAACAACAAAAGACTTCCTCTGAAGTAAGTTGTGAGCTTTAAAAAGAAACCAAAACAAAAATAAAACAAAACAAAAACCTACACCATTGTGTCAGTAAAAAGAAAGGCAGTAGTTGAACAGTACAAAGGAGCTGAGAATCCCAGCACCCTGAGGTTCCAGGCAGCTCTTCCTCACCTACCCATGTAGAGTAGATAATATCTGACCCCAAATTCACAACTTAAAGAAAAGTTCAACCAGAGATTCTTGCTTTAATTGAATGTAGGCACCATTCTCTGCTCGGGACTGGGTTTAACTGGAATCACGGCCTGGAGACATGCCCTTCAGTGCCTTATGAGAGAGTGAGCGCCTGAACCAATAGGCCATAAACCATGGTTGTTTTTAGCAGTGAATCATCCCATCATGGTGTTGGAGGAGAGCTCTGCAGATACCCTGGACCTCCAGAAAGAGGAACAAGTGAATCTTAGAGTAAATTAAGCCTGAAACATCACTGGAGACAAAAATGACAAAATTGAAGGTGTCCTGCCTCAGGCACATCATGAGCATTCAGGGTCCTTTGGAAAAGACAATAGTGCTGGGAAAAAGAGAAGCAGCGGGAAAGAGGAAGACCAAATATGAGAGGGATTGACTCTACGAAAGAAGACCTGAGCAGGGCTGTTGAGGACACTGTGGACGTCACTCATCACAGTGTCCCCAGGAATCAGGGCTGACTCAGTGACACACAAGACAAACACATCCCAACATGGCTAAATCATAAAACTTCGAATTTTCACAAGTGATTTTTATCTCTGATAACTAAAGTTTTGAATAAATTTATTGTCAGGAGAGGGTGGGCCACTTCAGTTTAAAAGTTATTTGAAACTGAATAAAGAGTTTGCACATGATGGTGTGCAAAGAATTGTGTTTCAAGGTCATTATAAATTGTGTTCTTAAGAAAACTCATTTTTCAAGTACTGTGTCTTTCTGTATCTTTGGTTTAGCACAGGGGCGTCCAAACTGCGGCCTGCGGGCCAACTGCGGCCTGCAATCCATTGTTAATTGGCCCGCAGCAAATTCCAAAAATATATTTAGTTTACTTAAATAAACCAGGTGAGGCAATACGTACTTCACCTCGAGTGAGTGGCCCGGCTGTTTGTGTATTTTACCGCACATGGCCCTTGGTGAAAACCGTTGAAAAAAGTTTGGACACCCCTGGTTTAGCAGATAGATATTTATTTTTTGTTTTTTTAAATTAATTTTTATATTTTTCCATTACAGTTAACAGTCAATATTATTTTCTATTAGTTTTAGGTGTACAGCAGAGTGGTTAGATATTTACATAATTTACAAAGTGATCCCAATAAGTCTAGTACTCACCTGGCACTGTACGTAAGTATTACAATACTCTTGATTATATTCCCTATGCTTTACTCTACATCCCCATTGACTGTTTTGTAACTGCCAATTTGTACTTCTTAATCCCTTCTCTTTTTTCACCCACTCCTCCCAACTCCTCTCCCATCTGGCAACCATCAGTTTGTTCTCTGTATCTATGAGTGATATATATAATGTATACATATATATATGTATATATACTTTTTTATTGGGGAAGGGGAACAGAACTTTACTGGGGAACAGTGTGTACTTCCAGGACTTTTTTCCAAGTCAAGTTGTTGTCCTTTCAGTCCTAGTTGTGGAGGGTGCAGCTCAGCTCCAAGTCCAGTTGCAGTTGCTAGTTGCGGGGGGCACAGCCCACCATCCCTTGCGGGACTCGAAGAATTGAACTGGCAACCTTGTGATTGAGAGCCCACTGGCCCATGTGGGAATCTAACCGGCAGCCTTCGGAGTTAGAAGCACGGAGCTCTAACCGCCTGAGCCACCGGGCCGGCCACAATAGACGTATGTTTTTGACAGATGACTCCAGCCTTTATAATACAATACACTTCTGGAAAAGGTATCTTAAATGAATCTTCATAAAAATAAGCATAAGCGTTTGTATTTGTTGGTTATAAAATATTTAATGTCAGTGAGATAGTCAGTAAATGAGCAGATAAAGATGAGAAGAAATACATGTGAATGTTTATTAAGCAGTGTCAAACACACAAGGCAGAGAAACGTAGCGACCTTCTACAGTGCTGGTCCCCATTCCCAACTCCAAAGAAAATGTGGTAAATAATCATCAATCTAGAATCCAAATGTCCAGATGCCCTAAGCAGTTTACAGTCAACACAGCCATAGTTGTAACCATAAACCTAGCATTGTGGGGCTCAAGGTCCAATTGGGATGATTTTTATTTTCTCTCATTTTCTTTCTTTTTTTCTTTCTTTCTTTCTTTCTTTCTTTCTTTCTTTCTTTCTTTCTTCCTTCCTTCCTTCCTTCCTTCCTTCCTTCCTTCCTTCCTTTCTTTCTTTCTTTCTTTCTTTTTTTTTTTTGCAACATGTCTGACCTTATAGAGTCACAGGCACACAAAGGCAGCCCTGTAAAGATCTGTGCTTCCCCGGCCCTGGGTAATGAGAGTGGGAATCCAGGTGTAAAGCAGGGAAGTCTGAAGAAGATGGACTGATACAACAAGACCTAGCTCCTACTAGAAAGGGAACATGTAGAGAAAGAAGAAAACAAATTATTTGCTGAGGACAGAGGGGAACCAGGCTTCCATCCTAGAATGGCTCCAGTAGATAATGGAAGAAGGTCTCATTAAAGAAATGGGATCACTAAATATGACAGCCTCTGAAAAGAGAAATGCAGTCAAAAGTTTCCTATCAAAGTGTCTGAAATGCATGGTCATGTCACATGAAATCAGATCTCCACTATATAAATCTAGTTTGAGGCAGTGAGAGAGACATAGAGATGGAAGTAGAGATGATAGAGATAGAAATAGAGATAGGCACATAGATAGGTACAAATACAAATACAGATATATCAGTGTAGATGCTGGCTAGCTGTAATCTTGCTAAGTTTCTACAGTTTCTAAGCATGCTCGGTGTTCCTTGGGTAAATGACAAAACAAGAAGAGACTGGCCTCTCATTATGTATTTTTACTTTTCTATATTCTGTTCTTGGTGGTAAAAGTAGAAAGGGATTTAGGAGATGCCATGTTAACATTTGCATTAATTCACACTTTCCTTGGAAGTTTAATCCTATCAGTCAGGAAATGCAAAATTTACGGTTCTTCCATTTATGTAAACTTGCATGCCTGTAATTGGCTGCATTTTTAATTACTAAAGAGCAATTATTATTTTATTGTCTCATTTTTACAAAACAATAAGTTTAGTTTTTTTTGTAGCACCTAATCGTCATGTACTTCATGGATGTTGAACTCAGACAATGTCAAAATACTGTTTTAAAGAGCGTACATTTTGCACATTCAAAATGACACGCATGCACAATGATTTCACAACTTAAACAATGCTAAATGAAATTATAGAGCAATTGGAGGAAGCAGATTGGTAAACCAGAAGCCTAAAGCTTTCATAAATGCATGAAGTAGCCTCCCATTTATCCACATCCCTGATTTCTCCATCTCCCGCTCGGGGTATCTCGGTGGTCATCACCACCTCCACCAGAGAATAAGCAAGTCCAAAAGAAAAGGGATGCAATTCATTTTAGTAGATCCTTTGAAGGGTATGTTGGAGAAAAAGTCAAAACTAGTAGCTAACATGAGGTGTGGATATAACTTGTTCGACTTCATTGATGCACGCTCTTCCCCACGTGCCCACCCCATTAGCACCGATCGTTGAAAGTTCGCTGTATTTCTCCTAGCACACTAAGCCGTGCTGTCATTTGAAGTCAAGGCCACAACACGAAATTATGGTTTTAAATTGCTGCAGAAAGGCCTATTACAGAAGGAACCTAAATTACTTTAAGGAAGAACTAGTTCCCAAAAGAAGTAACTAGGAAGAACTAGTTACCAAAAGAACTAGTTACCAAAAGAAGTGAAGGAATCTTCCCCTTGGAAGATTAAGAGTCAAGTAAACAACTTCTTCATTGAGGACCTTCTTGGAGCCGGGGAAACGTATCTGGAATTTGCAATACGTAGTAGTTACAGGTACTCGATGAACGTTAGTTCAGCATGTTGAGTTGAGCCATCAGAATTGTCTTCAGGAAATGTATAAACTGGAGAAGGTCTTATGCTCTACACTGTTGTAGTTTCTCATTTTTTAAATGTGCAAACTATGGATTATTTTTAAAACAAGGGGAAACTTGGTGTGGTTTAATTAATGATCTACAGCTCAGAAGTCCCCAGTCTTCTCCAAACTGTGATTACAAAGTTTGATTGCGTTACCTTTAAAGTCCAAGACACGATGACTCTGAGCCCAGAGAATACTAATAGTGCTCCCCCCGCCCCCCCCCCCATACGTAGGCGCACATTATGAAGAATTCCCGGGGTGGTTTATTCTGGTTTGTGAATCAGACACATTTTGGGCACATCTCCACAACTGGTGACATCCAGTGAGAGCCCAACCCGGTGACCTTGCCTCCCTTGTGTTCCTTTAACAGTGAGTCCTAGTAAGGACCCGAATACACTGCAGAAATGACCCTGTACCCGGGGTCACAGTCACTGTTTGTACAGCTACTAAGGCAGAGTTCTGTCGATTAAACTAAGTTTAGTGGTTTCTTTAAGATACGAAGAAAGACACCCCTTCTCCCAAGGACAAACACAATCAAAAAAGAGCTGCTTGGGCCTCAAGCATCGATTGGGTTTATAGCTCTTAGTGGGTTGGCTCTTTGAATCCATACAGACTGTATTTCGAGACGGAGAGTTGTTGTGAGACATTATGAGAGCTAAGCAGAAGCCAAATCATAAAGAATGTTGGATGCCATGCTGAAGAACTAGAATTTTTTCTTAAGGGAACTACAGAAATTCATTAACAGAACAGTGTCACAGTCAGGTTTGTGCTTTAGATCATTCTGACAATTGGTTGTAGAACAGTGAATCTGGAGCCCCTCAGTACATAATGTTGGATCGTAAAAAATGGAATAATTCCTCAAAGGAGGAAGAATTTGAGCTGTGTCTTGAAATTGCGGGGAAAAAAGTTAAAAAAAGGTTCAGGACTGATGGGACAACATGAATACGATGAAGGAGACAGGAAATGCAAGGACCAAATGTGTAAGAAGCAGAAAGTAGAAGACAGGGCCAAAGTGTTGGTGTTGGGAAGGAACGTGGGTCACAGTGAGTCTACAAGAGTACCTGAGTCAAATTTCCAGGTATAAAGCCAATAAGTCATGGGCATATAATGTGCAGCAGGGGGAATATAGTCAATAATATTGTGATACCGTGTTTCCCCAAAAATAAGACCTAGCCAGACAATGAGCCTAATGCGTCTTTTGGAGCAAACATTAATATAAGACCCAGTCTTACTTTACCATAAGACTGGGTCAATATAACATAATATAATTAATATAATATAATATAATATAATATAATATAATATAATATAATATAATATAATACTACTGGGTCTTATATTAATGTTTGCTCCAAAAGACGCATTAGAGCTCATTGTCTGGCTAGGTCTTATTTTCGGGGAAATACAGTAGCGTGGTATGGTGTCCGATGTCTGCTGGACTTATGGTGATCACTTCTTCAGGTATATAAGTGTTGAAACACATATAATGTTGTATATTAGCTATATTTTTAAATAAAAATCTACAAAAAAAGTAAGGATGAATTCAGAGATGACCTCAAATTGCACATTGACTAGTTTTATTCTGATAATGATGGAGACCACTTGAAGAGTCTTGAAATAATCCGGTTTTTAGAAATAATTCAGGAAGTGAAACAAATGTTATTTTCAAAACTATAGTGACCTGTGAGCTTTTAAAAGGCAGAAATCATTTATCATTCCTATCTGAATTTTCATGATCTTACGCTATATATATTTGGCAGATGCTCTATAAATATTTATTGTTGGTAGATGGATGAATGAATGGATAGGTGGATGAATAAATAAATGAACCATTGTGCCACAAGGATAAATGACTTTGGGGTAAAATAAGTTATTAAAACAATTTTTTAGAAAATGAGGAATCTACAAAATAGGCAATGAGACCCTCACCATGTCCTGCAAGTGCTAATAAGAAAAAATACATCTTTATCCTGTCTAATGAGCTCTGCATTTTGGGCCTCAACAACTCTTTTCAGTGTGTCTCCAAAAATCTGCCATGTAAACTACGTTTTGAGATGTTGTTTCCTTCAAGACTCTTCTAAAACCTTGAACATTTACAGCTATGGGTTCCTATTTGACCCTGAGAGGAATAGGACAAGGGATGTCCCTTCAATCAGATCATATATTAAACCCTTAAGACAGAAATGAAAGCACAGTTCACTTTATAGGGCAATCATGTGTTATTTTATCCCCAGAAATCAACACCCCTTCTCACACCTAAAAATCTTAGAACCAGCTCCTTAATTAGAACGAATACGTTGTTTACTCAATCATACATTACCAAAAAAGAAGACTATGTGAGAGGTAATAATTTATAGTAGCAATTGGAGGTGATTTTGTCATAAACTTTCCATGGTTTCCTATTGTAGATTTTGGAAAACATAGTACTTTGTCAAAAAGGGAGGGGGGTGGAGGAAGTAAAATAAATATTTAAGCCCAGAGAGATCATTCCAACAAATGTTCATTCTTAGATCATCTGTTCTTCATTTTATGATATACGTTATAAACAACAGCCTCACTCCAACTCTCACATTGCTGCATACTTTAAAATTCAGCAAATATGTTAGTGCACATATATAATGTATTGTTGTAGTTTGCATTCACAGATAACACTACTAATGGAGTGGTTTGCCATATATACAGATAAGGTTAAAAATCTCCGAGGGAGACTAACAGTCTTGCCACATGGGAGGACTGTCCTATTTTTACAGGTTTAGGGACCATTTTAGAACAAATCATTTCTCATGACTCCCTCTGTTTGCTCAATGGGTTACTGATATCTTTGCTCTAAAAGAGCTACATGGATTTACTCACTGCCAAGTGGGTCTTTTGGCTGCCGCTCTACCCAGAATATCTTAACTATATAGCAAGAGTTTAAATTGTATTTCAGGATGTCACGTTAACATTTCATCTTCTGGAACCTGCAGTCATCTCCTGCTTCAGTTTTCCAAACAGCTGCTAAAGTTTTTCTATCTTTTGGTAGGGGAGCAATATAGTACCAGTCAGGGTTAGCAAATACTGGTCCATGGCAAAGAGTTTTGTTTTTCTGTTTTTCTTTGCATTATTATTTTTTTTTTCGCGTAGTTTTAGGTTTATAGCAAAATTGAGTGGAAAGTACAGAGATTTCCCATGTAACCCATGACCACACACATACATAGCTAGTTCCATTATTAACATACCCGTCAGAGTAGTACCCCCAAAGTCCCTAGATGACATTAGGGTTCACTCTTGGTGTTGTACTTTCTATTAGTTTGGTATGTCAAATGTATGACATGTATCCACCATTATAGCATCATGCCATGCATTAGTTTTATAGTTTGCAGAAAATCAAACAAGCAAACCAAAATTATACACACGTGCATATACACGCAAGAGTATCCATTTTTCCAAAAGGTACATTTCATTCAATTTAAAAAACTAAACTGTATTCTGAAGTCATGTTCTTTCTGCTTATTTTTTTCAGTAACATATACTTTCTCTGGTGGAATGTTAGTGGCAAAATGGAAATAATAGTACTTCCTTCATGGGATTGTGTGAGGATTAAACAGGATAATCCATGGAAAAGTTGCATAGTGCCTGGCAAATGATTAATAAATGTTAAGTATGAAAGTATGATAATTATTATTGTTATTTATTACCTTTTGTTTGTTTTGCTCTTTGTTGAGTGTGCTGTTGCTGTTTTCTAAGTAAAGCAACTGCTTTAAATCACCTTACTTGAAATAAGAAGGTTTGCAACATTATGTGAACTCTTCATTTTTTTCTTTAAAAATAAACGTAAAATGAAATTCAGACTTCTGGAAATGATTAGTGGAGGGAAATTAGAACTGAAGCCTACTGCTACTCAGGAGATCTGTGACCAAGCATTGACCGCCCCCCCACCCCCGTTACCCGGGCTGTGTGACTATTATAATCATTCAAGCTCTATATGGCTGAGTGTCCTCACTGAACCAGGTTAACATAAGAGTAACCTGCAGAGTCAAAATGTTGTAATTATAATACCACGTAGGGTTCCTGTAAAAATTAAATTCATTTAAAAGTAAAGCATTTAGAACAATGCCCGGCATGTAGTGAATATATAAAATGTAAGTGTTAGCTATTGGTTACTGGTCCTATATGTGAATAGTCAATATCCCTTCTGTGAAGATAGATTCAATATGCTCTAGGTGCTATCTCTAAGTGATAACATTCTATTCATAATTTTTTAGGTCAGGGACCAGAATATCCAATATGTAGCCATAGTACATATAGAGCTGTAAGCCATAAAAATATGGGAAACAAAGACTATTTAATGGCATATCTCACTTTATGAAATTATACTTTGTTCATAATTTGCCCATAGAATCACAGGGTCAATTGTCACAGACAGTTTTACAAAGCACTCATAATTTTTCACTGGTTACACATTGGAATGGACTATTATAGCAAGTTATAAAAATTCCTTCATTGAAGATTTAGATCTAATTATCTACATAGATGTTTAACTCGAGATTCCTCCCAAATTTATAATTTTCATAGATGATAAAGGAACAAACATGTTCATTTCTTCTGACAGACTTTTTACCATGACCATTAACTTTAATTATCAACAGTACTAAGACAGTTACTTCCTACTTAAGATAAATTGCTTCATTCATTATTTATTGACTACCTACTATGTGCTAGCAACTCTATTGGATGATGGTTTCAGTCTTCATAGCTCTCAAGTTCAATGGGGAAACAAACAACCAAAGTATTACTCAACAGGATGTTAAATGAAGGTGATGGGGACATTCAAAGGTGCTATATAAGTATGGAAGTTTAAGTGTGGAAGTAGTAAGGCAGCCTTCTTGAGGAAGCAACATCTAAACTGACACCTGCAGGAGAAGAAGCACTAGACAGGCAAAAGGTGATGCATTGCATAATAACCGTCTTTGAACACAATTGCTCCTCTATCGAGTACTCCACTTCTCTTCTTTCCCTCTCTCCTTAGTTGTCCAATGCCTTCATTGTGTCCCTAACTCTGAGTGTCCAGGTAAGACTCCATTTTCACATATCAAATCACTTTATTCCTCATAAAATTCCCATGTACTCTCAAAATAGTAAAAATCTGAAATGCATTTTAAATGTCAATTTATAAAGAGCAATGCCAAAGCTCAAGGTGAAATGGAATGACAATATTATCTCAATATTGAAAAAAAAAATCAATCTTTATCCCTAAAGCAGCAAAGTATGCCTTCCGTGTCTACTGGACTAGCAAAAATAAAAAGGTAAATTTGAAAAATCAGGGACACACATTTCTGGTATTAGTATCCATCATTTCCTTCTTTTGAGATAAAATCTGGCACTACGTTCCAAGAGTCATAAATATGTTCATAACCTTTGACTAGATAACCACATCCCCAGGAATTTAAACTAATAAAATGATTTTCTAAAAACAAAGGGAAGAATGTTAGATGGCAAAAATGGTTGTGGCAAGAATGTTCATATTATCCTGATTTTTAAAATATAAATGATACAGCATCCAGAAAAATGAGGAAATTATGGTGTTTTCTAGAAGGAAATATGAAGTATATTTTCCCATATTCTTATAACACAGAAACATATACAATTATACATAGACATACAATTTCATACAAATATACATGTATATTTTTTCTCATTTTTTACCAAAATATAATAAAAATCTGCCCATGTCTCTGTATCTTCCATTTCTCATGCAAATCACTTTAAGTCAGCTTATATAGCTCTATTTTACCCTACTTAATTATTGCTTCCTATGGTATGATGTATATATATCAAAAATTTTATATCATTATTCTATTTGTACATTAACTATTTCCATTTTTATCCTCTACAAACAATGCTGCAAAAAACAACTTTTGTAATTAAGTATCAGAACTTTTTTTTCCTATGAGAGAGCTTCTCAGATGGGAGATCTTCGGTCAAAAGTGCATGTTTTTAGTTTTAATAGATCTTGCCAGATTCCAGTCCCAGTTATTGTAATGGTTCTCATTTCTGCCAGCAATGTATTTACTTGCTTTTTAATGTTTTGGCAGTCTCATGTGTGTAACGTGATGTTTCAGTGTTACTTGAACATGCATTTCCTTATTTGTAAATTTGAGCACAATATCCTTTGCTGGCCCTTTGGATTATTTTTTCTGAAAATTTCCTGTTTCCATTTTTTTAAACATTTAAATAGAAGTATAACTTCCATGGAGTGCACAAGTCTCGTGTGTACAGCTGGATGAATTTTTGCATAAGCATATATCTCCAAGATCAAGATACAAAATGTTAACAATATCCCAGAAGGTGTCCTTGTGTCACTTGGCAAATAATACACACAGCTACCTCACTCCATCCCCAAAGGAAATCATTGGTCTATCACCTCAGATTAACTTTGATTGCGCTTGAATTTCATGTAAATAGTTCATATAACAAGCTCATTATTGTTTCCTTTTCTCACTCAATGTTACATATGTGAGATTCAGTTAAATTGTAGAGGATGGAAGCTCTTCAGTCTTTTCATTGCTTTTTATATATAAATGTTCTACGATGTGTTTTAAAATTTGGATCTTTTTGCTCTGAGGCTATACGAATAAAGCTGCTAAAATTATTACTTTATGTGTCTTTTGGTATATATAAACAATCATTTCTCTTGGATATATACTATGACAAGAACTGGGTCATAGGGTAGATAGGATAAGTATAAATATTGTAACATACCATGATTCCCCGAAAATAAGACCAGGTCTTATATTAACGTTTGCTCCAAAAGACACATTGAGGCTTATTCTCAGGGGATGTCATCCTGAAAAATCATGCTAGGGCTTATTTTCCAGTTAGGTCTTATTTTCGGGGAAATACAGTAGTTTTCCCAAGAGATTTTACTAATTTATACTCTCACGAAGAGTACCCATGAGTTTTAGTTGCCCACTGTCCTAGACTATATATGGTACTGACTGGAAATCTTTTTATTTGGGTATTCTGATGTGTGTGAAATAGGATCTCATTTGGTATTACTTTGCCTTTTCTTGATGAATAATGATGTTGAGCTTTTTCTCATGCCCTTATTGGATTTTATGAAGCCAGTTTTATAAAGTGTCTATTCATATCTTTCGTCCATTTTGCAATGAGGTTATTTGTCTCTTAATTAATGATTTGTAGGGCTCTTTGTGTATCCTGAATTCAAGCTTTTGTTGGAAATACGTATTATGAATATCTTCTCCCACTGTGTGGCTTCCTTTTTCACTCTTTCAGTGGTATCTTTTGAAAAACAGAAGATTTTAATTTTAATGAAATTCAGTGAATCAATCTTTTATAGTTAGTGTTTTTGTATTTTATTTAATAAAACTGCATGCCTGAAGATAATGAAGATATTCTCCTCCTTTCTTCTAGAAGCTTTATTATTTTGCCTTTCATATTTAGATACTTGATCCTTGTTGAATAAAAATTTTTGTAACGGGGTCAAAGTTTGTTTTTCTCATAGCAATATCCAATTATTCCACAATCATTTATTGCAAAAACCACCCTTTGTCCCTTGAAATGCAGTGGCACCCTTGTAAATCAGATGACCTTATATAGGTAGGAATTTTCTGCATTGTTCAATTTTTTCAATTGGACACATTTTTCTCTTTGGACCAATACCACACTGTCTTAATTTCCATAGCTTTTTAGTAAGCCTTGATATCTGGTAGTGTATAAGAACTTAAATTGTTTTCTTTTTTTAAAATTGCCTTGACAATTTGGGGACAATTGACATTTTAAGGACATTGAGTCTCCCATTTCCATGAAAATGATGTATCATTCTACATATTTAGAACTTTCTTAATTTCTCTTAACAGCATTTTGTAGTTTTCAATGTAGAACTCTCGTACATGTTTCACACTGCTAACTTACTCCTAGAATTTTTTATGATTTTGGTGTTATTGTAAGTGTTAATTATTACTAGAAATACATTAGAAATGCAAATAATTTTATATTGACATTGCATCCAAAGACTTTGTTAAATTTGTATATTAGATATAGCAGTGACCTGAATAAAAAATAGTTTTACTTCTTTCTTTCTGGTATTAATTCTTCAATTTCTTTCTTTTGCTTTTTTTTGCCCTGGATATGACCTCCAGGATAATGCTGAGTAGAAATGATGATAGGAAACATCCTGTCTTCTCCCCAAACTCAGTTGGGGGAAAGCACTCAGTATGTAATACTAAGTATGCGGTTAGTTGTACATTTGTTTATGTATGTTTTTTATCAAGTTAAGGATCCTCCTTTGTATTCACAGCTTCCTCTGAGTTCTTATCATGCATGTATCAAATGCTTTTTTGTATCTATTGAGATAATTGTATGTGGTTTTTTTCTCATTCTGTTAAGGTGATGAATTAGATTGATTTTTTTATTGGTTAATAATATTTTAATGGCACGCTGACCTTGTATTCCTTGGATAAGCCCCACTTAGTCATGATTTATCAACATTTTCCCATTTTTCCAGATTCAATTCGCTAAACTTAGGTTCAGGAATTCACATCTAGTTTCATAAGAGACATAAACCTCTGATTTTCCTTTCTTTCAATGTTATCTTGAGGTTTTGGCATTGGGATTATGTTGGTCTCATAAAATAAGAAGTGGTATCTCTTTCTATAACCTCTGAAAGAGTTTATGTTAGATTGATAAGTTTTCTTCCTTAAATTTTTGGGAGAATTTTCCAGTGAGGCCATCTCTTCCTAGAGTTTTCTTTATAGTAATATTTTTATTTGAGGATTCATTTTCTTTAACAAATAAAAACTGTTGAAATATTTCAATTAGTTCTTATGTCATTTTTTGGTAAATTGTGTTTTTCAAGATATTTTTCCATTTCATTTTAGGTGTTCAATTTATTGTTAAAGAGTTATGCAAAATATGCTTTATTGTATTTTTAATTTAATTTCATACATCCTAAATGTGTGATGATAAAAACTTTTCATCCCCAATAGTAATTACTGTTTTCTTTCTCTTTTATGTCTTGATCAGTCTTGCTAGCTATTGATAAAATTGTATTGAAATAGTCAAAGATGCAACTTGTATTGGGATTCTCCAGAAAAACAACAATAAGGGAGATATATATATATATACATATATATATATATGTGTGTGTGTATATATATATATATATATTTTTTTTTTTTTTTACTTGCTGTGCAGAGGCTTTTTAGTTTGATGTAGTCCCAATTGTTGATTTTTGTTTTTATTGCTTTGCTTTTGGTGTCAAATCCAAAAAAATATTGACAAACCAATGTCAAGAAGCTTACTGTCTATGTTTTCTTCTAGGAATTTTATGGTTTCAGTTCTTATGTCTAAGTCTTTATTTAATCCTTTTTGAGTTATTTTTTAATGTATGGTATAAGACAGTTGTCCAGTTTCGTTCTTTTGTGGGTGGCTATTTGGTTTTCCCAACAACATTTATTGAAAAGACTATCCTTTCCCCAATGTATATTCTTGTCTCCTTTGTCATAGATTAATTGACCATATATGCATCGGTCTATTTCTAGGCTCTCTTTTCTGTTCCATTGATCTCTGTGTCTGTTTCTATGCCAATATCATACTGTTTTGATTACTACAACTTTGTAACATAGTCTTAAATCCAGGCATGTGATGCCTTCAGCTTTGTTTTTCTTTCTCAGTACGCTTTGGCTATACCAGGTCTTCTGTGGTTCCATATGAATTTTAGGATTGTTGGTTCTATTTGCATGAAAAATGCCTTTTGAATTTTGTTAGGGATTACATTGAATGTGTAGGTTGCTTTGGAAAGTATGTATGTTTTAACAACATTAATTATTCCAGTGTATGTGCATGGAATATCTTTCCATTGATTTGTGTCTTTCTCAATTTTTTCCATCAATGTCATGATTTTCAGTTTTCTTTCACCTCCTTGGTTAAATTTATTCCTAGAAACTTTATTCTTTTTAATGCAATTGTAAATGGGATTGTTTTTAAATTTCTCTTTTCAATATTTCATTATTAGTATATAGAAACACAAAATATTTTATGTTGATTTTTGTATTCTGCAACTTACTGAATTTGTTTATTGATTCTAAAAGATTTTTGGTGTAGTTTTTAGGGTTCTCTATATGTAATATTGTGTCATCTGCAAATAGTGACATTTTTACTTTTTCCCTTCTGATTTGGATGCCTTCTACTTCTTTTTTCTTGCCTAATTGCTCTAGTTAGGTCTTCCAATACTGTGTTGAATAAAAATTACAAGAATGGGTACCCTTGTCTTGTTCCTGATATTAGAGAAAAAGCTTTCATCTTTTCACCATTGAGTATGTATTTCATTTCTGAAGGGTGTTTTAAGAATGTAGAACGCTCAGTGGACACTTTTATTCCTTTTAGTTCTTTAAATGAATGTCATTTTATTGTTTTGTGGTTTCTATAACATGTTGAAAACTCTTCCATCAGTTTGATTTTTTCCTCTTTTAGAAGTAACTTAATTTCCACTCCTAGCTGATTTAAAGACTGTTTTCTCCATTATCTTCATTTTTTTTAGCAGTTTGAAAGTGATGTACCTAGTTGTGGTTTTCTTTGCATTTATTCTATTTAGGATTCACTAAACTCCTTTAATTTATAGGTTGATATCTTTCATCAATTTGGAAAAAAAATTACCATTAGATTTCAAATATTGCTCTGTCCCATCCTCTTGCTTGTTTCTCTGAGACAATAATTACATGAGTGTTAGACTATTTGTTCTGCTTCTGTTTGTTATTTCTCCATATTTTATTTTGAATTGACTCTGAGTTGACTGTGTCCAGTCTGTGGTTAATCCGATCAAATGAGTTGTTAACTTTGAGTATTGTGTATTTAAATCTAGAATGTCCACTTAATAACTTTTATAATCTCACATTCTGTTGAAATTTCTACCTTTTCACTTTTTTTTCCACATTCTGTTGAACTGACTCTGGGTGGTGAGCACACAGTATGATGTACAGATGTATTATAGAAATGTACACTTGAAACCTATGTAATCTTGCTAACCATTGTCACCCCCCAAAAAGATTTATATATATATATATATATATATATATATATATATATATATATATGTATATATGTATATATACGTATATATATACATACATATATATATATATACACGTATATATATTTTAATCCATATCTGCTAACTCTGGTATGTGAATTATCTATATTTTAGCTTCTATTTACAGTTTCCTCTCTTAATTATAAGTCTATTTTCCTGCATTTTTGCATTTTATATTTTTTGGAGTTATTGCTATTTTGTTGTTTACTTTTTATTATTTAATTCATTTGAGATTTAGTTTTATATAAGTTGAAGATAGAGAGATCCAATTCCTTTTATCCCCAGATGAAAGCCTTTGTCCTTCATTAAGTAATCCATCTATTTCTCCATCAATGTAATAATGCCTTGGAGCTAGTTAACTCTCTTCTTCTCTACCATATTTTGTCACTCAATTTGGCACTAGATAATAGAAAAATCTAAGCACTTGTACATTTATATGTACGTGTGTATGTTTTTACCTTTGAAACTACTAACCATGAAATGTGTTTGATAATAATAATTTTGCATTTCATTTCCTGTTCCCATGTGTCTGTACATAGATTGATTAATTGTTATAAATGGGCCACATATTTCATTTTTTACCTCCTTCTGCAGATGTTAAACACATGGAGTTTAGATGTGAATTTTCCTTTGATTTACAGTAATCTTCAGACATTATGATTGGAACAAAAACTTTTCCATGTTTCCATTTCATAAAGTAATGGCATTATAAACTCCCCAGCCATTTGAAGCTCTTTTGCACAATGAAATGAGTGAAATTCTGTGGTTTTTAGAAATTACTAGTTGATTTCAACATGCAGTTAAAACTATCATAACTACTTTATTCAGACTGATATTTCTGCTACTACACTGTGCATTTTTTACCAAACTCAGTGCTGAAAGATACTGAGAACCTTTTAGCAAAGCACTTTTAAAACTTCCCCATGCTTAATTTCATAACCTGTTTGCTTGAATTCAGAACTCAGTCTTCCTTTGCATTCCCTGATGTACCATTTTTATTCCCTGTACATATGTTGTTAACCTGTCAGAAGTTATAAGACAGATAACATTGAAGAGCTAAGTATTAATTATCCATTTTCAAAGATGTGCTTCTCTCTATTTCATCAGCAAACTTGATCCCATACAACTTTCTATAGATTGGCCTGAAAAATCTCACCTCAATGAATTAGACACCAATATTAACTCTATCTTAGGGGGGAAAGTGCATGCGTTCTCCAAAAGGTACACATCTAGTTGTTTCCCATTTTCACATTTACAAGTATTAATTTATTTGGAGCGGCTGGATGGCTCAGTTGGTTAGAGCGTGAGCTTGCAACAACAAGGTTGCCGGTTCAATTCCCACATGGAATGGTGGGCTGTGCCCCTGCAATTAAGATTGAAATGGTGACTGGACTTGGAGCTGATGGACCCTGGAGAAACACACTATTCCTCAATAATAATAAAAAAAAAATTAAAATGTATCTGACTAACTAGGGCACATATTTGGATCTTAGAAAATCAGCGTGGTAGGTAATGGAAATAAATCTTCAGAGATATTGGGCTAAGACATATAAGCCATACTCATAAAAGGATTGTT
Source organism: Rhinolophus ferrumequinum (assembly GCF_004115265.2). Classification (NCBI taxonomy): domain Eukaryota; kingdom Metazoa; phylum Chordata; class Mammalia; order Chiroptera; family Rhinolophidae; genus Rhinolophus; species Rhinolophus ferrumequinum. The sequence goes on along the minus strand of NC_046301.1, from coordinate 21,034,278 downwards.
TAAGATGGTGACTAGGAAGATACCAAGAGCAGATTTCACCTAATCTACATTTTTTCAGATCAGTAGTACTTATTAATAACTCTTAGTATGGCAATAAGTCCCTCAGAGAGAATGGAAATATTACACCCAGGAAATCAGCAATGTGATAAAATGACCACAAACTTTTTGGTTAGTTCTGATGCCAGACTTCAGTCTATCACTTATTAGCTCTGTGACCTAGCACAAGTTACTGAGCCTAAGTCTCACCATCTGTAAACTGTGCATACCTACTTCAGAAAATTGTGAAAATTAAGTAATGAAACACATCTAGCACAATGTCTAGCACAACATAAGGGCTCACTTAATGTTAGCTTTTAAAAAATAAATCTATATTATTAGGAACAAAGTCCCCAAAATTAAAGGGTTAGACAAGATGATTTCTTAAATTCCCTCTAGTTCTGTGTCTGATTCTATGGTTCCAAATGAAGGCAGAAGAATCAGGGAAACAATTCATGCTTGGCTCTTATGTAGATGTTCAAATGCCGCCAAATAGCCCATGTACAGCCTGGTTTCTTACATGCTATTGGTTCAGCCTTATACAAAGCAATTTGACCATCTAGCATATTCACTAGACTACCAAGACAAGATGAAATATCCTAGTTAAGCAGACAGACTTTTCCTGGATTGCAATTACAGTCTCTAAATACCAACTGAACTCCCAGGATATATCTCTTTTGAACATACCTGAGAACACAGAATAACCAAATCCATATATCTCCTATCTTAAAGGAGACCATGCTAACAACCTGTAAATACTGCTTTTTACAAATCTTAAAAGACAAGTTTAACAATAAAGTTAAATGCATATTCATGAGAGATGCTGATGGGAAAGATAAGAAGAAGATGGCCTCTAGGCCACCTCCTGATGGAAAGTTTTTAATGGTTCTGTTTTGTTAAAGCCTACTCTGTTTTTCTTATATTGTTTTTCTGGTATTTTTTTTTATTAAGATAAGGAATGAAAAATATAAGGGTAGTATAGCAGTTATGCAGTACCTGGGATTACTTGGTGTTTCATTGGGTGTTACTTTAATAATACTAGGCTATATATTTAAAAGAGTACTGCTTCTTAGTGCCTTATTAACCTGGTTTTTTTTTTTTTTAATTAACCTGTTTGAGTTCTAATCTCACCACTGCTAACTAATTGACCTTCCACAAATGCTTAATTTCTCTGACCTTCAGTCTCCTGATTGGCATAAAGATGGAATCATGTGAAATAAGTCCAGAAATAATGAAATAAAACTGGTGCAATAGGTGGCAAAACATTAGTTCTAATTTCCCATTGCTGTATTTCCTCTGCATTATCATCATGAGAATCCAATAATGTTTAATAAAGAACAATCTACCATCCCGCTTCATTTATCTTTTACAATTTTCTCATTTTTGCTTCCATACCCTGATACCACAAAAAAGGTAGTATCAATGAAAGGCAAATCAAGACTAAGGAACTGTTATAGATTAAAGGAAACTAAAGGGACGTGACAACTAAATGCAACATTTGGTTCAGGATTTCATCCTGAAATATAAGGGTATTAGTGAAATAATTGGTGAACTATAAATAAAATCTGTAGCTGTAATAATAATACTTTATCAAGGTTATTTCTTAGTTGCGATCATTGTACTGTGGTTATATAGGTAATGTCTTGTTGTTACAACAGTAAATACACCATAATACTGAGACCTAAAGGAGTGTTATATGTGCAACTTAAATGGTTCAGAAATGTGTGTACACACACACACACACACGCACACACACACACATATACCTAGATATAGTTGATCCTTATTATTCATTGATTCCATATTTGCAAATTCATTTGCTCACTAAAATGTATTCATAACCACAAAATCAATACTTGTCACACTTTTGCAGTCATTCACAGATATGCGCAGCCTGGTGGAATATTTGAGTCACCTAGCGCACACTTTCTGTTGAGGTCCATCGAGTGATTCTCAGCCTTCTCGTTTTTGCTCTCATAGTGTAAATGTGTCCTTTTTGGGGTCAAAGTAACGCCACATGTTTCGCATGTTTGTGCTTTTTGTTGGTGATTTTGCTGTGTAAAAAGGCTCTCAGCATAGTGCTGAAGTGCTGTTTAGTGTTCCTAAGTACAAGAAGGCTATTATGTGTCTTACGGAGAAAAGACGTTTGTTAGATAAGCTCCATTCAGGGATTGGTTATAGTGACATTGGCCGTGAGTTCAATGTCCATGAATCAACAATATATGTTTTCTTAAAGTGTCCTTAAACAGAAATAAATATTAAACAAGGTTTTATATTGATCACTTGAAGGAAATGTTGTGAGGAAAGGCTCATGGGATCCAACCCTGTCTTTCTCCTTGGAGCTCAGTATTTGCTAATTCAGTGTTTGTAGTGAATTTATAAACCAAAACTACCATGAATACAGTGAAAGTAGAAAGAAAAAACGTGAGAGAGAATAATAAAGCAAATGAGGTAAAATGTTAATTTGGAAAATCTGGAAGAAGAATATACAGGAATTCTTTCTACTATTTCCACAGCTTTTCTGTATGTCTGAATTTTAAAATGACATTTAGAAAGAAGAATCTGCATCCTTGGTCCAGAACCCGTTTTTCAGGACTAAGAACAATCCAGAGACAATGGGAAAAGGGTGAGAGAGGCTACACCAACTTGTAGGATCCTGAGAGGCAGGGATCTATTTACTCAGGGTGGCATGGGCAGCATATTTAGGAGGATATAATCAGGCAAGGTCTTTGGAAATTCTGCTCTTACGGACACTGCTTATATGGCACTAGGTTAGCCTAATAGCTTTAAAAGAAAAAGGCAGGAAGAGATACTTCCGAACTCTATGTTAATATTCATCTTTTCTCAATATTGTAATTCTTCCAGAGCCATTTGTCAAAACTTCTTTTGATAGAAAATGAAGTAAAAAAAAAAATAATTGATGAACAACAACAAAAACCATCTGTTCCATCTGAAGAAAAATGTTTATTTGTGCACTGAAATTGATATATGTGTTTACTTGGTTGTGTGAATTGGGGAGTGGCTTTTTGCTTGTTTGTTTAGGAAATACGTATAGTTAACAATATATCCCGGACACATTCTTAAGTGTACTTGTTATTAGAGTATAACATACACACAAAAGAGTTCATAAATCATAAATGTACAGCTTAATAAATTTCCACAAAGTGATCAACAGAGAGAACATCAATACTGCGGAAGTCATCATATTCCCTGCTAGTCACTATTTCCCTCAAGGGCACCACAATCTCAGCTTCCATAAATTAATTTTGCCTATTTTTGAACTTTATATAAATGATATCATACAGTATGTACTCTTACTTATCTGGTTTCTTTTATTTAATATTGTCTTTATGACAGTCATCAATATTTTTCCATGTAACAGTGGATTGTGTTTTCTCATTGCTATATAGAATCCTATTGTTGGATGACATAGAAATTCATGTATATAGTCCACTATTGGAGGATATGTGGGTTGTTTCCAGTTTGGGGCAATTATAAATAGTACTACTATGTACTCTTGAATTTTTTTTTGTACACATCTGTACACAGAGATTACACTTAATTGTGAAATTGTTGTCTCTGTGTATATTCAGTGTTCAACTTTAATCTGTCAGTTATCGAAGCTGTTAAATCATTGCATATCTTTACCAGCCTGAAAAATTTTCAGTTTTCTTTTCTATCCTTATTTGACCATATTCAGAGAACATGCTCTGAAAAACCTCTATTTTTAGAGGGTAAATTGTTTTTGTGACCAATTACCAAAACAACTATTTAAAACATTTCAAGGACATAAAAGAAAAATTGCAAATGCTATGCTTATTTATATATACACAAAATCACAAATTGAGACCTGAATAACTTTGGCACAGTAGCATATTCCTGGATACAAAGACAATATCAGTCAGTACAAATGTCAGTCTTCCCCAAATTAGTATATTTATTAAATTTAATGCATTTAAATCACAATAAGGAATGTTTGTGATGTAAAAGTATTTGTTAAATTTTAATGTACATAGGCTATTATAAAATATTAGTAACTGAAAATTAAAAATAAAATAGTATAGGAATGCTTGTCCTACTAAATACATTGCATTACTATCAAGTTACTATAATCCTAATAGAACATGTTGGTACAGGAATAGTCAAAGAGAAGAATAAAAAGTCTAAAAGCTTATTCAAGTACATATGAATTTTACATATAATAAATACAATATATTGGAAAATATGTATGCTACTCACCAACTCTTCATCCAGAAAAATAAAATTAGACCCCATTTAATACCACACAAAAAATAAATCACACATGAATTTAAAAATCAAGTTAGAAAAGTAAGTATAGTAGAATATTATTTTAAATATCTGTGTAGCTTTGAGAATGACTTAAGAACATTATGAAGCTCAGAAGCTGTAAAGAAAATCTTCAACAAATTTGAGTGCATAGCAAATGAAACTTTCTGTCAAAGTTCAAAGATAAACTGGGAGAAAATATTTACAATATATATGACAAAGCTTACGATAAAATACAATGGCTGAATAAATTGTGTTTTAAAGCTAAATGTTACTTAACTATTGAAAAGAATGCTTTAGATCTATATGGATTGACCCAGAAAATGGCCATATCTTTTTAGAAGAAAAATGTGCATTCTGGGAAAATCATGGCAGTAGTATAGTGTTTGTATCATTCTGAGTTCTCACATAAATATAGTCAAAGTAGCTAGAAAGAAAAAACAAAATATTAACAACAAAAATTGATATCGAAACAGCACCAAGAGCCTGAAAATAGAGACAAATCACCAAAAACCACAAGATCTAAATGTTACTGACATTCATATGAGAGAAATCAGAGAGAAGCCATCATGCACTTGACTGACCTAAGAGAAGGATAACATAAAAGAGTCACCTTAAACCCTAGCAGGCCAATTTGAGAACAGTAGCTACATTGAGGACGGATTTTGTACCCTATAATAATGTGTAAGTGCAAAGAGCCTCAATAAGGCCAAGAGTTTGTAACAGTCCAGCCCCTGTGAACTCTTGAAACTGAATTAGCCGGGCTTCTTTGTAGGGCAGGGCCACACACTGAGAGAAAACTGATGGAGCAAAATGAAAATGGAACAGCACTGAGGTAAGAAGGAAAAAGGAAAGAAGAGAGTCAAAAAATTTTGGCAAAGTGAATAAACCAGGAAATCTTAGAAACCAATATGCCATATTTACAACACTACACAAAAACAAACTGAAAAGGAAATTTTGTGAAAGCAGAAAGCTATATAAGCCAAATTTCCTCTAAAAATTCAGAGGAACTAAAATCATATTAAAATGAGCAACATAAAGTAATTGAAATCAATCCCTTACAAAATTATTACAGAAAAATAGCATAAGAACCAGAATGACAATTCCACAGACAATAAAAACATGCCAGAAAGAACATATTCAAAAGACAGAAGAATTATAAGGTACTATTTTAAAACAAGCTAAACAATATTAAGACAATATGCAAAATATGGAAAAAGAAAGAAAAACACGTAACTTGATATAAAAATCCAAAACTGGTATAATAGAACTCAAGAATTAGAAATGAGATAAAATCATTTTAAATATTAAGACTAACCTAGAAGGAAAGCAGGAATGAATAATCACAATAGATGTTGTCTTAAAAAATAAGTGATGAAAAGAACTTTTTAAATCAAAAGGAAATGAGAAAAGAAATAAAAGGACTTCAAATAGTAACATATTTAAAGATAGACATAGAAGATTCAATATATGGATAATGGTTGTGCAAATAAGAGAAATAGCACAACAGAACTAAAAGTTTATGAAAACATTTCTAAAATAACAAAACTTTTCTCCAACTATATAATGAAAAAGCATAATGTTACTTGAAATTACATTCTCAGAACACCTAACACCAAGACATTCTAGCAAAATTATTACACTATAATGAAAAACAAAAAAAATTCTTTGGTGTTCAGGAGAAAAGAATACTTGACTTACAAGAGGTATAAAAAGTTTATTATCATTCGATTTTTGTCATCATATCTTTATGCCAGAAAAAATAAGAAACTAAAGTAATATTCTTGATGTACTCAAGAAAAAAAAAAGTGCACTGAGTATTTTCTGCCTAGTGAAAGGGATCTTTTAAAATGAAAACGTACTAGCTGCTATCAACAAACAAGAAGTGAGGGAATATTGTTTCCATGAGTCCTTCTTAAGAAAACTTAGAAAAAGAGCTTAAAGCAACCAAAATGACCAAAGAGACATTAATATAAGGATTGCTGGTAAGAAGTAGATATATAAATACAGGTAGAGCTAATTGTAGATAAGGATTAAAACAGAGATTATAGAATCTTATATATAGATGTATTATAACTACAGAGGGAAGGAGGAAGAAAGGGAGGGAGGGAGGAATAGAGAGAGAGAGAGAGATAGCATGTTAAAGTTTTAAATATTTTCAGTAATTATAATTAGTGGTATGTGTAGTATTACTATTGAAACTCTTATATGTATAAAATAGAGTAAAATACTAAGCAGGCTAAATGTCCAAAAAAATTAAAACTACATTTAGGCATACCATATTCAAACTACAGTAAATCAATGATAAAGAAAAATCTTGAAAGAAGTCAGAGGAAAAAACACTTCACTTGCAGAGGAGCCAAGAGAAGAATTACATAAAACTTCTCCTCAGAAACCATGCAAGCAAAAAGAGAGTGGAGTGAAATATTTAAAGTGTTGAGAGAAGAAACAAACAAATAAACAACAACAGCAGGAAAAAAAACAAAAAACCCTGTCAACCTAGAGACATTATCCTTCAAAAGTGAAAAACTTGGAAGCAACTAAGATATCCTTCAGTAGGTGAATCTATGTATAAACTATGGTATATTCAGATAGTGGAATATTATTCAGTGCTAAAAAGGAATGACATCGGGTTAGAAGCTTGAAATCAGCCATGGCAGGAGCACGTACACCATGGAAATCAGCAAATAGTACAAATCAAGACTCTACCTACCACCAGAGCCAGTGTTAGACATTTTTCAGCAGATTCAGTGTTTCATGGGACATGGGGAAATTCTGCTTTACATTTCTTCCTTTAACAGGAATCTGGTTGTCCTTAATTTTAAATCTGTTATATTCTTCATTTATAGTCCATAAGCATTTCAAAATTTTATTACTCCTGGCATACTAAAATTTGTTCATTTTTTTTAAATCATTAAAAAGAAGGTTGGGGAAGAACAGAAGTTGAGAGAGTAAAAGAAGTTGAAAAGTACTCCTAAAATGTTGCTGTACACATGTAAAAATCTGAGAGTAGAACAAAACATTTATAGTACTTTCAGAGTAGCAGGAAGAGACAATTGTAAAAATTTCTGTTTATGTGATATGCTTTTCTTAGGTAATACAAAGTTCTAATTATTTTTTTTCTCCAACCACAACTATTGCTAACCCCATCATATGGAAATAACTCAAATTCCCAACAGGACAGTGTATGAAAGTAATTCTAGATTTGTGCATTTTTGGCTGAGATGACCAATGTCCAAAAGAACATTGTCACATACGTGTCTAACCAGTAAGCAACCTTCTGTCAGACTAGTTTGAAATATGTTTCCAGGAAACACCATCCTTGAGGGCACATACGTCATTCCTTCATCCTCTCTCAGCTACTTTGCATGGAGTCCTCAAAGATTAAAACTTAGTACACCCGGAAAAGAGTTGGACAGGAGCCAGTGGTTGGAGATTTTTAAACAGGTGGCGGCAAGCAAGAGTGTGACAATAGCATCCGTAAAGTTCATCTTTATAATGGAAGATTCAAAATTATTCCTTAACTTAGTAACAACAGAGATGGATGTTATATAACCAAAGTTCCCCCCACCCCACTGCACACACCCCTTGCCAAGCCTGGGTTGCTGGCAGCAGCTCTCCTTAAACAGAATTAGAACATGCCACACAGATAAACTATGTAACATGCGTCTATGGAAGCAGAAGTGGGAATCCCAGCAGCGGGAAAACAAACCCTGTTGCCAAGCAACACTGTGGCCATGTGCTGTACAGTAACATCCAGCCCAACCCTTGAAGCAAGACTCCAATTCCTCATCCATGGAGTCATGCATACCAGAATTACAGACTTGCATGCCATAGGCTTCTGAGTCAAAAGGGAAACTGATTGTGAATTGTACCATGGGCTTTCCTCACACACAGTGGTAGAAACAGACCGTGAGCTCAACTAGAATTCTCATTTCTACGTGACTGTTCCAGGAATGACGCAGGGCCATTTACTGATAATGATAAATCAAAATGAGAACAGATACAAAGTATGCTACCATGTTGAGAATAGCATTCACGTCATTATTATATTTAGATCACTTTAATTAAGTACAAACTATATCATATTTACCTTTCGTTCTGAGGAAAATGGAATGAATGGTTCAGTTTTTATAATTTAACTCCCTCATAACGTACACATACATTTGCATACACCAAACCATGAAAATAAGTGAGGATTACAAAAATTCAAGCCTGCTTCTAGTCATTTCTTTCACTGTCAAAACATCTTGGACTTGTAAAAGCTTAATTTGTTTTCAGTAATTATTCTGGAGGTCTCCATGCTGACAGGTGGTCTTCAATCATTTTCTTAGGCTTCTGTGAAAAGCATACATCATTCTTATTTCATAATGAGACCCACGGGAGTTGAAGATTCCCTAAGGAGTTCTTAGGACTTTTTTACCTTCTTGATCACTAACTACCATTTGCTTCCAAAGTTTACCTCTTTGTTAAAAACACAGCTATCCACATCCAAATGAAAGAGAATATTCTAATCTCCATGATATTTTGCCCTCATCATAATAGCTATCCCTTGTACACTTTTTAAAGTTTCTTTATTTACATCATTTTATGTATTTCTTGAAACAATTTTATGGCATAGATAGGTTGCAGATAAGTAGACTGAAATTCAGAAAGTGAAAGAACTTGCCAAAGGATGCACAGTTAGCAAGAAGTAGAGCTAAGATTTTAACTGTCTTCCTAAAAAGCCGTGGAGTCTTCCCACTTCAATATTTTTCCTCAACATGACACCAAGTCGTCACTCTTCCTCTTAACTCTTGCTGCTTTGAGTTCTTGAGTCAGCAAGACAAAGGCATTGTATTCCAACCTTTTAAAAAGTGAGAACAGGAAAATAAGTATCCGAGTTTGTTTCTTATAGAGTATTCCTGCTGGGAATGAACCCAAGGTAAAAAGGTCTGAATTGCCTCTCAGGTTCCCTCCCAAGACTGTACTGCAGTTCTGAGGACGGTGGCCATTGCTGTGTTGTAATTGAGATGAGCCGACTTTGGTGCTGTCTCAGTGAGATCTGCCCTGGCACTCACATTTCCTGGCCCTTAATTTGATGGATGTTGGCACAGCACAGTGGCTATTGCTTGCAGGAGTCTTAATGAATGATTGCATTCTGATTGACTTCTAGCCCAGACAAAATGCTGAATATATTCACTTTCAGTACCTAGCGGCTCTTCCATTAATGCCCGGCTGAGTTTTACATGTAGACCTATGTCCATAATTTAATGTTAATTTCAGTCACAAAAGTGCAAACTATCCAATGTGACTTGCAGCACAGAGAGAGACATCAAGATAATAGAATAGGTATATTACCCTCTTCTCAGTTTTGCTGTGAATCTAAAACTGCTTTAAAAAAGAGTCTTAAAAAAAAAAGATTAAAAACAAAGACAATAGGTGTAAATTTACAATTGCACATCTATTCTATGTGCCTCAAAATTGGTAGGCCAATGAAAAGTAAAACAAAATGAGTATGAATATTTCTTAGAAAGGTAACCACAATTTTGTATCATTAATTTAGTTTCTTATATTACTCCTAGGAATAAAATGGTTCTCTGCCTTGCTTAGGTGTGTCTACACAACAGCAATGTCATGTGACTCCAAGATCCTATCAGTAATAAAAACTCAAGGGGAGGAGGTATTGAGTAAGAAAACCTGACTGCACTTTCAAATTTCTGTGTAAACAGTTCAGGTGGAGTGCTGGAAAGAGCTCCGGATTTTATCTGTTTGCCTATCTTTACTTAGGCAAGTAAATTTTATCTTTTGAATCTTAGTTTCCTCATCCAGTAGATTGCAGATAATGGTATCACCTTTTTCTGAGAGGAGTTGTGAAACTTAAGTAAGGTAATGATTGTGAAAATATTTCCTAATACATAGAGTTCTATAAAAATACTAATGTTAATTAATATGAGAGAGAAATATGATTATTTGGCCGATGTGCTAATTTTTGAGTCAGACTCAGTATTTATAGGTCTTGGGGAAGGAAGATGATCCAGTAATGGGTTTGTTTATAGATACTATTTCTTAAATAGCTGAAAACAAGAAAACATTTCAGAAATAGTATTTTTCAAAACATTCTATTGTACACATTTGACAGTTCTCTCCTTGCTTTTTCTTTTCTAAGTATTTTTTTCCACTATGAGTAATAATACGTCCTTAATGAAACATTAGAAAATATACAAAAATGAACATGAAAAATTATCTGTAACACCACCCAGATATAAAAACTGTTAACATTTCATCGTATTTATGTTTAGACATTTTTCTATATACTTTTATGTTTTAACCAGAAACAGGGTCATGCTATTTAATGAATCATGTGTAATAATTTTTCTTTTATAATAGTAATATTATTGTATTTTTTCGTTTTGTGTCAATCAATTTTATTCAGCAATATTATTATAAATATTCTCAAGTATAACATTTTAATACAGACAAAAATAACTTATCTAACCATTCCTCTACTAATGGGTATTTTATTTACATTGTTTTTCTATTCAAAGAATTCTGCAATTAATGTGCACAAATATAAATATTTGTCCAATCTGTCTCCAGGAGTTGAAAATACTCTGAGAAAGAATATGAGATTTTCTAAAGCTCTTGAAGATATGGCCAAGTTGTTTTTCTCATAAATTGTATCTATTTACACACGCAGCAAATACAAAAGTGTTCATCTCAACAAACACTTGTTGGTATTATTGGTTATTATGTTTTCAAAAAAAAGTTGCCTATTTGATAGTTAGAAAGATAATTCATTTAAAAATTTTTATTTCTAATGATATTAAGTATTTAATATTATTAATTTCATATCATTGTTTAATATCATTAATTGTTCATAATAATTTATCTAATTATCTATCATGGTAGTTAACTTCGCTCACAATAATTAAATTTGCTAGAACTACTTTGAATTTCCAAAAGTTTGCACCTTCTCTATTAGTGATACTATATTAATCCATGCATGAGGTTTTTTAATGTTTTTATCTTTGTTACTAATATTACCATCTTTTGATTAAAGTGTCCCTCTTTAGAGCATTTAATTAATGCTTTCACTTTAAATTCTACCTTATATAATACTAATATTGCCTTCTTTAAATTCATATTTTCCTTGCATTTATTTAGCAATAAATGCAAATACGTATATTTTAGGTGAGGAAATTATAAATAGCATATCACTGGATTTGCTCTTTTATTGGGATGTTTGACTAATAGACGATTATTGATCTAACTAATACTTGGTCTTGTTTCTATTAGTATGTATTTTCTTTTTGTCCTTTTAAAATATTTGCTTCCTAATTTTTCCCTATTTGTTTTTCCTGAATAGAAGTTTGGTTTGGAGGTTTTTGTTTTTTGCTTTTTGTTTTTGCTGTTGTTTATTCTCTTTAATTTGAAAAGAAGAAAACCTACACTTATTCCTGAGGTAAATACCTTAAAGTTTCCAAAGATAGGCATAAAATTATATAAAGTAACCATAAGCGTTAAAGGCAAAATACTCACTTGTTGACTACCACTGATGGAGAGTAAAAATGCTTTGTGCCTTTGATTTCATATACCCACCAATTTCTAGATTTTCATCTAATTAAGAGTATTAATCTTGTATTTTTCTTCTCTAATATCTTATACAATAGAAGCTATGTATTTTAAAAGGAAACCAAATTTTGTAACCGCTGTGGTACTTTAAAATTTATTACCATAATAACTTAGTCTAATTTTACTAATAATTTAGTCTAGTGGCCCTTTGCAGCCACTATTTCCTTTGTCAAGAATTCTGATTTTTGATACTATTTGTGTTATAACAACTCAGGTTTTCAAATTATTTATTCACGTTGTCTGGATAGCATATTTTTAATCTATATGTATCAAGGAATGCCTTTCTGTTGCTCTCACACATTGATAACTTGACTAGGTATAAAATTCCTTCAGAGCTCTGTAATAAAAATAGCAACAAGGAAAGGAAGAAGGAGGAGGAGAAGGAGGAGGAGGAGGGAGAGAAGGAAGGTGGAGATAGAGGAGGAAAAGGACACCAGGAGGAGAAGGAGAGAAAGTAGAAGAAAAAAAAACACATACATTTTGATTACTATGTCTCAGGTACTCTTCTAAATATTTTAAATACATCAATTCATTTACTCTTAATAATAATCATACAAAGTACATTCATTGTCTGCATTGTATTATTGGTGAACATGAGACACAAAGAGGATAAGGACTTTGCTCAAGCTTCAATAACTATTGTTCAGCAAAGCAAGGGTTTGAAGTCAGGCAGCGTGGCTCCATCCTCTCCATGATCTTGACCTTTAACCTTCATCCCTTTATATTATAATATTTAATAGCAAAGAAATTAAAAGACAGTCCGTATTCATTCTTGGGAACTTGGGGATTTCGTGTTAAGATTTTGTTTTTGGTTCTTTGTCTTTCCTGACATTCATGTGATTCTGGATTTCTAAGGCTTCCATAAGAATGTTTCTAGGTGTGGTTGTGTTTTCATGCAATTGGCCTGTAATATATTTAACGCACATTCTAGCTTTTGAGGCTGAGGTCATCCTTTTTGCCATGATGGAGTTTTCCTTTTTCCTTTGACCATTGCTCTTGATTGATCTTCTCTGTTTTTCTATTTATAGCATTCCCATATTTTGCTGTGTATAATGTGCACTTTTTTGCCCAAATTTGTGAGGGAAAAATAAGGATGTGCATTATACTTCCTTAGTATAGTACTAATTCCGTATCTCTATAAAAGTTTTTATTCTTTTGTTTATGCTTATGAGTTAAAAGTGTAATAATAAGTAAATAAATGCTAAAAATCCTTTACAATACGAAAAACAAGTACCTAAATATAAACAAATAAAAATTTGAATTAAAAAATGAAAGATTTTTTTCCCTGAAAGTTTGGGCTGAAAACATGGGTGCGCATTATGCACGGGGAGCACATTATACACGGCAAAATATGGTAGGTTAATCTCCTGGATGGGTCATCCATGTCTCTAATATATTTCTCCTCTTTGTCTCTGAATTATAGGTGAATATATCTTTTACTACATCAACTCAATTTTAATTACTTTGCTTCAACTGATTCCATTTTATCTATTAAGTAAACAATTTAAGTTTTCCATATACTACATGCAGTTCTTCCAAATCATAATAGGTTGTTTTCTTTTTCCACACTGGCTCCCATATCCATATTGTCATTTTGTCTCCCTCCCTCCCTCCCTTTTTGTCTCTTGGTTTCAATGATTTTTCCGTAAGTCCAATGGTTTTTCTATACACTCATCCTATAGAGAAGAATCTATGTTCACTTAGTAGTGGCTTTTAATCAAATAGAAGACTAATAGAATTTATATGAGTCTCTGCTTAAAGTTTTCACATTTTTAAAGATCATAGTTTAAGGCAGAAGAAATAAATTAAAAGTAAGGGGGAAATTACATTCACAGTAAATTTGCATCGTAGGTTCAAAAATCCGTAAGTCTAGAGGAATTGGAGAGGGATTAGAGCCATAGGTAATTACAGCAAAGAACTTCATTTCAGTCATTGTATGGAAGACTTGCTGGAAGAGCAGGCGTTGGCATGACCCAGATCTCTCAAGGATTGCAGCTTCTGTCCTATCTCAGCCACTTCCAAGAGCTCACTGCTTATTCTGCTTGTGACCTTGCTCACCAGCCAGTCATGCCAGCTCTTCTGCAATACGCTGAGCACTGGACTAATCACTGGAAACATGAGGGGAAACAGACTTTTCCTACTTTCAAGGGTCTGATGGGATATACAAGCTCAAAAACAGTGTGTTTCAGCATAAAATGATAAGGGATATAATGTATAAATATTGGATACTTGGATGGTTTGGGGAACGGACACATTATCACATTGTAATACACCACATGCAAATGGAACTAGTTCTGTAGAACTACTAATTGAACTCACTTTATTTGAATTGATCTTTGAATGTGTTAAGACAAATATATTTGTTGGTTGGTTTGGTTTTTATTGTATCATTAACCATCAGGTTATTTTGCTCTTAATAAAATGTAGCCTCTTCTCTCCTAAGTCATCTTATGCCAGTATTAGGCTAACAAACTGTTATTTTCTCCTCATATCTTTATATATCCATGTGTCTCAAAAACTCACCCAAAATGCTACATCCAGTGAAGTCAGAAGACCAGAGGCAAAACAATCAAGTTATTTGACTCATGCATGCGTAAAGCAATTTGTACAGTGAGACAACCATGATCACCAAACTGTATCTAAGCCTGTTCACCATCTCCTTTCGTTGTGAACAGACTAAGAATTCACCTTGAGCAAATTTATTAAGAAGTTAAATATGAATTTAAAAAGAGAAAAACATTGCCTGGTTTTAAATATATATTCACTTGATTATATATATATGTAAATATATATAAATATATATTCACTAGAATCAAATGTATTCACTAGATATTACATAGAAATATAGATATATCTTATATATATTACAGATATATACATACATATACATATATATGCATTATGTCATTTTTCAAATTTGACAGTTTATTGGTGGGAACATGTGTATAAGCATTTGCATGGGGGAATCCATTCATTATGAAAACCATTATACTTACATGACAATAAGGCCAAAACCAGAAGACAAATCAGAAAGAGTGAGGATGAAAACTCAAAGTCTTGACAAATCACTGCAATAAGAGATTCTCTTCTCAATTTGCTGATGGTCTGTTTCTTCAGATTAATAGTAATCCAATACCATATGTTTAGTTCAACCCCTGCAGCTTTTAGTGCATGCCTCTTTCAGACTCAGGCTGCTAGGTCAGCGGCTTCAGCTGCTTTTGGCAAGGTTTTGATTTTTCACAAGAATTGTTACAGTAACTCTGAATCTAACTGAGTTTCTTAGATAAACTTTTAAGCTAAGTGCTTTTATCTCTTCACTAGGATATCAGACTGCCAAAGCCAGTGATGTGCATGCATATTTATATTTCTGTACATAAATGATTAGGGTTTACAAATGCTTTCTGACAGTTTATAGAGAAGCTTGAAAACCTGTCAGTCTGTTTTGATATTTATATGTCCAAGTGAAATTTTTTAGCATTTTTTTACTAATAATTTCATTTGGATGTTTAGATAGTATTTCAGTAAAGATGGGATCTCAAATGTTTAGAAAAATACTATACATTTCATTATAAGTTAAAGCCTTTTCACAGAAAGAATTTGCTTTTGGGGCAGATTTAAGTAAGTGAAAGACAAAATAAGTGAAAAAACCAAAGGCCCTAATTTGTTAAAAAAAAAAAAAAAATGTGCCCAATTGATTTTTATTAAGCAAAAAATCCATGCTTACATGTCAATAAGGCAAAAAACAGAAGACAAATTAGAAAGGAAGAGTGAGGATGAAAACTCAAAGGCTGGACGAATCACTGCAATAAGCGATTCTTTTCTCAATTTGCTGATGGTCTGTTTCTCAAGTAGATAAGAAAGTAGTCATCTAGAAGGTTATTGTTTAGAGTTCTCTGGATGACATTGGATATTCTCAATTTATAAGGAAAAATGATTTTCCAATCTGTTTAGATTTTTCTCGTTATTGTGTTTTTTCCAGGTGAGGTAATATCACTGCATAACGTTCTCTGAAATGCTTTGAGCTTTGTAATTGGAATCTTAAGGAAAGGCAGAAAAAAACAGGCATAGACTATTGACTTCAATGTTTTCAGAGAATATTTACCTCAACGTTCTGAGAGTAGACTGACTTGGAAAGACAGATATTCTCTGGGACAGTTTTTGCCAACTCCTGCGGTTTAAAAATACTGCTTGGAGAAGTCTCCTTCTTATATTATCTCTAATAATTCATTTAGGGAAAATGACCTTGTTGTGCAACTCTGTGTGAAACTGTTAATTAAAATTAACAAGGATCTTGCTGTTTTGCACCAGCTTGTTTCTTCGATCAAGCTAGTTTAATCTGGACTGGTCTGACGCCCTGCCTGGACAGGTTTGACATTCTGCCAAGAAGCCAGCGATAGGCTGGGGAAGGTTAAAACACTGAGCTGGCAAGTAGCAGAGGTCTGAAAGTTGAATTTGAGGCATGAACAACAGAATAGAGGCCTGGCGCCCAGACGTAAAGGTGACAAAATTCTAAGGTACCAATGTTGAAAAAGCCACTCCTTTTGTATCAGAAAGATTTAGACTTTATTTAGTTATCAATTGAAAACTATGCATAGACATTCAGAAATTTCCAGCAACTAGACAGAAAAGCATGCCATGCCACTGAAAAGCATGCAGACTCAAGAAATACTGAAATAATGCCAGAGACCTGCACTAAAGATTGTATCTCTATTTGCCTATTCTACATTTGCAAAAACAATAATAAACTAGATTTGATTCCTATAAGAGCCCCAATTTTTGGTTGTAGGAGTAGGGGATGTTTCACTTTTAAAACACATTTTAAGATTTCTTTTAACAACTTACTAGATTCCCTAAAGATTTACAAATGATACATAATTTATATTTGGCAGATAGAGTTATTTCAGTCATATAGGAAGGGAAACTAGTGACATTAGAGGGAGCTATAGCAAGACTCATGTATCACTGTTCTGTCCAGACCAACAACACTGTTTCTTTCTCCTAGCCAAGAATACAAGGTTGTATTATTTTGTTCATATATATATATATATATACACACACACACACAAACACACACACACACACACACACACACATATATATATATATATATATATATATATATATATGAGAGAGAGAGAGAGAGAGACAAAAAAATGTGTACACATTTTAAGAAAGGAAAAATCTGCATTAACATTACGCTAATGGTAACCACTTTGAGCACCTCTTGTAATTGCAGAAGTCAAACGTGACTTATATTCATCTTTTGTTAGCAGTATATATTTAGTATGACAATTTTAATACAGTCTTTTCCTTTCTTAAAGGAAAGGAAAGGAAAAGAAAGGAAAAGACTGTATTAAAATTGTCATACTAAATATATACTGATAACAAAATGTGTATACAGTTATTTCTTTTCTTAAAATGTGTGTATATATATATATGTATGTATGTGTATATATATATATACATATATATGTATATATATATATATATATATGTGAAACAGAAGTGTGCACAATTTCCTGTTTAGCAGTCACACCTTAATGAAGATGTCTTCTTTTCATTATATTGCTTTGTTCAGTCCCTGTATGTGACAAACACTTAGTAATAAAAATAAGAGGAATATTGTTAAGATGTCAGTTTGACTCCCAAAAATCTGAATTGTCCCTTGGTATCCATGGGTTATTGGTACCAGGACCCTGGCAGATACCGAAATTCATGGATGCTCAAGTCCCCTGTATAAAATGACATAGAACATTGCATACAGTCCGCCCTCCACATCCGTGGACTCCCAGCCACAGATCAAGAGCAATACAGGTATTTGTTGAAAACAATCCATGTGTAAGTAGACCCGTACAGTTCAAACCTGTGTTCTTCAAGGGTCAACTGTGCATAGATTATGCCGGCAATGGTGGTTACAAGGCTGCATGTATGCCAAAACTTTCAGAACACTGCACTACAAAGAATAAATGTGGGGAAAAGTGTGGCAGGAGGTATTACCAAAAAAATAGTAAGAAGACAAAAGGCAAAGTTTAGAGCCAAACCTTTTGCTGAAGAATAAGATACAGTGGAGTTAGGGGTGCGGGTCAGGGTAAGAATCCTGTCAGCCATTTGTGATCTTAGGCGTTTGATATATTTGAAGTCTTGAGCAAGTGACTTAACCTCTCGAAGCCTGCATATCTTCTGCTATAAAATGCAGATATAACACCTGCTTCGTGGGGGCTCTACGGCCAAATGAGAAAATGTATATGCTTTGTTTTAGCACAGGTTTGACACACAATGATTGTTCTAAGTAAATGGTAGCTGTAGCAGATGCCTCTGGCACCCTGTGTCACATCCCCTGTCTCCTCCTCCCCTGGGACTTCAGGCGCTGGAGGGAGGGACAGATTTGTGTGTCTCGGACTCCTGATGCGTCCCATTTCAAGAATGTGCCTCTGAGCTGTTTGCATTCTGTCCCAGGTCCTGAGAACCCTGCTGGGCCACCTGAATGTGCAGCCCAGGAACCTAGGGAGGTTGAGACCCCTGAAATAACCCTCAATAAATGGTGCCTAGCAACCAGTTTCTCATCCTTCAGGAGAAGAATTATGGAGGTTCCGAAAGACGAGGCCCCTTGCTCATCGCAGTGACCATAAAAATGTACCCTCAGATTGTCTCCCTCATCCCCATCTCATATCTCTCACTCCTCTCCAGCTTTCTGTGATCACTGCTCCAGTAAACTCTCTGACCTAATGCCCCATTTCAGCTTCTGCTGTCAAGAGAACCCAAACCCAGACCATAACCAGAGAGCTGCATTTTTATATCTGAGGCAATGACTTCATGAAACATCCATTCCTCATGCCTCCAACCAGATAGCCTCCTTTTCAATCAATGCTATTTATGTTGTGGTTTGCAACTTGCTAAATACCTGTGTCTATGTTATTATACTCTGCAATCTCAAGCAGCTGTGGAGTACAGCATTGACAAATGCTGCCTGTGGCTTTGTGTCATAACCCTGTTCCCCTCTGGGCTCCTGCACCCTTTGCTGCCTAACAGAAAATTTCTGCTTTAAAATGGATGGCACCCCTGTTCTTACATCTCCAAGCCCTGTTCCTCCCTAGTCATGATACTATTACACACCACTACTCTGTAAAACAGGCTGGGC
The DNA here is from genome assembly GCF_004115265.2 of Rhinolophus ferrumequinum. Classification (NCBI taxonomy): domain Eukaryota; kingdom Metazoa; phylum Chordata; class Mammalia; order Chiroptera; family Rhinolophidae; genus Rhinolophus; species Rhinolophus ferrumequinum. The sequence continues at coordinate 21,015,203 of NC_046301.1, read as the reverse complement.
CAAACCCATGGGCTCCTACAGGCGCAGTCTTAGCGTTAGTGCTCACAGAAAGATTTCATTATCTACACAAAATCAGAACAGAGGGAGAACTCAAGTAGAAATGGCTGAAAGGGTAAACACAGACAGCATTACCCTGCCCCCATCCCAAGAAATTCAGGCTTTAAGGTTCTCCAAGCATCTCCTTTTCCTATTTCTACTACCCGCCCCCACCCCCCGCCCCCACACTCCCATTCATAGTTGTTTGGAAAATAGCTCTTAGCTATTTGCAAAAATGACTTATACTGTAAAGAAAATTCAACCCAAGGCTGTGTAGCAAATAAGCACCGTTGTAACAAGATTTAACAAACAAAAAAAGCAGTCTTGAAATATTGTAATATCCTTTAAGATGAAATTATTATCTATATATGGCACGCCACATCTGGTTAGGATATTCGGCCGTGCCTTAGATGGCTTTATGGCTTATCCCAGGGCTATCTAATAGGACTTGCTGTGGTGATGAAACGTTCTTTATCTGTGCTGGCCTTCACGCACTTAAAATGTGGTTATGCGAGACTCAGAAACTGAACTTTTAACTTTAATTTAAGTTAAATTAAATTTAAATAGCCATATTTGGCCACTAATACTGTATGGGACAGGCCCATCGTTTCATCACCAATTATCAAAGAAATGAAGCCTGTATCACCTAAAAGGATTTTTTTTTTTTGGTTAGGCTTTTTGTTTTTTGTTTTGTTTTGTTTTTTGATTTTGTTTTGTTATTTGGTTGGGATTAGCAGAATAGAGAATAGGATTTTAGTGGGGGGAATGCTGATACTTCAGTTCTAATCTCTTTGTAATTATTAGTGTATAGAAATACTTTCGTGCTTTTAAATTTCTCAACATCCCAAGTCATAGACAAGACATATTTTGTTTTAAAAGTTTCAGGAACATAAACAAACAAAAGCTAAAAGCCTCTTGACCAGGAATACTTTCCTCAAAAACTAGATACTATATGATTTGACACCGACCTCCATATATTCTCTCGCTCCCTTAGGAAGACTAGTTTTAAACAAATTGTTAAATAGATCTAAGACTCTCACATTATTTTGTTTCTCTAATTTGGTAATATAAAGAATCCCCAGTAGTGTCCTGTCATGTTCCTTCATCTATTGCCCACGTCATTTTTGAAAGCCTTAAGACATCCATGATTATTTTTCTAGACTACTAAGCCTACGTGGGAACTATCAGAATGCAGGCAACTGACAACATCAAGTAATTTATGTTGTATTTATTAATAAAAAAATACAGTCTAAAATAAAGTCCATCCCCCTGGCTCACCAAAGCTGTACTCTCAGATGTCAAGTGACGTAATTACTCATCTTTACTCAGCCCCTTTTCTCTATGCATTCTCAGCAACATCAGATATTACTGATGTCACCTACCTTCTTGATCCTCTCTCCTCTCCTGCCTTCCCAGGGCTGTGCTATCTTTGTTTCAGTCCTGCCTCTCTGACCATTCTTTATCCTATGCTGTCTTTGTTTATTCTTCTGTCTCCACCGTTACTCAGGTTTTCTCCTTAGCCTTCACACTTTCTACTCTGTGTCTCTTGAAAAGAGAATGTTTTCCATCTCTCCAATTTAGCTTTTAACTCTAGGCTATGGAGACCCAAAACCTAGCCCCTCCCATAAATTTCAGATTATGTTCTACAACCCTCTGTGCATGACATCTCATTGCCACCTCCACCTACCATCTCTAGAAATTGGCTCATCACTTGTCTTGTCTCCCATAAACAGGCCCTCTCCTGACGGTTATCTAGACCAAGAAACCAGTCATCATTGAACCAGTTTGTTCTCTGTATCTATGAGTTTGTTTCTGTTTTGTTTGTTCATTTATTTTATTTAGTTAGAGTCTACAGATAATTGAAATCATTTGGTATTTATCTTTCTCAGTCTGACTTATTTCTCTTAGCATAACACTCACTAGGTCCATCCGTGGTGTCACAAATAGTTAAGACTTTATTCTGTTTTATGACGTATATGTACCACTTCTTTTTTTATTTTTTTTATTTTTATTAGTTTCAGGTGCACAAACAAAGTAATACTTAGACGTTTATCATTTATATGCCTCACACTGTGTCCACCGACCTCCCCTCATCCACTATCCCTCTGACATCGCACAGAGCCATTACATTTCCACTGTCTCTATTCCTAATGCTGTACTCTGCTTCTTGTAAGTATATATATATATATATATATATATATATATATATATATATATATATATATAAACTTGTAGTTGACATTCATTATTGTTCAGCTTCAGCTTCAGGTGTACAGTGCAGTGATCAGGCATCTACATCATCCCTGAGGTGGTCTCCCTAATGAGACAAGTGTCCATCGGATACCCTACAAATCTTTACAACATTATTGATTACATTCCCCAAATTAACTTTCATAACCCCGTGACAATCTTATGGTTACTGACTGCTTTCTAATCCCCTCCCCTTCCCCCTTATCCCCACCACCCCATCTAGCAACCCTCAGTTTTTCCTGTATGTCTCCGAAACTGTTTCTGATTACTTCATTTACTTATTCTCTTCTTTAGATTCCACATATAAGTGAGATCATATGGTATTTGTCTTTCTCTGTCTGACTTATTTCACTTAACATAATGTTCTCTAGGTCCATCCATGTTGTTGCAAATGGTAAGATTTCTTCTTTATAGCTGCGTAATGACATATCCAATAAGGGGTTAATATCACAAATTTATTTAAAAAACTCACTCAACTCAACTCCAAAAAACAAACAACCCAATTAAAAAATGGGCAGAGGACATGAAGAGACTTTTTTCTAAAAAGGACATACACATGGCAAACAGGCATATGAAAGAATGCTCAACCTCACATCAGAGAAATGCAAATAAAAACTACAATGAGATGCCACCTCACCCCAGTCAAAATGGCTATCATCAATAAATCAACAAACAACAAGTGCTGGCGCGGATGTGGAGAAAAGAGAACCCTTGTGCACTGTTGGTGGGATTGCAGATTGGTGCAGCCACTATGGAAAACAGTATGGAGGCATCTCAAAAATCTGAAAATGGAACTATCTTATGATCCAGCAATTCCGCTCCTAGGTATTTATCCGGAGAAATCCAAAACTCTAATTCAAAAAACTTTATGCACTCCTATGTTTATTGCAGCACTATACACAATAGCCAAGCCATGGAAACAACCAAAATGCCCATCGGTAGATGACTGGATTAAAAAACTGTGGTACATTTATACAATAGAGTTGTACCACTTCTTTATCCATTCATCTTTTGATTGGATCATTGAATCCGTTTCCATTTAAAGTAACTTAATTATTGATAGATGTGTAGTTTTTGCCATTTTACTGTTTTCTGACTGCTTTTATAGTTCTTCTCTGTTCCTTTTTTATCCTCTTGCTCTCTTCTCTTGTATGTTGTGTTTGGATTCCTTTTTCTTTATTTCTTCTATATCTCCTATAGATTTTTGGTTTCTGGTTATGGTGCTTCATAAATACCAAAAAATGTTTCTAGCAGTCTATTTTAAATTGATGGTCTCTTAGGTTTGAACACATTCTAAAATTACTAACATTTTTACTCATGTCCTCCATGTTTATGTTTTTGTCATTATCTTTGCTTCTTTTGTGTATGTTTGTGTGTATACCTTAATTTACTGTTATAATTACACATGATCTTCCCACTTTTGCTTTTTAACTTTTGTGCTAGCTTTACTGTTGGTTTATCCACTGCTTTTATTATGTGTTTGCCTTTGTCAGTGAGAATTTTTTTCTCTGCAATATTTTCTTATTCAAGTTTTGATTTTTTTTCTTCTTCTTCTTAAAGAAGTCCCTTTAATATTTCTTGTAATACTGATTTGGCATTGATGAACCCCTTCAGTTGTTTCTTGTCTGGGAAGCTCATTATCTCTTCTTCGATTCCAAATGATAGCCTTGCTGGGGATGTCCTTTCTTTTAATCCCTGTGAATGTTTTGTGCCAATCCCTTTGGCCTTGAAAGTTTCTGTCGAGAAATCAGCTGACAGACTAAATGGAGCTCCCTTGCGGGTAACTAACTGCTTTTCTCTTGCTGCTTTTAAGATTCTCTCTTTGTATTTAACCTTTGGCATTTAAATTATGTTGTGTCTTGGCATGGGCCTCTTTGGGTTCATCTTATTTGGGACTCTCTGGACTTCCAGGACTTGTATGTCCATTTCCTTCACCAAATTAGGGGAGTTTTCAGTCATTATTCCTTCAAATAAGTTTTCAAGCCCTTGCCTTCTCTCTCTTCTTCTGGTACCCTTATAATGTGATTGTTGTTATGCTTGATGTTGTCCCAGATGTCCCTTAAACTATCCTCATTTTATTTTTATTCTTTTTTCTTTTTACTTTTCCATTAGGTGTTTTCCACTAACTTGTCTTCCAAATTGCTGATTCAATCCTCCGCTTCATTTAATTGGGTGTTGATTCCATCTAATGTATTTTTTTATTTCCATTATTATATTCTTCATTCTAACTGGGTCTTTTTATGTTTTCTATCTCCTTTTTAATATTTCCTATCCGTTTGTTGAAGTTCTCACTGAGATCATCTATTTTTCCCCTAAATTCATTGAGCATCCTTATAACCAGTGTTTTGAACTCTGCGTCTGGTAGATTGCTCGCCTCCACTTTGTTTAGTTCTTTTTCTGGAGTTTTGTCCTGTTTTTTCATTTGGATATGTTTCTTTGTTTCCTCATTTTGGCTGCCTCCTGTTTGTTCCCAGGTATTAGGTAGATCTGCTACATCTCCCAGTCTTGGCAGAGTGGCCTTATGTACTTTGTGTCCTGTGGGGCCCAGTGGCACAGTCTTTGAGCCAGATGTTCCAGGGGTGTCCCTTGTGTGGGTTGTGTGTGTCCTCCTGGTATGGTTGACCCTTGATTGCTGTTGACCTGCAGGCTGACTGGCAATAAAGTCTGGCCGGCTACAGTGGACTAGCTGTTGTGCTGACCCCACAGAGCAGGATTTGCATTAGTGGGGCTTTGCTGCCTGCTGAATCCATTTTTTGTGCGTGCTGTTTATGGTGCTAATTGGGTGCTGCTCTGGGGTGGTCTGAAGCTGGTCACCAGGTGTGTTGATTCTGAGGCCTCTTGGGAGGGGCTCAGGTGCAGGCCCAGGTAAGCTCCTGCCTTTGCCAGCCTAGGGCCACCTGGTAGGAGCTATAAGATGATCTGTGGTTGGTAGCTGCCCGTACTGGGCTTGGAGGTGCCTGGTAGTGGTTATGCTGTGAACCAGGGCCAGCTGCCACTAGTGCCAGGCTTGGGGTCACTTAGCAAGAGGTACAGGGCACACCAAGGCCAGCAACCACTTGTTTTGAGGTTGTAGATCTTTGAAAGATTTTAAGAAAGTCTGCAGTGTGGACTCAGGCCCATCACTTGTGTGGATTGGCCTCTGAAAGAGGTTCAGGTGGGGTACATGAATTAGGTGGGATAAGAGTGGTGTTAGCCAGATTGATGGAACCTCAGCTTTGGCACCTGCATGCATCTGCAGGCTGTGTGGGGAAAGACCTCAATAAAAGAACAGTGTTGTCTGCCTGCACTTTAATCCAGGAGAGAACAGACCTTCCAGCCCTCACCCTAAACCCAGACAATTCAGTACCTCCCTGTTTGTCCCTGGTGCTTTTCAAGCCATTGCACCACTGCTGGAACTTGGGGCAAATGCTCGTTAGTGTGTGAGACTATGGTCGGGTCTACAGCAGCCCTCCATCTCACCAGACACTATCCCCACTGATTTTCATCACCAGCTATTATAGAGACTCCTCTTCCTCTCACTAGTGCTTCAGACTAAGGAGCCCAGGGTGGGGCAAGGAGGACTTCTGCCCCAGGGTACTCCCCCAGGGGGACTTCTACAGCCAAGATATCCTTTCTGATTCTTAACCAACACATGTGAGTGTGGGGCCTGCTCATTCTACCTCTCCCTCTAACCTACCAGTCTCAACATGACTTCTTCTTTATATCCCTAGTTATAGGAGTTCTGTTCAGATAATCTTCAGGTTGTCATCAGGGTGATTGTTCTATAATTTAGTTGTAATTTTGATGTGGTCATGGGAGGAGGCTTGGACAGCATTTACCCACTCTGCAATCTTGACCAAAAGTCTCCCCGCATAGTGTCTTGAAATTAGTATATGCTCAATAAACACAAATTCCATAAAGCAATTTTCATGCATGGATGCTTTTGCAAAGCAATTTATAAAATCATAGACATAAGTGAGTTATGGCAGGAACATAACTAATTATTATGAGTGTGGAAAGTAGATTTTGCATAGAAAATTCTTTTATGAAAGTCTTTATCCAGTTTTTGTATACATCCAAATTATAATATATTTAGTCTCTTCTCAGGGATAACAACCCTCCTCCTACCCATCTGTCATGTCAGGTTGCACTGAGCAAATGCTAATTTACCTTTTTGATATACCATTTGACAATTTCTGGTTTCAGATATCACATGCAAGGTTGCACATCAGTGAATCAAATTTGAATCCATATTGTCAAGTTCATATTTAGAATAAAATTATGCTGCCTCTTTCATATAAACTTAAAAGTAAGTTGTATATCAAACGAGTGTGTGCATGTAAGTTGAATGCAAAAGATAAAAGCAAAGCAAAGGAAGACATTATCTTATTGGCTATGAAATTACTGAACCAACTCAGTTGATTTTTGGAAAAAGGTTTCAGCAGCTTTGGTTGAACTTTTGCAGTGCAACTTCTGGATGCCCGTTCCATTAATTCATTAAATAAAAAGAGCATTCTTTCCATTCTAATTATCTCAGCTACACATGTTAAATATGCTAAAAGCTAAACACAATCAAAAATGTTCCTGTCATATTTTTCATCTGCCATCTCCTCAGAAATAATTAACCTATATTGAGAGAAGTAATTCTTCACTCAAAATTATTTTTGCCAATGCAAAGGAAGCAGCATGCAATAAAAATTCATATAACCTAGTCATTTAGTACAAAAATAGAACTGAAAAAGCATTAACAGCAATTTAGTTCGATACAAAGGAGAAAATTACCTGTATTTACTTTAAGTTCATAGGATAAATATATGCTTCAGATTTGCCATATTCTTAAGGGCTTTTGTTGGAATTTTAGACATTAATTTTATTGTAATCATGAATATTTGGATATGTTTTAATTTTGAATTAAAAATATCCATTTTGAATATATTTGAATCAAAAAATATTGACATGATTCTGACTTCCAAAGTCAACAATTAAGACAAAGAGTCACAGACAAATGGAACACCTTCGAGCAGTACAAGAACCAAATGGGAGTTTTCTAATGTACTACGGTGAGAGGAGCAGTCACAGCTCTGGGCAATGAGAAAGAAAAATATTCTAAGAACATCCTCAGTCTTTCATGCTACCTAAGATAGATGGATAGATAGACAGACAGACAGACAGACAGACAGTAGAGTTGATAGCTATAATAGATTAATGGATGGATGGATGGAAGAATGGATGAACAGATGGACAGATGGGTGGAAACAAAGTTACAATTGATAGATTCTCTCCAATATGGCAGCTTATACACTAAAGTCACTTTGCTTCATTCAGGAATTTTCCCAACCTCTTAACATTCTGTGTCACCAAGTAATGGCAGCTGAACAATACAGTAACACAGCCCCCTGTAGCAAGCTGCAGATGAACATAGTGTTATACCCAATGAAACAAGCACTGGCTTGGAAGTGTGTGGTGGGAGGTTTTGTTCCTTCTACGCATTTTGTGCAAAGCGTGAAACTTCCTCAACCTGCAAGTTATCTCTCTTCCTTTATTTCCGTAATTCAGAAGCTTCAACCCTCTCTGATATTCACTTCCACCTAGCTACATTTACCTTTGTTATTCACCAAGGGTGAAAACTAAAATTTACCGTACTGTTTTACTTTAAAGAGTATTTCATGTCTTTTTCACTGAATGAGTGTTAGTAATTAAGACTGTTATTTTTTGTTATGCACAGCGTATAAAGTTGTACAGGTTTGGGATGGCCTGCCCCAATTCTGTTTTTCTGTTAAGCTTTATCATTTTTGAGAGATGATTTTCGTCAAATATGAGGTTTTTCAGAAAATTATATATTATGCTATAGCAGAAGAAATGTCTATATTCTGTTTTAGAATTTTTCAATAAAATATTTGATCTTTACCCTAAAAACCATATTGGCTTTGTTCAAGTTTGAATTCATCATACGTATTTGTTTCTAAGATCCTCTGAAGGCATTTACAAATATGCTTTTTTCCAATAACCTGATCTAGCCCTGCAGGGACTTTGGTAAAACCTTCAACATTTGCAAGTTATTGATAAGTCTACTTTGGTGCTGGCAAGTGATCATCAAAGAGTGATCATCAAAAATTATTTTTCTCAAAAATATTATTTGATATTAATTGGTTAAGTCATTAAAATTTTGTACTCTACCAATAATGTGTGATTTACAATGTTGTACCTATCTAATTACAGCACTGTGACTCGTCTCTTCTATTTCATTGCACAAGATTCTTTTAAAAGATAAAAGGTTTCTGTTCACCTGTCATCTTTCTTTTCGTTGCCTTCCCTTCATTTCCCATGTTGGCCTCAATCATGTGGACTTTGGGTTGCTAGTCTTGCTTTTTGACATATTTTTGCAAGTATTTTTGGCATATCTCTGTATGCCAAGCTTTCCCTTTGTCTCACACGGGCTACATACTTTAATGGTTTCCCCCTCAGCTGAACTCTTCCATCTGTCTAAGAAGCAATTAATTCCCTTGACAACAAAAGTAGGCATCAGTGGTAGTTTTTAATATCCCAATTTTTAATACGTCAAGGGAATGCCTTGGTCCATTAAGTGGTACTCTTTTAGCTGCTTTATTCATTTTGTTTTGTTTTGTTTTGTTTTTCAGATCAATAGATTTTCTTTTTTCAAACTGGTGAAGTAGACAGTAGAACATGAAATCTAGACCAAGCTTTGGAGTTCACATCCTCTTCCACTATTTACTCATTATGTAGTCAAGTTATTTAACCTTCCTGGTCCTCAGTTGCCTCATAGAGTTGTGGTTGTATAAAAAGGAGTAAGTGTGTATGAAGTGCGTGTAACATTGTGTGGCATATAGTAAGACTAAAGAAGTGTATGTTGCTATCACTATGACTATTATCTTCTCATATCACTGCTTTTACGCCATGCCGTTCATTATTCCTTAATGATCTTATACTATATATTTGTAGGTGTTGCGCCATGAGGTATACTTTGGAGTTTCACATACCAAGATACGGTAAATCAAACTTACCATCTTCAAACACACATGCGCGCTTTCGCACACGCGCATGTGCACACACACGAGGCAAGAACATTTAAAAATCTTGCCGGCCACTTTTCCACCCTGAAACACTGACTAGGAACACAATGCATTCAAGTGTTGCCAAAATGAGAGCTCACATCTTTCGTGGATTCTTCCCAAACAACCATCTTATAATCTGTAATATGAGAAACTATGAATTTAAATTATGTTCTGTTAGTGACTGATGTGCGAGGACAAGATTTTTCGTTAAATCATTTATTCACCTAGAAAATAATATTTCCTATCCTGTGCCAAACACAATGCAAGTCGTTTAGGGTTCAAAGATGAACAAAAAATTTAGTTCTTATTATCTCAGAGTTTACGATCTGGTAAAGAAAACAATGTAGCATACGAGCTGAAAAAATGAGTACTGCAAAGTTTCATGAGAGTACATGGGAAAGGCAAGTATATAAAACTTGGTGGGGGTCAGGAAAAGCTTCCAGAGGAAGAGCTGACCAAATAAGGGTGTGAGGGTAAATAAGAATGAGGAAAAGTTTGGGTGAGAAGTTTTTGACACAAAGGGAATAGCATATATGAAGATTACTGTATTTATGAAAGTCCACAAAAACATAAGTGTTCTCTCTATACTCGTCCATCCCTCCCCTAGAATAAGGACATAATATGTGTCTGGTTAGTACACTGCTCTATATTCATCTCCTAGAAAAACGCATATGCAGTGGTATGCAGTAGGAGCTCTATAAATATTTGTGGCATGAATGAATACATTTCAAGGCCTCTCTGTTATTTTCCACTTACAGCTTCCAACCAGGAACTCTGGTTAACTTAATCTGATGATTAAAGTTGTGGCTTTGCAGTGGTATCATTTTTGCACGTCAAGGATCCACTGCATAAATAATAGTATATGTCATCCCTGTGTTCATATCAAAATCCATGGCTTACTCTCCAGTATTATTAATGGACAAACAGACAATGATATTATCTGCATTAAGGAAAAATAATATTAATATTTTTTATCTTTCTGTGAGATTTATGAACCACCATTAAGATTCAGCTATACAGATACGGGTGTGGATGTGTTTGGATGTTTGGACACTAGTATTGAGTGAGGTTTCTCAATGTTTATTCCATCCAAATCACAGAAAAAGTGATTAAAAGGAACCCCCAAAGTCTTAAATATTGGTTTAAAAAAACATTCAATATTGGGTTACCAGTGCAATAATTTTAGCTCTAGATTGAAGATAAAATGTTTGCGAGGGTTTCTAAAGTCTTTCTGAGGAACCACAGTAAAATACTGAATTGAAGTAAACTTAACAAATGTGAAAGGCGGATGAGCTCCGCTGTAGGAATCAGGAATTCTGATACAAGCACACAGGGAAACTTGCAAACCAACCAGTTTATTTCTGGCATCTTTCTACTTTCCCTTTCAGAAACCTTTACTTTCTCACTGCCCCAACCAACCCCAGCTAAGGTTGATCCTTGTAGGCGATACCTCACACTCTCAAATTGCCTCATTATCCTCTTATCTTTCAAAATTTCAGCTAGATGGCAGACTTCATTTCTGTATATTTGAGGTATTCATTAAAGACAGTCAGACCCAGGAACTAACACAGGGAAGAAAGCCCATTTAAACCAGCTACATGCTGTGCAGTACTGGCAAGTTACATAGGCTCTCTGAAGCTCTGATTCCTCATTAGTTGTGACAGTGTGCTTAGGGGGGAAAAAAAGAAAAAGCCTCAGTTGCTGTCCCATTGGGAAATGTAATTAGTGATTCCTGGAGAGTTAATTGTTCCAATACTCAATGCATTCTTCCAGAAATATCCCCATGTTCAAAGGACATAAGGCCAAAGAAAGAGCACACTTCTCTAAGATTTTTCTGGCATCATCAGTAAGAGAATAATGAGGGTAAAGACTGAGCTGGAGAACTTTAACCCACACTTCGTGGGCAGCTACGTACTTCACCTATTCCAACTGAAATAATATGGTGCATATCTAAGGTGATTACCAAAAAGAAACTTTTAGATAATTAAATGGTTCCAGCCTAATTACTGGGTCAAGATTTAGCTCAGAGCTAAGTATATTTTAAGTGTTTAATTAATTTCTAACTATATAAAATTGACCCCAGCCTTATATATATTTTAGTGTGCCTTTTGAGTAAGGAAGGAAGGGAGGGAGGATGGAGGAAGGGAAGAAGAAAGAAAACCACACATTAATAACATAAGCACAGCAAGTTTATATTTAGTTTTTGGGTTAATGTAAACATAACCATGTGACTCTCTATAACATAATTAATATTCGTGTGCAACACAATGATCAATGTTGACGTGCATATACTCACCATCTCTAAGAAATTATTTGTTTCAAAATGACATTTCTGTGTGTGTGAAGACTCAAACATCCTTTTATGTCTTTATATGTTTTGGTTTTATATTTTAATTTACTATCCTGGGTACAGATCTACAGATTAGATCAGAATATATTACATTAAAAATATATATAGCATAAAAACTCCAGCCACACACCATAATTTCACACATCTGTGCCAAAGACTATAATCAATTCCAGATGGTCTAGTCTATAATGCTTTCTGTAGTCATGGAAAATATCATTGGACAGACCTGTTGTACCACGGATTCTCAAATTTAAAGTTTCTGAGACATCTCGGAATGGTACAGCCTGACAAAATCTGCAGTTGCTTCTCACAACATCCAATATACCTCTTCTTTTTACTTAAACAATCCCCATGTTAAAGAAAGGATCTAGATGAAAACGGGGATAAATGAAGGAATCCACTGAAATCTCAAAAGCAAAGTGAAATGCTACAATTATTAAAATAAGCAGGACATATTCTCTGCTTTTTCCCTGAAGCTTGACCATAGACTATAAATACTAAATTGATATACAAAATAAATACTAGAATGTTACTGTTACCGAACACAGTAGAAACAACTCAAATATCTGTCAACTGATGAACGGGTAGACAAAATGATGAACGGGTAGACAAAAAACACCCTCACAGTGGAATAATATTTGGCAACGAAAAGGAATGACATAGGAAACATCATACAACATGGATGAACCCTGAAAACATTTTGCTAAGGGAGGGAAGCCAGTCACAAAAGGCCATGTATTGTATGATTCCATTTAAATGAAGCGTCCGAATCCAAAGAGACAGAAAGTAGATTAGTGATCGCCCAGGACTGCGGGTGGGTGACGGATGGAGAGTGACTGCTAACAGGGATGGGGTTTCTTTACAGGGTGATGAAAATGTTCTAAAATTACCTTGTGGTGACAATTGCACAATTCTGTGAATATACTAAATTGCACACTTTAAATGGTTGAATTGTATGGTATGTGAATTATATGTTAATAACACCATTTCAAGAAAGCAAGGCAATAGCGTAAATAAATAAATAAAATAGCAGAACTTTTCTCTGATAAAAAATGACAAAAACTTTCTCCATGGTCAAAATTGAAATGCTCTGCTGCAAGCACTGAAAAATGAAAATTTGTGAGGGAAAATTTACTGCAGAGAACTCAATGTGATGGTGGTTACACAACTCTACCACCTGTATTTAAACAAGTGATTCCAGTCACCTGTTTATAGTTCTTGGAGCCTAAGTAGTATTGTGAGATAAAATACGGGAAGCTCAGTTAAATTTAAATTCTAGACAATGACTACATTTTTCGTATAAATGTCCCCAAATATTTATAAACATTAAAAAAAATTGTAAAAATATTGCATATCTGGGAACATAATTACACTAACACACTATCTATTGTCTGCCTGAAATTCAAATTTATCTGAGTGTCCTTTACTTTTCGTTGTTCTTAGTAAACCTGGCAGCCTAGACCTCTGATTATTATAGGTTGTTTGGTTTTTAGAGTGCTTTCTTACAAAGAGCTCAGAGCAGTAGAAAATAAAACCAGGGTCGGTCTAGATAAGAATGGGAGAAAATTGTTTCAAGCCCTATGTCACTCATTCATTTATTCAGTGTTTTATGTGTGTAGCACTGGAGGTACTACAGTGAGCAAGATGGACCCAGAGCCTAGAGTCTGGCAAGGAAGACAGACAAATGAAAATTCAATAACAATGAAGTATGATAAATGATAGAGGGTGACAAGGAGATAGCAAGGGGACAGGAAAAGTCAGACAAAGTGGGCAAAGGATCAGAGATGAGCAAGGACATGGCTAGTTTAAAGAAACAAAGCAATTTCACATGAAAAAAAAGAAGCAAGGGTAGAATGGAGCGGAGAGTATTTTAAAGAGATATGGAAAAGTCAGACCATAGAAGGTGTGTGTGTGTGTGTGTGTGTGTGTGTGTGTGTGTTTTCATAGCTTTTATGTTTTTAAAGCAGTTTTAGGTTCACAACAAAATTGAGCAAGAAGTACAGAGGTTCCATATACCCTGTCCTCACAAGTACACAGCCTTCCCCATTATCAATATCCCAGACCAAAGTGGTACATTTGTTATAGTCTACGAACCTACAATGACACATTGCTTTTACCCAAAGTCCAGAGTTTACATTAACTTTCACTTTTAGCGTTGCACATTCTGTGGGTTTTAACAAATGTATAATGATGTGTCCACCATGGTAACATCATATGGAATAGTTTCATGGCCCTAAAAATCCTCTGTGCCCTACCTATTCATTCCTTCCTCTCCCAACCTCTGGTAACCACTGATCTTTTTACTGTCTCCAAAGTTTTGCCTTCTCCAAAATGTCATACATGTAGTTTGAATCATACAGTCTGTAGTCTTTTCGGATTGGCTTTTTTCATTGAGTAATATGATAAAAATGTAACATTCCTCCATGTCTTTCCATTCTTGATAGCTCACTTCTTTTAAGCACTGAATAGGTTCCATTGTCTGAATATAATCATGGAGAGTTTTTAAGTAATGTTAAAAGTGTTGATTTTAAACAAGGGGGAAACAGGATCTCATTGCTTTAAAAAACTCTGGTTCTAAATTAGAAAGTAGACTGGAGAGCGACCACTTAAAAGATTATTGTAGTAATTTGGAAGAGAAATGATGTTGGTGGCCTAGAATGGCGTATTAGTGACTACGAAGGGAAGTGAGCATAATCAAGGCATAAAAGGCAGAAGAACATAGGACTCGGTGATTGGTTGTGACCTTGAAGAAGTGGGAGGAAGTAAGTCATATTCACAGATTTCTGGTTTGGACTGAGGTCCACATAATGAGAACTGAGGAGGGAGGAGAGACCTGTGGAGAAATATACAGAGAGAACTTGGGGGCATACTGAACTTGGATCATCAACTAGATATCTGTCTGAGCAGTGACTTTCAGTAGATATTTGAGCTTACTAATGGAGAATTAAGGAAAGAGGTGTAACTCCCAGATGAAGATTTGGGAGGCATATCACAGAAACGTAAATGGAAGCTGAGCTATGGATAAACTCATCCAGATAGTGTGGTCAGAGTGAGAAGAAAAGGGAGTTGGAATCCCAAAGAACACCAAAATGTAAAGTCCCTGCAGAATGACAGCAATCAGAGATGTTCATTAGAAACTAGGACTTGGTGGCATCACAAAGCACTCGAAGAAAATTCAAGGTAGTGGGAGCTGAATTATGAGTTTTAGAGCCATTAAAAGATTGTGCTATTCTCTCTCCCATAGAGAAATAAAATTTAAATATACATTTACATACATGCATATTAAAAATAAATTATTATATACCATATATCTATCCATCCGAAAAGCAAGAATTTCACACATATGTTGAAATTAAAATGCTTTCTTTCTAAATTTGTCTGATGGAAGAATTTAGGTCAGTTCATGGAAGCTAATTTCATCAATTTTTCCATGATTTTGCAAATGCCTCAAGCATGTGCTTAGTGTACTTGTGGGATAATCTTATTCTGCTGACAGGGGATGTTTAGCAGTGTTGAATGTTCAATACAATAAAATAAAAATTCAACATGACTATTGGATTTAGAGATAGGCATATTGGTAAATTTGACAAGTTTTAATGGAGAGATGGGTCAGAATCCACAATGAAATGGATGACATAGGAAATGGGTCAGGAAGAAGGAAATGGACACAGTGAATGTACACAACCCTTTCAAGAACTTTAGTTCTGGAGCAAAAGAGAGAGATAGTGCAAAGACTGGAGTAGAATGTGGGGTTAGAAAATGAGACTGTCTCGAGTGTGTTTAAGGGGAGGTAGAAAGATTGATTCTAGACAAAGGTGACAGGTCAGGCCTCAGAGAGCATGGGCTTCTCCTGCTTTATGAGAGAAAGAAGGAAGACAAGAAAGGGTATATTTGCTGACAAGCTGATTTCAAGGCAGGAAGTTAAAAGTGTTTGGTCTAATAGTGTTACTTTCTTATAAAAACGGAACAGACAAAAATTGCTTAACGTTAAAGAAAAAAAATGGAACAGTCAGTAGTTCGAGGTGAATGGTGGAGAAATGGGCTGCTGGGAACAATAAGGAAGTTGATTTGGAACCCATTGTGTCTGAGAAAGAAAGACAGTAGGATAAAAAGTTAATGAGAGAGTTCTTTACACTTTGTAGGTATTCTTAAAATAATGTAAGATGATTTTTATACACACATGGACACCAATGGTAGAAATATCTTTTTTAACACCACTTTTGATGTGTTATAAAGGTGCAAATCAAAAGAACTCCATCTCTAGAATAATAATCTCTCCTTCAGAATACTCCAAAATAAGACTCCAGGAACATCAATTTCTACCACCAACTTTTTATAAATAAAGGTAGAGAATCAGGTTCAATTACTGATCATTACAATTCCATTATTCATGGTTAGATACTAGAAGCTTCGATCGGAATAATCTGAAACAGCAGATAACCCAATGATTTAAATAGGGTTTTGAAAGACAATTATTTACATTAAGTTTACGTTTCTATTTGGCCTAATTAGACAAATATTAAAACTAACTTGGGTTCTCAAGGAAAATACTCAGTGATATCAGGGGTAGAAGATGATTAGAAAAGATCCAGACAGAGATTAACAGCAACAAATAACAAAGAAAATGAATTTCCTCAGTGATATTGAGACAAATTTCTAACAGACCTCTCTTTTTCAATTATGAAATAATTGATAAATAAATGATATCTAAACATTCAGAAGCAGAGCTGTTCCCATCTCAACTGATCCCACTCTTACCCTGAGCTGAATCTTGACTGATTCCCTTTCTACATCCAGGCTTACCTACATTATTTTTCAATAATAAATACTTCTACCGTGTGTGTGTGTGTGTGTGTGTGTGTGTGTTGAATGGAGATTTAACCAAGACAGGGGGCCAATTCTAATCTAATTATACTCCCCTCACATCTGTAATCCACTCACTCATTCATTCAATCTCAGTAGTCATTTAAGTACTGAAAACTTACTCTGTGTCATGGACAGGGTTAATTGCTAACATCGCACAGATCAACAGCAGAGATCAGCTAAGTAAATTACCAATTAAAAATTGGTCATATGAGATATGATTTATGACAGTTGTCTACTGTAAGGGAGAGCAGTGGGCTACCTACCTAAGTCTGTTATTCACTTATGAGTACTTCCCAAGGAAAATAGCCTTTAGTTCTTAAAGAATGACTAAGCGTTAACCAGGTAAAGAAGAAAAGGGATCAGGAAGGATAAGAAGGACAGGATCAGTTTGGACAAAGAGGTGAGAGATGTCATGGCTGCATTCAAGAAAGCAGTTTCCTCTGATGGAGAACAGGGCTATGTCCTGGAGAGATTCGTGTGCCAAGATAAGCATGTAGATCGTACCCTGAAAGTTGTAGGGATTTATTGATGGAAGCTTAGAAATGATGTGATGAGATTCATGTTTTAGAACAAAGGCTCTACATGAATTTGAGGAGTTTGGGAAAACTTTGAAAGCAGGGAGATGAGTCTGAGGAGTCTGACTGAGACAGACAGGGTGGAACTGGACAATCTGAAATCCAGAAATATTAATAATGCAAAAACCACTGTTTGTTTGATGAGAAGGAGGCAATGATTAGAAAAAAGAGCCTAAGCTAATTCTCCAGTTTCCAGTTTGGACATGGAATTTTGAACTTTGGCATTATCACTCACTAAGTTAGAGATTGTAACAGGACTAAAAGGATTGGGCAGAAGGCACGGAGTTCAGATTTGGACATGCTGAGATCAGAATGCCTATGGGGATAGCCTTTTAGAGATAATCATCTATAATAAATAGATTTGTCACTCAGGAGACAGGTCAAAGCTGGAGATTTAGATGGGAATCATCATAATATGGGTAGGTGTGGATGAAGGTATAGCTCATAGAGAGTGGAACGAAGACAATGAGCAGAGAAAAGAAAAAACAATGACAGAGACCTGGCTGTATGATACAAACTGAAAGTTAGTGAGTGCCCTACTTAGTGAGGCAGGAAGAGCTCAGGCTGAGGTAGGGTTCAACCTTTCCTTATCCCAGTCAACTCGCCCTGAAGATTCCAGTCAAAACAATCTGTGCATTTTTATTTTTTTTCTTGATGATGGTTTTTATTCTCTAATTATAAATAAATGTTACTTTTTTAAAAAGCAATTGATAATATTGATTGATAATATTTGCTTACTTTTCTATTAATAGCTATAGGTGTATAAAGCAATGTAGTGATTAGACATTAGGTTGGTGCAAAAGTAATTGCAGTTTAAAAGGTTAAAAATAAAGGCAAAAACTGCAATTAGTATATACCTCACAAAGTGATCACCCCAATAAGTCTATTACGCATTTGACACTGTAGTTATTACAATATTATTGGCTATATTCCCTATGATGTACTTCATATTTGCTTACTTTTTAAACTTTAAGAACCTAAATCCATCTACAGATCATTTAGCATTTAATTATGTTCACTGATATGCATTGACAAAGGAAGAGTGCAGTTGATTACTGTAGAACACTCTTTGTAGATTATAAATAAATGTTTACAAATTGCTCTTATTTCTGTGCAATGTGGCTTCTGTGTCTCCCAACAAGAGGGAGAATTTTTACTCGACCCCTTGAATCTTGGGTTTTTGGGTTTTGTTTTTGTTTTCACTTGGTATGATCAAAAGTTGGCCAACATGAGGCAGAGACACTTGAATAGGGTGTATACTTTGAGGCTTGCCCTCACTTGCTTCAGGAAACTTTCCATCACCATATGAAGAAGTCCAGGCTAGCCTACTGGAGAATCAGAGACCATGTGGCACAAAACTGAGCCATCCCAGCTGAAGGGCTAGACTGTCCAACCTTTCAGCTGACAGATATGCAAAGGATTCATCCTAGATCATCCTGCCTCAGTTGGGCTGCCAGCTCTGTAGAGATTAACAAAGCTGACTCAGAATAGAAGAGCCACCCAGATGACTCAGAAAACTGAGCAAATAAAATGTTTTTTAGTCACAAAGTTTAGGGATGATTTGTTATGCAGCAATAGGTAACTGGCATTACCAGCTTCTAGAGTTGAATAAGAAATCATTTAATTTGTTTTAAATAATTTTGAAATTATAATCTCTGATATAGGAAGAGAACTTTAAAGCAGGTAACTGTATGCCTCTTCTGTGACTTTAACCAGCAAAACATACTCCACGTAAGCATGTTTTAGAGTGCATAGACATACCTTAAATCATGACAATTAAGTATCTCAAAGTTTAATCATAGTTAATGGCCTGGATTGAGTCTGAATTGAGAAACAAGCAGCTCTAACAGGTTTTCATACTGTAGCTACACGTTTTTAACTTCATAATTGTAACAAAGACACATAATCAGTTTTTTTAATCCAAAGAGCACAATGATACTTATTATTCACCTTTTAATATATTTTTGTTTAAAAATCTAATAAATGTTCTAAACCTTATATAGAGAAAGATGCCATGGATGCTTCTCAAAAATGAAAATATTTTATAATAGATATTAATATTGCTACAAAGACTTGACAGAATTCTTCTAGAGTCCCAATCTCAAAAGACAAAACTAGTTTTCTTGGGATAATTGTGGAGAAAGGTTATGAATTATTCATCTCGGTATCGCCCATAATCCCTCTAGTTTAGGGGGCAATTGATATGTATTTGTTGAATGAGCAAGTAAATGAATTATTGAGTAAGTGAATGATTAATGAGCCAATTGCATTGTTTTGGGCCTTATGATATGTGGTTGTTGTACTTCAGGAGATGTGATCTGACCCATGATAAAACCGACTCGATATAATTGATGAGTCATCTCATAACAAGATTCTACCAGTATTGTACTCATAAATGAAACCATGCTAATGACTCTGAAAGAATCATCTCAACTAAGAGATCCTTCTACATAAGTAAGATTCACCAGTTTCTACCCAGTATCTAAAATGGATTGTATTCTTCAAGAAGAACAAGATCAGCCAATCTGACTTCCACCTCATTTATAAGTTGTGTGTATAGTTATAGATATAGATATTATAAAATATATGTTTATCTTTATATTTAGAGATAACACTGGCGATTGTTATCTGAGTGAACAGGTGTGGCTGAACAAACTTTTGCCTGACCAACTGTTCTTTCCACACTGTACACACATAAAGACTATTCTATGGTTGGCAGCTGTAGCCCTATTTGCAGATCCCACAGCTATTTGTGGCTTTCATCATTTCAAATCATACTCTACCCATTACCATTATTCATAAATAGCTATACTTCTAACTGATGCAAGTAAAGATGTTCTGCCTGTTATCACTTTGGAATTCCAGAAGTGCTCTGAGTCATAAAGTTTTACTTTGTGAGATTTTCATAGGTTTTCTTTCCTGCTTACTTTGTTTTTGCTTGCCATTTTTCAGCTCAGCCAACGGCATCTATGTGAGTCTCCTATTGTCTGTCATACATTCCTCACACCTGCCCAATACAAAGCCTCGTGCTTCCACAGGAATATACATACACTAGCTTAGTTGAGGCCCTCGCCGTCTGACTTGCTTAAAGTTAAATACCACTCACGAGAGGAAATGATGAACCTATTCAAGAGCTAATTAATTTGCATACTTACTGCTTAGTTTTTGAAGCACTGAGCACTGATCTAGGTGCCGGGGATGCAACATTAAACAGTGTGTGAGTCATTGCCACAATGGAGCTTTTGCAATAGCAATCCACACTTCTCTTCCCACTTCAGAGCTGAGATGGCATCTCTACTTTAATATCACTGACACAATTGTTTTGCACCTAATAAGTGCTTAATAAATGCTGGTCAGAATTCTTAAAAACCTCAGTTTATGCTGAAGTCTGATATATGTGTGTGTGTGTGTGTGTGTGTGTGTGCATATATACACATACATATATATTAATATGTGCATACACATATACATGTATACTGTATATGTATAATACACACACCCACACACACCCACACGCACACATCCCTTATCTTCCAGTAAACAGTGGAGAACACTGGACTTATTGATTCCATTTTCCACTCCTACTTACTGGGTCTCCTGGATCTTCGTACTGCCTCGGTAACAAAAACCTGACCACTTTTTAGATCTCTTTTGCCAGTCAAAATAATTAACTGGCTACATTACTTCCTCTCTGCAGCCTGAGATATGATTTTGTTCTTCCTGGACTTATATCAAGCGTTTGGTCCTGTATTTATTTGGCCAAACTTTTCATATGTTTTATTGCCATTTTTCCTGAGTGCCCAACTATATTTTAGATGCGCAGGTATGGATTCACGGCATGCATATTGTTCATTTAGCTATTTTTTGTGCCCTATGGGCTCAGGCATCTTAGAGGTTTGTTAGTGGTTGGTTGGTTGGTTATTTATTCGCAAGACTATAGTTTTGGAATCCAAAGAAAGCTGGATTATATATACTGATATATTCCCATTACACAAGTTCTTTGACAGAGTCTACCTACCCAACTTCATATTTCTTACTCAGTGTAAATTCTCCCCCCAAAAAGGTCTTATTGGTTGTATTTCTAAATATGGATTCAAAATGTTGAACATTTGATTACCCACGTTTTATTTCCCTTTGGACTTTCAGAAGTACCATGTGTTCTCTAGCTTTACCCTCTATATAATCTAAGGCAAAGTTGGAGTGTAGGTGGGTAGAAAATGCTAAAACTTATTAGTGAATAATAATCATACCCCAGAGAACTAGAAATTGTGATAGAAAAGTAAGAAAGGAAGTGTTTATTTTGTACCTCCTATATTGATAGCAATATCCTAGTTCCTATGTAAAGATTATCATTCTCCCCCAAGTATCCCTAACATTTTAATGAAGAGAAAAGACTAAGAAAATATATGGCCAACAACAACAAAAAAGACATTTCATACTGTTTTAGCAAAATCATAGATATCATCAGAAAGGCAAAATCAATAGCCAGTTGAATGGCACCAGTAATTATCACTAAAGAAAATCAAAGACAACAAAGTACTGAATAGTCCAGGTGCTTCACACATAGCAAATACTCTCAGAAGAGGGGTCATATTTAACTAGTGGAGCTGAGGTGTAGAGCCCTTTGCTTTTGTAAGGCACTGAGGCAGGAGTTAATATGAAAGCTTTGGCTGGTAGGGGATGGATGGACATTTGTCACACAGTGCAGGGACTTTTGAATACCCTTCCTATGCTGGAGAATTTGTACCTCCTCAAAGCAGAAGTTAGAAAATTTATTTCCTAGCTTCTCTCAAAGCCAGGGTATGGGCTCATGACCTGAGTTTCTCCAAAGCACCTTATACAAGACCTGAATTTGGAAGAGGGTGGAGTTATGAGAGAGTAGTCTTAACTGATGCTGGCAAGGGCAGCAAAGCCAGTCAAGACGTCAGAGGCCACAATCACAGTTGTCTTAGCTCGAGCATCCCCTGCAAACTTCAGAGCCCAGTCTCGTCAGCAAGCTGGCCAGTGGAGTAGTGTGACACCACAATGTGGAAATTGTTCCTGGCTATAAGGCCACTCTGTGATGTCTATGATGTACAATTTCTCCTTTTATAAACTTCCTGTCCTGCTTAAAACAGTGCAAGTGGGTTCTGTTGTTTGCATCTACAAACCTTACCAGAGACCAGACTGATGGGAGCAGAATGTGCCTCTTGAATAGTATTTGTCTAGAAAGAAAGAAAAAAATGTATATTAGTAAAAATATAAGTTTAGAACAAGTTCTGGAAAATTGGGGAGAAAAGCAAGTGGCAAAAAGATATACACGAGTTCTGACAATTGAGTTTGTGAACTTGTTGCAATGATGTTGCTAACCTTTTTTGATACCAGAGGGATTATTCATTATGAATTTGTACCAACTGGTCAAACAGTTAACCAAGTTTACTATTTGGAAGTGCTGAAAAGGCTGCATGAGAAAGTTAATTGAAAACGACGTGAACTTTTCACCAACAATTCATGGCTCTTGCATCACAACAATGCACCAGCTCACACAGCACTGTCTGTGAGGGAGTTTTTAGCCAGTGAACTAATAACTGTATTGGAACACCCTCCCTACTCACATGATCTGGCCACCAATGACTTCTTTCTTTACTGAAGGTAAAGGAAATATTGAAAGGAAGACATTTTCATGACATTCAAGACATCAAGAGTAATACGATGACAACTCTGATGGCTGTTCCAGAAAAAGAGTTCCAAAATTGCTTTGAAGGGTGGACTAGGCACTGGCGTCAGTGCATAGCTTCCCAAGGGGAGTACTTCAAAGATGACCATAGTGATATTCAGCGATGAGGTCTGTAGCATTTTTTCTAGGATGAGTTCGCGAACTTAATTGTCAGACCTCATATGGAAAGCATGATATATTTAATATAATGGAATAATAAGCAAAATGCCATTAATACTGGATGTTTGACAGGGGTGTTCAGTCACCTGTGTCCTGCTACACTTCCCCCTTCCTCTGTGCTCCTTTGTACCTGGGCGGCTGACCTCTGTCCTCTGCATCATCGGGCCCTATCTTTCAACGGTGTCTGCCACTGATAAGCATCACGAGGCAAGAGTGTGAGGTCAGTGAGGTCCATTCTCTTGATCTCCTCCCTGGGAGGTCTGGTGGACGGCACCTACCTTGACTACAGGACTGGGCTCCTGTCAGGCACCTTTATTCTCACAGCGTTCTTTGAGTATTTTTTCTTAGCTCTTGACACATGGACATGGTGATAGAACTTCAAAGTTGCAACTCCCAGAGCAGTACTTATCCATTCAAGTTACCTGCACTCTCACACCTCTACAAACTGTCTTTCTATAAACTCTCCTCCATTTATCCAATTGAGTGTGCCATCACTTTTCTGCTGTGGCCCTAACTGATAAAGTAACATATAGTATCTTGGGGTATGTGTCTTATAAAACTAAAAGACCTACAGGGAAAAGACAAACACAACATCCAGAAGAGTGGTTAATGCCAGGGGATGGGAAGGGAAGAAGAGTCATAATATTGGGGAATGGTAAAGAGAAGATACAGAGGTAGCAACTATGTTATATGTAATGTGTATTATACAGAAGTGTATTCTTAAGCTGGGTCCTGGGAACATGAATGTTCTCTATAGCATTCTTTTTTATTCTTTATATAAAAGTCCATAACTGAACAATGATTTTTCACTCTCTTAATGATATCCTGTAGTGAATAAAAATCTTAATTTTAATATAGTTTAATTTATCAAACTTTTCTTCTATGGTTAGAGCTTTCTTAAATCCTATTTTAGAAATCTTTGCCAACCAAAACGGCGACATAGAAGATGCCAGCTTCTGTCCCCACGCCCCACCCTCCAAACCCGCCCACACACACACACACACACACAAAGACAAGCAATTACACAGCTATCCACAAACAAAACCTCACAGGAACAGAGAGGAGAATGGTGGTTACCAGGGACTGGAGGAAATGGGGAGATGTTGGTAAAGCTTATAAACTTCCAGTTATAAGATGAATAAGTTCTGGGGATCGAATGTACATCATGGTGATTACAGCTAATAATACTGTATTATATACTTGAATGTTGCTAAGAGAGTAAATCTTAAATGGTGTTCCCACAAAAGAGAAATGGTGATTTTGTGAAGTGATGGAAGAGGTGTTAGCTAACACTACTGTGGTAATCATATTGCAATATACAAGGGTAACAAATGAGACCTTAAACTTACACAATGTTTTATGCCAATTATATCAATAAAGCTGCGGGAAAAGAAATATTTGCCTATTTAAGAATATCTTAGTCATTAAAATTTTCTCCATGTTATTTTCTAGAAGCGTTATCAGGTTCCCTTTG
This sequence comes from Rhinolophus ferrumequinum, assembly GCF_004115265.2. NCBI lineage: Eukaryota > Metazoa > Chordata > Mammalia > Chiroptera > Rhinolophidae > Rhinolophus > Rhinolophus ferrumequinum. The sequence goes on along the minus strand of NC_046301.1, from coordinate 20,990,725 downwards.
TCATTTAGGTCTACAATCTATTTTGAATTTATGTTGGTATTATGCTTTGTGTGGTTAATATATTGTGGTTAATCCAACGTGATTATTGTCTTAGCTTGATTCTCATGGCTAATGCTGTGTTTAGGATTTTTGCCTTTATGTTTATGAGTCAGATTAGCCTGTTGATCTTTTTTTGTAATGACCTGGTAATTGGCTTTTGGTAATTGTTCTTTAAATATCTGGAGCATTCACAGGGCCTGGCTATTTCTTTCTGGGAAGGTCTTAAATCAGAGGTAGCATTTCATGAATAGAACTATTCATATTTTTCTTGCATCGTCAAAAAGTAGGTAAGGATAAACATTTATGTTTTTCTGCATTTAGATATCCAATCAATTCTATACTATTTGTGTAAAAGGCTTTTCTTCCCTGACTCTGCCTCGCCCCCATCCCACCATCTTTAATATTAATCAGGTTACCACATATCTGTGGTAGGTTTTGGACTCCATTCTATTCTGCAACATTTTTTATCTATCCTTGCATCAATACCTCACTATTTTAATTACTGTAGCTTTATAGTGTCTTGATACCAGATCAGGTAAATCCTCTATACTTGTTTTTAGATTATCCTTGCTATTCTTGACCCTTTACATTTTCACATAAATAGAAAATCAACTTGTCAAATTTTTCAGAGTAAACAAACAACAAACTTTTTTTTTTTCCTTTTTGATTGGAATTACATTATATCTACAAACAAATTTGGGGAGAATTGACATCTTTACAACATTGAGTCTTCCAATTAATGAACACAGAAAATCTTTCCATTTATTTAGTTCTTCTTCTAGTTATCTCGGTAATGTTTTACAGTTTTGTGAGAAGATTTTCTCATCTTTGGTTAGATTTATAATATTTCTAAGGTATTTGTTGCTTCTGATGCTACTGTCCATGGTACTTTGTTTTATTTTGTTTTATTTAAAGTTTATTGGGGTGACAATTGTTAGTGAAGTTACATAGGTCTCAAGTGTACAATTCTGTAATACATCATCGATATATCATTGTTTATTCACCCAGAGTCAGTTCTCCTTCCATCACCATATATTTGATCCCCCTTACCCTCATCTACGACCCCCTCCCCCTTACCCTCTGGTATCCACTAAACTATTTTCTGTGTCTATGAGTTTTTGTTTCTTCATTTGTTTGTCTTGTTCTTTTGTTGTTTTCAGTTTCATATACCACATATCAGTGAAATCATATGGTTCTTGACTTTTTCTGTCTGACTTATTTCACTTAGCATAATAATCTCAAGATTCATCCATGTTGCTGTTTTTTGAACTTTATTTTCTAATTATTTGTAACTGATATTTAAAGTTGTTTTTAATATTAATCCTATATCCAGTGATTTTATTACATTCACTTATTAATTCCAATAATTTATGTGCAGATTCTTTTGGATTTTCTATATCAACAATCATTTTATCTATGAATAATAATAGTTTGTTTCCTTCTTTCCAATCCTCGTGATGTTTTTCTTGTGTTATTTCATTGTCTAGAACCTCTAGTGCAATGTTGAGTACAAGTGGTAATAGCAATGTTCTTAAGGAAAAAATTTCAATACTCCATAACTAAGTTATATTTCCTGTAGGATTTTTCTGTACGTAGTATTTGTCAGATTGAGGAATTCCCTTCTAATCCTCGCTTGATAAGAATTGTTCCCATAAACAAATATTGATTTTCAGAAAATAGTTTTACTGCATCTATTGAAATAATTCTATGATATTTTTTCTCCTTCATGCTGTAAATATGATGGATTAAATTGATTTTTGAATATGAAAACTGTGTTCCATTCTTAGAATAATCCAATGTGATTATTGTCTTAGCGTGATTTCCCCCAGTAGCAGGCCCTGAGACAGGGATTTTGTTGCTAGTTTATTAGGGATTTGAAAAAACTCTGATAGGAGAGTAGAGAAGTGAGACAGGGAAGGCAAGGAAGCCAACAATTATCAAGCCAGTAGCAATGATGGGTAACTGGAGCATAAGCCCTCCAAGAAACTCTAGGAAATGGTGTTAGCATATATCTCAGAATCATCCCACCTCAGATGAGGGAACTGGAATATTTGTGAGCCAACCCCTCCCACCAAGAAATCATTTGCTGAGGATTGTTTCTGGCAATTGTTAATTCGCTGGTTTCTATGGCCTCCACGCATGAAGGCAGAGGATCTTCTGTAGCTCCAGAGAAAGTGAAAGGGAGATGTCGATCCTCCCATAGGCCACATCAGTAACACTGGTGAATTATCATTCTTTTAGCATATTTGGGGTCTCTTTTATGTTTAGAAGTTTTGCTTTTATGTTCATGAATGAAAATGGCCCGTTGATCCTTTTGTGTAATGGCCGGGTAATTGGCCCTTGGTAATATTTCTCCCTTAGATATCTGGAGCATTCACTGAGCATGGATATTTCTTTCTGAGAAGATTTTAAAGGAGGGATTCCATTTCTTAAATAGAACTATTCAGACTTTGTTTCCTTGCATCAGTTTTAATAAGTTGTGCTTTAAAAGTACATATTTATTCTATCTGAATTTTCAAATTTATTGTCATAAAATTGTATTGATGCTATCCACATTGATGTAAGAGAGTATTTTTATATTCTTAAACAGAACACTTGACATCTCTGAGATAGACAACTTCACTATGATTCAGAGCCACTCTAAGATTAAATATTAGCCTTATATTTATGTAATTTAAGAAAGTGAAGATCTACTTCAAAGTGAGTTTTGGCCTCTACAACTAAAGCTGCTCGTAACTTTTCAATGCAATTAACTCATTAGAAACACAAATTAACCTCCACCTCACCTAACGCAAATTACACAAGTTATAAACATATAAGAAGGCACTGGGGACTCAAAAGTGCAACTCTGATATCACATCAGAGCAAGAAATTTAGATTTAGAGTTATCTGATTAAAAATGGTAGATGAAGCCATAAGAAAGAGCTCATATTCAAGAAATACTGGGAGTGCCAAAAAATGTATACAAGTGGACATTTTGGTCAACGTTGCTCAAGCAGTGGTTCGCCATAATCAGAAGTATCTGGATGCTGATCGTAACCACTTTGAGAACCTCTTGTAAGTGCAGAAGTCAGACATGGCTTGTAGTCATCTTTTATTATCGGTATATATTGAGTATTACAATTTTAATAGTTTGTTCCTTTCTTAAAATGTGTATACATTTTTTTGGCACCCTTTGTATGTAGAGAGAAAAAAAGTGCCAGGTTTGAAAAGGGAGGAAAATGGAAAGAAACTTGAAAATAAAATGGAAAAGGTGACAAGTAAGAGGAAGAACCAGAGTGTGATGATATTGGACATATCAAAGAAGGATAGTTTCAAGAGGGAAGAGGTCGGGAGTTCTTGGAATATTCGAACCAATTAAGATAGTTAGCTTTTGAGTGACATTTAAAAAACTAGTTTTAGTAAAGTAGTAGATGTTTGTTAGGAAACAAATTGTCAGAAAATGTGGATAATGGATAGTTTCACTGATTTCAAAGAAATGCCGATACTGGCTTTGGTGGTAGGTGGCCAAGAGATTTTGAAATGTTTTTGCAAAAGAAGGGAAAGTTCTATACTGTATCCTCACCAGTCAAGATGTGAGAAGGATAAAAAGCAGCTACAAGTGAACCAGGTCTAATACACAACAGTCAACAACATTACAACTCAAACAACAACACTTTCTTCCTTAAACCTGATACTTTAAGTCCCACAAGTTTTAATACTAAAAGAAAGCACTGCTTTTCTTCTTGCCTCTTGTATCATTTAAAGCATTTTACCGATCTCTGTAATAAAGGAAAAAATACAACAATTCTGAGAGAAATCATTACACTCTATCATTTTAGCTGTGTTTACATGAAACAAAGAAGTAATGTGCACCCTGGGAAGCTATGCAGAGTGAACTTCTGTTACCCTCACCCTATCTTTAAGGATAGTCCAAACTTACGTGATTTCTGGAAATCTCACACAGGTAGGACCTTCCTAATTCCAGAATCTCAGATAGCACGTTGTTGAGCCTAAAGGTTTCTAGCAGTGAAATGATTGCCCAACCCTGCTCCAAAAAGAAAGATTTTTGAAAGAAGACACCCCCACACACAATCGGGGGGGGGAATATATATATATATATATATATGTATGTATATATATATATACAAATATATATACATACATATACGTATATTTCTTGCACACTTGCAATATGTGCAAAGAAAATGATTTCTTGTTTGTTGTAAGGAAGGAGCACATGAAAACCAGGGCCAGCCATTTCTTCGACTAACATGTTTCTCATGTTTTTGCGGAGTAACCTCAGTGCTTCCAAGGAGTAATGAAACTACGTGAGTCCAGAGAGGCTAATCATTTATAATAAATCTTTCTAAAACACTTATTAATTGCATATGATGCATGAATCCCAATGGGTCCAGTGTTTCAGTGAATCCCAAAGGGTCCAGGTATGTTTTAGCTCTCCCCCGCATTTCCTCACAAGAGCAGAGGTTTCCTTTGTCTTCTGCAGTAGCGAGAGCACATCTTCTTCCTAGGACTGCTGTTGGGGAGGGGATGGAAAGAGTGGAAGAGGGTAACTTCTCAGGCCTCCATCCATGGACAGAGATTCTAGGTACCCCCTCAATTGTAGCTGGAAAAGTGGGGGTTAATAACTGGTAAGACTGATTTATTCTCCTATCAATCAGCTGAAAACAGTTTCCTACAACTAAGTATATGCATTAAAATGAAATGCATGATGAATAGATGACTTTTTCCTAATACTATGCTTTGCTCTCTTCTGGACAGCACAACCAACAGTTTTGGGCCATGTGAGGTACATTGTTAATGTTGTAACACTGTAGAGTTGGAAGGGACTTTTAAAAGGTTCTGGCCCAAATTCCTCATTTTACTGACGTGGAAATGGGGCCTCATAGATGTGGTACCTCTTGCCCAAGGTCACATAGTTACTGGAAGATTAACGACTGAAACTCTAGTTATGGTCTACAACACCAAATTTTTCTTATTACAGTAAACAACTGATTTCATTTCTTTCCTTTCTTTCCTTTCTCTCTCTCTCTCTCTCTCTCTCTCTCTCAATCTCTCTCATACAAATTGAAACCAAAGATTAAATGGATTACATTCATTAACCCACCACACTGACTACCCCTCCAGGTACCATTAAGAAGCTTTTAACTGTTTCTTTGAATTGAAACTTGTCATACAGGTTCTCAGCCTAGACACAACCTCATTATTTGTTTGATTGGGTTTTTTTTTGTTGTTGTTGCGGGGGAGTTCCCTTTTCTGGTAGTAATTTGAAAATAACTCCTTATGTATTTTGCACTTTTTTAACTTTGGAAAACTCGGTTTATCTCTGTGCTATCTATTTTATCGTTGATTTCCTATATATGAATGGCCAACACAACCATTAAAGTCATTTAAACATATCCAATGAAGTGGTGAATGAAATTTTGTGACATAAGTCAAAAAAATTCAGCATGATTTCACGCATCCAGATTTATTTTAGCACATTAGATATAATGTTAACCTGGTTTTTACACTAACAGAAATTAGAAGTTGAGAAATATAAATTGGAGTGCTGATCTAGTTTATGAGTAGCTGTTACTCAGAAGAGTGAAATGGCAAGTATGCCAAGGTCATATAGTTAATTAACAATGGAACCAACACCAGATCCCAAGTCTAGTGGATGGACCGCCAGTTCAGGTGTTTATTCCACCACATCATGTTGCCTGTCCATTGGCTTCTAATAGTCCTAATGTTTCTAAAATAAACTTTGTTCTTTGAGTTTTCCTTCGATAATTGTTCTTTTCATTTGGAGGTGGAGAAGGGAGGAGGATGTTTTGATTCTGTCTTCCTTTTTTGGGTTCCACCTTTCTTGCATCTGTGGGTCTTTTGTGCACTTGCCCTGCTGAAATGGTAAACAAGCCTCCAGGTTTTTGTCTGATATTATCAAAGGAGGAAAAAAACAAAAGCAGTTCCTTGCACTTATAAAGCAGGTTTCCTTCCTGGCTGGCACAAGCCATCATTTCTTATGAAGGTAGCTGCATCAAAAAATCTTTATAATTGCTTAGGGATTGAGGCATAGTGGTGGTGGGTGGAATGAGACTGAGTTTTCATGTTTTGACCTTTATATAAATTATGTAACTTCACTCTCAGAGGAAGAGCATAACTTGGACTTTTCGCTAGCAACACCTCTTAGCCAACTCTGAGTCCCACCCCCTTTACTCCTAGCACGTTGAATTAGGTGTCACACTCCACAGCTTTATTTCTGGACTTTCTCCCTTTTCACTGCCATTGAGAGTGGAGACTCTACGGCATTATCCCAATTCAGATGCTAATCAACTCTTTGAGACCTAGGCTCTTCTACTGACCTCCAGATGTCTTCCTACCATTATAATCTTCTAGCTTCAATCCTTCTGAAATGTCTCCATTTTACACAGATGTCCTATAGCATAAGAGTTTTGATTACTGTCAATCAATCCTTTCATGACACTCAATTTCTTTGACTACCAAATCGACTCTCTCTCCTTGGTACCCCCAACACTTTTACTAATCCTAAGTCTATTCTTTGCAGGTTCCTCTTACCCTGCCAGTCTCTTAAATATGGTACCCTCTCTTCTCAATATATAAGCTCTGCTGCCAAATGCATTTAATCAACCAGCACCTAACTGATCCCTCACAAAGCTACATCTTCAGGCCAGATCTTTCTCTACCTCACAGTTAAAAATCTAGAGTTACTGTGTCTAGTACAGAAGCCCTGATACATGGAGCTACTTAAATTCAAATTTAAATTAATTAAAATTTAACATAATTTAAAATTCAATTTCAAGTTTTCACTAGCCGCCTGTGGCTAGTAATTGCCATATTGGACAGCACAAATATAGAACATTTTCACCGACGCAGAAACTCCTCTAGGGCAGTGCTACTCTAAAATTTTCTACAAATGAAAAACAAAAACCAAAAAAAAAAAAAAAAAAAAAAAAAAATCTTAAAATATCTAAAATTTATCTTATATGAATGTCTAAACCTGCTCTTCCGTATGAATTTTCTCTTCTGTCTCTTCCAAAACTACTGACTCAGTTCCCATAAACTTTGCTATGTTATCTTAATTGGTCTCCCTGCCTGCATTTCTGCACATCCTAACCCCCAAAATTCATTTTTCACAATGTAGCCAAGGGTCTCTTTCCAAGTTGTAAGTCTGGTTGTGTTAATCTCCTAGTAATACGTTTTTAATGGGTTTCCAGTACCTATATAGATAACCACATAATTTATCATCTAAACCCAGACAATTTTGATAATAAAAGGGGATGCTATTAATAAATATGCTGCTCCAATAGGACTAAAATGGGACTTTCTGAGGTCAACTAGTATGTGTGGTCACCCTGCATAGGTTCTCAGTTTCTAAGCTTAATTTATGAGCTTTTATATGATCTGGTCCTGTCCATCTCTTTGGTTCTATAGGTCTGTTTGCCATTCACCAAATGCAATGTCCTGTTTTACGCTTCTGCGAATTTACTTGTCCTGATCCCTATGTCTAGATCTCCTGCACTCTCATACCTGCTAAATACAGAATTTTAAAAGATGTATATAAGCACTATACACTCTATTATTTTAAAATATATGTGTGTCCTGCTTATGAACTAATATATAATTCTCAGAGAAATTTATCAAATGTATCAGAGATTAAAAAAGATAAAGGCACCCATCTTCCTACCATTCAGAGCCCACCACAGTTAATGTATCACTGTGTAATTTTCTTTATCCATCTGTCCACATATACTCTTCTTTACAAAATTTAGTTTTTATTATTTTGCAACAGGCTTTTATCATGTATTATATGATTTCTATTTTCTCATGTCATAAATATTCTTTTGTAACATGATTTTTTTTCATTTAAAAAGTTTTTTATGAGGTATAATGTCCATATAACAATGAACATATCTTAAGTGTAAAGCTTTAATGAATATTTTGTTAAAATGAGTTGTAAACAAATGAACACACCCATATGATCATGAGCGAAATGAAGATAAACAACATCACTACATCATCCCTCATTCCTACCCCGATGATTCCCCCCTCCCACCCCCAGAGGCAGCCGCTGTGTCATTGGAAATAAGGATGAATAGAAAGTGGGTAGCACAAGCTGGCATCATCTGCCCCAACCTGAAGCACTTGCTCTCACTATTCTTATTATCATAACTTACTTTTGCTTACTCTTGAACTGCCTAGAATACGTGAGTTTTTTTTAATTAATTTATTGGGGTGACATTGGCTAATAACATTATATAAGATCCAAGTGTACAATTCTATAATACATCATCTGCATATTGTATATGTGCTATATCATGAGTTTTAATAGCTGAATATTAATTCATTGGATAAAGATGCAGCAGTTTAGCTCATCTTGTGTTAGATGTTGCTCAAAATTTATAAAATTTATGAGACAGATACATTTTTCTCCTAATAAAAGCAATTCATATTCACGATAGACTTTTTGAAGGAAAATATCCAAAGAAAAAAAGAGATTTATCACATTTAGAAAATTACTTGTATGATATTGACAAGATAAGTCCATATGAAACATTTCTGAAATTGTTAATAAGTCAATGAAAAAGTATTGCATTTCTAGAAATGTGGACATGCAAAATTTCAAGAATGCAATTAATGTATAAAGATAGATTTTTTTACAATTATGAATATTTTCTCTCTTCATATCTATGACTGCCACTAAGCTATTTTCTTCTAAATACATACATGTGAAGCATGTTTGTAAGAAATACTTTGCAAGGTATGTAGCATTATTCCAGAAATGCTACCCATGAACATTAAGGTAGAATGTAATCTTTCTGAAAATTTCCACTTCGTTTTAATCACAGATGAAACAGAAAGGGATTTGTTTTTTAAATGCTATACAAAATTTCTGACCTGGGAATTTTTGAAAATATAAATTATTTCTCCCAAAGATTTAGGACTTAACCAAGTGTAATGGGAGCAGAATTTGTGCTTCTAGGAAACATAAACATGATTAATAGATCACAGATACAGTTACCATTTGCCATTTCAGCAAGTGAAAGGTAGACTTGTGAATATATGAATACCAGAGCATGTGCCAAAACACTACCGTGATTTTATTACTTGTTGCTGTTTAATTTTAAAATAACTTCATTCAATCTCAATTAAACTTTTAATGTGCTACATCTTGGTAGTTGTTTGTCAGGAAACTGTCACAAATTTATTCCAGTGGTCTGTGCACACTTACCTATTGCAGAAATATTTTAAATAGTCCTTTCAAAGCAGGAATATCAAAATATTTAGAACTGAATGCTACAGGCAAGGATACATAGTGACTGAGTAATACTAATATGCAATTGGATTTTGGAGGAAGTAGTTCAGAACTACAGAAATACCAATAATTCTTCTCTACTCTAAACCCTAAACATATGTATAGTATAAGGCTCAGAAATCATTGTCAAGAAAGCACAACCTCCAGAGAGTGGGCAGAATTTCAGCAAACTCACACCAGTATGTAAACATAGTGCCAACCAACAGCCATGTTTGCACAGGAGAAAGTAAGAGGCCCAGTGGCCCTTGGCCATTTTGACCTTGGTCTTGAAGAGTATGTCGTTTACCTTTGTGGATGGTATCTGGGCGTATCTGGGAAACATCAGGGGTGAGAGTATGTAGCCTTCAGGCTGCGCACACTTGTGCAGGCTGATTATGGAAATGTAAACATGCCAGCAAACACACTTGGGTGTCTTTGGCCAAAGAAGGAGAGCAAGCAAGCTAAGGTGAATGGCTCAGAGCAAAGCTGAGCAGACTGAGAGCCTGCTGGTTATTTCAGAGGACTTAGCCTTTGTATGTTGACTAGCAAATCAAGTGGGGCGTGTGCTACCACAGGCATGAAAATAGATGCTAATCCTGATGTCTAGGGGTGACCCCAATTCAGTGCAGATGAATTACTCTGCCTCCGTGTTCCCTTCAATTGAGGTCATTTCAGATTGTCAATCTATTGATAGAAGAAGATCCGAACTACAGTTTTCTATAGGTGCAGGCCAAGAGTCTCCATAGCTTTCACAGAACCGTAGAGGGAGGAGCAGGTGGCGAGTAATATTACCAGTTGGCTGGGTTGCTGAGACTAAACACACACCTGCCCTGGCCATCGTGAACAGGCGTTTCCTGGGACTTGCACTTTTCTTACTGAAATGGTAATTGCTCCCTCCACTGAGGCATGATGTTAACCTTTATTTTCTACTTACATTTATAAATATTCCTCTATGCATAGTTATTTACGCAAATGAAGTTTTGCTCCTTTAGCTATACATATTATAGACAAAACATTTTTATAGATCCAAACACATTTTCCTTTGGCTCCCAATGTAAATTTTGTCGATGAGGTCCTCAAAGCACAAGCTAAGTTGGTGACCACTGCAGGAGAGTAAAAAAAGGTACACACACCCCAATAAATTAAAAAATAAAATAAAAAACAGGTACACATATCATACTTAATACTTTACTGTTGCATAGGGCTTTATAGGTTTGAAATTACTTTTACATATGTCACTTTATTTCATGCTCACAATAACCTAGTAATTTGGACAGGAGTTATTAGTGTACCAGTGAGTAAATAATCTAGATTTAGAGATGTTTCATGCATTGCTCAAGGTCCCATGACTATTATGTATCCAAGTTTTCTAACCCAGAGTTCAGTAATCTTTACTTCTACAATGAGATTACTACCTAATACCATTATTCTAAGTTGGATTACTGTCATATTTTTCAAATTTTCAAATATATATATATGTATATATATATTTCTAGATAAGTTTATTATGTTTCTAATTAGAGATCTAGATAAGATTTATATAGGAAACTATATATAGAAATCTAGTTAAGTTTCTAGAAAGGAGAGACCTTGTCTGCCTAAATTCTCTCATTCCACCCTATCCTGACCCTAATAGGGGACAGGAATATACACGTTATTTAAAATCAGCAAGGATTGGGATGTGGACCCACTGCTCTGCCTACATGGGAAGAAATACAGGAGGAACTGACTCTCCATCCTATAGATCTGCACAGCATGAGCCATCCATTTTAATGTGATGACAATGGTCTGTACACTCTGAAGTCACCTCTTATATGTGAAGAAAGTTGGCAGGATAACCTCCAACCCACAAGTCAGGAACCTGGGCTATTGAAAGTTTTATTTAAATGACCTTCCCCTTTAGCAAAGTCTGAATGGGAGGCTGCCTTCGACTCCAGCAGGTCTCAGGCTGTAAGTAAAACAGTGTACATAGAGGAATAAGAATGTCAATAAGGGTTGAGTCAATAATGGAACCATTATTGACCATGTTAAGAGAAATGAAGGCAATATTTTTATCAGGTGATCTGAATTTCTAAATCTCTTAGGAATATTTTTTTTTTAGCTGTAAGTCTTAAGAAATATTGAATTGTATTTTTCAGTGCAATACCTATTAGGGCTTATATGTAGATGTTTTATTTGGCACTTCAGTAAGATACTTTTGCACAATTCTGTCAACACGTTGACTTAGCATTTGTCGAGAAAAGTAAGCACTTGAATCCTTGTCAGTCAAGCATTTTCTTTTTTAGAAAGGATCTAAGAGTCAAGAACAATAGGCAACTATTCTTGGCTTCATTAGTGCCTTTATTTTGATCTTTTCCTTTTGACACTCTTTCTCAGACACATCTGGGCAAGTCTAGTTACACTAAGCCCTATTTAAAGGAAACTGAAAATTCCACAGTGAAGTTCCCCACTTGACCAAAAGATTTTCATTCAGGACGAGTGAAAATTGAATATGAATTATCACTCACTTTGAGATACATTTATACTAGGAACAGGTGCATCAAAGCTAGGTTGGGGTTACTAATGAATGGGAGAACTGCACTGACTGTTGGGTTAAAGGTACAACCAAATTTGGCATTTGACAGAGAGATAAGTTCAAGGCTAGATTAAATACCATCTCATTGGTTGGAACCTAGGACAACAAATATAGTCTGATACATCATTATACCTTGAAATGAAAGAAAACATATTGGGGAGGGACCTTAAATTTTAATTATTACTTAGATATATAAATGTTACTGAGTTACTGAATAGTTAACGAGTTCACATTTCCCAAAGTAAATAAACACTCAGAGATGATGTTTAATTCTCTGCTAATGATCATGCTAGAAATATTTAGTGAAAAAATAAATTCCTAGAAATCGTGTCCCGTCACTCTCATACTATCAGTGTTTTATAAGTTTCTTTTAATTTAAGGTTTCTTTGCAAAAATGGAAATATTCTTAGTTATTTTTAATTCTAGATGTAGTTAGAGACCTGACTCTCAGGGAGAGGAGTTAGGAAGACTACCTATGATGAGTCTTATGGAAGGAGTCTTCATTACCTGGGGAGGAATGACTTTATCTCCATCTTTCAAAGAAGGGGTCTTAAAACTATCTCCATAAGAAATATCTTTGTAACCTTTAGAGACAAAATACAAGAATCAAAATGGCTGCATTATATTATTTTTCATAATTATTTTTTTTCTTAATGTAAATATTTGGGGGCTTGAAATAGCACCTATTAATAACAGTCATTTATGTTTTTCTCCTTACTGGAATAGTTAACTACCAAACTCCTCCAGCAGATAGTAAAGCTCTATTTGGGTAGGGGCCCTTTGGTTGTGTTCATCAATGTAGACTCAGCTCTTATTATAGAACCTAGAACATAATAAAAGTTCAATAAATGCCATATTTGTAAAAAAAACAATGAGTGAATCATACTGTATGTTTAAACTGGCTTCTTAAATATGAATCATCTCTACACCCTTCAGAATGTGTATGATGAAGAAAGATCACAGGCTTACAGATAGACACGACTGGATTCTACTCTAGGCCAATCACCAGATGAAATGAGCCTCAGTTCCCCTTTATATAAAATACAACTTACGATACTTGCCTGTCCATAGTGTCGATTGCAGGTAATATGCTCGTGTACAGGTGCACACACACGGTCCAATATGCTATATCTGATACATATTATATGTCCAATAGCTGGTACATATCCAATATTTGCTATACATATTATATGTCAAAAAAATTGGACATATCTGATATATATTATAGAGTATCTGATATTTATTACTTGTCCAATAAATTGAAATTATTTAGTATCTGGATCATTCTATTAAAGTAAGTTTAAAATGAAATGCTAAGCCAAAGGCTAGCATAACCTTTCACAAATAAGAAAAAAATAGTCTAGAAAGATTAAGTGATTTGCTGAAAAGTCAAAAATTAGTGCTCTCCAGGAGAATGGGGGTCTGTACCAATTCCTGGTGAAGGATTTGAGGAAAGATTTTACTGGATCAGTCTTCTATTTTTAATTGCACATCTGTTTTGATAGAATTCAGCATATGTTTTCTTAGGCTCCACAAAACTAACTATATGTGAATTAGTTACTGCAATCTCTCTTAATACCTTATATGTTTTATATCTCCTCTGACTTCGAAAGAAGGTAAACTTAGAAACCCTTCATTATGAGTCAGTTCTCAAAATGATTATAGCATATATCGGTTTAGGTTGTTACCAACATTAGTTGAACTGGATCATTTCAACTTTTTTTTTTGTATCACTTCAACTTTTTAGAGTTTAAGAGCTAAGTATATTTGATAAAATACTCCTTTACCTTATCAAAGCGCTAGAAAAACGTTGTGCCTAAAGCAAGGTGTGATCCTGTTAGGCAGCATCCTGCCAGTCTACAGAGTCCACACTATTCTTTATAGAAAATTAGAATTACCCTGGATGGCTTAAAAACATGTGGAGAAGCCTTCAGCTCATCGACTTCTTAACTCCCAGCACTAGTTTCTTCTTGTGTCTGCTTCCACCAGGTCTCCAACATAAGTGCCTCCTCCATTATCACTGGGTGTCTTATTTCTGCTTCTCTAACTACTTACCTCTCTGATCCACTGTGAGTGATTAGGGATCTGAACCATCAGCATATTCATTTATAGTCAACTTTGAACCCCAGTAATGATTAGGGACAGACTGTTTGAGTCCAGTCATGCAGAAGCTCTCCTACCCTGTTTCCCCCAAAATAAGGCCTAGCTGGACCATCAGCTCTAATGCATCTTTTGGAGCAAAAATTAATACAAGAACTGGTCTTATATTATATTATATTATATTATATTATATTATATTATATTATATTACATTATAAAAGAAGAGCGGTTCTTATATAATTTTTGCTCCAAAAGACGCATTAGAGTTGATGGTCTGGCTAGATCTTATTTTCAGGGAAACATGGTAACTCCTACGACTGAGGTTCCCTCATCTATATATTGAGTATGGTGAAAACATGGACCTTCGCAATTCCTCAAGGTTATTCAGAGGCTCCAAGTCTGTGAAAGCACTCTGAAAACTCTATGTACTCTCAAATATTTGGTTCCCTTTAGGATTATTACAAAAGGATCTCTTTTCCCCCAGGCATACTTTCTGTGTTAAAGTGGGAGCTGATAACCACGAAAGAGGTGAGCTATAACATTAGTGAGTTCAAATACATAGAAGTAAAGTGTCCCAGTCAGCTCAGGATGCTAAAACAAAATGCCATAGACTCGAGTGGCTTAAACAGCAAACATTTATTTGTCACAGTTCTGGAGGCTGGGAAAATCTAAGATCCAAGTACCAGCAGATTTGGTGTCTAGTGAGACCCTCTTCCTAGTTTGCAGACGGCCACCTTCCTGCTGCATCCTCACTTGGTGAAACGAGAGCTCTGGTCTGTTCCTCTTCTTATAAGGACACTAATCCCATCATTGGGACTCCACCCTCATGACGTCACCTAAACCTAGTTACCTCCCAAAGGCTCCACTGCTTAATACCATTACATTAGGGATTAGTGTTTCAACTTCTGACTTTTTGGGGAACACAAACATTCAGTCCTTAACATGCTGGGTCAAACTATTTTGAAATATCTGAGACATCTCAATGTATTAACAATGCATTGAGCTGGGAAATAGGTGTAGAATTTTAACTCAGACTCTATAACTTGTTCTATAAACTGTGAAGGTCACTTAGCAAATTAACAATTAATTATGTGCCATGTATCATGCTAGATATATGTGATTCACATACATTATTTCTAATCTTAAAATATTATAGCAAGATGAGTATAATTATCCGTGCTTTGCTGATGAAGACATGGAGACCCCTAAGTGGCTTTAGTAGCATGCCTAAGGTTACAGCCGTACTAAACAGTAGCCCCAAGATTCAGACCTAATTCTCTTTCCAAATTTCCTTCCTTTCCCTGCTCTGTAATGCTACTGCTTTCTTCCTTGGTTGTCTTATCTGTCCGTTGCATGGTCACTCCAGTGGTTTTCTAAAATGTGATGTGATGAGTGTAGATGATGAACATTTAACGTAGTGCAAAACAGATCTGACCTATGTGCCTCTGAATAGATTATAAGCGTCACAAGATGTTAAGGCTCTTAGCTCTCAGGCTGGTGAGGAGGAGCCTGGTCCATCACTGCAAGCATTCTTTTCCATTTGGCTATGTAAATAAGACAATTTGGGGTGTGTCGTGGCCAAAAGTGTTTGGGAAGCTCTGCAATAAATGAGCCATGTGGCTACGTATAACAGAGAAAGTGCTTTGTAGCGTGAAACTATTGACTCTATATCAGTCAAGTCATATTGTGACCCTGGAAAGGACTGGGTTTGCCCAGCAAAAAGCCACAGCGTAATTTATCCAGTCTCCAGCTTGCACAGTTGGAGCAGCAAATAAATTGTAGGCAGACAGACAGATTGAGCCAAGAAAACTAAGCACTGATCTTTCAAGCATATTTATGTGAAAACTTATTTAAACTAATGTTTTAAATAATGTTTGCTCCATTTTTAAGACTTTATTAGGTAAAGCAGGTCATATGTGTTAAGTTCACCTTCCACTGCTGACCAACATGAGTTTTGAATTCTAAGGTACAATATGAAATTCCACTTTATCGATTCTAATCTTTTCTTTCCATTGATTTAGTAATTTTAAGAGTACATTACATTGTAGAAATATGCAAAGTAGTTGCCACAGAGTACACTCATTGACCTAGTTGATGTTTAAAAGGTCATCAAGCCTGCACATGTTTGAAATATTCAGATTCGAGTTTCCTAGACAAATTATAAAGCTAGTGCTTCTTCTTGGTTTGGAGGTCAGCTTCCACATTTTACAATCAGAAACTGACCTTGACCCTCTTCATGAAACAGAACTCTGTGGAAGTACAGGCTACTGTGGTTCCTACAATGCCCTTCTTTTCAGGCTGTCTTCCAGGGATGAGAAAGACTCTAAGTGTCAAAGGAGAAAGATTCAAAAACATGACATCTTGTGGGCAAAACCTCATTCATGCGGTAAATTGAAGCTTCGATCCCTTAAAGGGACATGTGCCCTAAAAACCAGCTCTTCCAAGAAAAGGCCAGATATTGCAGGTTGACTGTGACTGAAGCACACACTTCTTCAGTCTAGAACGAGTAAATGTGCTCACATTGCATGCAGAAGAAACCAAGTCTCCACTACTTCTCTGTTTAGTCTTTTGGCCACCTTGCTTGTGTTTGGGATGTTATGACTTCACATAAACATATGCCTCACATGAAAATTTTCAGACTTGTTTTGTTCATAGTGAAAGTTACAGAGAAAGTGGACTTTTATCTAATAGACAATAATAGTATTTGTTTCAATCAGGAGTCACAGATCACCTTCTCTCTTAAATGCAAACCATTATTTAGATGTCCTAATATTATGAAACAGTTTAAAGCTGAATGCTACTATCTCTGTTGGATTTAGAAAAGAAAACCAGTAATTTAAGTAATTTATAGATACCGTGTTTCCCCGAAAATAAGACCTAGCTGGACCATCAGCTCTAATGCGTCTTTTGGAGCAAAATTTAATATAAGACCCGGTCTTATTTCACTATAAGACCCGGTCTTATTTTACTAGAAGACCGGGTCTTATATAATATAATATAAGACCGGATCTTGTATTAATTTTTGCTCCAAAAGATGCATTAGTGCTGATGGTCCAGCTAGGTCTTATTTTTGGGGAAATATGGTATAACCATGGCAAAGGTTAACCTTCCTCCAAAGTCAAATTATCATCTCATTTTATGCTGTCTGAAAATAAGAAAGTTGACTAAGGGCTAAAGTTTACTATCCTTTAGAGCTTGTGCATTACAAAATGAAAATAAATTATCTTTATATAAATATTTTTTTAAATGTCATTTAGTTTATTTTTAAGTACATTGATTTTCCAACATATAAAGTACAATAGCCTTTTGAATAAGGCCACCAGAGTTATAAAAACATATGTGAAATTTTTCAGGGTACAGCATGAAAGTTACACCCACCGCCAGTCCTATAAATTAGAATGTTTGATTTTGCTAAGTCAAACCGTGATTGGAGTCAATAGAAAATGACTCCAATGTTAGTGAGGTGATGTTCGTTTTTGTTTTTTGTTTTTCAGACAGAAAGAGAAATGTACTGGGGCTCTGGTAAACTCGGAGACTGTTTGAATGGTTTTCGAATGTGTCATGCTGTATCATGCCTAAATGCTTTTCAAAGTCGGTTCCCTCCATCTTGAATGCTCAGCACCTTGTTCTCCTGACAGATTTAGAGCTATCCTTTAAGGTCCAGGTGCCATGTGACCACCACAAAGAGGCCACTTTAAATACTGGTTAACTTGATCCATGATATTGACGCTGCAACAGTTCTATTCTAGCACTTCTTATATTGTTTGGTTAAGAAAGTCCCCATGGTTAGACTTTTCCCTATGAACAGAAACCAACTTAGACTTTGTTTTCGTCCTGAGTTTTTGGTAGGAGTAAACATGATGAATTAAACCACCTAGCACAGGGTTACATGTATTGTCTACTCTGGATGAATGCTTTCTGAAATACTTGCTGTTAAGAATAGGTTGCAGACAGTACAGCTAAAATTCAGCCAACACAGGTACTTACATATATAGCAGCACTGATAGGTCATTCTGAAGTTCCCCAGGATCCCAGGTCTTTCTCTCCCTCTCCTGGGTTCTGAATATACCTTAATACACATATGGAGTGTGTCAGAGACATGAAGTTATAGATTAATGAAGGAAACTTCATTGTGCATTTGGTTATACAGACATATGTAGAACATGTACTTTTGTTCAGTTCTCGATGACTTCTGTTAGAATCCCATATTTACCTGAGATACAGAAATAATGATCTTTTTGTTTTTTGTTTTAAAATATGGTATATGCTACTAATGAAACATACAAATATGTGACAAACTATAAACCAAATGATCATATTATCAGGTTGATACGAGGTCTGACAATTGAGTTCGCGAACTTGTTGCAACGATGTTGCTAAACTTTTTTGATATCAGAGGGATTATTCATTATGAATTTGTGCCAGCTGGACAGTTAACCAACTTTACTATTTGAAAGTGCTGAAAAGGCTGCGTGAAAAAGTTAGACGACCTGAACTTTTTGTCAACAATTCATGGCTCTTGCATCACGACAATGCACCAGCTCACATGGCCCTGTCTGTGAGGGAGTTTTTAGCCAGTAAACAAATCACTGTATTGAACACCCTCCCTACTCACCTGATCTGGTCCCCAATGACTTCTTTCTTTACCTGAAGATAAAGGAAATATTGAAAGGTAGACATTTTGATGACATTCAGGACATCAGAGATAATACGATGACAACTCTGATGGCCATTCCAGAAAAAGAGTTCCAAAATTGCTTTGAAGGGTGGACTAGGCACTGGCATCAGTGCATAGCTTCCCAAGGGGAGTACTTTGAAGGTGACCATAGCGATATTCAGCGATGAGGTATGTAGCACTTTTACTAGGATGAGTTTGCAAACTTAGCTGTCTGACCTCGTATGTTTAAGAAACTTAGACACTGCTAATCTTCACTATTATTTGTTTTTAAACCAGGAGGAAGTTTTTGATATCAAATATTTCTACAAAATGCAAACAAAAAAAAGTAAATATGTGAAGTGATATATATGTTAATTAACTCAATGAGGGCAATCACATTGTGTATCTGTGTGTGTGTGTGCATGTATAAAATCATCATGTTGTACACTTTAAATATCTTATGGTTTTATTTATTAATTATACCACAATTAATCTGCAAAAAAAGCAAACCAAGTTAAAAGTGACCAATTGGGAAAATCAATGTGTCTGTTCTTCATAATATATTCAATACGATATATATATATATATATATATATATATATATATATAGCAATATCTAGATACTAAAAATACCTAATTTTTTGTCAGTATATTAGCCCAAGTAAAACCTACTCACATATTTCCACTCATATACAGTCTATAATAATAAAGTGATAAAATTGATTTCACTTGTCATATGCAAAATTTAATCTTTATTCTACAGTCATATTAGTTATGTACTTTTATTTGTCTCAGAGTCGCAATGCATTAAACCAATCATAAATGCCAACAATGTGCCAAACAGTGTATTTGATGGTCTCAGGGATATAATGACATATTCCTGACTTCTAGGAACTTATATTTAGTAATATGTATTCCTTGTCTTTGTATGTTTCCTCTCTTCTCTCTCTCTCTCTCTCTCTCTCTCTCTCTCTCTCTCTCTCTCTCTCTCTCTTTCACAGCACATATGAATTTTAACTAGCAATTTTAGAAGCCTATGAAATCAGAAGCAGATTGATTCTCAATCTTTGAAGTTTCTAAGCAGAATTGTATTGGCAGCATACAGGGAAATATGGTAGTAAGAAAGTAATTTTTATTATTTAATATCTTCTCCCTGGTTAACTAACACTTATTCAGCATGTTTCTATAAACAAAGGTTAACATGGTGCTAGCATTTTCACAGTACCTGGGGAAAGCACCTACGGTTTTAACTAGTAGTAATAGAGCCTACCCATTCTGTACAGACACCTACTCCCCCGTTATTTTTAGTTACTGCTTGAGCAGCATTAGTTTTCTGTGTGTTCAGTCAATGGCATCCCAGTATGTTCTGTAGCCCCTTGCAATACTCTTTTCAGAAAGTTAATCATTTTACCCAGTAGAGTATAAATCAATTCCATATGGCATGAGAATTTCTACTAGTGTAGAGTATTGTTAATTTTCTATGAGAAAATTTTCATGTCCTGAAACCTGTACGTGAAAGTATTAAATCGGGTGTATTAGTTTGCTAAGCTGCCATAACAAACTACCACAGACTGGGTGGCTTAGACAACAGATGACTTTTTTTTTTTTTTTTTGGTCTCACAGTTCTAGAGGTTGGAAGTTCAAGTTCAAGGTGTCAGCAGGGTAGGGTTCTCCAAAGGCTCTTCTCCTTGCCTTGTAGATGAAGCCTCACAAGGCCTTTACTCTGGGCATACACTCCAGGTTCTCTTCTTATAAGGACTTCAGTTCTATTGGATTAGGGCCCCGCCCTATGATCTCATTTAACTTTCATTTAAAGGCCCTATCTCCAAATACAGGAGTCCTCCTTTCTCTACAGCTTTGTTTTTCGTGGTTTCAGTTATCTGCGGTCAATCAGGGTCTGAAAATATTAAATGGAAAAGTCCACAAATAAACAATTCATAACTTTTACATCGTGTGCAACCTCAGTAGTGTGATGAACTCTCGCACCATCCAGCTCCATCCTGCCCCAGACGTGAATCATCCGTTTGTGGGGCCTCTCCACTCCATGTAGGCTCCTCGTCCTTTAGTCACTTAGTAGCCATTTCAGTTGTCAGATAGACTGTCACAGCATCACAGTGGTTGTGCCTCAAGTGACCCTTATTTTATGTAATAATAGCCCAAAATATACGAGTAGTGATGCTGGTTGGCAATTTGGATATGCCAAAGGGAAGCCTTAAAGTATAAATATGTATTGGAAAAAAAGATAGTGTATGTAGAGTTAGATACTTTCCAGAGTTTCAGGCATCCACTGGGAATCTTGGAATATATACCCCATGGATAAGGGGGGAACTACTGCACAGTCACATTGGGGGTTAGATTGGGGCTTCAACCTATGAATTTGAGGGGGACACAATTTAGTCCATAGCATATGACAAAAACAAAATATTAGGTGGTGCAAAAGTAATTGTGGTTTTTGCAATTATTTTTAACCTTTTAAAACACAATTACTTTTGCACCAACCTAATACTTCAAAATCTTCAAAATCATGGATATAATAATCTCATTGAAAGAAGCTTCCCTTAATATTTCTGAGAATTCTTTTAATAACTTCTGAGAAAGTCTATTATGCAAAGTATAAAATGCAGCTTTCGTAATTTTACTCCATATCGCAAGTTCAAGAATTGCCACATTTCTTATTTTTCTAATAACATTCAATCTAACCAATAGGCTGTCAGAAAATTCATTTTGGTTATTATTTGGACTCTATCACCAACCCCTTCCTTCATCCAGGTCCAGTGTAGACCATTAAAGTTTGACTTGACTGAGAACATTTGGAGAAATGGTTTTTCAACCCTCACTGGTCATTGTCACTGCTAGGCTGCTCATTGTCCAAACCACATGGTGTGGCTCTAGAGCGAGATGTGGGGTGGGGTTTCGCTGAGTCTCGGAGCCTGTCACCTAGGGTCCTATCTCACTAGGGGCACATGAGGGAGGGAATAGTGCAGAGATCAGTGCTTCTCTTCAAGCCTCAAACCGCCTGCTTCCCCCACCCCCACCCCTCAGATTTAGAGACCTCAACACCTTCTACCAGCCCAGCACTTTTATTTCCCTCATCATTTACCCCTCTGCAGAGAGTTTCCCTTTAGTGGGGTTTACAAAGGCAACCCTCTCTTTACGTCAGTCATATTTTCTTACTATTACAAAAATAAATATAACAAAAGACCTAAACTGAGCTAGCTGTCTTGTAGGCTGACTTGTTCAGTTGAGATGACAGCTGAAGTCTATATAATCCAGGAAAATGAAAAGTTTCACATTTGTCTAATCATAGCAACCAGGAGGAAAACATGAGTCCTTTCTAAGATACAACGAGAGACGCCATAGACGAAAAAGATGAAGAAATTGCATGATTTTCACTATAGTCTCTTTAAATGTCATTTAAATTATCTCTGGTGTACTTTCTTCACCTTCCCTGCTTTCTAAGTTCCTTAGGAGTGTCAAAATGAACATTCAATCTCTTTCATGGCTGGAGGAAAATTGACATGGAGAGAGCTGATGGGGGAAGAGGTGTAACTTTGGCCACCAACACGTTCTTCCCCATTACATACGACTCTATTGTTGTAATTAAATCCAAAGCTCTGCAAAACTTGGGGAAATCTTTATAACCCAGTGACCATCCCAGAGTCAGACAAGTTCTCCAGATGTGTTGCTAGGGAATTGGGTTGGCAGAATATAAATACATGAATTACATAAACAGATTTGAGAATGTTTTCCAGCTAAGATACCAGACCGACATTTGTACTAGTTGGATATTTCACTTATTTCTGCTAGCCAGCTCCCAATATTTGAATAGGATAAGATTAATTTTCGTGTTCTTTGATATTACTAGGAATTTCTACACTCAAAATGTTTATAATAGATATATTTTGCATAACTATTTTCGTGAAATTAAATAAAATACAAAACAAACGCCATATTTTTTTAAATTGTCCTGTTAACAGTGATTTCACTAAATTTTCCCATATTAAGCTTCTTTTGTCAAAAACTTACTTTGTCGTATTTTGAAAAGAAGTAAAGGCTGAAATAATATGATTTCTGGGATTTGCTTCAAAATAATCCCAAGCTGGAGGAGAAATGAAACAAGATTGACCATGGATGTTAATTTTAGAAGTTTTGTAATGATTACATGGGATTTATTATATCACTCTCTACTTTTGTGTGTATTTTAGATGTTTTAAGATAAAAATTTGAAAATAGGAAGTAAAACTTCAAAATTGAAGTTAGCACTCCATACTAAAAATAGAGACCAACAATAACCTTGATTGAAAGTAAATTTATAACTTTACTAGAGAACATTGGACATATGTCAGGGCGATTCAGGAAATTTCAACTTATTTTCCAGTCAAAGTGTTGAGAATTCCCAAGGAACCAAGCTCTTTTGTCTTCTGTCATCACTGTGAAAGCTGACGGGTGTGTCAGTCACCCTGAGGGTGGCGCTTTGGGGAATAACGTTGTGTGTCAGCTAGTGCCAACTGACGCTTGTGCTGTTTTAATATTCTCTGAGGTCTCATCAATCAGCAGCTGTACTTCTGAGAAGAAGTTAAAACTAAGCCCCCTGGGCAACTCCCCTTGCCCTAACAACCTAATCTAACCTGAGGCAAACAGGGAGAGGCCCTGTGGCTGGCTCTTCACCTCCTTTTACCTTAATCTTGTGGGTTCCACTGAGGGACAAATATACTTATTCTAGAATTATCTATTAAATGGTGTAGAGATCGTCCCCAGGTATCACAAAGCATCAGTCATTCTCTCTTCCTTAAAAGGACTTAGAACCAAGTTAGAGTTGGGACCCATAAGGGTGAAATAAGTTAAAAGGGGGAGGCAGTGTAGGATATACGCCAACTCAATAATGCATTTCAAAGTAGGGAAGGGCCTATGGTTGAGTAAGTAACTGGAAAAGCTTTTCTGAGAGAATGAGATTTAAACAGAGGCTTTAACTGTATCCAGATTCGCACAGAGAGTCAAGGACTGAGCCAGAGGCACATCATACAAGTGGAAAGGGCCGCAAATTGGAGTCAGAGAGATCCACCTCCAATCCCAGCTGTTATCTCTGAGCTCTGTTCTCTCATCTGTAAATTGTGCAAGGTTGTTACAGAATGTAAAATATTGACACTTGGAGGAATGTTTATAACTAAATGCCCACCCCCCCACAACTGTGGGTTTTTTCTTTGTGGAGGAAGCCACAGAATAAAACTTTGTAAACAAAAGTTACAGCCAAATTTCAAAGACCTTGAGAATCAGACTAAGGAATTGAGATTTTATCTCTACTTGTCCAGTGCCTTTAATCAGAGAAGGTCATGTTGAAAGAAGTATTTAAGAAAGATTTTTGCAGCAGTTATGTAACCTGGTTGAGAGAGGAGATTTGATCCAGAGAAATTCATTAGGACGTAAATGCGGGGATCTAAACACATGGTATTAAGAGTTAGAATTAGGATTGTGGCCAAAGATGAATTTACCATAAAGCTAACGAAGTTTGATTTTTGGTCTCTTCCTTGCATGGGCCCAGTCCAAGGCCTCAGAAAAGACTGTAGCTCTCTTGTGCTCTGGAGAGGCTGTGGGCATTTGGGGAACCAGACTAGAGGGAATTTGATTTAAAGAGAGATTTAGTTTGGGTTTAATGAGGTGTATTTCTGTGCTTTTCATTCGTTTCCCAGTGTAGTTATGACTATCTTTCCCTGTGCAGAAATGGTTTCAGAAATACTGCTATACCCCAGTGCTGCCTTACCTAGAGCCTTGACGTGAAGGTGTCAGGCCACAGATTGCATTGCAACATAGCATGTCCTATGGCCCTTAGGCAGTGGGTGGTAGAGGAGAGACATGCTTTGAAGTGTATGGACCCAGAAGCAAGTCTGGGAAATTTCTACCAATGATCAGATTTGTAAAGTTTGAAGTGAATGATTTGGTTCTCATTGATAACTAAGGAAAACAGATGTTCTCTCCCACTGGGAACACATTAGATAATGCAGCATATACATTATAACTGCTCAACTGTGTTATAATTATAAACAAACCATAATTTCTTTCTTTTTAAATGGGGAATATACAAAATGAATTTTTCAGAATTCCTAGGTTTATAGAACACAGACTTTTAGCCCTACCGCACAAAAAGTCTAAAGCAGCTCATTTGTGAAAGATATGACAGTTTTTCTTATAAATGTGAGAACAATTTACATGACATTACAAATAATGATCTGTGATGTTGAAACTTTTCTAAACTATTAATGTTTTAAACAATTTTCAATCTGCCAAGTTGGAGAAAAGACTTGAATTGTCTTTCTATCCTCTCTACAGAAAATATTATACAATCCTTAGCTTATAAAGAGGTGACCAGCAAGGAACTAGCCAAAAAAAAAAAAAAAAAAAAAATCAGGAAAAAATTATGGGGAGGTATATCAAGTAGTGAATTCATAAAAATATTGTGTTATTTTTATGGATTTTGTAATGTTTATGGTATTTGTCAGCTAGGATTCCTTTTCCCGGTCTAACTTTCATGTCTAATTTTGTATTTATAATGTTTGATGGTTGTTTTTTTTTTAAAGGGGGCCTCCTAAACCTGGATCTACCCCCTATTTGTGGCAATGAGACTGTAACAAAAAGGACAGATACAGACATTAAGGAGGCCTCAAAACATCTCAGTGAATCGTATTTGTTCATGAAGAGGGAAGAGGTCTAGCCTGGGTAATTGGAAGAACGAAGGCATCGCTTGAGTGGTTTTTAATTATGCTCGGTTGCCTTGATGGAGGAACTCCAAAACAGAAATGTATAGTATGGTGCTGGAGCTTAACAAACAGAATTCATTCAAGCTGAAGGTTATTTAAAGCAACGTCCTTCCTGGCGTGGTTTTGAAGCATGGTTGGAAAGAGTAAACTAACCTGATATTCTTTTCTGTTCTCTCCATGGTATCTGTGTGGTATCTGCAAACTGCAAAGACATAATTCTGTGAGCTATTCATAGATATGACATGAAAGAAGTTCTTCCCTGACAAGTATATTTGGGAAACTATGGGTCAAAGAAAGTTGGACATGTGTCTTTAACAAATTTCTCAGCTCTTTTGATATACTAATTTGAATTCTTACTCTCATAGAGAAGGCTATTTTATTGTTATGGAAACATTTCACACCCCTCTTTGAGTGTAAGACTTTTTGAAAAAAATGCTCTAATGAGGGGCCGGGTGTAAAAGATGAAGGGAGTAAGAAGTACAAACTGATAGTTACAAAATAGTCATGGGGATGTAAAGTAAAGCATAGGGAATATAGGCAATAATATTGTGATAATGTGGTATGGTGTCACGGTTGCTGGACTTATGGTGATCACTTCTTTAGGTATATAAATGTTGAATAACTATGGTGTATACCTGAAACTACTACAATGCTGTATGCTATCTAGATTGTAATAAAAATCTTTAAAAAAGAAAGAAAGGAAGGAAAGGAGGGAGTGAGGGAGGGAGGGAGGAAGAGAGAAAGAGAGAAAGAAAGAAAGGTGAAAAAAGGATTTCTAGGACAAAACAATATGCCCTAATGACACAGTTTGAAACACTCAAGTCTAGCAGAAAACACATAGCAATTCTCTACGTGTCTTCAGGATCCCACTGTCCTACTCACCACACTCTCATCTGCAACAAGCTACCAACTCATCTTTATCTCTCTGACCTTATCACCACCACCCCAAACTGTTCCCTAAACTCTAGACAAATTCTTCCAATGTGCAAATCAGGTTACATTGCCATCCTATGAAAACTCTTACTTTTAGGAAAAAGTACCCATCCTTAGCATAGAGATGTGAACACTGAAAGATCCTCTCTCAAGTAACTTCTCCCATCTGTCTATATGGCTTCCATGAGAGCTGCATAATTACTCTAGTCACAGTTAATCATTCTCTTCCTCTGGATTTTAGGACTTGGAACTGAGAGAGTCAGTGGTCATGTTTTCCGTTATATGGCCCTTAGAAGCAGAGATGTCAGCAAAGAAAAAGTAGTTGTACAAAGATGAGCCAAGGCAAGAGAGAGCTGATAGCATTCAAGTTACCTGGTTTCAGATGTCCCTGTAAACCAGTCCCATCCCATCCTTATGTTCTATAGATGGTACAGCATATTTATGATTTAAAAAAAATTATCTTCTCACTTGAGTTGGTCCAGGTGTGCATCACATACTTGCAACCAAGTTTCCTCTGAATGCAAATCATTTACAAGATCTTTCATGATCTAGACCCTATTTAACTATCTAAGCTCACCTCTGGCTACTTCTCATTTCACCTTCATCATTCATTCAGTACCACAAACATGTTAGGTCCCTCTCATCTCCAAACCATTCATTGCACACGTCCTTCCTTCTGTCTATTTGTCTTTCAGTTCTCTATTAAGATATTTTTTCCTTATAGTGATCTTTTCTGACATCCAAGTCTGTGTCATGTGCCCCTATGAGAGGACATATGTCATTATAAGTCATTCTCTGTTTGTTTCCTCCACTATATATTTCTTCACCACAAACCCCTTCTGAAAAGGGGAACCATGACTATCTTGTTCATCATTCTATTCTCACTGCCAAACATATGTTGGGCACATACTAGGCCCTCAATATAGATTTATTGAATTAATAAGTAAGTTAATCACTCAGTCAACATGAACAAAATAGCAGTAAATGAACAGAAGATGGGATAATCACCCATGAACCCATCCCCCGTAGTAAAAGTAGAGCACCACTGTAACCTAGAAATGCTCCTGTAAATTCTGTTCTATTCCTTCCATCATCTTGCCACACATAACCCCCAGAGGTCACAACTGTCCCAAAGTTTGTTTTCCTTTCTCGCATTGGCTTGCTTTTTCTTCAGAATCATAGCACATATGTAGGTAAACCTAAACAATAAGAAATGTGTTGCTTATTTTTAAGTATTCGAAATTTATAAAAATAGTAGCATACTGTAAGTATTCTGCAACTTGCACTTTTAACGACACATGGTATTTCTAAGTTTTATCCATATTAATATACATAGCTGTAGTTCACTCATTTTCACTGCTCTATAGTATTGCTCTGAATAAACTTACTATTATTGATTTATTCATTTTGTTTCCATTCGTCCAGCCACTTAACTCTCTAGATTCTAATGGATTTTATTTCCCAAAGATAGTACATCAGTATCCCTCATACCTCGTGCTCTTTCACAATGTGATTTGCCACTATCTCAGGAGGAATTTAATATTAATTCTCCTCTCCGTGAATATGGGTGGGCTCGTGACTGCTTCAACCAATAGAGTATGGCAGGAGTGGCACTGTGTGACTTCTGAATCTGGGCCATATTTTTATGATGATGCAGCTTCCTCCTTGTTTATTAGAACACTCATGCTTAGAGCTCTGAGCTACCATGTAAGAAGTCCAAATGCCCTGAGGTCGCCATATTGCAAGGAATCCAAGCTACATGGAAAGGCCACATGTGGGGATTATAGTTGTCAATTCTGGACTTCAAATTGGTATAGTCCAGGTGCAGAACACATAGTGAAGGAGCTTGTTGTTGATTCCAGACCCTTCCATTGAGTTACCTCTAGCCGCTGAGTCTTGCCATTGGAGGTCCAGAATTTGCTCTGGAGTGGAGACTAGCTAGCTCTCATGTTCCCTATAAAAATTCTTAATCCATGAGCACAATGAAATGACTTCTGTGTTAAACAGCTGAATTTGGGGGAAGGTTGCTGTATAACTATAGTAATTGGAACAGCCTCTTTAGTAAGTTCCCACCTCTGGGCAATCATCCCTGCCTGGGAAAAATCCTCCCCTTTCTTTAAGGCTCTTCTAACTCATAGCAACCAATGTCCTTTTCTCTGATACCCACCATAGTTCCTTCCAACCAGATGAACTCATAGTTATTTATCAAAATTTTATTAAAAAATCACCTGTCAAAATCCTTTCTCTCTGTTCCCACCAATTTCACAGGACTCCAGGCTCCTGCTCAAGGAGAATACCTGTCAATTACTTGTCCCTTCTTACAACATTCAGCTTCTTTAAAGACTTCCTTACCTTTGAGTAAATTTGTCTGAACCATTTTTCCCACAGTCTGGTCCACATACCATCTGCCTTAGAAATGCCTGGATTCTTACTGAAAATACAGATTCTGGGCAGCACCCCAGACAGGCTGAATCAGGACTTCTACATTCTAGCACTCACTCCAGGTGTGCCTTAAGCACATTCAAGTGTCAATCATGAGTCTCCTAAGACCTGTTTGGGGTCCTAAGAGATGGGGATTAGCACTTGGCACTTAAGATATCTGGGTGAACTCAGGTATTAGCACTTAAGATACCTGGGTAAACTCAGTCAGAAATCCTTTTCTCTTTTCCAGCTAAAGCAATTAAAAGCCCAGGGTTCTATACCTGTAGAACCTGCTTCTTTTACCAGGCACTAGAAAACAATAACCCCAGAGGCATGCATCATATGCTCAAAAAGCATAGTCAATTTTGAACTTACGATGACTAAATAAATAAATAAATGAAAGGATAGGGAACTTACTGTCTACACGTCATTACAAAAAAAGGTTCTGATTTTCAGATCATGGTAGGTGTTGGTGTTGAGACTGGAGATTATGTCTGTAATTTTCAATGATAGTTAAAATACCTACTGGTTATATCTGTCTCTCAGGTTGTAAGAATGGCTGAATCCTCGGATCTCAGCAATGGTTCACTAGACTGCAGCATCAACCCACACTGGGCTTGCTTTATATTCTCTTATATGCTGCTTGCTTTCTAAATTCTTTGGAGGTAGAGATAAAGTATATTTTCACTAGTCAACCTCAAGATTATGGCAATTGCTACATGTCCTTTAAGTTTTCTGGCAGAGAATTTCTCTTTTAATGAAACATAAAATAGTTCCTTTTGCAACTGTCTGCTATAAAAATACTAACTACATCGACAGTGAAAATAAATATAATACTTAACCATATACAGATCATATATATTAATCCATTTGAATCTCATAACAACCCTATAGTGAAGATCTAAGAGAAATTATTATTTTTCTCAGGCTTTTTACATTTGCCCTCCCTTCTTCCTGAAACACACTTTGTCCTGATACACATACACATGGTTTTCTCCCTCACTTCTTTTAAGTTTCATTTAAATGTCACCTACACAGAACCCTTCCTTGACAACCCAAATAAAATAGTATCTCCTCCCCTATTGCATTTTCTTGCCCAAATGTGATAAACTGTGATTTTTTATTGTCTTTCAGTACTTGGAGGTAAACTTCAAGCAAGTGGAAATTTGTTTTGTTTTGTTTCCCCAGTCCCCAAACAGTGCCTAGCATATAGTAGGTGATCAATAAAAAAACAAATGAATGCATTATTCCCATTTCATAAAGAATGAGTCAGGAATAGGAGGCTTAAGAGATGGGACCAACACTGTGCACCTGAGAAGTGGCAGATTAGGTTCTGGATCACAGGCGTTAATTCCAAGTCCTGCTAGATATTCAGGACCATTTCTGAGACATTGCTCTAACTTGACTGACACGATCAACTCCACGGCATTAATTTCTGGAAGAGTGTGTGATCCGGAACCTTCTTTTACCACTTCATGAGTGTTACCTGAAGCAACAAACAAAATTAAAGCAGGTTACTTTTACTGCTACTGGATAGGATGCTAGGAAAACGTCTAAGCCGTGGTGTAGGTACAACAGTCAATGCCACACGAGAGCTGATGCACACTTCTTGGGTGCTCATCTTACTTACCTGGTTCCTGAATGAGCCCATTGTGAACCCTTCCAAAGCACTCTGTCAATAAGCAAACAGTTTATGTCTGCTACAGTAATAGCATCTTGAGAGATGTTGCTATAAAGATAACAAAAACCATTGGCTACTCTCAGTGGTGAACTACTCAGCAGTATGATGGGTGTGTGATACTGTATGAGCACTGGAGAGGGGAACAGCCTTTACAAATGAGCCCAATAATTGTATGTTTCAGTCTGATTATAAGTATAGCAGTAAAGAAGAACTTACATAATTTTAGATAGTACTTTCCCTTGTCTTTAAGGATGATTATTACTCTTCTAATACTAAACACAATTTTATTTAACTTAACTCACTTAGAAATAGTAAACTCTCCATTGACTGCTATTCGATTAGTCTATTAACCACCCTATTATCTATTAGTCTATTATCCCCAATTAACTAGCACTTTCAAACAGATCCTAGAAGTGAATGTTAAAAATTGCAAGAGGCCTGGGAGATACCAACTAAAGGCCCATCATTTTAAAGGTGAAGAAATGTAGGCTGACTTGTCTTATCAGTCATCCCCAGGCAGGAAATAGTGCAGTCAGAACTTGAATCTCCAATGCTTTTTTTACTACACACAGTTGGATCACAGTTTGCATCGGGTCTGCCATTCTCAAACAAACTGTTACAGGGATGGATTCTGAAATTAGTGGCCTTGAAGCATGGCAACATTGTGAAGTAATTTTGAATGAAATCATTGTAGAAAATATAAATTAAATGATTTTCAGTGTTCTTTAGATAGTGACATATCTCTGACAATTATGATGTCAGTAAGAGTTGTATATTATAAATATTATTAATGAAAATATTTGGTTAAGCAATGAAATCAATTTCCTGACCAATAATATAATTGATCATATAGCATGACCATATGATATAATGTTTATTTTTTTTGAATTACAATAAGGAGACAATAAGGAATCTGAAAGGCACAAATACTGATATAGAATTAACCTCATGCCCATTCTACAATAATTAGGTTAATTGATTCACTTTCAAAACATATACACCAACCGTCTCCCATATGCCAGTGTGGAAGATGTTCACTAGCTTTTCACCAAATCACTTCCCTTTTCCTCTTAGGCACAGTGAGACTTCTGTGTTCAGCCTTCATTGTACTTAGCTGCCGTGATGTATGCCGTAAACCACTCCATTTACTTCCTTCATCTTCCAACCAGATGCAGAGGATCTAGTGAAACACTCTGAGCCCAGGAGGTGGCAGAGCCACAAAATAGAAGGAGCCTGGGTCCCTGAGTCACCTTTTGGAGGTTAGAAATAAGTGCTACGGGAACACAGCAGAAAGTCTTAGGAAAGGCTTTTCAGAAGCCATTGTATCAGAGATAGACATTGAATTAAGGTTTCAATTGGAAGAAAAGAAAACAATGTCACCTTGGATGGAAGAGGAAGCATGCACAGAGCTTCAGATGTGAAAATACTGCTTAAGTTGCAGGAATAACACATTGTCTGATGCAGCTGGATCACACAGCAGAACATAAGCAAACCTTTACACACTGAGACAGACATCGAGGTGAGGTCAGATTATGAACAGACTTGTGTGCCAAGCTAGAGGGTAGACTTTACCATATAGGCAGTAAAAACCAGAAAATGGTTTAAAGCTGAGGTGGCATAAACAAAACTCCATCAGACGGTAAACTCTGATGAAGTGTGGAAAATAACTTCGAAGAAGAAGCAAATGTGACAAGGAGACCAGATACCAGACTACTGGAAAAGTCTAGGCAAGAAACAATGGAAGGGCCGATCTAGGCTGCATCAGAGGAAATTGATATGAAAACAGGTGCAAGAGACCGTTCAGAGGAGGCATTTAAAAAGCCTAATGTTCTAGTAGTTGTTAGGTGTCAGAAGTTAAAGTAATGCTAACTGAAGTAGGGAATACAAGAGAAGACTTAAGTTAAAAGAAAAAAGATAACTTGCTTTTAAACACGTTGGATCTGAAGTCCAAATTAAAGAAGCTGCATAGTGTGCAGTCTGCATTATATATGTATAACTCAGAAAAAAATTCAAAATTGGAATTATAAACTTGGGAGTTGGCAACCTAGAGATGATGGTTAAGCCATGGGAGTGATGAAATCTGCCAAGTGTATAGAATGAAAAGAGAAGGGATAAGAGATTTTACAGGATACTTTCAAGTGGTTAGAGGCATATAAAAAGCATCAGGAGAAGAGAATATCATGAAAACCAGGGGAGAAGAGACTTTAAGACTCCCACCCACACAGAAGAGTTCAGACCAGACCCATCATGGAAACTAGATATTCTAACCAGCCATAGAGTAGGATTATAGAGACTGGAACTATGTCAGATGCTGTGGGCATGTTCCAAAGATTT
Source organism: Rhinolophus ferrumequinum (assembly GCF_004115265.2). Lineage (NCBI taxonomy): Eukaryota > Metazoa > Chordata > Mammalia > Chiroptera > Rhinolophidae > Rhinolophus > Rhinolophus ferrumequinum. Next base: position 20,957,938 of record NC_046301.1, on the reverse strand, counting down.
GCCAGAGAATGCAAATCTGTCATTCAATTCAAGTGAAAAATTCTGGCTGGAAATCAGAGATGCAGCAAAAGGTCAAATATCAAGTAAGTGCAGAAGCAGGGCAGTGGAGGATCAAGACTGGAAAAAGACAAAAAAGGTCCAGGATTTTTGCCAGAGCTGCTTCTTATCAAGTTCTGGCCAGATGGTAGACTGGGTCAGAATAAACACAAGAGGTGGGCAGTTGTTTCCAGTAACAAGAGGCCTGAAGAGCCACTCAGGCTTCAAGCAACTTTGTTGGTTTTGGAGGCAGACACCACATTGCAGTGGAGTCAAGGAGAGGTTAGTTAGCGAAGGCAGAGTGCAGGTGTCACTTCAAGATTGCTGTACGTTAATGAAATGTTATGGTCAAAGCTTAAGTAGTAGGCAGTTAAAAGAAGGCTTGTATAGGATATTTGGAGGCTGAAGGTTAAGAGTCTACTGGAGAAGGAGAAATGGAAGGTTAAAAGAGAATATAATTTAAGGAGTCAAGGTGGAAATCAGAAGAGATAGGATCAAAGTACATATGGAGAAGCTAGCTGTGCAAATTATGTCATATGTTGCTTTATCTTGCCTTTAAAAAAAGAAAGGAAGGAAGGAAGGAAGGAAGGAAGGAAGGAAGGAAGGAAGGAAGGAAGGAAGGGAAGGGAGAGAGGGAGAGGGAGAGGAATAAGGGAGAAAGAAAGAAAGAGAGAGAGAGAGAGAGAGAGAGAGAGAGAGAGAGAGAGAGAGAGAGAGAGAAAGAGAGAGAGAAAGAAAGAGAGAGAGAGAGAGAGATGGAGAAAGTAGAGATGCGTGGTGAGGAATGCTGAGGTAGCTCGTAACTGATAGCCTTGATTTTCTTAGTGAAGCAAGGTGGGTCATCCAGTGAAAGAGCAGGTGAAAGCCTGGGGAGAGAGTCAAGTTTGGGGTTTGCAGTTGCAGAGAAAGAGGGCTGCCCTGGGTGTGTGAGAAATGAGATTTGCACTGAAGAGCCAGCTCGGGCAGGGAGTCATAAGGAGATAGAATGTTCTTTAGCAGTGATTGGAGCCAGAAGATCTAAAAATAGCAGGAAACAATAAAACAGATACTTTGCCTGGTGGAAACAAAGGAAAGAAAAGGAGATGAGAGCTCCAAGAGTGTTGACGAGTGTGTGATGAAAAGGACTGACCAGTCCCCCGTGAGCTGCTTCGGGCGTAAGGTAATGGCCTATCACAATTTCTACCACAGCAGCCGATACACAAAGGGCATTTGGTAAATGTGGAATCAATGAATGAGAGCGAGCACATACTTGAAATTCAGATAGGTTATGGGTGATGAAGTGGGAAGACATTAATATACTGAAAGATTAGGAAGGATCCAAGAGGCTGGAAAATGGATGAGGAAAAAAAACAGGTTTTGTGGCAGTGAAAGAGTTTAAGGGAAAGGATACAAAGTTGTGGGCAAAGAGAGTCATTTCAAAATTCAAATTCTCAGAGGAGCAGTTCCAAGTGATTAAAAGGTCCCAAATGAGCTCCTGCAAAAGGGACTGGTGAAGTGGAATAGAAATACATGTCGGTGTGAGGGTAGGCTGTTAGATGCTTCGTTAGCACTACGTCATGAAGTCACTTAAGACAATAGCAGATGCTGGAGTAAAGAGACGCTGTGAGCTAAATTCCAAAATCCTTGAGTATTAAGAATAAAGGACCTGGACGTACCGTGTTTTCCCGAAAATAAGACCGGGTCTTATATTAATTTTTGCTCCAAAAGACGCATTAGGGCTTTTGTTCAGGGGATGTCATCCTGAAAAATCATGCTGGGGCTTATTTTCCGGTAGGTCTTATTTTTGAGGAAACACGGTAACAGTCACAAGAACCTACAGATATCATCAAGATAACTTTGGCCCTCCCAACCACCCAGAATTCTTATGAGAATCCAATGAAAGAATAACTGTATAAATGTTTTTGTTGGCAGGTTACAGATGCAAGTGGGCAGCACGTCCTTCAAAGGAGGAGACACTGTTAAGTGAAAACTACACACAATTGCCAGGAAGAAGTTGTAAGGAGCCAGGATAATCTTGAGTCCTCTTTAAGAAGCCAAAATAGAGGAGCACCGAGAGTGTGGTGAGGGAAGCGGTGTCACTAGGACTACATCTGGGATTCAGTAAAAGGAAACAGGCAGAGAAAACCGTTGCAGCTGCTGAGGATGGGCTTCGTTCTGGGAGCCTTAGCTGTTAGGTTGGTGCAAAAGTCATTGCGGTTTTTTGCAATTATTTTTAACGTTTTAAACCACAATTACTTTTGCACCAGCCTCTCATATCACCTTGAGTTCCCACAGCAGCCATGCAAGGTAGATATGGTTAAGTAACTTTCTCCAGGCTGCACAGTTAGTAAACAGAGTGGTCAGGATTTGAACCCAACTCAGTCAGATCAAATCTCACTTCCCTTCCACTCCACTCCATTACGTTAAAATTGATGCATTCAGTGCTTTATAGGGGAAATGAGAAAAAGAAATCGAATGACACACAAAGAACAAGTGGAGGACAGAGGCAATAGATGAGGAAACATGAGCTGGAGGAGATTACAGGCCAGGGTAGCTGACGAAAGGGACTTGCCATTACTGATGGATGACACTGGGGATGTAGGAATTTGGGAGGTGGGCAGGAGGAGAGGAAATGAAACTAACCAGCCTTAAGTTTCAACTGAGACGTTGATGTTCAGTGGTTGTGTTGTCTGTATAAAGTTCATTCCTATCAGTATGGAAGTTAACTTTTTTTTTTAATTTACATGAACAGTCAAGCAGCCATCTTACCACTTTAACAAACACCCTTGAGGAATCAATTAAAAATCCCCATCTCAGAGGACTTACATACTACATACAGTTAACAGCTTGGATTAATTTACTAATTCATCTAATCAGCCTGCCATATTATTGGCCAATTTCCCTACATCTTGTTATAATTCACACATTAAAAAGGCAATGTCTTCCAATGATCTTTCTGCAAAATCAGAGAAAACATATAGCTACATCTTTTTAGATCACTGGTCATGACTTTAATGTATTTTATGGAGAACAACTAATTAAATTATGTTCCTAAAGTATTTACAGTGTTTGAAAACTGCTCTTTCAAGTATTTTGAGTGTCATTTTTATAATCTGGTTTGTGCTATTTTTTACTTGACAAATCCTTTATATGTATATGTATATATATATACATATATATATATACACACCATATATATGTATACACACACACACACACACAGACGGTTCTAAAAAATGTACACACATTTTAAGAAAGGAAAACTGTATTAAAATTGTAATGCTCAATATATACTGACAACAGAAGATGAATACAAGTCACATTTGACTTCTGCAATTACAAGAGGTGTTCAAAGTGGTTACCATCAGCGTCCAGGCACTTCTGATTATGGCGAACTCCTGCTTGAGCAACGTTGACAAAAGTATCCACCTGTATACATTTTTTGGCACCCCCAGTAGGTGTGTGTGTGTATATATATATAGATATAGATGATATAGATATAGATATTCAGATATCTACATTAACCAGGTCCCAAATGGCTCATCAAAAATTCTGAGTTAGAGAATTTAGACTAAAGAGAACTTATTTACTAGAAATATTGTGAAGCAGGAGCAACTTTCACAGCAGAGATTTTTAGATATGCAAGAAATCTTATGTAACCCAATATGACCAGGCTTTTGTGGGGAGCTTCTTTTCTCATTTAGGGCCCCTCAGTGCACTTAATTCTACTCCCCAGTCTGTCCCCTACCCCTCCACAAGGTACTCTGATACTCTTACCTCCAAAAGTATTGGCAAGGTTTATGGGGAAGCTCACATCCTATACAAAAGAAACTTTCCCAAATTTCTCCATTAGACTACTTTTGTCTAGTGACACCTCCCTTCTCTTTCTGTCCTTACTTGGCCTCTCAAAAACCCGCTCTGCTGTCCTTAGCAATTCAGCTCTTTCTAACTATCCTTTAGAATGTAGAGAGGAATTTATTTTCTTAATTGCCCTCTTACACAAAGAAGTTACATGTACCCAAACTCTCATTTTACTACCAAAACTATTTATTGACTGAAGATGGTACATATGGCACAGCTAGAAATAGTATAGGGCTCGTTATCTGTTATTGCTTTGTTCACCACCCCATTCAGTCACCTCTAAAGTTCCTTGTAATTTTAAAAAGCTATCATTTGCCTGCCCTGTGGCTCAAGGCATTCATATATAATGGCCTAAATAAAATTATAATAATGTGAAGAGTGTGGGATGGGGAAGGCCCATTTCATATCTCTATTTTGATAGAATGGCCCTTGATGATGTAAAATACCCAGATACAAAAAAGGAATTGATGACCTTTCATAATATAATGTACATATACATGGCGAACTACACATAAACCAGCTTTATTATTTGTTTTTTAGTTGGTATGTGGGGCTTCTTAGGTTCATCTCTTTTTGGTTTTCAATTTTAATTATTTAATATATGATACATGCCAATTAATCAAGCACAAACATACTTTTTGTACAGTTCTACGCAACATAAGAAATGTAAATGTGTTTTATATGGTGTATACATATACTTTTTAAGTTGCTGAAAGTCAGTGACTAGCAATCAGATTTGTGTACAGCCTTGCAAAATACAATATGTCAACAGATAATTTAAACATAGTAGTTCATACAGAGATATGGCTTACTGTGTTATATCTTTAGGTTCTGATTTATTGGCTTAATTCTCAGATGTCTATGCCACTAATTGAGAACAATGGGGTATTATCAAATGACAATATATTTGTATCAGCTGTCTATTACTATTTAGCTCATGGCAATTTAGGTTGAGCTTTACTGGGCAGTTGTTCTGATCTCCGTGGTGGTCTGTCAGGAGTCTGTGGTCAGCTGTAGATCAGCTTCAGGTCAGACTTGAAGCTTCAGGTGAGGTCTTGATCTTGGCTGGGCTCGCTCTCATATCTGAAGCTGCTGTTGGGATCACTGGGCTGACTTAGTTCTGGTCCTGTGGTCTCTTATCACCTGGTGATATGGCCAGGGCTTGTTTACCTGATGGGAGAAGAAGTCCTAAGGAAAAAAAACAGCCTGCAGTACTGGCACACCATCATTTCTGCCATATTCAACTGGTCAAGTCACAAGGTGAGTACCAATTAAAGGGATAGGGATACAGACTCCATCTCTTGATGAACAGATCTGCAAATTCACGTGGCTAATAGCGTGGATACAGGGGGTAGGAACCATGATACAAGCAGGCCATGATGCATGCCCAGCGCAGTGGTTGGCTCCATTAAAAAAGTGCTTGACTAGCTAATTAATTCAATAAATTTAAATGACCCTACGACCTAGGATTACCTTAATTAACTAGGTGAACTGGCCTAAGTCAATTCTTCACTCCTATCAAAGTGAATTCTTTAATTCTTCACTCTTATTTAATATAGTCTGAAATATATACATATATAAATTTATATATTCTGAAATTCTTCACTCCTATTTTATAAATGCAGCACAGAGTTGAAATCTTAGGGAAAAAAATGTATAAAAATTTAAAACGCCCGTTTCCTTAGGCTTTAGGCAGTTGGGCATTTCGCAATAGCATGTGGAGCTGCTTATGCTTTCCTGAATGCAGTACCGAGAGAGCCCCCTCAGTGTTTGATGTGATACAAATGTGGCCTTCGATATTTCTAGGTAGACAGCCTCGTGAGAACCCACCCAGCCTCCTTCTGGGTGACGGTCCAATCGTCTTCATCGACTAGAGGTTGAAAGAATCAAAGTAGCTTCAAAAAACTTCATTGTACCAGATAATGGGATCTCTGATTCCTCATTCTGTAGTTTATATCCTAAATTCTGTTTGAAACCAGTATTTCAGTAGGTGCTCCATGATAAGTAGTTTGTTCGGATTAAGCTTTTGAATTATTTTCATTCACATTAATATGATGAGCAAGATAAAACTTGAACTCAATTTTAAGAATCTATTTCTGTACCACATAGCTTTATTCATCCTATTTATGCCTACAGAGATGGTGAACTGGTGATAAAATAACACAAGTGTCTGTTTACCTGTTATTTGAAAATGTTACATTGCTTTCACTTTCCGCCCAAAAAATGTAAAATGTGCTTTTTTAAGTACTTGCATTATATCCTTGCTGTTTTTGAAATCTTACTCTATGGAGTTTTTTGGTTTTGTTTTGTTTTTTGTTTCTTTTTTATTTGTTCATTTGTTTTTTAGTTTGGTTGTTTTATGTGCTTATTTTTTATATTAAGATTTAGGTATAACAACTGGATTCAACAGACAGATGTCTTTCCAAGTTATTCAGACATGAAGAGATATAATGACCTTATTTGACTTTTTTGATGGACACTGAATTATAAATCAGGAATTGAAAGTAGCTGTTTCCTGGGGCTTTAATTAGCATCTCACTAACTGCCTAGTTGCCTTAATAATTAAATGACATCTAATTTAATATAAGAAGTTTGCAAACCAGCTGCTGATTTATGAATTTATGAATGTATTGAACTATTTCACCTTTAATAAAGAGAGCAACAAATTGTATTATGTAGTTAAATTTTTATTTACTGTATTTGAAAACAGTTGTACCCATCAGATATGTAGTATTATACAAGAAAGAGACAATAGAAAATCAAGTAGAAGACAAAACCCAGACTCAAGATTTGAATATTTATGTATGGAGGTATCTACAATTCAGCTTTTAAAAGACAGTTTAATTTTCCTTATCTGCTTACAGACAGTATTTTTTTAAAAAACAAGAAACTGATGGCAAAGTAATTTTTTTCAATTAGATATAACACTTAAAACTTAATTTTAATATAGGCAACACTATTTTTCATTATTATAGGCTTTTTTTTTTTTAGAAAGAAGAGTCTCAGAATCAAAATTAGAACTTTCTACTTGTTACTAATCTCAAACTAAAGTGACATGTGAAACTTGAGCTCAGCATAACCACTTTCTCCTTTTTCAAACTGGAAAGCTGGGTCTACTAGGCAGACCAAAATCTTTTGGAAGTAGGGAGGTTGGAGGGGAAGCGTTGGAGGGGGAAAGAAGGAAGATGTTAAAAATGGTAATGTAATGTAAACACAGATAAGCAAACTAAAGAAACTAATTACTTCACTTTACAAATAATAGGGTGTATGCTTTTGATTCTGTGGAAGATTTCCTTTTTTATTCTGGCTTGAAGGCAATAGGAATGATTAACTATAGTGATAAAAATAATGCCCACTCCAAATCTGAGCCGCCATTCCTCATCATTTACTTAAACCTCTTAATGACAGTATATTATTTGATAGGTAACTTAAAAGTACTTAATATATTTATAATGACACTGTGGATTTTTTTCTTTAAAATTCACTTTTTGTTTCTATGGCATAACAATCTGTTATAGAACACAACTTCAAGTGAACATAAAATATGCAGATTTCTAAATGTCAGAGATAAGCCAACTAAACAATCACGATGACTTTGAACTCTTCATCCCAAAGATGCATTGGGTGCATTTTTTATAAATTGAAATAATAAATAATAGATTGAGTCTAAAAGTAATTTGTGTTTCTGCTGAGCCATCTACTCCCAAAATATCTGGATTCCGAGTCTCTAATATATTACACTATGAATGTTATTCCTATCTCAAACTCTTATGTTTAGGGACAAAAGCAAGACTTGGGTTTGGTTTTTTTTTCATTTCTTTTAAAGTTTTCTCTTTTTTATCCTGTCAGCTAAAACAGTTTCTTCTTCATTCAGATGACATAGAAAGGAAGAGGAGGAGATTAGAAATTATGCAACATTCTGTTCCATCCATTCCAGGTTGTCGACCTCTCTAATTTATTAAAATATGGAATGTTCATTCAAAAGAAGTAATTCCTTCATGCATCTAAATTCTGTAAGGAAAAAAAAATTACGAAGGCCCAAGCAGCAGTCTGCCCTGCCTCCTCATTCTGAGTGGGTCATTTTATCAGCCAGCAAACAGTGCTATAATTTGCTGCAATGCTAAGATAGGCAGGCAGGCCTTTGTTTTGGACTTTGCCAGACTGGGAAACTGGCAAATATCCTTTTGTTTTCTGATGCCATGATGAAAATATACGGAAACGCGAATCACCCTAATTGTTTGTGCTTAAGATTTAAGGTCATATACATCACACTTCAGTATGAAATTCAGAATAATATCAAAGAGTGGGTATTCCATGACTCAGTGAATCCTTGATTCTAGGCTCCAGTACGTGGAATATAGACACCGACTCTGTCCCTCTTTCATTGTGTGGTATTAGACATCCTCAAGGTTCTCGCTCTACCCACTCATTTGACATTATTATGTACAGTTGTTGTTTTCCTTTCTCTGTGTTTGCAAACATATTGCAAGCCTTAGATGATTAAGGATCTCATACTAATACATATTTGTGTTTTCTAGTCAGTGTATCATATGTGCATTGACTTTGAAGCCAGTTGAATATTTTGCTTTTTGTATCTTTTACAAGTCATTTCTATTCAAATTGTATGCTTATGGAAAGGCTTTTAGTTCTTGAACTAATTGTAAATACGTCCCAGTTCCCTTCTCTTCACCTCCAAGTAGACCCACTGGATGTATTTAATTTGTAATGGAAAGAGGAAGATTGCTTAGGGCATAGTTTCCAAAAATGTGTTCCTCTGTCAGATGTTAATAGATGTTATTTTTAGGGTTTCATAGTCAGATGAGTTTGTGAAATGGAAGATTAAAATTAGTTAAAACAGGTTTCTTATGGAAAGACTGCTCTGGAAATTTAATATGCTAATGAGCATTTATAAATACCAGAGAGGGTGATAAAATATGTGGTTTCCTACCTAGCTGACCATAAAAATCATGATTTTGAAGAGCAGCTCACAGGGCTACTTTTCTACAGAACACATTTTGTGAATCCCTGATCTAGGAAACAAGACAAAAAAGACTATTCAGTAAACATATATATGGCAAGAAGAAGAGAGCTTTAAGACAGCAAAAGTGATCTTTGGAGTCAAGAGATGGTATCAGTCGGGATACCTGGGTTCTTCTGCTGCAGTGACAAAAAAATATACGTATGTTAATGATTTGAAACAGATAGTGTTCATTTTTGCCCATGCCTCACGTGGGTCACAGGAAGGCTGAATGCACTGCCCCACGTTGTCTCCATTCAGACACGCAGCTGGAAGAGTCTGTATGGATCTAGGATGTTACCAGTCAGCACAGCATTGGAGAATCAATCACACAGAGATTATTAAAAGTTTCTACCCAGAAGTGACCCACATAACTTCTGCTCACATTCCATTGGCCAAAGCACATTATATGGCCATACTTAACTCAAAGGACATGAGAAGGTAGAATGCTATCATATGACCAGAAGAAAATCAGAATATTTCTGTGAATGTTCCTGGTGACTACACAGAGTCTGAGGCGAGCTGCCTCCCCCAAGGTCATGTGCTTTCCCACATCCAGTGTCTCGGCATTGCAGGCCAGGGCCCTCACCTCAACTCAGGACCATATGAGGGGCAATCCCAGTTTCACAGGCTTTCAGAGGGGTTGACTGAGGCCACTGTTGAGACTGCATCGCGGCCCAAACTCGCCCTTCATCCAGTCCTGCTCCCTTCACTTCCTTTATACAAGAAATTTTTCCCAAAAGCACTTCCTAAAGAACCTCCTGCTTGTTAATCTCTATCTCAGAAACTGCTTTATGAAGAATCCAGTCTGCTACACCATATAACATATGTCCTTGAATAATATAAAATATTGTTCTGTGTGTTTTTAAACTTTATATAAATGGGATTGCATTATGCGTATACTACAGTTTGCTTTCCCCTTCAAATTATGTTTTTGAGGTTTATTCATGGTGATTTATGTTGCTCTAATTTGTTTATTTTTGAAAACACAATTTACTTTTCTATTCCCCTATTAATGAGAATGTAGGTTTTTCCCAATTTTTTATAATTATAATTTTACTGAGATTCTTTGTACACATCAACTTGTTCACATATACGAGAGCTTCTCATATATATATATATATATATATATATATATGATATACATATATAGATATATGTATTATGTATATATAAATATATATAAAGAATCGCAATAAAATAGGGTATGTAAATTCTCGATTTTATTAGATATTGTATTCTAATTTAATTACTATGGCCTTACAATAAATCTTGATATCTGAATAGCCAAGTACCATTCCTTTATTTTTCTTTAAAATTACCTTAGTTATTCTCAACCTTTTACTTCAAGTGAATTTTAGAATCAACTTGTTAACTTCCACCAAATAACATTTTCTGTTGGTATTTTGATTGGAATTGTATCAGATTTTGATATATTAACTTGGGGATAATTGATATCTTTTGTGATATTGAATATTTCCATTTATGAAAATTGTATGTCTCTGGAGAGATTATTTGTTACCGTATACATGCCCAAATTCTATTTTTTTCCATATTGTGATACATGCAAGGGATGATGGAAGTGAAGGAGCAGGCTATGCATATGCCTAGCTACCATGTTTTTTCTTTCAGTATAAATAGATTAAATTTGGGACAAATGTCATTTGAAATAAGTTCAATGCTTTAAGAATGACTGATGCCACACTAAAGGAGCTCAGTAGCAGCATCTGAAATTACCTGAAAGACTGGGTAATCCAACAAAGGAAGTACAGTTATTAGATTCGAGAGAGTTATAGAAGGTGCCTTAAACATTAGGGGAAAGACAAAGTAAAAAGACTCGTTTTCCCTACCGGGAGTCATAAAGGTTGGTAGATGGATATTCATTCATTTGTTATTAAACAAATAGTCATTGAGTTCCCCCCTATTTTCTAGGCAATGTTCTAGCATTGGGGAACGAGTAGGAAACCAAACAAAACCCCTGCCCTTTATGAATCCACTTAGGGGAGGGACTTCTTAAATACTAAGTACTAAGTACCCAGTGAATCAAAACTATAAAATCACTCTTTCAGTCCTCAAGCTGCTTATGAGAAGATTAACCCCATAAAATGACAAGAGCAACAATCAGTGTGATGTGGCATGGAACAAACTATAAATGTGATTAAAGCTCTGAAAAGAAAAAAGAAATAATTGGACAGTGATTGGCAGGCATAGTGGGTTTCCTGGAGGAACTGTATCTTGTGTTGGAATTTGGTAGGTAGAGAGAATGGAGAGTGTTTTAGGTGAGGACAACAGCATGAAAAAATTAAAACACTGAGATGAGACTCCATGCCATGTGAGTAGACAGAGAGGAACTCAGCATTCCTGGAAAAGAGTATCATGTTTGGTAAGAGGAGATGAGGTCAGATAAATCAGGTGAAGCCGGACAATGGAGGAGTTAGAGGAGTTTAACATGGCTGCAAAGACCAATACTAGATTATCCTCTTGCTCTCCTTTCTTCCTCTTCCTCCGCCCCCTTTTACCAGGAGCAGAGGATTGAGTTATTAGCCTAACATTGATCAAAAGGTAGCGTTGGAAAGTGAAGAGACAAAGGATGGAACTTGACATGCTTGGAACAAAGGATGGAACTCATGCTTGGAACTTGACACAGCATGAGAAGCTCTGAGGCAGAAGACAACATGGTCCCTACGTCACAAAACCTAATCAATGTGGCACGGCGAGACTGATGTGGCTAATACTAAACTAATAAGCACTTGTAACCCAGATGTTCACTGGGACTTCCTGTCCCTTGGCTTGAACCCCAAATCCAGACCTGGTTGAACTTGAAAACCCTTCTCATGCTTTCTGCAAATCCCTAGGAGCTCGTATCTTTCATGGTCACTCTGTCTATAGCTTCCATGTATGTTGCTTCTGTTTTTCCCCATAGCGATCTATATGCTAATCCCTATCCGTTCACCCATTTCCATAAAATATACATGCTCACCACACATTTTATGAGTTTATTTTAATTTCCTGAGCCATTGAGGATCCTGGAGAATGATCACATTGGGCTCTGCACAAACTTCTCCTGCTTCACTGCTGTGCTCTCCCCTCCCTCCCGGTCCCCCCTCTCTGGTCCTCATTTCTCCTTTTCTAAATAGCTTGCAAGAGCCTCATATTCTCCTCTTTTCTGATGTAAACCAATTCAGTTCTCCCTCAGTCCTCACCCCAAACTGTCACATTCAAACAAATCAAGGTGCTAATGAACAAAGGGGAAGACATTGTTTCAGAAAGGCAGTTAAGTTTGTAAGTAATAAACGAAACAAAACAATTCTCTAGCATAGGAAACACACAAAAGAAGAAACCAAGGCAGAAAAAGAAATATATTTCAGGCAGTATGGTAAAAGCTGGGGATATGAGGGCTACAGCAATTCAGAGAAGAAAAGAATCAATCAGTTTTAATGGAGGAGATAGATCTTGAATTGGACCTTAAAGAAAGGCTAGAATTAGTATTGCAGGGAGAGGAGGCAAGAGGTCATTCAAGGTAAGAGAATAATTGTAAGAAAACCACAGAGGAAGCAAAATGAGCTTGGCATCTGGGGGAAGGCTCTCAACTGAGAATTTAGAAGAAAGATACGGCTGACTGGGTGCTGGAAATGCTGGATTGTCACACGCCAGGGTTTTGACTTATTCAATAAAAATCAAAAGAAGCTCTAACAAATACTCTTTGGAAGGCAGGGGGTGAGAAAAGCTTTCAGGGGGATTTCTCAGAAACAAGAACGAGGGGTTAAATACCATCAGAATTGTCTGTTTCTGATCTCTGCTTCTTTCTATGGATTTTTCTTCTGAAAAATCAGCTTTCTCTACCCAGGGACTGTGGTGATTCAGCAGATTCCTAGCTTGCCTTCTGTGGAGAAAAGGATCTGACCTCTTGCTGTAGCTCCAACTATCCAAGAGAAGGATTTGGGTTGACTTGAATCAAGTGCCTAGGCCTAGAACCAGCACTGTGGTCAGGAAGGTCAGGCTGTGGGAGAAGATAATGGACCACATCACAAAGCTCGGCCAGGTTTAACAAATGAAGAACACAGGGAATAAAGAAGGGGATGGGGCACGGGCATCAGTCACTCTTGGGAGCGAGTTGGGAGTGAGGAAGCAAATACAGTTTGTTCTACGATTGAACTAATTCACTGGCAATTCTGACGTGAAGAAAATTCATTTACTTTTTTAGCAAGCACTTATTAATAACCTACTATTCTTTAGTTTCTATTATATCTCTCATTTTGTTCACTTTATTCTAATTGAAGTGATTAGCCAGTATTTTGCGTCCTTCTAAGCCATCTTAAATTCTTTTTTGAAAAAAAAAAGAGAAAAAAATAAAATCAACTACTTAAGAGCTGTTATGAACCAGTTATTATGTGAAGACATAGTTCCAGAGAGACATGGCGAGAAGAGATGAGGAGCTTCATCTCTTTCCACATTAACCTTTGCCAGGGTAGGTGGTGCCTCTGTGTGGCTTGTAGAACACACAAGTCATAAAACCTTAGAGTGCCACTAATGGTGCTCTTGAGGGGTCCTTACCCCTTAAGATACAGGTAAGAGTTGTTCAAATCCATGATCCACTTCTTTTGCTAATCCAAAGGTTTTTGCACAGGCCATGTTGGGAATGCTTACCCTGATTCCAAGATGCCATCTGCTCTGAGTTTAGTAACCTTTCCAGGTGGACCATCCCTGTTCCACACTGGTCATCTCAGACAGGGAACTTATTCCCTTTCTTGATGGCCACAAGCTAGTTGTTCTCCCACGGTGTTGGTGTTTACAATAGACTTTATTGAAGGTTTGGGGAAATGGAAGGGAGTTCATAGAACAGAAAAACAATTCCAATGGGATATTAGATACATCTGTTCTTTAAAACCCTTCAAACATCCCATGACTAGGATTTTTAGATGCTACTTCACCTCACCTGGTGTGGAGCCTTGTACTATCTAGAAAGCTCCTCCCATCCCTATCCCATAATTCCTTTTTCACTTCTTCCGTTCAGAATTTCCCTCCGTGATTTTTAAACTCTTCCCAGTCTATTACATGCAGCAGTTTTTCAATCAAGGGTAATTTTGCTCCCCACGGGTGATCTAGCAATGTCTGGAGACATTTTTGGTTTTCACAACTTGGGGAAGGGATGTGATTACTACAGGCACCAAGGGAATGGAAGCCAGGGATGTTACTAAACATCCTACAATGCACAGGGCAGCAGCCTCTCAACAAAAAGTATATGGTCCAAAATGTCAGTAGAGCAAAGGATGAGAAACTGACATAGAGCCAGTCAGCTCTCTCCAGACTCCAAGTCTGCCCACCTTGTATGTCCCTATTTCTGAGGCGGTTCCCTCCATCAAAGGGGCCATCAATTCGTGTTGTGGCATGCAAGAGCAACAGAGACCCTGAAATGTCCTTTCACATGAGTTTCCCTTCTTAGCAAAAGTTGTTGTTTTTGAATAGAATTTTGCCTTATACATACAGAATAAAGTTCTCATCCATACTCAACTCTACTTAACTCTGGCAGAAGGAAAAAGAGAGAAAGAAAAGAATGTAAATAGTGTGGGTGATTCTGTCTCACGTTCCACGAGAGCATATGCCCCAGAGGAGCGCAGGAAAGGAGATGTGAATCGGATGTTCCTTCAGTTGGTCTCAGTTCCTGAATCGCTCGCATAGTATGAGCATCTCACCAGGCTGAGTGTGATTCAAGTGTTTAAAGATACATTTTTTTTTTCTGTACAACATGGCCCCTAAGTGTAAGCCAACTACTTCATCAGGTGTTTAGCTGAGAAAACAGCAATCTGTTCCAACGCTGGAGGAAAAACTGGCTGAGTTGGATGGTATATCAGCCTCAAATGTGCATAAAATAATAGCCATGTATATTGTACTTTAAGGGTGAATTAAGGGATTTTTTTTTGTTCTGGGAAATTTCTGACGTTACATGATTTTTCACTTTCCACATTGGCTTTAAAACCCAAGTCTATGTAAAATGCAACCCTACATGGTGGTGGGGGTGGTGGTGGAGGAGTAGAGGTGTTGGAATAGAGCTTTGAGGGATGGTGAGAAGAAACAGAAAAGAAGAAATGGTGAGCGAAGATCAGAAAGGCAAAGAAAACCGAGAGAGCACATAGCTCCGCTATCCAATTTCAGAGAGACATCTCTTTGATAATTGAAAGGAAGAGTTTACTCATTTTATAAAGAGGAAGTTGTGCCACAGAGAGCTTAGCTTGTTTCAGTATTGATCTCTTCAAGACATTTCCTTGCAATGTAGGATCAGGGTCTGCAAATTTACAGTATATTATCTGTTGAATTGTTAATTCTTTCTTGTGTGTCTAATGAAAATTTTTTGCCACATTTGCCTTTTAATTTAATTACTTATGTGTTAGCTTGCTGTTGTTATTTTTAATTTAAAAAGCCACCAAGTTATGCCAAAAATTCTAAACAATTTGTTTAACTGTTAAATAACAAGTAACAATGGCAGTTCTTGCAGGTGTGCCTTTGAAGTCTGCATTTATAATGTGTGTGCCTGTGTGTGTGTGTGTGTGTGTGTGTGTGTGTGTGTGTGTGTGTAAACAGAAAGGTTGAAAAATAAGTGGTCACTAGGTATCTCTACTTTGCTGGTACTCATTCTGCCAACACAACGACCCACGCTCAATAATTTGAAACAGACTATATTCCTCTAATTTTTAAGTTGAGATGGGGAAAAGGAAAATTAACTCATAAATATTGCATGGGTCAAAAATTTTATGTAAGATTTTGAAATACAAATCCTAGAAATTCCCATTTTAATTAAATACAGTATTTTCAAAATTGTGCTATGGTGCATGGCATAGCTTTTCTAACTTGGGAACTTTCTGAGTAATGCACTAAATAAAGGGAAAATTGTTCTCTACTAAGTACTATTTTCAACATGTAAAATTTTATAATGATTTTCTTTTATTTGGGCACAAATTAAGGGTATGGATACTTTCTCTGTACCAAATTGCTGCCCTTTATTGTCAAGACTTTAGTCCAGTAGTCCTATAAAGTCAATTTTATGAAAAGCAGTTCAGAATGGTGAATCACCAAAATTAAATACTTGGTTGGAAATATTAGAATATTGGAAAGGATGTAGGAATAGAAGAAAGTTACCTAAGAGGTTTTAGTTGACTTACCCAATAACACTATTAGAAAGAAAGTATTATTTGGATTCCAGAAACAGAATATATTAAAATCACAGTTACAAATGTTTGAGATAGACTTTGAATCTGGTTCTGTGGGATTCTACAAGCCCTGTCCTTTTCTCTACAACATTCTGCTTAGCTCCCTAAACTCCCCAATTAATTCAGTAATACCGTTTCCTAGTATAACCATATTCAAACTGCACTATAATGCTATTCATTATAGATTTATATTCTGTCCAGATAGTCCTATTCTGTACAATCTAAATTAATCAGGACAATGTACCCAAATCTCATGGAATACACGTAATAAAGATTTGTCTCTCACTCTCATCACAGTCCAGCTCTCCTCGGTAGCTTTCCTTGAAAAGGTAACTCTGGGATCCAGTCTCCTGTCATACTGTGATGCTGCCAAGCTAAACTTGAGGCCCCCTAAGCATTCATTCATGGTAAGGAAAGTGAGAGCTTTTATAATCACTCAGGGAGGGGGTTATGACCAGTGGGGCATAACACTCCCACTACACTAGGGGTCAGACCCAATCATAAGGACCCAACCTAAATGCAAGGGAGGCTGAGATATGTAGCTTTTCTGTGTGCTCAGAAAGGGAAAACTAAAATCGAATTTTTCCACACCATTTAAGGGAACTTACTTCTTCACGTAGCAAAAAGACACTAGAAATATTATGTAAAGGTCCAGGTCAACTTCATGCCATGGGGCACGGGGTTACAACAGGGGGGATGGACCTGTGCCACAAGAGTAGCATGCTGTGCAACGGGAAGCTTGAGCTATCAGAAGAAATTGTGTCTGAATGTCAGTGGGAGGAAGCCAGGCAGATAGCTCTGGATATCCAATAGCCCAGATATTAACAAGAAAAATACAAAACAAGTGAGAAATGATCCAATATAGTCAGATGCCAAGAGCATCAACAGTGGGCAAGAATATGGGTAAAGAAATGGGTAGGAGGAAATGGGTTAGAATTAAGAGTATGTGGAAATAGGATAGCTAATGTTTATTGCTTATTATAGCCAGTCATTATACAAGTTGCTAATCCCCATAACGACCCTATGAGGTAAGTTGTATTATCTCATTGTATAGATGATGAAACGAAGGCCCAGAGTTTAAGCAGTTCACCTGTAGTTACACAGCTACTGAGAGACAGCTGGGATCCAAACCCAGACTGAGTCTGGCTCCAGAGTCTATGATTTTCACCTTTATACTTTACTGCCACTCTAACAGACGTACACTGCTGGCTTTCCTCTCTATGTGATACCTGGTTTATGACATAGAGGCAACTTTTTAAAAGAAAATGTAAAAGACTGGATGTCAGAGTTCCAAAGTACCCTACCACCTACTGATTCATCAGGCTATATTGAGCCTTTCTTCCCTCCTAATCTCATTTCCTCTTTGAAATGGAATTATTTAAAAGGCTAAACAAACTGATAGACATCTGACTCCATCACCTTGCTTACAGACCCCAGCCTTTGCTATTCCAGATCAGAGGAAATCCTACTTATAAATTCCTCCAGAGTAGGAAAATCACATATTCCTTTGTAACCTGTCTCAACATTTCATAATCTGTAAGAAGGGTAGAAATATGGCATCCGAAATGTATGGAAAATCTGGAATTTTTCATCAAAATTCCAAGAAGGCAGTGAATTCTAAATAGCCTATGATCCTAAAATGGCACAACATCTACTTTCTGCAGACCCTCCGTACGTCTCTCTTAGACAGGTTGACAAATGAACTTGGGCATTGTCTCTTTCTTCATTTAATCCATCCCATATGTAGAGTTTTTGCAGGTTGGAGAAGAAACTACTACTTTTTCTTAGGAATCCTTCTTTCTTGGCCTTTTGTGGACTGAACATCTCTCAAGTAAATTTTGAATAGCCCCTGAAAGCAAAGGTAACGTTGATAATGTTTAATGACCTATGTGGCAGCAGTCACCAATCAGGCATGGGTATCAGCTAATCAGAAGGGATGCAGACTGTCGGCTGGGAGTCGAGTTGTCCTGCTACTGACGGATTGAATGTCAGTCCTGTCCTTACCTTGTGCTGTGGTGTTCTAGCAGGCACAGTAAAGGAGAGTGTGATCTCCTGCCTGTTCCCCTGTGCCGGGATCTACACTGAGGGCTACCTTCTAGCTCTCTGTCTGTATCGGGCATAGGTTAAGATCTGCCTTTTTTTGACTTTTTATGGAATAGTACTACTTGCATTTCAAACTCTTGATTTATCTCACACAACTAAAATTCTTGTTATAATTCAACATTTTTTTTTGAAATTGGTTTGTGTCAGATGTGTTCCTTGTCACTTCAGAAAATCATTCCTTGAATCTAGCTTGCTCTGCAAACGTACCATGTGTCTTAGTAAAAGATTAGCTCATCTTCACTAAAATATTTAGTTACTTGAAGCCATTCTCTCAGTTTATTGCAAGAAATGGCCCCCTTGATTTTCAGAGTATACATCCTGATATCTGCGTCTAAATCCCAGCCCCTGACAACACCCCCGCTTCCATCCATCATTTATTATACCTCTCCTGAGCTATAACCTTAGATCTTTCTGCCATAATATAAACCCATTGCATTTTCTTCTCTGCTCAGTGGAGCTGCTCATTACCTGACAAAGACTGTTAATTATCCCCTGTAATTATTCTCTCCTTCTTCCTTTGAGTAGTAGAACTCCAGTTTTAGCATGGCATGGCCAACCTCTCTTAAAGATCCCTCTGGCTAATGGGATGGATGCAAGCAAAGTGATGTGTGAAAACTACTTGGTCAAAATTCTATGTTTTTTAATAGACAATTGTGGACATGATGCTGGTGACTCAGCCTCCACCACACAGATGAGGACCACTCTATGGATTTGAGGAGTAATAAGAAACATGGGTTCCTCATGACTTCATGCAGCAGACCCACCTATCCACTTTGGACCACGTTCATTTTTCTCGACTTTATGTGATATAGACTTCAACTTCATTCCTAATTGACCCACTGTATTTTCGTCACTTTGTATAGGAGCTTAATCTGTGCCTGACTAATACATCAGAGTATACCAATTACCTGAAGATTCTTTCTAGGTTAAAGTCAACATATTACCAAATAAGGTGAGCAGAACTGTGGTTAAATTTGCTGAATTCCTAAGGCTATCGCTAAGGTCTGTATGTTTGTGTCCCTTCCAGAATTCATATGTTGAAACCCTCCTCACCCTCAAGGTAATGGTATTATGGGGTGAGGACTTTTGGAAGTGACTCGATCCTGAGAGCAGAGATCTCAAGAGTGGGATTAGCACCTTTATAAAAAGGGTCCCACAGAGCTCCCTGGCCCCTTCCCCCATGAGAGGAACCAAGGAGAAGTCTGTGACCCAGAAGAGGGACCTCACTCAACTATACTGGCACCCTAGTCTTGAACTTCCAGCCTCCAGAACTGGGAGAGATAAATTGCTGCTATTTATAAACTACCCAGTCTGTGGTATTTTGTTATAGGAGCCCAAACAGACTAAGTCATCACTACAATTTAGACTGAACACTTTTCTGTAGGATTAGAGTCAAAATACATAGCAATTTACCCAACATAGGCCAACCAATTGGAATAGTTCTGATAATGACTTAAGATGAGCATGCAGTGATTTATATCAGCCCAAATTTGTTTGAGGAAAAGTGGTTAGAATTAATTGAACTAACAACAACAACAACAACAACAACAACAACAAAAAGATCAGGAAGTGACCCAATAAGCAGTGCCATTGAAATGAACTGAATTCCAATTGCTCTGTCCCTAAGATCTGTAGTCTCGTAGGTAGGCCGTTCTCATTGTCCTGAAGTCATCTTCATTCCTGAGGCTCTCAGACAGAACACTTTGACTTTTACATCCAGGCCCTCAACCGAAACCAGGAGCTGTGGTTATCTACCAGCCTCCTTTTGAGTGTTGTTTGGATATATTAAGAACTAACTCCCTCTTTTCAAGATCTGGGGCAGAGAGTGCAACACCCAGGACTCTTTAACAATGGGAGCAAAACCCCAGCTGATGAAAGCCTACCCCCTATATTTTTTACTTCCTCCATCTCCAACAGTAACCCCAATCAAGATATGGCAATGTTTTACTCCCATGCAAGTTTTTAAATGTCTGCTGCAGATACAACAAAATGTTCCCACCTCATAATATAAGGATCGGGACTCCATTGGATATCTGTGATTATTTTTTGGTATGCTTGAAATATTTCATGAAACATTTATAAACTTATGAAATATGTTGGGCTTTATAATATTATAATTAAATATTAATATATCAATGTTTAAAAAGCAGTCAGAAACTCCAAGTGATTTTCATAGTAGTAAAAACTAAAATGAATTCAATGGGCTACCTGACTTGTTAGGATTAGTTTTGTATCAACCAGGTTAAGGAAATATAATTAATCTTTTCATATATGTCTGACTTTCAAAAAACTATTAATAAGTTTTTCTTTCTGAACTCTTTCCACAACCTATGGATGACATGATGCTACAATCAGACTCCACTGCTAAATATAACACCAAGTTTTCTCACGAGTAGCATATTCTACCCTTTTTACCTTGCTCATTCCAGGTCAAGTTTGATTAAAATAACACAAGGAATGTAGCTTTATTTATTTCTGTTGACTTTCTTTGATTATTCTTCAGGTCTATCTCTAGAGGAATTTCATCAATTTTGATTGAATTTCATCTTTCAATTTCCTAAGGAAGTAAAATCCTACAATATCAACATCATTTCTTACTAAAGGGATGAAATTAATATAGAAGTAAGCAGGAGGCTTAGGTTCCTAATAAAAATGTTGGAAATCCCCTCACACAATTGGTTTAAAACTATGAAAAGACCACTATGGCTTTGTCAAAAGCTCATCACATGCAATTGACCTTTTGATTGGATGAAAGCAAAAAACAAAGCAAAGCAAAACAGCATCAGTTAAAATTTAATTCAAGAATAATGAGCCTATCTTCATGACACACTCAGGATAGAGAGAGAAAAGTGATCTGGACTAGACCACAGGGATCTGCCTTCAAAGGTAGTTGAAGGGATGTGGTTACCAATTCTCAACGCCTCCAAATAAACCAAAATTAATGCCTTAAGATAGTTAGCCAGCCCCATTGTTCCAATGATCCCATGATTGTGATGACCCCACCCCCTTTTTATCACTACCCGACACTTCCTTTCTTCTGTCCCCTACTTCCTGTTTCTCATCTCTCCCTCTCCCCTACTCCCAGCAGCAGCTCTCAGTAATAACTTACTCTGCAAAGTGAGCAACTGGGCATAATTGTTTCCTTTACTGTACTTGAGGGCACTGGTTGTCAACATAGTCCGGTATCAGTAGCATCAGCATCACCCTGAGAACTTGTTAGAAACGCAAATTCTTAGGCCTTACTCAGACCTACTAATGGGAAACTCTGGGAGTGGGGCCTAGTAATCTCTTTTAATGTGCTCTCCAGGTGATTCTGGTGCACACTAAAAATTTTAAAGCACTCTTCTAGGAAAGATAATTTTTAAAAGTCTGAAGTGCTTGAGGACCTCAGGTTAAGGTCTGATTTTCCAGGGAACTCAAAAACTCTTTGAACTGGAAGGAAGATCTTCAGTCCCCAGAAGAATCAATCTTGATTTTCTATGAGAAATCTCTGAAGGTAAATATGTAACATTTTTTAAGAGCACTTCCTAGATCCAGGTACTGTGTTAAGTACGTATCATGTTATGGTATCAATAGTCTCATTTCACAAATGAAGAAACCTAAATTTAGAACAATTAAGTCATTTGCCCTGGGTCATATCATTAGTAGGTGATAGAGGCAGGATTCAAAGCCATGCAACCTGACTCTACTGTACTGCTTGATTTGCTGGTTCTGTTAAAAGGGGAAGTGAAATACAGCTCTATTCTGAAAGTTTCTGCTTGGGCTTTTCATTTAAGGAGACTGAGCTTTGGGGCTCCTTCTTGCACTTTGGGCTTTCTGAATCATCTGCAGAAGTTAATGTTTGCTTGAATTTCACAGTGAGTGTACTTCCTGTGATTAATAATCTTGATTTAGCTACTGGGTCCATAATTTGCCAATGTACCAGTAGTGGTGTTCTAATGTCATAAGCTTATGGTGCCATGGAAATAACATATAGTGGATAAAAGATACATGTACATGATATTGCATTTTGTTCCTTGGTGGTTTTTATTGAATTATAATAATATATATTTTTTATAAATGAAGTTAATTTAAAAATTATATTTTCAAACAAAACTTCAATTCATATGATACTCAAATTGGAAGTAAAAGCAATATAATTTATCAGTGAATAGGGTAATAGTATATGTTGAAATGATGTAGTTATAAAAAGAATTTTCCTGGATTTTTTCCTTCTTTGAGATATATAATTATTGCAAAAAATATGTACTTTTTTTATTAAGTCAAAACAAAAAAGTAAAAGTTACATTTGTACATATATTAGGAAAATCCCAAGACGTTAGGTGTTTATTTGGTCCTCATACAAGCAAGCAATCTCTACTGTCCAGTGGCGATGTAAGTCTATTCAGCTTCTACTCAGAGAATGTGCTTACAGCATATTCATGGTGAAGGCCATTACAAAGCATTTTTTAAAAGTAATGAACTAGTTTAAATGGAAACATGTGTACTTGTTTTGATAAAATATTAAAATCTAGCTATAATTAGCACTAAGCACTTGAAAATAGATTGTGATTTAAATATTAATTACAGATATGACATAGACCTTCCATATAGGAAGTTTTATATATTTCATTTTCACACATGGATATTTAATGTCAAAATTTTTATGCACTAAGAAAACCATACAACGCTCTGTGGAAAAAAAAAAAAACCTATCAGCACCAGAAGATTTGTATCTGGCAGGAGTTTGTGCTGGGAAAGAAGAAAGGATATCCAACCTTGATTTTTCCTAAAATTGCATAAAAATGGAAAAAAGTCTTAGCAAGCAATTAAAAATACTTCATATTGAAAGAGCTAATAGAATGGTGCCCCCAAAAGGATTAGGAGAAACAAATGCAACATAATAAAAATATCATTTGATATAAGAATGCATTAATTCCTCACTGTGCCAGCTAGATAAGTGGGAAATACTCAGCTGCCTTAGTTGGGACAAACTCAAAACTTGGATTAGGTCCTCAAAATGAGCAGATGACCTCTGGAAAAGATGATTTGGTAACTTCTTTAATAATATACCATTACTTGACTTCCCTTGGAACCCAAATCACTCAATTTGGGGAGACTATAGGTGAAAGGGAAATTTGACACTTGCAGAGATTTAGTTTTAGTTTGCTTTGTAATGCATTACCCATAGCAAATTTACCTCTATCTTTAGGAATAAAGATGACATCTGTCATGAAGCTTCTTACATTTTTCTGTCTGCTATTTCCAGTGTCATATGTCTGACATGTGATAACCTCCCTTTATAAGCTCTAATGTTAAGGAAAAGATTTTATTCATTTCAGGTACCCACATGGCTATTCTTGACCTACTTGCAAATATATGACAAGATACACTGCACATTCTCTTATTCTGACATTTCTATTTCTGACATTGAACACACCTTTTAAGAATAAAATCATCTTTACTATGTGTACATAGGCATCAGAAATTTTAAAATTCACTTGGCCTCATTTTATATAGATAACTTATTGTCTGCCCTTGATGTATTATTAACATTTTATATCACAAGAAAATACTTTTTTTTTTTGGTTGCTTTCATAGTTCAACGTTTAAATCCTGAAGCATTTTGTTTCATTGCAATCATCTTTGTTAGAATGAAAAAAAATAGCATTGATCAAAATGTTGTCTTAGTTGTTACTGACAGCTGTTAAAATGCTGCTAAAAATATAGTGGCAACTACTGAAAAGCTAACTGCTCCTGTGAAGTCCTAATGAGAAATTCTCAATGAGTTGCGCATCAAGTTCAACAGAGACTCTTATGTTTCCCACACCTGACCAACGGATTGTTTCACTTTTCTGTGCTTATTATTGTACATAATACCAGTGAAACAACCTCTATACATAATTCTAATGAGCACACAAAGCATGCAGTCATTTATGTAAGATTAGCAGTATTTAAAAGTGACGAATTTCCTGTACGAAACCAAGAAAAAGAGCAGAGAAAAAAATAAATTGAAAGCATCTTTATTTTTATGATAATATACTGCTCTAAGTGCCCCCTGTTTTCAACTACTGTACATTATTTCTAAATTTAGAACATCATGTAGGCACAGTGAAATCTGATTTGCTTCTAATAATATGGCATACTAATTGTGATGCAAGGGGTGTTTGGTGCTCTGTCATCTCAAAATCTGGCCATAGAAATGTATTAGGTTTGTGTATTTTCTATTTAAAATGACTACAAATGAAATTAAGATAAACTGATGAATAAATAGTTAGGTAAACAAATACAGAAATTAATGAGTAACCAAAGCTAATAAAAATATTCCAACTAGTCTAGAAAACTGAGTTTGGTCTATTTTGGATATTAACAAAAACACTGATATGTTTTGTATTTATCTTCTGATCCACAATTTCTTATTTGCTTGCAATGTTTATAAACTGTAGCATGTGTGTTTTGCAATAAACAAAGAAGTTCTATCTTATATTATTCTCCTATTCATCTTCTCTCTCCAACACCCCCCTCCTTTCTCTCTCTGACTCGCTCTGTCTTTCTCAACTCTTTCCAACAGCTGGTAAGAGACAGGAAAAAAAAACAAAAACCTAGCTTTTTAGAAAAAAAAATTACTAGCATGGCTAGGATTTATTAATGAAGTTAACTATGACCAAATGCTTAGTCTTTAACTTTTAAAAATTATTAGATTAAATGATTTGATACCTAATGGTCTTTACTTTCTGGTCAGCAAATAAAGACATAATGGAGAGGTATTTAATACATTTAAAAATATATTCACTTTTTTGGGGGGTGGGGCTTATTATTTCATGGCTTAAACAATCCATGCCTTTTCCCGCCCCCCACCCCAGTCAGCTGTTTGAAGAAATGAGATTAGGATCAGGGAACCAAGGGGTGGTTCTACTAAAGCTGAAATAAAGAGCAAGGAAAGATTTTTCCCAACACAAACTTAGATGACATTAGGCTTTGTATCTGAAGTTATATAATAGAGGATGTGATGTCACTCATGTAAATTGCAAACGTTGAGTCCTGCAGTTTATGGTGGCAAACCTCAGAGAGTTTGACACTAATGGGATAAGGGAGGGAGGAGATGTCCTGTGGTACAGTGACTGTGAATGGAGGGTGAACAATTGTCAAAAGGGACGTATCTGATTTAAGATTTCAGACTATTTAGCTGCTGTAAATAGTCTCCATTTATTTGGAGATGAAGTTAATGCCCTTTTTTGTGCTTTTCCTTTTCCTTAATTTTTATTTCTCTTAAAAACATTTTCTTCCTTTGGCAAAAAAAAAAAAAAAAAATATTTAAAAGGATGAAAAGAACAAACTGTTAAGAGACAGCCTTAAAAATAAGTTGTGACATTTCCAGGCATACACTTTTTAAAGTTGACCGGGTTCCTTATTAATGGGCATTGGAATGAACATATTCCAACCAACCAGAAACCCCTGCATCCCCATCTCTGATGGAGTCTCTCAGAGGCACCCCTTTTGGAGTGACTCCAACCAAAACCAGTGTCACTTTCTCTTCAGATGAGGGAGCTGCAGACCTTGTCCTGGAGCTGTCCTCCCTTCCCTTCACGGTGGTACAGGACCACCTCTTATGTGACAGCCAGTAAAAGTAAATAAAGAGAAGAGAGAAACTTAATTGTCAATCATTTGAGTAAATATCTGTATACTCAGATATCCAAAAACAAGTAAAGGTTTGTGTATTAATTGCACGATTCCCTAATATCTCTCCCAAAGGGTAGGAGA
The DNA here is from genome assembly GCF_004115265.2 of Rhinolophus ferrumequinum. Taxonomy (NCBI): domain Eukaryota; kingdom Metazoa; phylum Chordata; class Mammalia; order Chiroptera; family Rhinolophidae; genus Rhinolophus; species Rhinolophus ferrumequinum. The sequence goes on along the minus strand of NC_046301.1, from coordinate 20,931,997 downwards.
AGCTGATATCTATGGGCAAATGGACCACCTCTTGAAGCTATTTTGGTGTGAAAAAGTTTCAAAATAATATCTATGTATGCTTAAAATCTCAATCTTCGTTTTATAATGCCAAACTATTTTAAAGACAGGGAAGATAAAAATTTGAGAATGGACAAGAAAAAATGAAAAACATCTGAATTTCTAAAATGTTATCGTTCTAATAACCCCACTTTACACCATAGTCTGATCCCTGACAAGTTGTCTGTAATGGAATTTATGGATTAAATAGGGATGGAGGGTATCTGTGTACAGAATGTGCATGGTAAATCATTTTGTAACGGGGGAAGGAATAGTCAATGCCTAATTTATCAATTTTGTAAACAGAGTTCACATTATATAGGTTACCTTAAATAAGGGTTTTCTCTAACATTTCATTACGAACAATTTCAAATACAAAAAAAGTTGAAGGAATTTTACAGTGAACACCTGTATACCAACCACCTCCATTCTACCATTAATGTACTATATGCATGCTTTATCACATATCTATCAGTCTACTTTATCAATCCATGAATGTAAGTCCATCTTATTTTTTTTAAAATATAGACTTACGTTTTTTGTTTGTTTATCTTAAGTATGTTTTTCCAGGACCCATCAGCTCCAACTCAAGTAGTTGCTTCAATCTAGTTGTGGAGGGCGCAGCTCACACTGGCCCATGAGGGGATCCAACCAGCAACCCTGGTGTTAGGAGCATGGCGCTCTAACCAACTGAGCTAACCTTCGCTGCCCCAGTCTATCTTATTTTTGATGCATTTCAAAATTCAGTTCTTGCAGTCAGTACACTTCTAAATAGTGGTTCTTTAAAATTTCATTGAATACATATTAATATGCTAATTTAAAAATACATTATTTAATTATTATTTTCTTGATTTCACCGAAAAATAATGCCTTAAGAACTTCACATTCCCTACAAATAAGGAAGGTGAGGCAAAAGATTGTTTTGCTAGAGGCCAAAATGCCACTTTGCGCCATCTAAGAACTGAGTAGTGCCAACGCTGCGTAGTTGATGGATGCAAGGGGAAGGTCCATATTCAGAGTGGGAATGTGGTTGAAGACAGGCAACGATTGTTTTAACAGGGCAGCTCTGTGTTTAACATGGTTTTGTGTGGGAAGGGATTAGCAACTTTCACAGCTATTTAGGAAGAAAACGGGAAAGAACCCAGAAAAAGGCGGGGGGCGGAGAGTGATCCAATAGAGTGTAGAAAAAGGAGGGTGAAGCAGGAAAAGGGGTGTGTGTGGTCAGTTCTCGAGTTTAACTGAGTCATAATGGACAACAAGCAGGGAGCCTGTAAATGGTAGTGACACGCACAGTGCATTACCCCCACCCCGCCCAATCTTACCCCAAGGGTAAGTGTAACGGTGCGGTGGAAGAGTCTGGGGCTGAAGTGCACACATGTGAGTGTGCGTGAACAGGAACACATCCCCTGATGGGGGTGATCTCTCAAGGGGTGATCTGTCGGGGGTGGGGCACCTGGGACTCCGGGGAAGCTTGGGAGCCGGGAGGCGGCTCCGTAGGTCAGCGGGAGCAGGAAAATCCCTGGATCAGGGGGTCACAGCTCCATCCACCGCCCCCCCCGCCCCCCGCGCCGAGCCCGCGCGCCACAGCCCAACCTCCCTGCTCTGTCGCCCCTCTTTCACTTTCGCGTCTGCGTAGGTGTCTGCCCCGGCGGGCGCGGGGGCGCGCAGGGCGGCGCGGGGACGCGCGGCGCTCCACGATCCAAGGGGAGGAGGGGGCCTGGCGCACCGCCCCTTCCTAGGCTTGCTCCGGGCACCCTCCGCCGTTGACGTCTCAGTCGCTGCGAGACCTAGGGGACCGTGGCGGCCCCCGCAGCTCACCCCCTGTACCCTCGCGCTCAGATACACCGCCCTTCCTCTGAACCCCCCCACGGTGGGGGTGGGGCAGCGGCCCGGGGAGCCCGAGAAAGGGAGGAAAGGAGCAGCCTCCCCCAGCGGGCAGCGAGGGAGCAGGAAAAGAAACTTTTCCCTCCCGCCCCCGGCGTGTGGTCCTCAGCCCGCGCCTCCCCCACGCGGATGGGAACTGCACCTGAGGCCGGGTGCGAGGTCAGGGCCGGACTTTGGGGGGACCTTGGGAGGGCTGGGAGGCTACGTGCATTGGGGTTCCGTTATCCCTCGGCCTCCTCGCTGCCAATAGCCTGGGTGGTGAGGCCGCCAGCCCCTCACGCCCCAGCTCGGTTTCCCACCAGCCTTGGCTGGACGCTCTGCTGCCTCCTCCCGCTGGTGAGGGTGTGACCCGGGGAGGGGGCCGCGGCGCCGCGGGCTCCCCCTACGGCCGCCACCGCCCCCCCCTACCATGCGCGCGCGCGCTCCGTCGCCCGAGCTGTCACCGGCCACCCCTAGCCCGTGGAGGGGGCGCAGAGAGCCGCACTGAGAGGCAGCCGGCGCGGGATCATCCCGTGGGACTTCCCGGCTCCCAGGGTCGCTGCCGTCAACGCCCGGGAGACCAGCAGCCCCAGAGGGGCTTGCCCGAGGCCGACCGCCTTTGCTGGGGGCGTGCAGGCACCCGCTTCCCCCTCTGCACGATTTGGCGCCGGCGCCTCGCCTGCTTCTGCGGGCTAACAGCTCTACTGTTCTATTGCTCTACCCACCGTTAGTAGGGTGACGGCTGGGATTACCACCTTCTCCATCCTTACCGCCGATCTGCTAATATTGGACTTGCTAGTGGCTGCAGCAGCGGCAGCGGCGGGAGTCTCTCTGGCCCCCCACCCCCACTCCCCGCCCCGCGCCCCAACCTCCCCACCATGTCCTAGAAAAGGTGAGTGCAGCGACACTTTGCGCTGACAGCGGCGGGAAGGGGACCTGAGGAGCGCAGGAGGCCCTGGGGAAGTCAGGGTCCGCGCAGAGGGTGCGGGTTGGTGAACCGAGGTGGGCTGCGGGCAAGAGACAAGGTGCCCGCCAGGCCGCCTCCTGGCAGGGGCGCTGAGTGGCAGGCGGGCGAGCGATCGCGTTGGCTGTCCCTGCACGGTTCTAACCTAGATCTTGCAAGAATCCGAGATCCAGGGCAGGACCAGCTCTCCATAAAGGAGGTAAAAACTTAGTAAAACAGACACGTCCATTCCTTTAATAATGAATAATTCGGCAGCACAGGTTGAGCCGCAGCCTCCTCGCGTGCCGGGGCGCTAAGTCCCGGACTCCCCTAGCTCCTGCTTGCAGCCCTTGTTTGGCCGGGGTGCGATCGATGCCCGATTACTCATCGGGCTAGGACAGCGCGCGTGAAAGTTGGGACACTTGGCTGGGACTCCTGGCTGCGAGGGGCGCCAGGGGCCACTCCGCGCAGGGGAGGGACTGCCGAACACCTGAGTCGGGGGCTCTCCCGCGACGCCGCTTGCCGCACCCGCTGCCAGGGAGTTCCCTACCTGAAGCGGCTGGGAGTTCTGAGTCTTCTTGCGTTCGGGGTCTGAAATCCCTAAGCTTAATTAACTGTAAGGCAAGGAGGGGCCTCTGGGCACAGGGTGCACGCTTCCCCCACCCTCTGACTTACGTGAGTGCGGGGCAAGGGTGAGGCGGGAGGCAGCACAGCTGCCGGCGCCGGGCTACGGGTCGCCGCGGGCCGGGGACCAGATTTAGGTGTGTACGTCACTGGAGCTGACTCCAAGCCAGCCCGGAGCCTAAAACCGAGCCTCATACGCGGCGCCTCAAAGTCTTTAGAAATCAAAGTTAAGAAGTCCATCCTTTTGCTTAGTAACTACAGCGTTTGGGTGGCCAGGAGGAGTCCAGGTGGGGGTGGTTGGAGGGAAACGGAAATTTCTTGCAGACGCTGGATACTTAGAAAACAGTTTGGTTCCTTCTCTCCTTCTTTATGTTTCTCCCAATTATGTGCACACCCCCTACCTACCCATCATAGAGTGGATATCCTGGACGGAAAGCTTTCTTTCAAATTGAACTAGTGGAAAAAAACCAACCCTAAAGTAGTAAATACAGCAACAAAATTATAATGGAAGAAGAGCGGCAGTTCTTGACCCTGGCACTTTTTTTTGGGGGGGGGTGGGTTGGACTAGGGTGGGTGACAAGCTCTGTTTAAAGGGTTTGGCTGCACTGAAGTCACCCCCTTTTCTTGCACGGTTAAAACAAGGAAATTCAAATCGAATGGGAACGTGATCCTTTTGCTTTCTGGCAGCGGATGCTGCGGCTGCTCTGCTGAGAGGTAATTCGGGGGACCCAGGAAAGGGGCGTGGAGCGGACCTCAAGGGTCGGGTGAAGCCCCCCGGGAGTCCTCTCCTGCATGCGGACGCTGTGGGCGGTGCCTGGGCAAGGGCTGCCTCTCACCTGGCGCTGCAGGTGGAGAGCATTAAGGGACTACACCTTGACTGGCTATCGGAAAAACCGGCTTCTTCCGCGTCAGCACACTTTGCACGTCTTTACAGAAATCTTAGGGTCGGCCAGGAGAGCACGGAGGGCGCTAGCAAGTTAGGGACGGTCGAGCAAGGGGGGCGAGGGTCTACGTACGGAGGGTACCTACAGCCTAACGTCGTAGCCGCTGCCAGACACCCCAAGCACCCGCCGCTGCTGCGGCTTTAAGGAAGCTGCCGTGTCCAGGCTGTGTCGCAGCAACTTTGTTATCAGTCATGTCTCCTCCTGGTGACTGACAGCTGGGATTGCCCAATGAGAATCCCGCCTGACCCATGCAGCGTGGAACCTTGCTTTCCTCTGGGCCAATGGGAAGGGCTCAGGGGGGCGGGATAGCAACTTGAACTTTATCTGGGCATGTGACCCGCTTTTAAAAGGGCCGGCCCTGGAGCTGGCCCACTCCCCCTGCGGGCTTTCGCCCGCCCTCGCTCCTTCTCTCCTTATTTCGCCCGCTCAGGCCCTGCCCCTAGCCCTGGCCCTGCCCCGTGCTCTCCGCCCCTCCGCGCCCCGGGTGTCATTGGACTAGGGAGACGCAAGCCAACTTAAGGCAGCTTGGAGGAAGCCCGTGCAGTCACCTGGGTGCCAGAGCGTTGCCGCCTCGGGCTCTCCCGCTGCAAGGGGAGCGGCACTCGCTGGCCTGGATGTGGTTGGATTTAGGGGGGCTCCGCAGCAGGAGTGTCGTAGCGTTGGCGAGCGCTGCAACAGGTAGACGCCTAGAGACGGACCCCAGCCGAGACAGGTGTGTAAGGGGTGCGCGGCGGGGCGCCTCTTGCCGGCCTGGGCGTGCGGCCGCGGTGCGGGAGCGTGCACTTTGCAGGGAGAAGTGGCTGCGTAATCCGGAGGCACAGTCAGTATGGTGCTGTGTGCTTGTTGTTTTGTTTTGGTTTTCCACTTTTCCCCCCCTTTGGCCGCCAGAGGACTATTTTGGGAAAGTTGGGCCACTTTGGATAAATGCCCTCTAACGAGCAGCTTTCAGCCGCCTTTGGCAGTGGGAGGTCTACACCACCCTTCCCTTTACCCAAAGATGAATTTCGAGTCGTTTGCCTTCTACAATTTTTAAAGGACGTTTGAGTAATATATCTTTCCTCTATCAATTGCGGAAGCACCCAAATCTCAGCTGGAGGTGTAGCTTATTAAGGGCAGTTGAAGGAGATAGAGATCCTGATAGATCCTGTCTGAAAGGGGCTCTGGTAATTCGTGCATTCCCCGGTTCCCCGTATTCACGAAACTCTTGAGAGAGGCTGTGCTTTCTGTGTCATCAGTTGGGATTCTAAAGGCAGAGAAGGAATAAAGCTTCTTTTGGTGGCATCCGTACCCTTCTACCGAATTTAGGGACATGGCTTTTCCTACTGAATTTTAAGAGACCAGGTTTAAATCATTCTTTATGGCACCATCGGTTTTAACTATTATAAAAGTTAGAAAAACTTTGATAGCAGACAAGTTTTTGAAGATGAATTTCAAATGCACTAAATTGCCTTTTAACATTTGTATTGCCATTTCTCTAGGTGCTGTTATTGATGATCTTTACACAGTTATGATAACAGCGTTCTCCATCTGTGCAGTTCTGCTATGAAGTTTTAATTTTATGTTTGACTTCATGGCACGCTATCATGGAAGTGCGTGAGGAGAGAAGTTTTAAAAAATAATCTAAAGGCGAGTTTTTTCCTTTAAGGGAGAAATAGTTTGGTTTGGGGATTTTGGAAAGATCAGGTGGCTCAGTGAATTAGGTGAGTGAATAGAAATCAGGTGTGCTCAGTTCTAACTGGTTCTCCCGCTCTCTTAGGTGACCTTGGGCCGGTTACTATCATTTACCTCATCTATAAACGAGGGGAACATAATAATGGTTCTGTAGTGGGGATGACAGAAAAATAGTTACATACAACAAACTTTTACAACTATGCAACCAGTGAAAATTGTGAAATTTTTAAGGTTCTGGTCTTTAAGATGCCGTATTATAATGAAATAACTATAGAAAATGATACATTTAAAATGGGACATATGTTTGGGAAGAATATTAAAAGTGAAAGTGTTTTCACATAAAAGACAAATTTGCAAGAATTTTGTTAATATTCCTGAAAACAACTACTTCCTTATGGAAAAGGGCAAGTTAACACAGGCTGTAAAACATAAAATTTTAAACTCACATTTTTCCTTTGTAAAAATAGTGTTTAAGAGCATATATATGGTTTAAAGTAGAGCAGTTTAGTAGTGCTTTTCTTTACTTGAAATCTCCTTTATGTTTTGTGAGGAGGCCATTTGCATGAAAATTAAAGGGTCATAAGGGTTTTTTGTATTTGTCCCAGGAAAGTCTCTGTTATAATCCTCATTGTAAAGGAGACATATTTGATTTTGTATAAGCTAGATTTGTATACCAGTATTTTGTATGTTAGGAACAAAAACTTTCCTTTTCCTTCTGGATAGAAGTTCTATGCGTATCATATTCATCAACTAATATTTTTAGTATTCATTGCTTAGTTCACGTTGACTGAAATTCTGCTCAAGACTTGGTCATTATGCCAATTTCAAAAGGATAACCTGGGTTTCCTGGACAACATAGGAAATAAATTCCTAATCTGATTTGTTTATAGAGAAGACTAACTAAAATAATAGGGGGAATTCAGCCTAACACATTTCAATAAACCTATTTAAAAAAAAAATCTGATCTTTGAAATGTTTACAGTGGAAACCATGCAGATGCTCCATCTTTGCTGTTTGTTGCTAATCTTTATTTACTTTGTTGAGAGGTGCGTTTGGTTGGGAGATGAGAATACCTTAATCAAAGCTAATTGAGATTTCAACAAAGCCTTTTGCATATTCTTTCATGATAGCCCTGTCCATAATGTGGTGAAATGCAGGCTATTTTATGGTATTGTGAAGGGCATTTAAGGCTACCTAAGCAGAACTCGGAAGTTGTGATCAGGTGCTTGTTTGTAGAGTGCCTTAAGATTGTCCTTACCAGCCATCTCCCATACAGATTCTCTTCAAATCTTCATATAGCTTCAGAAGTCTGAGATATGGCTCCTGCTTTAGGGCAGAATGACGAAAAGCATCCCTCAGAATATTAGTGAGTGTTCTATGAAAAAAGGGTGCATGGTCAAATTGTTTAGGAAGCACTGGATTCCGAAGGAAACAGGTTTCTGCACTGTAGAACTGCCCAGGGGTCTTAGCATGCAGACTTCCACTGTGAAACTTCAAAAAAGCAGTAAGTGGTGATCCTTTCCAAAAGACAATTTGGAGGATGGATTTTTTTGAAGCGGGATCTGCATGGGGATCCCCCTTCAGACTCAGGGCAGATAGGCCTGTTTCCAGGGACCAGAGAAGCCAGAATGAGGCTGCAGGTGTGAACATGGGGAGGGGTAAGCAGCTGGTGGCCTTTAGTGAGGGTGCCTAGGCAAGGATGACTTCCAAGCATTTGGGTAGAGGCTGGTGCAGTTTACCAAGACAGGGCATGTGGGTTTAGGGCCAGGGTTCTGGGGGAGGAGTGTGGTACACAGATGGGATTCAGTTTTGAGCACGGATAGACATATTTCTTGCGATGTTTAATGAATTTGGAGCTGAGACATCTGTACTTCAGTTATATATCCATTCAAGTTTTTTATGGAGAAGGCAGAATATTCTTAGGTGGAATTCAAAGAGGCACATAATATATACTGGTATTTTTCAGCCTGTGGCTGTGACTAAATGGTTTTTCAGTAAAGTAGAAAATACCAGTATTAGCCACTTAGGTTCCATTTCACTATATAGTGTTTTTTTTCAACTATTACCTGGCTTTTATCCACACTTAATTTTTTTGGCTGGAATTACTAGATAACCACCTCAGCTTTTGCAACTTGATTGATTTTCCAGTGTTTTGTGACTGATTTATGATTAGGAATTTATAGAATGATGTTCTTTAAGTAAAAGTAGACTACATAATTGGTATATTTTAATGTTCACAAATTACTGAGTATTGATTATATTATACTAGTTCAAAAATTTTTATTTGCACTATACTATCTGCTTGGGATGCAATTCGTAAAGTTTCTGCCTTCTGAGAACTTAAAATACAGTATAGAATATAGACAAGTAATAGGTAATTAAAATACGCACACAATTTGCACATTAAATTTCATCATACAGCCTTGTGATATCTATTGCCAATTGATTTAGTAGAATCATCATTATTTTTCTGTGTTAGTTAATATAAGTTCTGTAGCAAAAGAACTTCCTAGACTCTTTTTGTTTTTAACAAGGAGAAGGATGGAGGTAGTGAGTGGCAGAGGAAGGAAAGCAATGAGAGGCTGAAAGTAATATGTGCAGAAGTGCAGAAATTGCGTCTTTTAGATCAGGACCTTTATTTGGGTCATAGACTGTTTACACAACTGGAAGGATTTGACAGATGCATACATAATTATTTTAGGACTTTCATATATGAAAATGTACAAATAAAATTTTTACTGAGAAGGACTTAATTTTCTCAAGAGTGGTGGTTGTCATTGGGGCCAGGGTGAGGGATAATTTTTTTTTCCCCCAGGGACTTTTGTCAATGTCTGGAGCCATTTTTGGTTGTCATAATTGGGAAGGGGGGTTGCTACTGGCATCTGGTGGGTAGGGATCAGGGATATGCTGAACATGTTACAATGCACAGGGCAGCCCTCCATAACAAAGAATCGTCAGTTCCAGAAATGCCTGTAGTGCCCAGGTTGAGATAACCTTAGTGTAGAGAGAGACATGGCATCAAATTCCAGTTCTGCCACTTAGCTGAGTGCCCTGTGCCTCAGTTTCCCCCTTGCATCGTTTGGATAATACTGTTGTGAATCTTAAGGGGTTGTTTATAAGGGTAAATAAGTGTGTAAAAGGCTTATAATATTGCATGGATTTATTAATGTATAATACCTATTAATGTATAATGCCTAAATTATATAAATATAGCCTATTATAATTATTGTGTCAATGAAATAAATTTATAGAGAGAGCCAGTGGATAGGATGGTAGATCTAAAACAGTCCTGTGGGCTCTGAGAATGAGGACTGTGCCTGTTTTATCACTATAGATTCAGTGACTGATGGTAGGCCCAGGATGTAGCACGCACTTGGTAAATATTTGTTGAATGAATGAACACCTAAGTTGTCAGGATCCTTCTCGAACTTCCTTCATTTACTGTTGAGAATGAAACTGTCTGTTGGGAGTCTTTTTAGCAGAGGTACCGCTAGGTCAGGGAGCATCTCAAAGTCCTCACCAGTATTGAAATAAAGAGAAGAGAGTCCTGACATTCCTGAGTTCTCATATAGCCTCTTTGAGCTGTGGGCTATTTAATCAGGATCTATGAACCTTTAACTTTTCAGAATTGACATTAAATCACCTTCATCACTAATCTATTTTAATAAAATCTTATTGTTTTAGAAATAATTCTTCAGTAGTTTTCCCTGTGATAATTTACTTGATAATTTGATATTGGGAAATGGTAACATTAATTGCATTTCCTTATTGTTTTTAATAAAGCTGTGTCTCAGACATGGGATGCAGCTTCCCTAGGCCCGAAAGATTCCAAATGTCTTTGGGGTTTAGAAGGTGTTTTTTTAAACCTGACTTTGTCACTTATTAGGTCTTTGACCTTGGGCAAGTCACCACCCTCACTAAATCCTCAGTTTTTTCTCTGCCTCATCCTTCCCTAGGGTTACTTTGCATATTAAATAAGTTAACATTTGTAAATATGCTTTGCAAGCTCTAAATACTGTATTATAGCAAATATCTTACTTTTATTTTGGTGCACAATAGTTTATATGATTGCTTCTTATAGCCTGGCCTCTGGACAAATTATAGTCAATACTCTGTTATATCAATACCTAAAAAGGTACCGGTTTTAATATAGTGTTGAAGTGTTGCTTATAAGACGTAGAATATGTCTTATAAGTCGTAGAATATTTATAGCTTAGTAAATGCAATTTTAGAATGCCTTTTTGAGTAATACTGCTATAAATGACTCTAATTCATTTTTTTTTTTTAATTTGAATTTGTTAGCTATGGAGACCAAAGGCTACCACAGTCGCCCTGAAGGGCTAGAGATGGAAAGACGGTGGGGTCCAGTTTCTCAGGCTGTGGAGCGTTCTTCCCTGGGACCTCCAGAGAGGACAGATGAGAATAACTACATGGAGATTGTCAACGTAAGCTGTGTTTCCGGTGCTATTCCAAACAACAGTACTCAAGGAAGCAGCAAAGAAAAACACGAACTACTCCCTTGCCTTCAGCAAGACAATACTCGGTCTGGGATTTTAACATCTGATATTAAAACCGAGCTGGAATCTAAGGAACTTTCAGCAACTGTAGCTGAGTCCATGGGTTTATACATGGATTCCATACGAGATGCCGACTACACCTTTGATCAGATCCAACAAAGAAGCATGAGTCCAGCAAAGATTTATCAAAATGTTGAACAGCTGGTGAAATATTACAAAGAAAATGGCCATTGTCCTTCCACTCTAAGTATGAGCAGGCCCTTGAGATCCTTTATGTCTGACTCTGGGAGCTCTGTGAATGGCGGGGTCATGCGCACCATTGTTAAAAGCCCTATCCTGTGTCATGAGAAGAGCCCGTCTGTTTGCAGCCCTCTGAACATGACATCTTCAGTTTGCAGCCCTGCTGGAATCAGCTCTGTGTCCTCCACCTCGGCCAGCTTTGGCACTTTCACAGTGCACAGCCCCGTCACCCAGGGGACTCCCTTGACGTGCTCCCCAAGTATCGAGCATCGAGGTTCCAGGTCGCACAGCCCAGTCCATGCCACCAACGTGGGCTCTCCTCTTTCAAGTCCATTGAGTAGCATGAAATCCCCAATTTCCAGCCCTCCAAGTCACTGCAGTGTGAAATCTCCAGTCTCCAGTCCCAATGTCACTCTGCGATCCTCTGTGTCTAGCCCTGCGAATATCAACAACTCAAGGTGCTCTGTTTCCAGCCCTTCCAACACAAATAACAGATCCACACTTTCCAGTCCAACTGCTAGTACTGTGGGGTCTATCTGTAGCCCTGTAAACAATGCCTTCAGCTACACTGCTTCGGGCACCCCTTCGGGATCCAGTGGAGCCCGGGATGTGGATCCTAATCCAGACACACACGAGAAAGGTGCTCAAGAGGTCCCCTTTCCTAAGACTGAGGAAGTAGAGAATGCCATCTCCAACGGTGTGACTGGCCAGCTTAATATTGTCCAGTACATAAAACCAGAGCCAGATGGCGCTTTCAGCAGCTCGTGTCTGAGAGGAAATAGCAAAATAAACTCTGATTCCCCGTTCTCAGTACCAATAAAACAAGAATCAACCAAGCATTCGTGTTCAGGCACCTCTTTTAAAGGGAATCCAACAGTAAACCCATTTCCTTTCATGGATGGCTCATATTTTTCCTTTATGGATGATAAAGACTACTATTCTCTATCAGGAATTTTAGGGCCACCCGTGCCCGGCTTTGATGGTACCTGTGAAGGCAGTGGCTTCCCAATGGGGATTAAACAAGAACCAGATGATGGGAGCTATTACTCAGAGGCCAGCATCCCTTCATCTGCCATCGTTGGTGTGAATTCAGGTGGACAGTCCTTTCACTATAGGATTGGTGCTCAAGGTACAATATCTTTATCACGATCAGCTAGAGACCAGTCTTTCCAACACTTGAGTTCCTTTCCGTCTGTCAGTACATTGGTGGAGTCGTGGAAATCACACAGTGACCTGTCATCTAGAAGAAACGATGGATATCCAGTCCTAGAATACATTCCAGAAAATGTATCAAGGTAAGTTGGCTTCTTCTCCTCTTTTAAAAGTCATGGTTTTATAAAATGTTGAAGGTTAACATTATTATCTTTACTGTTGACAAATGTAAACCCATTTCAGTATACTGTTTTATTTATACTGTTAAGGATGGTCATTTAGCGCTCTCTCTGCTGCTCTTTGGTATAATGTTACTACTTTTTTTGAAATAGAGAAAGAAAAAGTTCTTAAGCTCCCTTAGGAAATATTTGTGTTACTGTTGAAGGAGCCTACACAGGTATGTCACCCTCCCCCCCTTACCACCCCCACGTTGCGTATTGTAGGTATTTGGAAAAAGTTTGTTTTCTGTTGCCTGCTACTATATTTACTTTAGCAGACTAGTGCTAGATTTTTTTTTTCTCTAGCTGTATAGTGGTTCACTAAACTTGCTTTAAATTACCTTTTTTGTGGTTTTAGTCTCTTTTCATAACTTTCTTGATTAATAACTCCATTGGTTGTGAAAAATGAAATGGAACCCCAAATCTGTTAGCCAGAAGCTTCTCACTCTCTTTGTTCTTTTGTAGTTAGGTTAATTGTATGTGAGTTGCAGTTTTTAATACAAATAAATCATTTCTTTAACTGTTTTTTAACTTTTACAGACTCAGCACATCTAAAATTACTAAGTGGACAGTCTTGCTTTCTTACTCATATTGGAAATGAAATATGTCACTGTAGTTTTGAATTGGTGTACCTATAACTTTTAAGATCTGCAAGAAAATAATACATGACTTACTGTAAAATATCTCTAGCGTTTCCTTGTTTCAGATAGCATAATGTATATACTTAGAAAAACAAGGAAGAGGTTTTAGATATGACTAAAGGGTAGTTCTAAGTTATATAATGGATACTTGCATTGGACTTTGCTTTAGTACTATTTTTATTATGTGGTTGTAATAAATGATCCCTTTATGGAACATATAAAAAATTGATTTCCTAGATATAGTTCATTCCTTTGGCATCTAAGAATATAAGGGTATTTTCCTTAAAATTTCATTTTGTGGGAAATATGTCCATCCCATGAACAAGATATGGGGTTTATGTATCTTCCTCTTTCTATTTCATTTTTTCCAAAGAAAGGGCATTACTTTCCTTGCCATTTACTCAAACCTGGCTCTGCTTGCTTTTATGGAAGCAATCATTCCATAAAAGACACATTCTTCATTTTCATCTATTCCATCATATTTTAATGCTGCCTCTATCACTTAAATTCTAAACTCTCACAGAAGTCAGGAGATAGCATAGCTTTCATCAGAACCAAATTCAGCATGTGTTCTACTAATAGTGCTTTGTTTTTCTTTTAGAGAAGGAAATTTTGCACACATTTTTCATAAGTAATATTTCATTACTGAGTTAGTATGAGGAAGTATAGTCTGGTAGTTAAGAGTAGTGTTGCCCTGGTTGAAATCCCAGCTATGTCACTTAATTGCTTTGTATCCCGATGCACATCCGTTTATCTCTCTGGGCTGTAGTTCTCTTATCTGTTAAAAGGGGATTAAATAGTACCCATCTCAAGTGCAGTTAAGACAATTGAGTTAATTTATGAGAAGCACTTTGAATATCATCTGGGATGTAATATACATTATATACATTTTAGCGATTACTATTAATTAAATATTAATGTTTTCACAATCTTTTGTTTCCATTTCTTGTTTTCTTTTTCTTTATCATGAAATTTTACAAAATAATTTTAAAGAAGCATTTTGTACATAGTTAAAAGAAATATTTGTTGATAATTCTTGTGATTAAATTCTACTCTGATTAAGAATAAAATGTATGTGTGTGTATATGTATGTATGTATGTGTGTGTGTATATATATATACACATATATGTGTGTGTGTGTGCATATATATATATATATATATATATATATATTCTTTTCATTTTGAAGGTTATTGCTTTGGGTAATGATATTTCTGGTAGAAATACCAGAGATATAGTAGCTAAACCATTAATTCTCTCTTCGTTTGTTCTGTATTCTGTTTCTACTGTTTTAATTGTAATTTCCACACTCAACTCTTGAAGTTCCTCCTGATGGTCTAGCCTTAAACATATTAATATGAATCAGTGACCTTGAGCTAACCCGGCATTTTTGGGCACTGAAGATGCTCTCTGTTGTCTCTTCTTGAGCATTCCAAAATTCTCTATATACGAATTCATATAGTTAGAGGGGATTCATTTTGTTTGCATATATGCTGGTATTGTGCTAGTTACTGTACGTTTTCCTAAAACTTTGATTTCAAAACTGTAATGTTATTTAAAGTGTCTTAGAGATTAGTAATTATTTATAGCTTTTCCTGGTGGATAGCATCCACATCTATTTGTTTTGATCATTCTCAGAATACAGGCTCAAGGATCAGAGGATTTTCAGTTGTTTTTTTCCCCCCAGATTTCAGTTTCCGTGTTATATAATGTTTAATTTAACCTCACCCAAGCTTCATCCTTGGCTTCTTATTTTGTGTATTTTGGACCAAAATCCAACCTTTTTGCCTATTTTGCAATTTATAACAATGATACCCCATTCTAGGGAATGTTGAATAAATTAATGAATTAAAAGTTGTAAAGGATCAAGGCAGTGCTTCACCACTTGTAGGTTTCATTATATCCTTTAGCTTTGGGTGGAACTTAAACTGTTTTCTAGTAGCTCTCAAAGTATGGTTTGGGGTTCCTGAGACCTTCTTGAGGAGGTTCACGAAGTCAAAGACCATGCATTGGTAAAAGATCTGTTCAAAGTTGAAGGTAGACCAATGCATTTTAATGTTAACAACGTATGAAAAATTCACTGATGATGATTTCAGATTCCACATTACAGCTAACCTTGTAGAAACTTCTATCGTCAAGGTTGTTATCAAAGAATCCTATCTGTGGTTATCTGAAAAGGCCGTTAAAATGCTCTGCCTTTTTCCGACAACATATCTATGTGAGGCCAGGTTTTCTTCATATAATTGAGCCCAAAACGTATCACCACACATTGAATATAGAACTATGTCTGAAAACCAGCTGTCTTCTATTAAGCAAGACAGTAGAAGTAGACTTGCAAAAATGTAAAACGGTGATGCCCCTCCTCTCACTCAAGTTTTCATTCTGAGAAGTATAGTTACTTTTTCATAAAATATGTTTATTATGCTAACATATAACGACTTATTTTGAAACGATTTAAAATAAATATTATTTTTAATTTCTCATATGGTAAATATCAGTAGATATAACTCATATAAACCAAAGCTCTTTGATATCCTCATACATTGTAAGAGTGGAAAAGCGCCCCAAGACCCAATAGTTGAGAGTTGCTGGTCTTTGCTATTCTGTACTCCCTTTGGAGGTTAAGGAAGACAGAGGATATACTTTCTATGTGTTAGTTTTACTGAACGTTATGCTGAGGAAGGCGTGCCCTATTGAAATTTATAAAAAAAAAAGTGTTTCTCATCTAGATTAATTTTTTGAGCTGATAAAAAATGAGCAATGGCTGTGAAATGTGTGTTGTGTTTTCAGTCTATGGGGATTCTGTGGGAGGAGTGACAAAAGTCATCTATCTGTTAATAATTTCCAGTGACTGGATTGTCTGATCGCCACCTTGTAAATTATGACAAAAGCTGAATATAAAGCTCTTAGGGTGGACACTGGACCTAGCTGTGTTGTGTAGATTGGCGTTCCCCTGTCAGCTTGGACATAAACAAAACTATAACCCCGAGTGAGTCACAACTAGTCTCAGCCTCAGTTTCTTCATTTTAAGGTGAACATGTTGAACTAGATGCTGAGGTCCATCACTCAAACTACTGAGTGGCCGTGTAGTTTCCTTGGAGTCATATATGTTAAAAATCAAAAGAGAAGTATCCCTTAACATAGTTGCTGATGTAGTTTCAAGTATATTTCATCACAAGTCCAGCTCTGTAGTTTCTAGGGTAGTCTGGAGAGAAAAATCACTTACCATTTCAAAGTAAGAGTGAGTCGGAGTGACCTATCATTTTACTTTGAAAAGCAGGGTTTTTGAAATCAGATCTTTCCTTTTTGCAGAATTTGACACTTAACTGTGAATTTCTTGTTCTTTTAATTTACACCATTCCTTCTGCAAACAGGATTTTTCTGTTGACATAACATTGGATGTTTATGGTGACAGTCTTACTCACTTCGATAGTATCAGCATAACAAGGTGCTAACACAGACAGACTTTTGAATATAAAGTTCACCATTTCAAAGGGCATATTCTGGTAGGTTTCAAGACAAGCCTTCAGGTATCTAGCTCATTATATGCTACATTTTTTTCTCTCCCCATAATGGAATGAAACAATTTAGTAAATAATCTACAGGGGTGTTTTTTTGTTTTTTTAACTGTCCCTACAGTCATTTGAAACTCACCTTCTCTAATAAACCAAAACCTTCGGAATTCAAGGAGTTTGTTACAAAGTTTGCCCAGTCTCTTAGTAAACTTTCTGAATAAATCGTTGAGATGTAAATATATCTGTGTAATACACAGGAGGAAAGAATGATGGGTTTTAGGGTGAGTGGGAGAGATTGATGGATTATTGGTGCTTACTATAAAATAAATCCACTACAGAATTACTTAGATCATTTGTAAATGAAAACATGGAACTTTCTTTTTTTTATTTATCTCATAATATTTTGATTTTGAAGTTGCTAGTGTACCTAGAATTTCTCCAGATTAGTATTCTAAATAATATTTTAAAAATGATTTAGAAACGAGAGTTGCTGCTCTTGATGATTTATTCACTTTCATTCATATATGGTTTTTTTGGTAAGAGTGGCGATGATTTTACTAAAAGAATACAAATCTTAGTGGTTTTTTAATCTACAAATCACCATGTATAGTGTGCTTGTATAAATTTTGCTTTTAATATCACAAGTATCCTAGGTTTATATGCCAGTATTATCCACCTTTTATCATCTGAAGTATTAGTCAATTTTGAGCTTTTTATTTCATACCTAAAAAGGTTGAGATAAAAGTCATGGTGTCAGTTAAATAAACTCATGTTTTTAACTTAAGGCTGTTTCCATACCAGTGACATGATGAAACGGACCTGGAGATTTATCACTTATAGATTTTGATGCCTTTTGCAGTATTGCAATTCTGGGTGTGTCTGAACCTTTCTATCCTTGTAGTGTTTAGAATAATAGCAAATGTTATATTGATCACAGTAATTTAGGAGTAACACTTCACTTTCCCTAATGCTTTGATGTCACACATTTTTTTCTCTGAAGTAATACTTTTATTCCAAGCTTTCAACTGTTGCTTCAGTTTCATACTACTCATCTAGTGATAAAATTTAGTTCTGCTGCTAAATAATTTGTTGTTTTCTTTTACTTACTCAATTCGCACCAGGAGAAAAATATTGCCTTCTTGATTACATTTATATATAGGTATTACATTGTCTATTTTTGTGGACTCTTTCCAAAACTTGTTCATGGAAGTTCAGGAATGTAAGAGTGTTAAATGGATAATGTCTTCTTAATTTTTAGAATGTCTAGCTTTAAACTTGTCTAGTATAGGCTTTGTTTTCAGTTTTAAGAGTTTTATTCTGTTCTTTATATAGTAAGGTAATGATGAAGCTAAATTGTAATTACATGTAAGCGTGTGTTACTTAATTGATGTTCTGGAAACTTCTGGATTTATGATAGTTAGTGGTATGGTCCAGGCCAAAATTTCTATGTAGAAAAGAGGAAACATTACTTGTATTTTATGCAAGAAATAGAAAGCTCTAGTTTCAGGAAGGAAAGAGAACAAACGAAAGGTAATTTGAATACTTAAAAAGTTAACGCTCTATCGAGAGAGTGTGAGATAATAACTGGTCATCTGAATTCTTAACGATGGCTATGACTTAATTTTATAAATGATGACTAGTTCATTGGTGTGTAACCTCACCTTGTATCTTAGGAGTTGTTGAGACATAAAAACTGCAACTTAAAACAGAATGAAATAAGGATTGTAATGAGCAAAATCAACGTTGGATATTCTGACAGGAAGAGATTATCTATGGAAGTCTTGAAAAATGTGGACATGGCAGGGTGGGTCGTGGTGGTCAGAGTTGGTATTTACCCTTAGTCTTGAAAACTTTGCAGGGGGTGAGGGCGGGGCCTTCCTGGTGGAGGGTGTTATGTGAGCAAAACCCTGGAGATGGGCAGGAAACACTGAATGTGGTCGAACTGTGTGGCTGGCGGTGATAGAGTTGGGGGGAAGAAAGCCTGGAACAGGTTAGTTGAAAGTACAAGGGAATGGAACGTGAAAATCACACTAAGAACTTTGTACTTAATTTGGTAGGTAATGAGGAGATATTGAAATTTTGGAGCAGGGAAGTGGCATGAGCTGAAGTGCACTTTGGAAAACCTTTAATTGGTGGATTGGAGCGGAAAGAGTCTTATTAAGGAGTTATGGCAACAATGCAGGAGAATGGGGACTTGATTCTTTGGAGCACGGATGGCAGGGGGTAATGGAAAAAAAGGGGACAGATGTAGGATATTACAGAAGGAGCCTTTGTAGGAACCGAGTTTTGTATAAAAACTTTCTTTTTCAAATGATCACAAACTTAGAGAAAATGAAGTCCATTCAAAATAACTATACATAAGGACATTCTCCCACATAACCACAAAACAACCATCAAAATCAAGAAATTAACATTGAGTTACTGACATCTGCTCCGTAGACGTCGCTGTAGTTTTGCCAGTTGTGCTAATAATGTCTTTTGTAGCAAAAGGATTCAGTTCAGAATTGCGTCTTGCACGTAGTTGCATTATGTCATGTCTCTTTAGTCTCCTTCAGTCTGGGGCCGTTGCTCCGTTTTTTACTAGATTTCATGACTTTACAATACTTTCGAAGATTGAAGACCAGTTATTTAGTAGAAAGTCCCTCGATTTGGGTTTGTCGTATGTTTCCTCATGCTTAGATGCAGGTGATGTGCCTTTGGCAGGAATGTAACAGCAGTGATGCTGCTTTCCTCTCATTGCCTCCTACGAGGTGACAAGTGATTGTTCTTTGTGCCGTTACTGGATCACGTGACTCAGGTGCTGTCTGCCAGGCTTCTCTATCGGGAAGTTACTCTTTTCCATTTTGCAATTAGGAGATGTTGGGGAGAGGTACTTTGAAACTGTGTAAACATCCCATTCTTATCAAACTTTGTTGATTCATTTAATTCTTTATGTCTGCCTGGCATTGTTGTTTCTTATTTAATGCAGTGGGTTATAGCTGGTTACTGTCCTCATTTCTGAGGTTCAGATTGTTCTGACTTAGCCAGCGAGACCTCATTTGAGATGGTTTCTGTGTCGTTTTGCCATGCTCCCATCCTTCTCTGGAAGGATATCTTGCTTAAGGCCCACCTGGCCCAGTCCTGGAATCAGCCATTTCTCCAAGGAGCATCCCCATCGATGACTGGGGTCTAACTCCTCATTCTGGGTCTCAGGGCCACGCTTCCCCAGTGGATATCCTCCTTACTCCACTCAGGCACTGATTGTCCCTGCAAGACAGACCTCTTCCTTCCTTGGTGGATACCTTACACTAGATCACTCGAACTCACGGATGCCTTCTGACTCGGCTCCAACTCTCACCCTCTGCGTCGGGCATCGGAGCCACTTGGGCTTTGTGCCACACTGTGGGCCACCGCAGCTGGGTGCCCCCCGCTGTGGATATCTACTTTGCTGTGTGTTGCCTAATGGTTTTAGGACTCAATTGTTGAGGAAGGAGAGGACTTGATCTTTGAGTCAAAATGGAAAGTAAAGTATGTGGAAAATCAGTGAAAACTCACCTGTTCTGAGCTGGACTGTCACGGATAACGGTAAACAGAGAAGAGCAATGAGAGGTCAAGAAGAAGGGGCTTGGAGAAGAGCGATGCTTTGCCTTGGTTACAGGTGTTGTAAGTTCCAGACCGCTTCTCCTCGGAAGGGGTCTCCGTGTAGGTGGGAATGTGTCGGTCTGCAGACATGGGAGGCCTCTTCATACAAGTGGCAATGGGAGGGGGTCAGTGGGGGTGCTCTTGCCCAGGCAGAGAATGTGTATAGTGACTCCAGTATAGTTTCAAGTGTATTTTGCTGGGAATTTGGAGGAACAGCACCCGACTTAGGGGATGAGCAATGCATCCTAGTAGAGGCCACGGGAAGTTGTTCAGACAATCAAGGTAGCCCCGAGTCACGGATGCCGTAGGCAAGAATCGTTTCCAGGTTAGAAGGGCTTTCAGGCTCTGTGGGCACAGATACTGAAGCTGGGACCCCGAGAGGTCGCTTGCCTTTTCCAGTATCCTACAAAGCAGCAGGTAACAGCACTGGGCCCTTTGTCTCTTACACTGTCCTTTCTATCTGGTGGGAGACGGTGGCTCAAAACCTGATAGGGGTAGGAAGAACAGGAATGAGACCAAGTTGTTGGTGACAGATGTGTGCTGATGATTTTCAAGGAGACATTCTTTTGAGTGGTGGGAATGGGATTGGACTGTGATTAGCTAAAGAGTAAGCTGGCAACGACGAGAGGAGGCCTGGGGGATGTGGGCACAGTGTTTACTCTCGGGAGGCATCTGTTTGGTGGTAAAGAGAAAAGGGCCGAGGCAAGAGATGGTAGCACAAAGAGTAAGGACTCTGTTGGACGGGGAGGTATGAAGAGGGCAGTGGACCAGTGCTGAGATGGAGTTTGCAAATGTAAGAGGGAGGGAGGATAACTGATGGGTCCTGTATTGCGGGAAGGGGAGAATAGAAGCGAGACTGCAGTTAGTCTTAGAGTCAGATATCTAACTGCCCGATGGAACCCGTATGTGTAAGCAGTGGCTGGTAGCTGGTGACCATTATACACATATGGAAACTGAGGCTCAGAGAGTACATACATGATTTGCCTAAGGCCACATAGCTCAGGTAAATGAGAAAACAGGTACTTGAGATAGAGGAGAAAGCTGAATGTCCTAGAAAAACAGGCAGCCAGATGGATCCTTTAAAAACATAAATCACATTATGTGGCTGATATAAAGCCCTCTGGCTACAGCATAAAATAATTTAGGATCTGTAAAGCACCAAATTATCAGGCCCACCTTATTCAGTATCTTTTTTCCTGCTATCTCGTTCCCCACACTGACCTTTCTGTGGCTCAGAAGAACCGAGTTCCCCTTCATTTTGGGGGCTCTGCCTTCAGGTTTTGGTTTTCTGCCCCTTCTTGTCACTCAGAATTAGCTCAAATGTCTCTCTCAAAGATGCCTTCCTTGACCATTCTATTTAAAGTGGCGCCACCCTCACCGTCTAACATATCACCCTCTTTTGTTGTCTTCATAATACATACCTGTCAGAAATCACCTTCATGTAGTTCAGTTCTCCTAATTGTAAACTTCCTGAGAGCAGGGTCCTTATCTGTCCTGTTCACTGGTACATTTTCCATCTCTAAAACAGTGCCAGGTACACTGTTGATGTTCAGTAAATCCTGATGAAATGCATAAACAAATGGGTTAGTAGATAGAGGAACTTAGGGGCGGATATGTACCTGGGGTGAACAGATAAGTGTTGGTGATTGTGTAAGATTAATACAATTATTGTTAAATAACAGTGAGAGTACTGTTGAGTTTAGCAAAAAATTGTTGTGACCTCATATTTTTAGGATTTTCACAAAATAATCAACAGCTACTGTTCTAGGTTTTTTCTAATCTCAACATACAAGAGCAATGGTGTATTGCAAGCTAAGTGACCTATTCCTAGTCTTTATTATGAGGTCTTTTTTGTTTGTTTTTTAATTTTATTGGGGAATGTTGGGGGACAGTGAGTTTCTCCAGGGCCCATCAGCTCCAAGTTGTTGTCCTTCAATGTAGTTGTGGAGGGCGCAGCTCAGCTCCAAGTCCAGTTGCTGTTTTCAATCTTTAGTTGCAGGGAGCGCAGCCCACCATCCCATGCGGGAATTGAACCGGCAACCTTGTTGAGAACTCACACTCTAACCAACTGAGCCATCTGGCCGCCCCACCGGAAGCTCAGCGGCAATTCATTGTCTTCAATCTATCTAGTTGTGGAGGGCGCAGCTCACAGGCCCATGTGGGAATCGAACCAGCAACCCTGTTGTTCAGAGCTCGTGCTCTAACCAACTGAGCTATCCGGCTGCTCCATTTTATGAGGCAGTCATTTGTTAATTTTTAGTTTACACACAGTAAAATTCAGTCTTTCAGGTATACAGTTCTATGAGTTTTTCCAGATGCACAGTCATATAATCACCACCCATTCAAAATACAAAACAGTTCTGTCACCCACCAAAATTCCCGTGTGTTGCCTGTTCAGTCAATCCCTCTCCTCACTTCCAAGCCCTAGTGACCATTTATATGTCCCTATAGTTCTTTTTTTTCTAGATGGTCATATAAATGGAATCGTACTTTATGTAGCCTTTGATTCTGGCTTCTTTCGTTTAACGTAATGCATTTGAGATTTCTCCATGTTGTTGCATGTATCAGTAGAGTTTCTCTTCTGTGCTGCAGTATTCTGTTGTATACCGCAGTTTGTTCATCCAGTCACCTGTTGATAGACATTTGGGTTTCCAGTTTTGGCTGTGACAGATCAAGTTGCTGTAAATATTCACGTACAAATCTCTGTATGGACATATGCTTTTTTTTCTTCAGTAAATAACCTACAAGTGGAATGGCTAGATGATATGGTAGGTATAGTTTCAATAGTTAAGAAACTATCAAACTGTTTTGCAAAGTGGCTGTACCATTTTAAGTTCCCACCAGCAGTGAGAGTTCTAGCTCTATAACTTCCTTGCCAACACTTGAGGGAGTCAGTCTTTTTAATTCCAGACATTATTATAGCTGTACAGAGATAGCTTATTACTGTTTAAATTGGCATTTCTCTAATGCCTAAATGATACCATCTTTCATGTGCTCACCTGCCATCCATATGACTTCTTGTCATGCCTGTTAACTCTTTTGCCTATTTTTATTGGGTTGTTTTCTTCTTTTTTGAGTTCTGTTATCTGCGTATTTTTGTTTGTTTGTTTTTCTGTTTTGCATTGTTTTCTTTCATTTTTTATTGAAATTTATTGGGGTGACAATGATTAGTAAAATTACATAGGTTTCAGGTGTACAATTCTGTAATGCATCATCTATATATCACAGTGTGTGTTCACCAGCCAGAGTCGGTTCTCCTTCCATCACCATATATTTGACCCTGTTTACCCTCTTCCACTGTCCTCCTCCCCGCTTACCTTCTGGTGACCACTAAACTATTGTCTGTGTTTATGAGTTTTTGTTTCTCATCATTATGCTAAGCGAAATGTTATCTGTATTATAATGTGAGCTTTTTGATAGGAGGCCTAGAATTAAGAGAAAATAGTTAGGTAACATTCTGTATTGCATGAAGGAAAAATAATAGGCAATTTTCCAGTTATTTAGGACCTACGGTGTTCTTCATGTGAGTGAAGAAACCAAATGACTATGAAACAAACCAGATGTCCCCGTTGTATTCTCTGTTGCGTTCCCGCATAGCTGGGGGAGATGACACACACGAGTATACACAGCTTTTTTGGTTGTTCCCTAATTATGTGTTTGGTTGTATGATGCAGATAAAAACTGTTTCCAAAGGTTAGAAAAGGAAGAGTTCTGTGCGGGCTAGAATAATTAAGGAAAGCTTCATAGAGGAGGTGAGATTTCTGTTGATATTTGGAGATTGGTGGTGTTTGGTGAGGTGCAGAGAAGTGCAGGAATAGGTAATAGCAGTGGTGAGGTATGTGGACAAAGGACAAACGAAGCCTGCTGTGAGGGGTTTAATCGTCGTTTCGGAAAACTAGATCGTGGAAATCTGTGAATTCTAAGAAGAAGTGTTTGGCACTTTCAATATAGCACTATTAAGCTTTTTTTTTTTTTTAAACTAAGGAATGACATAAAAGGATGGAAAGGTCAGTTTGGGTGATAGGAAATAGTGACAGACAAACAAAAAAGCAGCTGAGAGGCTATCATTAGTAATTCAGGCTGAGAGGAAAGCGCTTGAGTGGTTGGAATAGTGGGCGAGGAGTAGATATTAGAAACATTTTTAAGGGAGAAGTAATTGAATGCCAGATTATCTGACCCAAAGTCTGGTCCTTTTCCACCGTACCGCTAAGCTATGTGTGTTAACCGGCCCCACAAAAAGTAGATGCCAAGGAGTTAGAAGGAAGAAAGCTTCAGTTTTATAGTAATAAGGAGAAATTTGAAGCATGATTATGATTCTAAAAGAAAGACATGAGATAGTTCTGTTATTTGGATTAAAGTAAGGCCTGATAATTTTGATACCAAAATAGAACTTTTTATTAGACTATGGAAAAAATACCCCCAGGAAATGGAAACAGGAAGAGCCAACTCCTGGTTTGACAAAGTCAGAAAGCAAGCTGGTAAAAGATTATGTAAATGACATATAGCGACGCAGGGAATTTTGATATGTATACAAAAGGAACAGTATCTCAGCACCTTTGGGAGTCCATTTATTGTGTCCTCTTAGTAACTGATGTCTGAATTCACAGGGCTCATTTCAAAAGTAGAACAGTGCTTCTTTTCCTCCATCACATGGTATAGTTTGTTAAAACATGTTTTTCTGGTAAGTTTGCGAAGAGAGTCCATGGGCAAAGTTTGGGAGGTTCATGATGTAATGGAAGCAGATATTCTATAATTTACTCCAATTTGGGTTCTCATTGTAGTTTTGAAATGGAAATTATCTTCAGAGAGACTTTTGTTCTTGGAAACGTGAAGGTATGACTGAAGAATTTATAGTCATAGAATTCAAAGTCTTTTTTTTTTCTTTTCTTCATGTCTCTGTTATTTTCAGACCCCATTGAGGTTAAGTGTACATTGAGGTTTTCCTTTGAGACTTCCGGTAGTAGTCTGAGTTTTCTATACGTAGTAGAAATATGATAATTTTGTTGATATGGACCCTGTATTTTGGCCTGGGTTGCTGTGAGTCAGGTAAAAACAGCACTTCCCCCCCCCCCCCCCCGCCCCACTTCCAACTACTGTTTTTTAAGGAACTGAAGAAATTAACAGATGCCTCCAGTAGGGGAAGACGGTTATAAACACAACCTTCCATGGTGAAAATCTAAAGCTGTTGGCTCTTACATTTATACGACTTCTGAAACATTTAGCTCCATGGGTGAGTCGTAGATGTCCGTTACCAGGTTATTTCCCTATTTTTGAGCTGATGTTCCTTTAAAAAGCCAAAGATTTTTATGAAAGTGTATTTGCATGAAACGTGCATTTTTGAACGATGAATTTATTGCCAATACCTGAGAAAGGGAGAGGAATAGAGACCTGTGAACATGGCTTACTTAGCCTCTATGATTGCAGAACACTGATGCAATTTGCGTTTTTTTGTTCAAAAGAATTATTATTGCCAATTCTACCATAGCAGAAAGAATGATATCTAGTATTATAAGGGTTTTAAGGAAAGTAGACATACGACAGGTTTTTAAAAAAAATCAGTGTTTTATTTAATGGGGAAAATGACTACATTTCCATGAATGTGTAAGAGTCTATACATACATAGGGGATCTCCTCCCGATGTGTAACTAATGGTGAGTTAGTAACTCTGAGTTAGTCAAGGCTTTTGATCAACGAAGAAGAGTAATAGCTTGTCATTCTACTCTGAGACAGTGTTGATGTTTCAGTTGCTTGACTTAAAAGGGGATACCCTTCCCTGGTCCTTAGCTCAAGAGAGGAGAGAGACTATTACAGGACAGAAAATATGGAGACTTTTAAAAGGGAATGCACTGCTACTTCCAAATAGCTAAATGGAATACCAATACTGTTGACTCAACTCTCTGGAATCTGTAACAGAAACAACCCGAGAAAGTTCTGGAGATGGATGGGGGTGGCACCATGTGAATGTACTTAATGCCACTTAACTAGACACTTAAAAACAGTTAAAATAGTAAATTCTATGTTACGTATACTTTGTCACAGTAAAAAATAGCGCTTAATCCTAATAAAAATGGGACGGCTTTGCTTTGATGAAATTTGCCACACGGTAAAAGATATTGTCTAGTGTGTAAGCCTCTGTACAGAGACTAAGGGACCATTTCATACTCAGCTTTGACTCTTCTGTCTAATAAGTACAATGTCATATACATGGTGTGTTTAATACTAATTTTCATTCAAAAAGCATTTATTAAGCTCTTGATTCTGTCAAAACATAGTCCTAGATGTGTGGTCAGAACAAGGATGAGAAATTCCTCATCCTTGAGGGCACCAAATCTAGATACATCTAAGATCTCACTGTGAAGTAGATTGTGGTGTTCAACTGGAGGTACCCAATAATGGTTTGAGAACGGGGGGAGGGAATACTTAGAAATTGAATATTAATTTCATTAATAAAATTATATGATGGTCGTAAGTGAATTTAAAGTGATTAGCCAGAATGCTTGGTTTGTAAACAGCACAGGAAACTATCTCATACTTGCTTAAACAAAATCAAATTTCTTGGCCCACAAAATGGGAGAAGTTCAAGGGGTGAACCTCAGGCTTGGCTAGATCCCAGATTTCATGGGTGGTGTCATACATTTCCGGGTCTCGCCATCTTTTGGAGCTTTTTCCTTTTAACTTTGTCTTCGGGAGCGATGGCCAGCATCACTCTGGGCTTGCATTTCGTTAGCTATTGATCCTGGTGAAAGGTATAGCCTCTTTCTTGATAGATTCTGATTGGTCTGGCTTGGCTCTCACATCCAACCTTGAGCAGAGATGTTGTGTGTGTGTACCTGTAGACACATGGAGAGGTGGGTGCTTGTCCTCACCCGCCCCGTGAACCAAGAACCAAGGAAGATGGTTCTCCAAAATGTTCTGGGCAAAAAGAAACTGTGCTCTATGTTAGTAGTTTAAAAAAATTGATCATATAATCAGTTATTAATTATCCTTTATTTAAATAGAGATGTTAACCACAATGTTTGATTCTCTAAGCATTATCATTAATAAGAACTTTACTATTATTGAAGGGAACTATTATCGAAGGCACTATTGAGAACTTGTGGAGGATGGAAAATTGATGATTTGAAAGGGCCAAAGCAACATTTTTTTCTGAGGGAAAGAAGATCTGATAGTTCTTTCATGCAGTATCTTTACAGATGCTATAATGATGAGAACATTTAGTAGCACTCAGAATGTGTTGCAACAGTACACTGCAGATTCATCTCATTTTCTGATAATAGGGAAAATTGGCGTTAATGTAATTCCATAGGGCTCATTGAATTGACCCCATTAATAAATATGGCCCTAGACCATTCAGAGCTGTTTATCAGTGACCACCTCCGAGCACCTAAGCAGTGTCTGATATAATATTTTCTTTGGCCTGCTCATTGAAAGCTCCTGATGGTCTTGGTACAAATGATGTTTTCTTGGTGTGGGAGGATTACTAACATGATGAACTTATACCTGCTCACCAGTACAATAGACATACTTACTTACACATCATTTTGCATATGGCTTCAGGAGATTAGTGGATAATTTCATGAACCCACGGACTCCAGGTTAAGAACCACTCCTCTTAGCCGTTGTTATAATTACATAACTGCAGAAAGAGGATCCTAGTGATCCACTACCAACAGAACATTTATAGTTGAAAATGCAATTTGAATGGTTTGTTCAACAGTAGTGCTAGGTTATACGTTCGGTCTTATAGTGTGGTAAATATGCATACACGATGACTATCTGGGCAAAACAATCCCATGAACCTTGGAATGCTATGTGGCTCATAGAAAAGGGCCGGAGATAGAAGTTGATCTGATTAGTTGATATGTGACAAGTTGAAAAAGATAGGATCAATAAGCTTGCAGACACTAACAGGTAGAGAGAGCATCATTTAGGAAGGATGCAGTCAGAAGTCAGAGTAATCTTGGTAAATTGAAGAAAATGTAAGAAATGAGTATATAGGAGAATGGTGGTGGGTAGGAAGGTCAACTTTGGGGTCACACTTCCACTTGCTTGTTATATGACCCTGGGCAAGTTCCCTAACCTCTCTAACAGTGAGTTTCCACATCTTCAAAATAGTGACAATAATAGTCCTTACCTCCTATGGCTATTGGGAAATACATCCGAGCTAATCTATGTAATGTGCTGGCGTATAGCTCAATGAAAATCTTAGTTCTTATCATTAGTGTTGATTTTTATTATTACTTTCACTTAGAACTGAAATAGAGGAATAGGAACTACGTGGGTAAATAATTGCTCCTAAGAAAGTATGATCTAAGAGATTCCACTGTGAAGAGAATTAGCAATGTAGATTTAATAAATTCAACCACAAAACTAACATTATTGCAGAGAGAGGAAATCCTTCTAATTCTTTGTGCCCTCATGAGATCCTTAATTGAAAACTCTATTCTTCTCTAAATTCCAAAAACAAAGATTATTATGAAGATAGTTTCGACTGGTGATTTCTTAGCTCTTTTTTTTAGAGCAATCCAAATGAAGATTAATATTTGCATATATCACATTCTCCATGGCAGATTTGATTTAAAGGTGTTGTGTGGGTATGTGTGTGTGGGCAGTAAGGCAAATAGCACCAAAAGCTTTTTGTTTTCGTGGTATTCATAAAAATCAATACGTGGCATAAAAATATTCACTAAGAATTGCTTTTTATGGGCTGTAGCATAGATAAGATAGGCTGCACAGTGATAGACTGAGATGGTTTTAACTTCCACCTCTTTCACTTGTGAAAATATTAGAATGCAAACGAGTGAGTGGCTTTACTATAGGAAGAATCATGAACCTATTCTGTGTTTCTATTTTAAAAGTAAATAATTCACAAACATCGGTGTCATTATTCTTATTAACAAATTACTTGGCACACAGGAGCATCCCGTTGTACACTAGTCTGGTTCGGAGGGAAATCTAGGTGGCCTGCAAAAATGTCAAAATCCCTCTCCCCACTCCACGCATTTAAAATCACTAATAACCCTGTTCAGATGTAAGCACTGTGCGCAGATGATACCAAATATGTAGTTGCTATCTTCTTTGGACAGCAGAATAAAACAAGAAGAAACCCTGTTAGGGATTTAGATCAGCTATGAAAAATCTGCTGACTTCATATCGTTGTTACGCATTGGGCTAGAATTACTGTTTAGGGAAGGCTCATGACAGCTTTTACTCTGTGGGTTTTTAAAGGTAAGAATAATTTTCATGTTTGAGATGCTTTTGATGTGGTTGTAACCAGAATAGAAGTGTCTTACATTATGATTTTTCCTCCAATTGAGTAATTCTGTTGTAATAAGTCAGCGTATGTTGCCATGTAGTCTTAAAACTACCGGAGGATAAAAACATATTATGTAAAACCATCTATAGTATTAAGTCTTCACAGTTCCACTATGTTTAGGATTTAATGGCAACATCGTACACCAGATAATTTCCAGATGACTTAAAGAGAAACTCGATGGAGAAAAACATTTAGTGGAACACATGTTTGACTCCTGGATTGAGAAGTACTTTATAACACTAGAGCCGTGGAAGAAAGCACACACACATAAATTGAAAATTTCGATTACATAAAAATTCAAAATGCTTGTGCCAAGTAAAACTAAGACAAAAGATGGCAAATGACGATTAGGTTAATTATCTCTTATCTAAAGAGCTTAATACAAATCTGTAAGAAGACCATAAAGACTTCCAGTAGAAGTGGGGGAAAAACAGGCAAAGAACATGAGCAGACAGCTCATAGAAAAGGAAATACAGATGGACTGTATGAACCTCTAAATTGTTTAGTCATGCTAGTAAATAGATAGAAATTAAGGCAACAATTAGATAGCATTTTTCATCTGTCAGATTTTCAGAGAGGAGAACAAATGATGGGTAGACAGATACCACAGGTAGGATGTCAGTGGAAGGAGTATAAAGAGAGACAATTTGGCAGCATGTACCATCAGAAGTAGTGTGGTATAATTCTGGAGCATGAACTCTCCAGCCAGATCGCCTTGTATGGATCTCAGCTTTACTGCATATTAGCTGTATGACCCTGGGAGAGTTACTTAACCTCTCTGTGCCTCAGTTTTCCCGTATGTAAAATAGAGATGCTAGAATTGACCAAATAGAATTGTTATAAGGGCTCATTGAGCTAGGATGCATAAGCTGTATATAAGTATACTTTATTGTTGTTGTTATTAATTATCATTGCCTTTATGGACCTCAAGAGGTCCAGTTTCTAGGGCTATATCATCAGGAAATTATTATTCATGTGGACAAAGATTTGCTTATAATGCTGTTCATTTTAGCATACCTTATACAAATTTAAATAGCTTTTTTCCCCAGTGAATTGGGGATTAGCCAAATCATAGTGAATTTATTGTTATTATTATTATCGTGTATTTATGCAGTCATTTCTGTGAAGAAAATTTAATAACATGGAAAATCATTCAAATATATTTTTTCATTTAACATTACTCAACTGTATTTACAGACTTTGTGTGTGCATATTTATGTATGTGTATATTTCATTCTCAGTGGAAATAAGGGTTTAGATTTCATTTCCTATGGAAGACAATGCCTCAAAATCAGTAGTGGTTATCTATCTCTGAATATTCATAGAATTATTACTGTATTAATTTTTCTTGCTTACCAAATCTTACCAAATCTTCTACAATGAGAATGTATTAGTTTTATAACAACAACAAAAATATGATTAAAAACAGCACCGGTAATGGTTTTATTTGAGAGTATAAGGAATCTCTCACAATAACGAACAAGATAATCTTTGCCTCCAGGTGGCACTGCCATTTCCACAGAGAAGTCGAGACTTCTGGGCTGATGGGCATTTGGTTGCCTTATGATCAATGTTTGAGGCATGTGTTCGCCTTGCTTTCCAGACCAGCCCAGGAAGACCTGGGTGGGTGTAGGAGGAAGACGGTGGGGGAAAAGAAGTGGGGGGGCCCTGCACACGCTCCTCAGAATGTCCCTCTGCTTTTTACAGGCTGTGCCTGCTTCTGGATGCTCTGAGATTGTAGAACCATTTGTTGTAACATCTATTAC
This sequence comes from Rhinolophus ferrumequinum, assembly GCF_004115265.2. Lineage (NCBI taxonomy): Eukaryota > Metazoa > Chordata > Mammalia > Chiroptera > Rhinolophidae > Rhinolophus > Rhinolophus ferrumequinum. The sequence goes on along the minus strand of NC_046301.1, from coordinate 20,900,909 downwards.
AACTACTTGAGAGTAAATTAAATTGTTATGTTTATAATTATCTGAATAAGCCAGCATGATGAATAAAGCAGGTTTTTCATAATATGGTTTATTTCCTAAGCTAATAAAGGAACTTAAGAGCTATTAGGAGAGAATAAAAATATTCCATTAAAAAATCCATTATCTTCATATTTATTTCTCCTGTACCTTAATGATCTTTCCTCTTGTTCCACCATGGGGTCCCAGTTGTATCGGGCCTGAAAATCGGACCCCTTTAGTTCCTGTGCTTGTGTATGAATGGTTCTTTCAGGTACTTATACTAGATGGACAATCTTATAATTTTTCTTTTCCTTTCCATTTGTGTGTGTGTGTGTTTAAGTTGTGCTGTTCTCACATAATGATCCTTTAGCTTAATAATATGAAGAAAAGTTAAATGTGAATAAACATGAAGTTGTATTTATTAACTGGTGTTCGATGAATGATTGGAAACTTTGTATGCCTAATAGTTTTTTTCTTTCTTTCTGTTTTTGGTCGGCTAATCTGTTGCAAAATATTTTAAAGATTGACTTTTATATGTAATAGAAATATTTATTGTTTATCAACCCCTAATATTGTTCATAATGGCATGGTTTGGAATTGGTCTGCTTACTAGATGATACATTTATTGAGGTTTTGATGACCATAGAAATAGTGACTTATCCAGATTTATAATTGTTCATCTGTTATTTCTAAGCAATATCTCTTTATAGTAAAAACCAAATTTTTCACGAGGCAAATTAAAGGAAAAATAATTTATACATAAATTTCCTTTCAGAAGTTCTCATGTTTAATGTCAGCACGTATGAGGAATTATCTTCCAAAAGACTTAAATGTATTTAAGTTTGGCCTACTGGTAATAATCATGGGTGTATTTTTTTGAAGGCAGCATAAAGTACAGAATAGGATTACTTAAGGTAGGCAACGGTCGAGGTAGATCAGTTGTCTCCTGGGAAGCTGAATCCCTTGAACCTCAGGCCAAATCATCTGCACGTGGTTTAGGAATTTTCACCTGATGCCTTATTGATCCCTTGCCTTTATTTATTTATTTTTTTAATTACCAAAGACAGTAATAATATTCTTATTTTGCCACCCAGAGTTGACACATGTTAATTTGTCATTTGTTTTAGATCTTTCTTTAAATTAGAGACAAACTATTACAGACGAAGTTCAAGTCCTATTTGGATCTTCACCTTCCTCTCTGTCTTTGCAGAGGCAATCTAAGTCAAGAATGCCACGTGTATTGTCTGCCAATGTTTTATACACACACATACACACACACATTTCACAATTTTATAGAAATGGAATCTTACTGTTCATTGCAAGATATCGGACAGTTTTGAGCTTTATGTGTGATTATGCAGTTAGACCTAGTTCATTCCACTTTAATTGCTTTATAGTATACTGTCACTTATCTGGTTCCCTGTTAATGGGCATTGAACTTGTTTCCAATTTTATTGCTAATAAAAATAGTGCTTCAGAGACCAGTTTTGTAAATGTCCCCTTATAAACCTGAGTGAAAATTTCTCTAGGATATGTAATTAGAAGTAGAATTTTTGGGTAATGGAGAATGTACATATCTTGAATTTTACTAGTTTTGCATCATGCAGGCAGTGTATTTTCATGGCTTTACATTGTCAACAACATGTGAAAGGTACTGGTTTCCTCATACCTTGCTGACACTTTGAATTGTGAGTTGGAAGTAGTGTCTTGTTTGTTGTTTAAATGTGAATCTACTCATTACTAGTGAGGTGGGCCATATTTTCAGGTTTATCACTTGTTCTGCACATTGCTATTCATATTCTGTATACCAAGATTTCTTTTGGCTTTTCATCTGTTGATTGACTTACAAAAGTGATTAATCCATACATTAAACCTTTGGTTATGGGATCTCCTTGTCTATAGCCTGTTCTTTAACCCTGTTATCGTATTCGTTTTCATACAGATCCTTTAAATTTGATGCAAAATTTCGATTTTTCTTACTGAAGGTTTGTACTTTATATGCCTTGCCTAAGAAACCCTTCCCTATCATATATTCACGAAGATGTTTTCCAATATGTACTTTCTGTATCATTTCTGTTGTTCTTTAAGTCTCGAAACTTTTCATGTAGTAATTGATAAAAAAATTTCCTTTCAAAAATGTGGTTACTCTAGGAAATGATGCATTGCCACTACTGTCCCCTAAAATAATCTTGGCAGCAATAGGAATAATTCCCTATGATATTTAAGGCGCTAAGAACAGAAAACTGTTACATACTAACTTACCAAAAGTGACCGCCACTTAGCTCTTTCAAAGCTTTCAATGAATACAAGATAAAACACAGGAGTGAGGGTTGTATTTATTTCTTATTTGATTTTGAGGTTTAGATATTGGTAAAAAATAATATGCTGATGTGGGAAGAAGCAATCGAGGAAATTTCTAGTTTTGATGATCATATTTATTTGGTGTAGATTTAGATCATTATATTAAACATCAGGAAATAAATTAAGTCCACACAGACTGGAAAAGTTCAAATGATACACATTTGTGCTCTGTACTCAGCATAGTTTGAAACCTGAAGATAGGAGCCCTGGGTGATCCTTTGGGGATGATCTGTAATTAAAACATATATATTCACAGTGGTGTGGGCTGGTCAGAGAGGAGGGCTCCGTCACAGGTTAAAAGGCAAATATTACACATTATTAGAAACTATAAGTTAAAAAAAAAGTTCATAAAACTGTAAAGTGTTGGCGGTTCAATGGTTGAGGCTACAGTTGGTATTGCCATTATAAGGCTGTCAGATAAAGCTGTTGTTGTTTTTTTTTTATTCCTAAGAAAGGAAAGAACCGTTTTCACTCTTTCGTCTCTCGCTTCTGCCTCTCTCTTCAATGTAACTTGACAGTAGACAGCACCTGCATTTTATCACTGAAGGGCTAAATCTGAATCCCCAAACTGTGACTCCTTAGCCAAGAAACTAGTTAGAATTGCAGCTTGATAATTTTTTTTTATTTCACTTAAGTGTTCTAACACAGTTCCAGTCTTCTGAAATTTAGCTGATTGGAGCTATACTTTTAGTAACAATAGAAAATAAGTGATTAAACATAAAGGATTCATTGCTTTCTCAGTAGTATGTAAGAATGACATCACTGCACCCACCCCTCCCTGCAAGAAAGACACTAGCCCATTGGCGGATATCACGAGGCTCTGTGCAGCGTGGTCAGCCCACCTTCCGTCTTGCCCATGCCTCAGCCTCAGCTGCCATGTGCTTTCCAAACATTAGTCTCTGTGGCCATCCTAGGAGACAGCTGTGCTGGCTATGTTTTGCTGATGAGCAAAAGGATGCTTGTAAGAGTTAAGTAACTTTTTCTAGATCACATAGTTAACAAATGCTACCGTGTTTCCCCGAAAGTAAGGCTGGGTCTTATATTAATTTTTGCTCCAAAAGGCGCATTAGGGCTTATGTTCAAGAGATGTCATCCTGAAAAATCATGCTAGGGCTTATTTTCTGGTTAGGTCTTATTTTCGGGGAAACATGGTAGAACTGGGCTTACACCCTAGCTCTGTCAGACTCTAAAACTCCTTTTCTTACCGATTGTGTTCTAATTAAAATGAGCAGTGGTTTTATAATTGTATGACTGTGCCTTTGCATGAGTGGATTTTCTTTTCTTTTTTTTTTGCTTGGGCAGGGGTGGAGTAGAAGAGGAAGAGCCATGGGGTTCTTTGTCTTGTTATGTGCCTGCAGAGGAGGCAAGGGGAGGGAAAGAGAATATTTATTTCAGCAACACTGAAGACTCAAGCTTTCTTGTTTAGTAGTTAATCTTAGTGCTTGTCCTGGATATGTATGCAGATGGTACCCTACATAAGTGTCTTGTAATGTGGCATTGTCTGAAGACAACATAAGTAGGACCACACTGTCCAGAAGGTTTGAGGATGAGTTTAAAAAAAAAAAAAAAAGAGGAGGTCGTAGAACTATATCTATCTATCATGTGATGCCATTTGTATAAAAAATTTAAATTTAAAAGCACATAGACTATATCCATTTATTGTTTATATGTGTATGTGTATAGTGGAAGTATAAAAATATGGAATAAAAGTATCAACCACAGTTTAATTAGGGCTTGCCCTTGGTAAAAGAGAGATGTCATCCTTGTCTGTGATATTCTAATTTTATGTTTGAAAAAGATCTGACATGGATTTCATACAATGTTAACATCTTTTAAATCTAGGTGGTCGGTATTTGAGTGTTTTGTTATATGTTTATATTCTTGGTTCTACTTTTCTGTGTTTGAAATTTTCCCGCCCAAATAATTACCTACCACAACAAAAAGTGGTCATAAGCTGGGAGGTTTTGCCACTAATTGTTGTACCCCCAAACAAATATTTTGGAGCCTAGAACTGAGTAATTTCTTTGATTTGTTTGGGCCACTGAAAAAAGGAGAAGCCTGATGCAACCAGCCAAAAGCAGAAGGCATTAAGCTCTTCTTGCCAAAAACTAAACATAGGTGGTTGGTAACTACAATTACGTTTCCCAAATTATGTAAGGTGACATTGAATTGAGAGTTAGAATACTGAATATTTTATGGGGTTTCCTGGTATGATTTGGTTTGATTTATGTCTTTGGTGGCTGTATGTGTTCTGATAGCGATCTATAAAACACATCTTGTCACTACTCCTGGCCAAATGGTGTGTGACATTATTGTGCTCTGTGGACACATCAGTGATAGAAGTACAACCTCAATTATTATAGGCAAGAAAGCCATCTGGATGGCCAGTCTACAAGTACTTACTGCTTGGAGTGACTTTTTTATTTCTTGTCACAGCCTAAGATGTTCAAGTTAACTCACAGAGAGGTAAGAAAAATAATCTCTTTGAGAGACACTGTTCCTTTGAGATGTAGCGAAAGGTCCCCAGCCCTGTCGGTAGGTTCGAAGACACTAGCTTGTATTTTAACTTTATTTCTGTATCTTAAACTTTGATTTAAGCTTCTGCAGTTAAACTCAAATGAGATGTTAACAGTTCCCTGAATAAAGTCGCTATAAATTTGAAGCCCATAAACTCCTGTTATTGCTCAGTTAAGGGGAATATGCTGTTAACTGAGGATTTGACAGACTGGGATTTGTTAGGTATCTTTGGAGGATGGCCTGGTTTCTTGGCGCCTTCTCTGTCCATGGCATCGTTTTGAGAATGAATTTTCACTTACAACTTTATTAAGAGATAATTTAAATACTGTTGTATTTATTGGAAGCACAGGTGACCTGCTTTGGAGTAGTATGGATGAGAAGTAGCCAGTGGGTTTGAAATGAGCTTAGAAAGCAATTTGGTTACTACTTGTATTTCATCATGATTGGGAAATTGACACATGTAAGATTATTAGCGTATTTTCTAAAACTTCAGACGAGGTTTTTGAATGTGACAATGCATAAATTGAAAAACGAATAAACGTAGGTTGCTCTGTAAAGAGTTTTATTTTCTTCTGTTATCATTGAGATAGCCTTTTAAAAGTATGTACCTTAAATTTTAATGTGACTTTTATTTAGTGGTTTTTGTAGAGAACACCATGGTAAAGTTTTTTGTTTTTTTTTTAATGTAAGATAGTTTAAAGGTTGTCATAGACATTGTCATTTAGACTCCTAATATTCCCCTCATGTGCTTAAAGCCTCTATTTTGCATAGGGGGATTTTTAATAAGGAGAAAGTGTGTTTTCCTTAAAGTCATAAGGAAAATCACTGGTAAAAACAGAATTTAAGGCTAAGTTAGTAAATTACTTTACTTGGGACATTTTACCATGAACTTATTTGAGATGCGATAGTTAAAAGGACCACCTAGATTATCAAATAGTTTTACATGAAGTTTAAATACAAATGTGGATCTATTTCAATTTTAATATTATATTTTCAGTTTTCAACATTTTATTGTATAATCTCAATTTACAAAATACAAACCTAGAAATTGACTTCTTGACTTAATGATGAGGGGCAATGTTTTAGATAACTAATTCTTTGGAAAATAACAATAACATTTAAAGTGTACCTAGAAAAGGTCCATCAGAAATGATGGAGTTTTTGTTTCCAAGGTTTGACAGAGACAAAATTGTGATGAATACAGTTAAACAGTAAATCCAGTGGATAAGTACTTGGGACTGTATGACCACTCCTGAACATGGCAACTCATGGGTTATTGAAATTGGGTTCTGAATAGTTCCTGGCTCAATTTGATAAGGAAAAACATGAAAAATGTTTGTTGAGAAAGAAGAGAAAATATAAATGGCTAATAAACATATGAAAAAATGTCTTATCTCAATATAAAAGAAATATAAATTAAGGTAGTAAGAATCTATTGCTTGTTTTCCATATTGATACAATTTTAAAAATAGGTTTTTCTGTTTTTTTCTTTTTTTTTGAATGAGAGAGACACACATACGCTTGTAACTAGAATAGAAACTGGGATGTCTTTTCTGGAAAGCAATTTGGCAATATATTAACAGCCTTGTTTCTTTAACCTTTAACCCAATATCCCCACTTCTAGGAAACGATCCTAAGGGAAAAATGAGAAATGTGGACAAACATTGACAAAGATTCAGGGCAGTGTTAGTAAGACCTACAAAACAACTAATAGGGGAATTATTAAACAAAGTTTGGTATATCCTTATTATTTGGGACTGTATAGCCATAAATATTTTAGATATTTTCTAATATCATTTAAGACAATAGAAAATGAGTGAAACACATACATACACTGAGTGAAAACAGGTATAAAACAATATATATAGCATGATATGTTAATATCAATATCCACATATGCAAGAATATATATTCTTAGATGTATTCATAGATGAAATAGATTCCTGGATGATATGCACGAAATATTAATTTATTTCTCTGGGTGGTGATATTATGAGTGATACTCATTTTTATCCTTAACATTTAGAAAATTCTCTATATTTTCTACAAATAGTCTATTGATTTTTATAAACAGAAAATTAAATAGTTAAAACTTTTGTAAGCAAAGATACTATCTAGCTCTCTTTTTTAACAAAATATTCTTCTTTAGACTGTAAGCTTCTATTATTTGATTATTTCAGCTAAGTATAAATTGTTATGTTTGGTGCTATGGAGTATGAAAAAGTATGGCATGATCTCTGCCTTCCAGGAATATAAAACTTGGTGGGAGAGGCAAGATAAAACTCTATTGAAAAATCCTACAAATAAGTTTTCTGAGCTTTTTGATCCTACCTCTATAGTTACATTAAACAGAGGATGAAAATCTGGTTTATGTTCTTATAACTACCTGATAAATGGCAGTGATTAACACAATTGATAATTTTAATCATTTGTTCTAATTCATTGAGGCCTGATTTGACCCATCTGTGACTTGCTACACCCCAATCCACTCTCCCTTTGTCATGTTTAGATTAAAATTTAAAAAAACATTTACTTGCATATTTTGGGTCCCAAAAAACAATTTACTTGCAGGTGTTGGGTCGCTTCTAGTTCTTACGTGACAGCTATTAAAGGAATCTTTATTTTTTTAGCTAAAGATATTAATTTGGCCACATATTGGGTAGCCTCCTGCTACAGCAAAATAGCAGGAGGAGGGAGGATTCTCTTAAGATTTTTTTTAATCTAAAACTTTCTTGCTTTTTAATTTCCAGGAAAGTATTACCGAGGGCCTTTCACCAAGTTGTTGGAATTCTCTTTCCATCAATTTACTAATGTATATTGTTTAGGAGAAAATACTCTTAATATTAGTGTTCACATTCTAATTGAACACTGTTCCAGTAGTAAATAGTGATAGGGTAAGGATATTGATTTTTTATTGAAATAAGTGTGGCATTTTATTCTACTACACTAATACTTAAATAGTTAAAGGAGCTGCTAACTAAAGTAAACATGGGATGGTGAACTAATTTCTTTAGAAGGATGCGTTCCTAATGAAGTGGGAACTCTGATAGATTTGAGTGATTTACATTCATTTAGATTCATTATGTGCATATGCTTGCAAATTATATTCTACAACTAAGAAAAAAAATAGTCGGCATATTTGGAAGTCGACTGAAATCCTGTCTATCAGTGGTAATTTATGCAGACTTTAACACTGTTTTCTTTGAAGAATAAGCTGTTTAATGAATGGATCAATACAATTTCACGAAAGTAAACCATTCAGTCAAAACTAATTATATGTTTGGGAGGCATGATAAAATCATTTTAATATGGGAAACTACATGAAAAGATATGTTTTTATGTCCTTGTATGTATTTTATGGCTATCGACTCTGATTTTAAGATTTTGTTTAGTTGAATAAAATATAACCAAATGAGCTCTATGTGTAACAGGGTTTTTGTTGTTGTTAGTGGGCCATATTTTTCCTATATTATAGATGTCATCTTTCTAACAGACATTTATAAAGGATTACTGTATAGTGGTGGGAATTGTAATTACGCTGACTTGCATTTGAATACTGTTTCTGGATGGTTGTTAGTATTGTGACCTTGGGAATGTTATTAATTAAGCCTCAGTTTCCCCATTTGTTGGGTAGTTGTGAAGATTAAATGAATAACACACACAAGAGCCCTTAGCTCCATGCCTGGCACTTAGGTAATTGTTAACTTGATGAAAATAGTTGCCATTATTTAATTAAAATACATATTTTTATTAGGTTGTGTTATGTATTTCTTAGACTAAAACATGTCGCTCCAATAATTATGAAACTTGAATTTATATACATCTGAAACTGTCAACTGTCAGATTTCAACACTGAGATATGTACCTATTTTTTGTTTTCCAGACCACGTATCCCGATGATCAAGCTTTTGGGGGAAAAAAAGTTTCCCTTAACAGTTATTTTGTATAATAGTGAAAATCTTACTTTAACTTTCTTAGAGTTTGGTATTTGAAAAATCCTAAATGTCAATATTTAGGATCCCATCAATCAGGATCCTTAGAGTAACGTTTTCGTGGCTTCCCCCTGTCCTTATGACAAACAGCCCAAACTCTTTTACAGGGTCTGAGAGACCCTCCTATGACCCTGACAAATGCTTTTTTTCTCTCTTAACCTTCTCTGTCACAACTTAGCTCTCATTGTGATGAATTTCTTGCCAGTTTTCCGACAGTATATACTCTGATCTGTGGGTGGGTTTCTCTGCCAAGAGCAGTTCTCTTCATATGCCTCCCACCACACCTGCCTTGCCCATGTGTGTCCTGCCTGTCCATACGTCAGGGCTCAGCTTAGACATTCCTCCATCACATAGGCATTCCAAACACTGCGACCTTAAATTCTCCTTCTGTGTATTCTTCTTGCTCTTCATTCTCTATCAACTGTGTACATTATTAGTGTTGTGATTATTAGCACATTACTGTTTTATCATTTTCTATTACTTGTTTAACTGTTCTCCCTTCTAGAATACATGCCCCGTGAGAACAGTGCTGCGTCTCTTTCGCCCACTCTTCTTACAGAGGTTAGTATTCAAATGATGAAATGCCTCAGAGTTGGCAAGTACGTAGTGGCAGGGCCGGAAAGAGCTGCTGGGGGTGTAAGGGGACTCGGTCGGTGCCTGTCAGTTAGCTGTTCCCTCTGCAGGGATGCGCTTAGGTTTCCCCGCGCCTGCCTTTGAGTATGAAGCAGGAACTTAGAGACCTTCGCGAACTTCCCGGGAGAGACTTCACCCTTGTGAAGTGCTTTGTAAATCCAAAGGACTCTCACTTTTTATCAATACGGAACAGTCAAACTTTGCTGAAAATAGGCCAATTCCTCTTAGCAGAGGTAAAACCTAGTTCTGACTCCTTCAAGACCTAGTCGGTAGTTTGTTGGGGTGCAGTTTTGTGGAACTTGGCAACATCCAGAAGTGAAATCCTTCACCAGGAGGATAACATCTTTGCACCTCCGGTATGAATGTGTCTGTAAGAAGAAGTGATGTGGTCCTGAAGGTTGACAGGTACACCTTGAACCTACCTACTCTCCCTTTCCTAGTCCTCCCTACTTGGGGAATATGTGAGAAAATGCATGTGTATAATTGATGAAAGATTTGCAAGATATTTTCACTCTTAAGAGTTGGAGAGAGAAGGCTGATGGCTGTATATAATGGGCTTTATGTAGCCTTTTGGTGGGAATAGTGTGTCGTTCTGTACAGGGACATAATGTATGTCAAATTGTCATTGACATGATTTGTTATTTCCATCTACTGAGTTTTCTTTAAGCAAAATAAGTCTATTTTGGATTTTTGGATGTTATGTGAGCAGAAGACAATTTCTAAAACATTCCCATCTTACTAGAAATTAATCTTCAAGAATATAAAATATTTGAAATGCAACAGTCTACTGATTTGATATCCTGAAATAATTAGCTACAAAATCCAATACATGAATTTGGAACCATTTAATTCCTCACATACATTTTACTTTATAAGCTTAGAAGATTCTGCTGATTATATATGCTTTTATTTCTGGTTATTTTAAGTCAGTTACATTTGATTATAATTTTTTCCTTCAGGTAACATTCTGAGAAGCAAATATTACAAATAAATTGTGAATGTAAATGAAAAACATTACATAAACTTTTCATCATTACTGAAAGTATGCCCCTAAGTATGTATCCTCCTTTTTTATTGTTTTCTTACGCTTTCATATTATGTTTTAAAATCATTTGATCATTTTCCTTGCGAAAAATTCATTAAGATCCATGTATATTAGTTTGAATTTGAATTTCTAGATGAGATGGTAGATCATAAGTGTTAGAAAACAATTCCTTGAAATTAACAGAACATTACATTAGCATCATACTTATGCTTATAGCAGGAGACCTGAAATGTTATCTGTTTGCAGTTTTGTGCACAGTACACAGAGACTTGTCCCCCACCCATCCCCAAACAAAAACAAAAACAAAACAAAGGCTCTGGGAGCCTTGAAATGGTCTTGGGCGAACAACAAAATGTTGGTTATTAAACATTGGTGCACTTAAGTTCCCTATGTCACATTTGAAGTTTATTCAGGAAAAACTTTAAGTGAATTCTAGTCTAAAGACCAATATTATCTAAGGTAAATAATCAGTGAATAATTTACTGTTTTGAAATAGGTATTTTATAGAGTTGTCAGTTATTTTGTGCAAGCGTACTCAGGCTTTAAGCCTGATTAAGAAAATGAAACAAAGACAAATGGGACATGACTTTATTCTTTACAAAGTAGTTCCACGTAGAAAGCATCAGAAGCACCAATTTTTGAAGCATATAAAAGAGAACCTGGAATTTTGGGGCATTTGAAAAACTTCAGAATATATACACCTTCATTGAAAACATAAATTAGTTATCATTGGAAGTACAAAAAAGTGCTAATAATTTTTAGAATCTTGAACTTCTGCACAGATACTTATTTTCTACTCTGTTATTAAGAACATTTAAATTTGCAAATTACTGTGATCAAATGTAGTATAGTAAAATAACCTGTCTTAGTTTTATGGCCTCATATTTCAATCCCTGTCTCGCACTGTATAAAAATGTATTTTCTGAATCATGAGAGTAATTTGTAAAAAATATTCTAAAATAAAATTGAGAAACATTATATAGCGAGGACAGTCATTGAAACCTGCTAGAAGTAGATATTTTCCCCCCAGTCATTAGAAAATAGAACATTTCCCTAAATTTCTGTTTTCTTTTGGGCCCGATCCCCTTCCTTTCAACACTTGAGTACTTTCTGATGGAAGATTTCCTTTTGAAGCCAGGAGGGATTTCGGGTGTAATAGAGATATTATTACTTAGTAAATGGAAAGCAGATCATAATAAAGTATAAAAAATTAAGGGCTGGTGGAATAGAGAGAACTCTTTCTTTTTCCTTTTCAGCATCCAATATATGATTTGGATCTCAAATAGTAATTTATTGAAACATACAATTGAAGCTTTATAGTAATAGGAGAGTGGAAATACAGGGATTTCATATGGTAGACCTTTTTATTTTTGTGATTTCAGTTTTGTGAATTAAACTATTTGGGTAATACTCATTTTATTTCATTTACATTTCTCAAATATTTTTAAAAATCATTTTAAGTGCTTTATTATAGAATGCTTGTTTTAAAAATATGTGTATATGAATATATATACAAATATATGTGTACATATGAAATAATACAGAATTATGTATAGTAAAAAGTTCCCTATTGTTCCCCACTATCCCCTCCCCACCAAAAAAAAAACACCCTCAAAATCAAAGTAGTCACTGTGTGGTGTTTATCCTTTCAGAGATTGTTGTGTTTTTTTTTTATGTATTTACCAAATTACTTGTCTGTCTGCAACTTGCCATTTTTAATTTAATAGTAAATTTTTGATTTATTTCCATGTCAGTTAGGAAAACCATTTAAGCCTGATTTGCTTCCCATGGTGTATATATATATATATACACACACACACACACACACATATATATATATATATATATATATATATATATATATATGTTATATATATGTTTTAATCTTAAAACTTTTAAAGAAATCCAATTAAGGCACTTATTTCTTCATAAAATACATATTTATTGAATGTCATTTGCCACATAAGTACTAGGTATATTGACAGGAAGATTCAGATCCCTGCAAGGACTTATACAGTGATTTTTTTGTGTGTCCTTTCACAAAAATAATATAAATATTGAAGATACTTTCTAACTGCAAATTTAACATATTTTACTAGAGAATTGCAGTGACTGTAAAGTCTTTGCCTCAGTCTCTGAGGTGCTTCACTCCCAGGTAATTCATGTGAATTTTCTGTCTTCCACAAAACCAGAAACTCAGTAACTACCAGCTTATCGATTTTAGTATAATGTACAATATTTCATGGCCAAATAGTTCATGTTCATACATCATTGGTTGCAATACAGATATAGTTTCGAATGATGTGTCCCTTATTAAATATTAGATGGCTTTGCTGTTAAATGCTTTACCTTGATCAATCCTCCCTCTCCCAATGCCAGTTATTCCTAGTTCAGAATAATTACTGAAACATAATTTAGTCTGGCGTTTACTGTTAAGAATTCAAACCTCATAAGGTAGTTGTTGTGTCCACAGGGCTTATTACTGTACTCCTCCGGGTTAAGATGAAAAACCTGCACATCGCTTGACACCGGTGCCCTACTGTGGAACCCGCAGCCTGAAAAGTACGGTGTTAGGTATTAATAAGTAAGGGAATAATAGGTATAGTACATTATGGCATGGTATTCAGTGGATTATTATGTTGCCATTTTAACATAACCATGAAGCTCATCCAAGTATGGCGAATGTTCACTTATATATAAAAGCAGGATAATCTTCTATGTGCTCTGAGTACACGCAGGACATTGCACAAAGACCAGGGACAAGAGTGGGCCGGCTTTTGGGAGGATCCTAAAGTGGTTCTGAATGGATGGCTAACACATAGAGTATGAGCTGGGCAGAGTGGCAAGAAATGACCCTGGAGAGAGAAACAGGAGATGATTTATAGGCTTGTCTGCACCATGCTGCATAAACATTTGTTCTCTTTTCCTGGAATGTCCTTCCCCAGTCTTTTCCTATTCCTGCTTCACCTCTTCTCAGACTGTGGTTCAACATTTAACCTTTTCATAAAAGGCCTTCTCCAGGCACACTCTCTGAACTCCTTGCCCTTATCCACACACACACACACACACACACACACACAAGCATGCGTGTGCGCTTTCACCACTGTGCATATTTCTTTGGTAGCTTATTACAATTGGTGATTGTTGTGAATTTCTTAACTTCTTGTCTCCCTAATAGAATATACACTCCATGTGGGCAGAGATTATCTGTTATATTCATAGATTTATAAGCTGTTATCTGTTAAGCAGTCATTAAATATTTTTTGAATGAATGAATAGGAGTTTAAACATTCACCCCAACATGCTAACTGTGTGGCCATGGGCAAATTATTTAACTTTTTTGAGTTTGTTTGTCTCATTAATTTGGAATACTTACACTTCAGCTTCTTGTCTCAGGTTACATAATGTAAAACAGGTTACATAAGGTGGCTAAAGGTGTAACAGTACATTTTGGTAGCATATCTGAGATTGGCAGCTATGCATATCTGCTGTACGGAGGTGATGTGACTGTCCCACGCCACATAGTGCTTAGGTGGTAGAACCCAAGTGCTTAGGATTAGAACCCAAGACTCTCTGGCTTGAAAAGCTTTCCTATTTTCACTGCACAGGGCTGCCTGAAGTGGGATCACAATAAAAGACCAGGGCTGCCCAAGGGTCAGGGGTGGGGTTGTCCTTCCCCTCTGGGATGCAGAGCCCAGCCTCGTGGTCAGGACAGCCAGTCAAGGACTAAAGGAAGGGGAGTAAGCTGGTCCTTGCTGGCATTTTCCAAATGGGGCCTGGGAGGGAATGTTCAGTGAAAGCTGCTGCTTTGTAACATGGCATATAATCCATGAGGTAAAATGACAAATAGCTGTTCAAACTGTGTATCTCAACAGAGTTCGTGTGGGACATGTTGATACTGGAACTTCTAGAGAACGTTTGTAAATGAGAGTCTATATTTAATATGTAAAACCTATGAATCCTTCAAAAAGAAGCATTCTTAGGTTTCTAAAAGGGAAAAAGAAATGAGCAAAACATCAACTTCTATAAATTGAATTGTCCATTATATACAGAAGTGGGAATTAGAGAGAACCACCTTGCTTTTTGTAGTGTTCTTAAGTGGTAAGGAAACGTTTAGAAAGTTAATGAAAAGATTAAAAATTACTTTAAAATTATTCAAAGTTTATTAGAGTGTATTAAGTTTTCAGCTAATCAGGAGTAAATTTTACTTTATGGAATACATCCCAATGAACTGTTGTGTGATTTCTAAATGAACTAAAAATATCTCTGAGTGCCTGCGGTGTTCTCACAGGAGGTAGTTTGATGGGAAGCTCTTTCCAGGGACCTGCGCATTTTTGTCCCTATGTGATCATTCAGGTTGAAAAATATCAAATTCTTGGTATGAAAGTTGTACTTGTTTTTTATAGTAATGAAACTTTCCACCAACTCAGTTCTGACTATGGAAGAAAATAATCTTTTTTTTTTTTTTTTGCAATTAAATTCAAGTTAGGCTTCAATTATTTTTCTAAAATCTTTGTTAGTGAGAGGTAGTTAGTTATACAACATTGAGGGTAATTTAGATGTATACACTATGGTTGGATATAAATTTTTCTCAAATTGCCTTGAACTTTTAATGGAGAAAATGAAGAAACTTTGCCCCAGGGAAAACACAACCATTTCACGTTTTATTACTCATAAGTACTAACATATGAATTTTGAGTCTCTGTTTATATATGTAATTTATTTTATGTGCTGCTTTATATTTATATGATGTATCGTGAAATATTGCATATGATATGTTCAGTACGACTTCAGTGTTGGGATTGTTCCAGAGAGCTAAGAATTTTGCTTAAAATTCAAGACGGTTCTGTTTTAGACATTTGGAATAGAAGTCCGTCGAAAATAAATTGCCCGTTTTCTTGTCTTCTTAAATAGATTGTATTGAGCCAAAACCTTTCCTCGGTGAATGATCAGACTATGGTCTATTTTCAGCTCCGTGGGAGCTTCGCCACTTTTGTAAGTGTGGTGGTGGCCTGTCCCTAGGATGCCTACTGCTTCAACCTGCTCGGAAGCTCTCTGAGGGCAAGACTGGCATTGCTAATCCCTGGCACCGAGCACATGGCCAGTCATTTCAGTTGAATGAGTGAAACTAGTATGCCAAATAAGGATGTCCTTAGTACCAACTGACACATTTAGTGTACTTACTTTGCCATCAAAGTAAATGACCTCCGACTGCTGTCACTGCTTCCTGTCTTGGGGACTATAATCTTATAATCTTGTCTGTCTTGTAGAGCTCATCCTAAATACCTTCTTTTCTTTGTCGTGAGTTTTGAAGGTTTCACTGTGTAAGGTTCAGTATTATGGACAGTGAGCGCAAATAAACTCTAAGTAAGAGCCTGACTCACTCTCACTGTTCAGGAGCATTTTTGACACATAGATTCAGGATCATCTGCTTTAATCCCAGAAGTCTATGTTTCTTTCTTTTCTTAAGAAATGGGTCTGCGAATGTTGGGATAATCCTTGTGGCACAGTTGTACTTCCACGCGACTCCCTCGTTGCCATACACCGCACCTTGTTGGGGCCTTGAACTGAACCCAAGTTTCCAAAACTTGGGAAGTGAGGACTCACCTGGGTGGCTTATCTCACTGCTGCTCCCTCTTTCCACCAAGTGCTCTAATGGAATGTAACACGTTACGATTACGTTGATATAATAGGTGAATAAACGCCTACCCTGGAGGATTTAGGCGTACATCCCAAACCGTGAGCCACAAGAATAAAATTTCTTTGAAGTCTTATACTTTATCTTAAAAATTAACGCCAATTTAGAATCTATACATAGTCTATTCATTTTAATGTAAAATGGTATTTAAATAGCTAGTAGAAAACCATTGCATTTACAAATACACACACACACACACCCACACACACACTTAAGTATATATTCTTTTTTTATTTTTCAAGTATTACTACCCCTACCACACACATAGTCACATTCATTGTCTATCACTTGGAAAACTTTGAGGATGAGGGACAGGTTTATTGCCAACCCACCAAATACTGGACTATCCCCTGCCCCCCACATACACACACCGTCTGCTCTCAAACTCAACAATTTCTTCTGTAGCTCTTTCTCTCTTCCTTGTGCTTCTGTCATAGGCAGCTTAAGGAAACCAAATTATATTTTCAGCATTATTTCTAGAGCTCTTAGACAGATCAACAAGTTCCTTAGGCACATGTTTATCTTCCAAGTTATCACAGGCAAAAATGTTGTCAGTTATTTCATCACACGGGCTGCTGTTTCTCCAATCTTTAATTGTCTCTGTATTATTATGCCTGTTTCTGTCTGCCGCCCAGTCCTAAAACTGATACCACATGTTTCAAGTTTTTATTAGGGTTTTTGTTGAGTTTTATTAGGGCAGCACTCTACTTTCGGTACAGGTTCTGTATGAGTTTTCTGTTTCTGCTTAGTCAACCTCCCCAAGCTTATTGGCTGAAGCAGTAGCTATATTGCTTAGGACTGCACATTGTGGGTGGGCTTGGCTGGGCAGTTTTCTGGTCTTGGGTGGACCCACTCAGGCAGCTGTGGTCATCTGGTGTCTTGTCTGCCTGAGAGTTCAGTCTGGCCTCGCTCCTGTGTTGGGGGCTATGGTGGTGGGTAGTGGGCAGCCCTTCCTCTCCATGTGGTCTTTCATTATTCAGTCACCTATCCCAGGTCTCCTTACATGGCAGCAGGAGTGTTCAAAGAGGAGAAAGGGGAAAGCTGCAAGGCCCTTGGAGTCTCCAGCTCTGGGACACACACACTGTCATTCTTGCTGTGTTCCACCGGTCAAAATAAGTCACCAGGCCAGGCAGCTTCAAGGGGCGGGGAAATAGTAGACACCATCACTTGATGGAAAGAGCTGAAAAATAGTTTGGCTGTGTTTTTTCCAACTACCACCCCACTATTACTTGCCTTCAGGGTACTGCAGTTGAGAAGCAAAAATGATTCAATGCTGTTGATGTTCTAAACTAAGCATCACAAACTGGCTGCCGGGACGTTAACGTGATCATTAGCATGTTTAAACATTTAACAGTCGAGATCGCACATTAAACTAAATCCTGAATTCTATTTTTTCTTTAACAAAACGGAAGTCCTGGTCATACCAGGCTTGTATCCACAAGGCCCCAAGGAGCTGGAGCTAAGCAGAGGGCCCCTGTGGCCACGGGGTGTCTTTTCCAGTTTGTCACAAGTACCCATGGTTCAAATTACCCACCCAGCTTCCAAGGCATCTCAGCCTGTGACAGCTCCTCATCAACCGGGGCTGTGTGTCAGAATCACCTGTGCAGCTTGTAAAGCTGGAACTCCCAGAGCAGCTCCTAAGACCCTTTGGGTTAGATGCTCTAAGAAGCAGAGTCTGGCCATGTGCAGTTTCACACAGCTTCACAAGTGATTCTAATCTACACCCATCATTATGAACCACTGCCTCAAGATAAGGTTCCCACATATTTGAATAATACTGAGTAATTGAGAAATGGCTGTACTTTGCATTTACTTATTTCTCTTCTGAAAACATGTCATGTGCTTTCGCATTTATTTCATTTTTCCTCATAACTTCTCTGCGAAAAGAGTATGTGATGAAACGAAGATAGGGGAATTAATTTGTGAATTGCTGGGAAATTTAATTTTATCTCTACCTTCTCCATATTTCAAAAAAAAAAATCAGCATTTATTACAGCTCCAGGAATATTCTACTTATAGGAAACTCAAATAGAAACAATACATTTCAGTAATGACTCTTTTACTAGCACCTGAATCTTGACATATTGAAAATTATCTTTATAAAGATGGGAGAGCAATGCCCACATTAACAGCTGCTGATTACGCATAGAAGATACTAGGGAGACAGTACCATTTACCTTGAAATTAAGGCAAAGCCTGAAATTAGGAAAGGAATGAGGAAGCACACAGAATGTATCTTTCTCTTCTATGTATCTCAGAAAGAAGCTTCTTTTGCAATATTTTCTTTTAGTAAAATGCTTATACTTTACAATCACAAAATTGTATACTAACATTTGTGTAGGGTCAGTGCTTATTTGAGAGGTTTTCAACAGAATCATGTTTTAAGGTCAGCCTTTATTTTCCTTGACCTGCCGTCTTAATTCCATTAGCCCAGCCGTCTTCTCTCTGTATGTAGTACAGGTTCACAGAGTAATGAGCGAGTGCTGGTATAGGTCCTGGGGACACCAGTCAGACATGTCTGCCTTCAGTGACCACAGTGGCAGCTGGAAGTTATCGTGCTTTGTAAATTCACGAAGAGAGGAGTTCCTGGTGGCTAGCTGCTCCAGAAGTCAGTGGGAGAAACACAATTTAAGTCTTGCTTATAGCAACCATTTCAGCAACACATTAATTCCCTAGAATGATTTCTGTGAAGTCTGAACCTTAAAAGGGGATAAGCACGTTATTATCTTTCCTATTTCATACTTTAAGGTATTCATAGAAAATTGAATTGATAATACGATCGGAAAAGAGTTATGAAGCAGTTTCTTTAATATTTCTACCCAGGTCTATCTCTTTTGATTCAAGTTTCTCTATTAATATGTGGTAAACGTATCTTATTTGTCCTGTCAGATCTTTGAAACTGTTCTACATTCAGCATATTTGGCTGACCAGAGTCTTTTCAGGCCTTAGAAATATTGCCCTGGTTTTCAAGTACAGAACTCCCTGTTTAAACCAAATACCTGGTCATAGTATTAATTTTGTATTTAGAAAATTATTCACTCTCTGGAGGTACATAAATGTCTTAGGCTTTCCCAAAGGTTTTCTACTGTTAATTATGATGGCTTATTATATACAGATTTTTCACATAGTCTCTAGCAAAGGAGACATTTGACTTTTCATTTAAGTACTACACATATTACTTATTAGTATGTGGTTTATCAACTTCCTGCTAAATTTGGATCAGGGCCATGGAATTCTCTCATCTCTTTGGAGAGAAGTCTGCTGTACTTGTACCAACTATTCAGTGCATGGACAAGGTTAAATATAATAGTCAAGGCCAAAGACAATATTTGTATGAATTATACAATATGCTATTAAAAGATTTTCTAAAATTAAGGAAACCTTGATTTTTTTCCTTACATATTATTATAGCTGTCCTTAAATATTTAACTCCCCAATTGTAAATCAAAGTAAGAAGAACAGAAAACCATTTGTGTTAGCTATTTCATGCATTGTTACATGTGGTGGTTTTGTGAAATAGAGTTTATAAGCCTTGGGATCTAATAAGAGGCTGAAGCCTGTTTGGTTTATAAATATGTGTGGGATATTATTTAGGTCTTCAGAAATAAAAGCAGAGAATCATTTCCTTATGTTATCAGTTCCTCTATGGGAAAGCATATTAAAATGTAGAAAATATAATAGTATATAATTTAGCAACATAATATACAATGTGGGTTGAGAGACAATTACAGTGTTTTATTTCCCTATATTTTCCATTTTAACTGAATGCATTTTAGCAACAATTGGTTTCTGGCTGTAACATTATGTTAGCTGTTTCATAAAGCTTTATAGCAAATTACTGTGGTGTACCAGATAAAATAAATTCCTGACTTCACTCTTAAAAGTTATATTATAAGCAGGCATAAATTTTTACTTTTATAGGTAAGCATGTATTTTACAACATTGTTTTATTTTTTTGTGTGTGTGTTGCTGTCAAAATCTTTGTTCAGGGTTGTGGTTTTAACATTATTTTAGTGTTTTCCTCTGTAATTCAAGTTTCCTTTTATGCAACAAATCCAACATCTTCTTATTTGGTTCATAGTAAGCTGATATATACAGTACTGAATTCTGGGGTCACACATCACCCAGTAAACTGCATCGACTTGAATAGGACCTTGTTGTGTCTTCCATTCACACAGAGTCTGTAGTGTACTGTCTCCCCAGACAATCCTACCTGTCCTCCTTTCAGGTCATTCTGGCCCTACTCTTTTGACCCTTCTGAATACCCTTCCTGCCACTTTCCCCAAAACATTTGAATTCTTCCTACAGTCTGATACTTCTTACCTAACCCCAAATCCCATTTGGTCACGTTTTCATTTGAGAATGTTCTAATTCCACCCCAAGATGTTTTTTTTTTTTTCTCTCCCATACTAAAAAGACTAGGAAATAATAAAACAAACTAACAAACATTCATGCATTTGCCTCTCTGATTTCACTGTTGGCTTCTTTTTTTAGAGCAGTTTTAGATTCGCAGCAAAATTAAGAGGAAGATACAGAGATTTCCCATATACCCTTTGCCCCCATACATAATGCCCCACACATTCATTATCTTCCCCATATCCACAGCTCTCACCAGAGTGTGCATTTGTTTCCAAGGATGAGCCTGCAGTGGCACACCATTACTACCCAATGTCCACGGTTTACTCTTGGTGTGGTCATCTATGGGTTTGTAGAAACATGTAATGACATGTATTTACTATTATAGTATCATACAGAGGATTGCCATTGCCCCAAAAGTCCTCTTTCTCTGCATATTCATCCTTCCCCCACCTCTATAAACCCCTGGAAACCGCTGATGTTTTTACCGTCTCTATAGTTTTGCCTTTTCTAGAATTCCACAGAGTTGGATTCATCTAGTCTGTAGCCTTTGCAGATTGGTTCCCTTCACTTAGTGATAAGTATTTACGGTCCCTCCTCATAGCTCATTTCTGTTTATTGCTGAATCATGTTCCATTGTCCTGAGGTGCCATGGTGGATCCATCCACCTACTGAAGCATATCTTGTTTGCTCAAGTTTTGACAGTTATGAGCAAAGCTGCTTTAAACATCTGAGGTTTTTGTGTGGACATGCACGTTCAGTTTAGTTGGATAAAGACTAAAGGTCGTGATTGCTGGATCATATGCTAAGCGTAGTTTCGTTTTGTAAGAAGCTGCCAACTGTCTTCCACGGTGACTGTACCGTGTTGCATTCTCACCAGCAATGAATCCGAGTTCCTGTGGTCGCTCCACAGCCTCCCCAGATGTGAAGGTGTCAGTGTTCTGGAGCTTAGCCATCCTGATAGGCGTGTAGTGGGCTCTCATTGTTTTAAGTTGCGTTTCCCTGATGACACACAATGCGGAGGTGACATTTGTTCAATGATATAATTATTTGGTTTAGAATTTAAGTTTCTTCATTCATATTGAATATAAATTTGAAAACCAGTTTGTCAGCATAGGTTCTTAGCCTCAGCAATAGCCATTATCCTTTTCGGTTTTTTGTCCTTGATGCTCTGTTATAGCTGGTCCCCCAAGCTTGCCTCTCTGTTTATTTAAATGAAATAATGCACATATAAGACTTGATTATCTCAGAGTAATCACTATGAAATGCACAGAAGATGCAGGATATATTTCTGTTGGTCCAAGAAAGTACTTTTTTGTACAGTTTAGTTTCTTAATTCTTATCTATATAGATTGTCCTATTACAAGTTAAACTGGCACCTTCTCTGAATGAGGACTTTTTTCTGTTTTTATGAAGAGAAAATGGCCTCATATTTCACAAAAGGTAAACTAGGAGATAATATGAGGAAAGAAAAGAGCAAAGGACAGGAAGACTTCTAAAACTATAAAACAATGTATTTTAAAAATATACTGTAAAGATGAGAGACAGGTAAATTTACCAAATCGATATTCTGAAAATAGTGCATTTCCATGTACATCTCTTACCTGTTGACTCCTACTGCTGAACCAGCTTGTAACCCTACACTATAGAATCATGAAAAAACACCTGCCATCCTTTTCATACACAGGGACACCAGGTTCTCTGGGCAGGGAGCCCTTTTCTATGTGGGGCTGTGCTCTTTCTGCAAGATCTGGCCAGGCCCCTCGCTGCTGCTAATTGCAAGTTGGATTGCTCTCAAAGCCTGGGGTGTGGCTGAGAGAGGCTCTCCTGAGTCTTAGGAAGACCATGGGTAATGCTTTGGTAGAGGAAAGTGGAAATCTGAAATGAAAGACAGACGTCGACACTGCACATTGAATCAATTGACGTCTAACATATGTCTTGAAAATACTGACAACTTGATTGTGATCTGTTAACTAAGCAAATGTTTCTTGTAAGCCAGCATGCTGTAGGGTGGCCTGCAGAGGCAGTGTGTATGGGCACACATGTCCCTTTCCAACCTGCTAGCTATGGATATGAGTATATGCCACCCAGGCCCCCTGACTTAGGTTGGCTGATCTGCTCGGGGGCCAGAGAAACTCCACTTTCTCATCTGGATGTTCTATAAACCCCAGGTCTAAAGAATGCCTCTCAGTTGGCAGCCATCCCTACTAGCTATTACCCCTTTATTAGTATTTGGCAGGACTGACTAAATGATAAGCATTTTTAAGAAATAGGTTTGTTTAGTTCCAAATAAATGACTGCTTAATGTTCTACTTATATCTAAGCATTTTGTCATCTTCTGTCTGGTTTTATATGTTGAGATTGGTGTTGACGGTTGATACATTTTTATGTGAAGTTGTGATGTGATATAAATATACCTTTCGAAGAGTAAAATTTGTGCAATTTTAAAACTTACAAGAGTGACTATCTAAGGCTGATGCAGTCTCACAATACTTTATCGTTTCGTCCTGACATACTGGATTTTTATTTACTTGCCTAATATTCAGAAAAAAATAAAGAAAACTACTGTAGCATAGAAGTTATTTTATGAAACCATTTTCTCATTTCAGCTTATTAGAATTTGCAAATGAGACAAGAATAAAAATGAATGTGTCTAGCAGAGGTAGAAGCAGTTTTGATTTCATGGGTAGTCTCTTAGCAGTGAACCTGGACATAGAAATGGCTTATCAGAAATACTGTGTGGATGGCAGCGTTTTCAGTGATGTATTCATATTCTGACTATGTTTCTGGCAAAAAAGCATTTAGTAGGAGATGACTAATCCATTGCCTAGATATTCTTTGTAGCACCTGTAAAATACTACTTGCCCTAAATTGCAGAATTAAGATAGTGAGATTATTAGCTATGTAGAATAAAATAATCCTTCTGAGAAAACAACGTACGTCCCGTTCATGGAGGAGATGTCACTGTCACTTTTAATTCTTAGGGATTACCACAAATGACAGAATTTACTTCGACTTTTTTCGAGACACAACCGTTTTTAGAACTTGATGCATTCAGATGACTGATTTTTACAGTGGGATATAGTGATACTTCTTCTCAGTGCCAGGTCCCTCTCCCCCACAGAGCAGTGGTGTCACATGTTCAAATAAGTTAAGTGTTCAGTCAGTGGTTGGTCTAAACATGGCATCAAAAACAAAACCAAACCAAAAATGAAGTATACAACTGAAAATGTACGATTGTGACTTTCTTTCTCTTTTTTTGTTCACGGTGACATCCATTGACACCTGATATATAAATCAGTAATGATTTCAGCTGTATATAACAGAAAACTCAAGCCACGGCGGCTTAATCAAATCGGGGTCTCTTTTTCTCCAGTCTAGCAGAAGGCAGCCCGGGGCAGGTAGGTAGCTTGACATCATCAGACTGAGGAGCTCTCTGACGTTATGTTCCCCCTGCTTTTGGTAGTCCAGCTTTCAGCCTCGTGCTGGTTGCCTCATGATGACAAAGTGGTTGCTGCATCTCCAGGATCCTCCTAGAAGCAAAGAAGGTTTTGAAAGAGCAAAAGGCTTAAACCAGTTAAATCTCCCTTTTAAAGTGCTTTCCTGGAAGCTCCAACTGGTGGCTTCTTCTGCTTGTATCTCAATGGTCCGACCTAGGTCTCCTTGCCACCTATAGCTGAACCAAAGATTGGATATGTAGTTTCTTAGCTGAGAACTGCTGCTCAGCACAAATTGGGTTGTGTCGCTAAGAAAAAAAGGAGAGTAGACTAGACTACACAAGTAGGAGGGTTCACCAGCCCTGGGCAGACATTGCCATAGTAGTGAGACCAAGACAAAGCCCAAGAAATTGGCATTATGTGATAGTACTACAATTTTTACCAGTGATTTAGGGACAAGACAAAGCTCTTAGAAACAATAGAGTTAAAAGAGACAGTAGAGTAAAAATAAGTTAATATTCTACAGTCCTTTCTTGTGAAATTGACCACGGGGAGTTCTCAACTTACAACTTACAACAATTTGTAGTGTAATATACATGATACAGGCCCGGCCCTGTATCTGGAGATGTCTGACTTTGTTCTGCTGAACAGACCTCTTCCATCTTCTTGACATAAGGGATTCCACCCTTTATCTCTAAAATAAAGGAATTAAACTATTCAGTGTGACCCCTCCAAAGTAAAAGACTTGATTATCTGAATCTGGAGTTTACAATTTATGCAGTTTGACTCCAAATGTAGCTTGCTTTTCCATCACCACATGTGAAGTTGATTAGGGATATATAGCATTTGTGGTTTTGTGTATGAACAGTTACCATCAGGTTACTTGTTAAGGCTTTAGTTTGTATGGAAAGCTAAAGTATGCTGCTTTTCAGGAACTTCACCCCTTCAAGATTCATCTGTGGCTTGGACCTGTGACCACACAAGGGAGTGGCTCTGTGAATCCTAGTGTGACAGTCAGTCTCTCTTTTTTGGACTCCCCTGTTCCGGAGCTGTGGAGAGAGGGGAGGTGCTCCTTTGGGTAGCTTCAGGCTTGCAAGCAGCAGGCAGCATTCCTGTTTGTGTGGGCATTCCAGTGCAGAGCTGCACCCAGCTCCCTCCATACCTCTGGCCACTCCTCCAGAAGAGAGCACCTTTGGTACTCCCTGGTATCTGAAATAGGCAGACGAGTAAACCGATGACAGTAGCTACATGTCTTTAGAGGCAAAGTGTTCCAGAAAGCAACTCAAGGAGACCCCGGTGGCATAAGGATGTGAGCCACATGGAGGTTTTAGCAATGAACTCGCAATGCTTCTGTCAGCCTTTGAGGCTGCAGGTTATGGACACTGAGAAGAGAACAGGGTGTATGCAGAATGCAGGTGGAGTGGGAGGGGTGCCTGCAGCTGAGATGGAGAAGGAGCGTCCCTGTGGGGAGTCTTCTCAGATGTTTTAGGATTTAAGATGATGAAAGAGTGTTGTCTGTCTGTCTTTTCTCTCTCCCTCTCTTCCTCTGTTTCCCCGTCTCTTTCTGGCTTTCATTTAGTATTTTATTCTAAACAAATACTTTTTTTTTTGTTTTCAGTTGAAAATGGTGTATAGAAATTTTGGTCTCTTAAGGCATTTGCCCTTGAATGAGAAAAAAAAAAATTCAGATAGAAATCTGAGCAACCTGAGGTTTCTGTATGGAATATAAGAAGAGTTTGCAATGAATAATTAAACGCGTTATAGCTAATAAAATATACAGCACACTGCTTCAAGCTAAAACATTCTAACTCTGCCTTAGGGATGCGTGCTTTTCATTATTTTTTAATTGTTGCCAGCATTGACCTTGACGGTCTTTTCTGGCAGTTAATTTGTTATGGTAAGAATGAGATCACTAAGCATTTTAGCACAAGCCGCATGATGCGTAGAGTTGCTTCCTATTATATAATGGTGATGTGATAAGTCTGTTTTCCTGGGAATGTGTTCTTTCATTTAGGTGGTAGCTTATCTGTCAGATCCTGTCTTTGGCCGTCTCAGTGTTGCTGTCCTGTGGGAGGATCTCCGTGGTGGTGACGCAGGTCCCTGAATCCATGTCGTATCTGTACTTATATGCTCGCTAACCTCTGAAGGCCCCGGGGACACCAAAGGACTGTTCTTCCATTTTGATAAAATAGACCTGGGATGATCTAAGCTCGCCTTTCCACCCTCAGGAAAATGGCATCCTGGGAGATCATTCTTCTATGAATAGAGTTGTACGGATTGGCCTGTATGGCCTTCCTTGCTATATAGTCTTCCTGTGCAGGTACTAGAGGACCTCAAATTCCAGAGTGGTCACCAGTATGCCTTGTTACCAGTATTTCTACAATGGGTTTTGAAAAGAAACAGTAAAATCCAATGAAATGTGTTACTAATTCCCCGTGCTCTATTTGCATGGCACCTTACAAAGAACAGATAATACAACATTGTGGCTAGAGAATTGGTGTAAGCATAGGAAAAATCTATAGTTTTCATCAGAAAAAACCTGTTGTATTCAATCCAGGAATTGAATTTACCAAGTATATGTAGTTTCTTGTTTGTTTAGAATATATACTGAATTTTAAACTTGAGTAATAAGCTTAGCACCACGTGGTATTGACGTGCATAATATTAGTAGGTCTTATGTATACTATTTGAATGTAAAAAACTCATTCAGTTGGCTGGGCCATATGGGATATTTCTTTGTCAGTGACAGAAAAATAATTGCTAATATAATTCTCGTGATACTTTCTCACTGACAAAGAAAATCTGGTTTGCTTTTAAATATAAAGATTTATACTACATATGAAACATATTTAACAATAAGAAATGAAATAGCTACCAAGTATTCACATATTGATGTGGAAATTTTTAACTTCTTTTATTACATGTAGAAAATATTTATTTTTACATTTTAAACATTTTTGGTAATGGAAAACATGAAATATTTGTCATATATGATCATTTGAATTCTATTTTGAATATATAGACCAATGGATGCCAAGTGTGGTCTGCATAAAATGTATTGTTTTTCCTTCCCAGAAATTTCCAATGAATCTTGGTTCTTAAAAAAACAGCAAAAACCCCTATCATTTTACTAAGTGGGTAGTTCCTTATTGCTGTCATTTGGCTTTAAAAGATACTCACTTATATAGATCCTGTGAAGTCAAACTATGTCCTTGGATTGCGGGGTTAAACTTGTAAATTTAGGCCCTTTGCACTGGTGATGTTAGTTTACATTTTGATATGGTAAATTTCTAGTTAACAGCTGTTGTTTAACATTTATAAAACTTCATAAAATTGTGGCAAAGCTGTCATGTTTAATTTCAGATGCATTCAAAATATAGAATACCCATAATTGTTAACCAAAAGCAAAAGTGTGAAATTGTTCTAAAAGAAAAATATACTGGATTTCTAGGCTGCTACAGACTGAAGCCTAAGCAAAATGTAACTGAATTGTCTCGATTTACATGAAGGTAAAATGTAAAATGCCTCTTAGTACAGTAGATTTATCTACATCCTCATTGCCAAAAACTTGGTTTCTCAGCTCAGAAAGGAAAAAGCTGGAAAATCATTGAAAATTGCTGCTTTAGTTCACAGTATTATAGCCACGTTTTACGCAGTAGAACAAAACAGGCAGAGTGAAAATATTTCGTGCTACCCTACAATGTTACCATATGCATTAAAATAATCAGGTTGTGAATATTTTAACTCGTGTCACAGTTTAGGGGATATACTGAGTATGTTTACTTGTCTAATTTATGGGCTTTGTAATTTACACTTTGGGTAAATTATATCTTCATCATGTGGTTACAAATTGGATTGAAAATAGTGTTTCTGAGGACATGTAGACTTGAGCCATTTACATTTTTTAAAGAATGTGAGGAGCAGTTCTTTTCTGTTTCGTTGCTTTATGTACAATTTTACTTTATTTATAAGATCCTAACTATACATATTCTTTTAATATTACTTAGAGTGTCTTTTACTTCACTCTTTTCTCCCAAACATATCACTTGGTTGGCAGTAAGAAGTGAATCACCTATAAATAACATTGTAAAAACGCGACTAAATTGATTACTGCCATTAATAGCATATTTTTTTAAAGAAATGGTGTTGCAAATTAGACTATAACATCCTATTTAATAGCCTATTTAATGTATACTGTCATGAAATTATAGACATTAATTTTATGTGCTATAAATACATGATAATTGCATCTATGGTAGGTGGCAGTGTTGAGGAAAAAGAAGACTGAAGAAAAGAAAATTCCAGACAGGGAAAGTTGCATTAACAAATGTATAGAGTCTGGAAGTACATAGTATATTGGCGAGGAGTGGAGAGGTGGGGGAGATGGGGGCGGTTAGTGTTTAGAACATACACAAAAAAATGTGACTAGAGCTCACTAAATGTGTTTGGTACTTTCAGTGGATAAAGTACGGTATCATTACTGCATGATAAAGCGAGCAAGTCAGGAATGAGTTAGAATGACGCTAGTCTGAAGGAGTTAACTGTTGCCACCTGCAGCACTTTGAGCTTTTGATTCCTTCTTTTATGTTTTGAAAAATAGGAACATTTTGATTGAATTTTCCATGTTTTAAACATCAGTTTCTATACTAACTTTTCTTCTACAGAGGTCTTCCATGTCATGTAAATGGACAGTAATGTATTTTGTAATGGGAGAAAGTATACTTTCTAGAGCTCAATAATAAAAGGGTTCTGAATCTGATTTAATGTCTTATTTTGGTCTAGCTAATAGAAAGATCATAGAAGTAAGTTTTAAAGCAATTAAAACATTTTAACAAATAATGAAACTTACAATGATTGTTTAATCAATACATTTTTCTAGAGAAATAATAAATGGCATTTGAGTAACAGGGCTAGCTTACTCACCACCATGTACTATTTTGCTATAAAATACTGAATTGCTTTTTCCAAACTTTATTCTTATTGTAATATTCCTTTGATCAACCATTTTTACTCAAGAGGGACAAAGTGTGAGTGTATTATCGGTATATAAATGTATAAAATTATATATATCAGTGTATGTAATTTTTAAAGATTTCCTTTTGATTATCTTCCAATAGTTTTCTTTTTCACAAAATAAATACTTTTTGACCTTATGTAAGTCTGTTAGATCTAACATGAAGAGAAAACATTACAGAAGAATTTA
The DNA here is from genome assembly GCF_004115265.2 of Rhinolophus ferrumequinum. Classification (NCBI taxonomy): domain Eukaryota; kingdom Metazoa; phylum Chordata; class Mammalia; order Chiroptera; family Rhinolophidae; genus Rhinolophus; species Rhinolophus ferrumequinum. Next base: position 20,871,649 of record NC_046301.1, on the reverse strand, counting down.
AGAAAAAATGAATTCATCATTGTTGTTACAGCACTTGTTAGATCAACCTAAACAGTATGGAAAAACTGTTACTCTAAAGGTCTGTGTGCTGAAAATATGCTCAACATCATTAGTGATGAGGGAAATGCAAGTCAAGACCGCAGTGAGATACTACTTCATGCCCTCTAAGATGCCTGTCATCAAACAGACAATAACAAGTGTTGGTGAGGACGTGGTAAAATTGGAACTCCCATGCATTATTGATATGAGTGTAAAATGGTACAACTGCTTTGGATAATAGTCTGGAGCTTCCTCAAAAGGTTAAACATAGAATTACTATAGACCCAGCAATTCCAAGAGACTGAAAATGCATGTTCCCAGAAACACCTGTACACAAATGGTCATAGAAGCGTTATTTCATCATAGCCAAAAGTCAACCTAAATGTCCACCAACTGAGGAATGGATAAGCAAAATGTGGTGTATCCATATATTGGAATATCATTGAACCATTAAAAGGAGTGAAGTACTGATATGTGTTACAACATACTGTATGAGACTTGAAAACGTTATGTACAATGAAAGAGGCCAGACACAAAAGGCCACATATTATCTGATACCATTTCTTTGAAGTGTCCAGACTAGGCAAATCCATAGACCTAAAATGTAAGTTAGTGGTTCTCAGGGACTGGAGACAGGGGGAAATGGGGAGTAACTGCTAAGGGGTACAGAATTTCTTTTGGGGGTGATAAAATATTTTGGAATGAGATAGAGGTGATAGCTGCACAACTGTAAATATACTAAAAATCACTGAATTGCACACTTTACAAACATTGAATTGTATGGTATATGAATTAATATCTCAATTAAAAAAAAACAGAAAGAAAAAAGTCTGTGTGCATGTGTAGTACCAGTGGCACTGTATTTACCCCAAATCACTAAATTTTAAAAAGATACCTAACATTTTTGTAGGCCTTTTTGAATAAAATGAAAATCATTGAAATCTATTTTTATGAAATTTTTGATTTAATCCTTAATTTCAGTTTCCCAAATTAGGTGAAAATAGAGGATTAGTTGGTATTAAAGTGTATTCATAGTGAAATATGGACTTAATAAGGGAGCGTCTGTGAGGAAGAACGAGTACAGAGGCCAGGTTTAATGTTACTCTGCTTCTTAATATTCCTTAAGCTTTCGAAATAGATTTTTCCAATTTTTCTTTGAATCCTTCACCACATCTCATCTTTCTCTTTATCACTGACATAATTAGGAAGCTGAAGTTGCTTATTTCGTAGATAATATGGGAGAATACTACAAAATTTTGTTTTTCTCTTATTTCAAAAATTGGCCTGTTCATCTCTTCTCAAGTCTTCTTCTGAATAAAAGCTCAAATTGTTTGTTACAAAGTGAGGGTTTCTTAGACCCCTTTGAAAATCCCACATCGAGATTCTCCTGGCTCCTTACTGATTGAAGCTTCTCTAGGACCTCATTTCTCAAAGCAGAGACGGCCAGGCTGGTCAGTGGGGACTGTTGGAGGGATGGTGAGCTTGCTGTCCACTGTTTGGCTCCACACTGCCCATTCGGATACCTCAGCTGGAGACCTTTTTTCCTCGTGTGGAGGTGGGGAGGATGTGTATCCCTGCCTGGATTCCCTGATCAATTCCTAGCTGCCTCCATTTGAGAATTGCTGGCATAAAGAATATTTGATTTTACATCCTTAACTTGACTTTTTAAATAAAAATGATTTAAAAATAATATACATACTCTGTAAGAGCTATCTAGATTTTCCAGTAGGGTTTAATTTAGACACATAGTTAAATTAGGAGGTACAGTTTAAATCCTAATCCTTTTCATGAGATGCTCAACTTCTCTCTAGTATTGTTTTCCAGCTTTTTCATCTTCATATACTATATTGTACTGTGGATTCCTTTGTAACTTGCTTTGTTTATTCACCGTCCCCCTTTTTTTAAGGTATTTGCTGGTACAGGATTGATTCAGTGAATCTATTCTCATTGCTATGTACTGTTTTATTATATGAATACAATTTGTTTCCTTTACTACTGATGAAAATTCTTGGTAATTTTTCTTTATTCCAAACCACAGTGCAATGAATGAGTTTACATGTTTCCTTGTACAATTCACAACAATTTTCTGGGTATATTCGTATCAGTGAAATCAACAGGACATGAGTATGCATATCTTCATTTTTTTCTTCTATTTGTTGCCAAGTTTTCTGCAATTATACTCAGCAGTGTATCAGACTTCTTGTCTCAACCAACACTGTTATGAATGAGTTTAAAGTTTTTTGCTACTCAGATGGTATGAATGTTTACTTATTGTTGACTTCAGTTACTTTTCTCTTTCTAAAGAGGCCCCTAAGCAACCAGTTTGGAGAGCAATGGAATCTTCTAGCCGCATATTCATTATGATTTCTCTAACTACCTCCATGGCCGATGAGAAGGACCCAGTGGTTGCACAGAGTAGAATATTTGAGGAGGTCCCTCTGGATGTCAGTCTACATAGCCCTCCATGTCTGATGTGTCTTTCACCCAAGTCCATGTAACCCCTTCGATTGGCACTAAGGTTTCCACGCCTGGCCTGCATGGTCCTGCGTTCATGCCACACCCCCTTCCTTTCTCAGGTCCTGCAGTCTTCTGAGCCCTGGGAGACTATAGTCATTGCCTGTAGCCGAGGAAAAGTTCCCTCCCCACAAGGAAGGAAACAAAACAAAACAATGGAAATAGAACAAAAATAAAATCTCAATAAAATACCCTGCAATAAAATACCCTGACACGTCTAGGTGATTACTTAGTTCCTCAGACTCTCCTGAGAAGCTTCTTCCAGGCTATAAGAGTTTACAAACGCCTTCTGAATGTCTAATGCAACAGCTAATATAATAATTATTAATAGTTAGGGCACTCCCTCAAAACCTTTTCATGTAATTCCCAGTTTTTGGTTGCTTTGCTTCTCCCATATGTGTCTGCTCTTCCCTTCCTTTTTCTCTTTTTCATATTCTTTCCAGCTGCTGGTGTTCCTTCCGTCCCTGGCAGCCCTTTTTCTCCTTGTGCGACAGTGTCTATGTTTTGATGAAACTCTCTTCACTGTCCCCGCACCCTTGGGGAGAGCTTCACGATAGTCAAGAACATGTACATATTCTTTAGTAAACCCCATCATTTGCTGCTAAAAACAGCAAAAGTGCTCTTCTCCCTGATACCCACAGGCCAGGTCCCTCCTGCCAGGCAGGTGTGGAGTTCAAGTTCACCTCCCCAAACACCTTTTCTGACTCCTTATAAAAATTTTATAATCTTTTTCCTGCCCCACTGAGTCATATCCTCATTTCTTCTTTATTGTTTTATCCTTAGCATTTTCACTGTCTAATAGTCGATATATTATACTTATTTACCTTTCTTTTGTCTTCCTTCTTCACTAGAACAAAACATCAATGAGAAAACTAAAAGTTAAATTAGAGATGTCCATCACCTTGGTATTTAAGATATTTTTTTTTTGACCCAAGAAAATTGTAACCCCAGGTATATATGAGAAAATAGAAATTTCAGTATTTTTAACTTTAATGTATATCCTATTTGAGCATAGTTTCAAAAGAAATATCACTGAGGGAAGAGTTTTTGTTCTCGATTTGAATATATTGGTCGTAAAACTGGAACTGTAAATTTTTCTTTATTTCTGGAAACAAACTAGGAATGTACCATATTAAAATAGTAATTGGGTCCCTAATATAATTTCCTGATGGTATTCAGTCCATTTCTGTGCTAAATATATCTAATAATATAATGGAAGTAATGTACATTAAATCTCACTACGAAAACTGCAGTTAAGGCCCTTGTTTCTGGTTTAGCTGTTCTTGGAAGACAGAATTACCTCTATTGCTAAACATCATGTGCTTTTACGCTTTTGAAATGTAAAAGTTCAAACAAAATTAATAGATACGTTGTAGTTTTAGAAGGAAAATCAATGTTATGTAAAGTTTAAGCTCAAACTCGTAGAGCAGCAAGCTTGCTCTTGCCCTTTTTATAGACTCTTTTGACCGTAGTTTGAGAGTCATTGAGGAGAGAGAGCTGTAAAAAGGAAAGGGTCTGTTGCATGTGGGCCTACATTCCTTCTCTCTACAATATTTGAAACACACAAAACCAGCAGCACTACACTGAGTCCTTTGTTCTTCCTGTTGGGCAAAACACTAGATAGCTTACTGTAAATATGGCCAGCCGCCAAGCTGTGGCGCAGATTCTTTTTTATAAATACTGTAAACTGGCACGGGCTCAAGAATTACAGTTTTTCCTTTTATTTACTTTCTCCTTCTACACCGAGGAGTTTTATCTATCATAAATAGAAAACAGTTGTTGTGGTCGGGGGAAAGAAATGCCCACACAGTGTTTTTGTTTTGTTTTGTTTTTTTTCCCTGTCTTACTCTTAGCCTTGGGTCTATTTCTGATGAAATAAACAGAATAACTTCATTACTGTTAAATTTTAAAAGAATAATGTCTTCTCCTGACAAAGGAAAAGCACTTGAGTAAAACAGTGTGAATTGAGTTGAATTCAGAACACTTAATACCATGCCACTTTAAAGATGGATTCTGCGCTGGGGTTTTCCTACTTCTCTTTGGTATTGTGGGTTTACTTCTTGTTGTCCTGGGATATTTTTGGTATTAGAGTCTAGTTTTAATCTGCCTGCTTTATTTCTGACATTACTAAGTTGCCTTCCTCTGGTGCTGGAATTTGTGTGGCCGCAGCTGAATTGAAAAGAGGTAGAGGGAAGTGAAGGGTGTGGAATTCTGCTTTTCAACTACAGGGTGTGTCCTTTTTGAAACTTTTTTTAATGTAAGAAAATGTTTGGAAGTTTTTTGTTTTTGAAAGGATTATTTGCTATGATATTAAAATAGAGATGCCAGAAAAAAAGGAGACAATTTCTTCATATACATAGTATCTAGTCACAATTTAAAAATTTTGCAGTTTTATTGATTAATTTCACAGAGACTTCTTTTAGACCCAAGTAGAGATTCAACATATATTGTGATTATTTTTCAGAAAAAGAAAAAAAAGGTTAAGCAAAGATGGAGTGTACCCTCCTTGCCAACCTCATTGACATTCACAATATTTTTATACGATAGGCACATGTCAACGTATTTATTTTTTTCGCTCATTAATCTGTTTCTTATAAAAGGGAAACTGCACTAGCATGTAATTAGAGGATATTTGTCTTCTTTTTAGGGACAATTAAAGGTAGAGGACATTATGTTTATAATCAGATAGGTTTTATGAGTCTTTTTAGGATACGTGGAAGATCGAAGAAAGCATAGATGATAAAGAAAGACAGGGACTCTGCTTTTGCAAAGATGCTCTATCAGTTACTATGATGAATTTTCTTTATATGTCAATTTATTTTTAAATTTTTGAGGGGGATTTTCATTGGATTGAAAATAATTTTAAAATTGGGGCAAAGTATGTTGGTTATTTGTGTCTCAGGTTCCTCATGAAAATTAAGTGTGGACTAAACTTGAAGGATCCATGAGGTTCTTTTAGGCATTGATATATATAATTAATAATTCTTATTTTCAGTGATCCTCCACACATATGGTATATAATTCTACCAGGAGAGTGGACAGAAAAATTAGGCTGAAAGTGAGGAAGCTGTTGGCCTTCATTTAATAATAATCATTTGACCTTGAGGTTATTGACTCATTCAGAACCTGTTTCCTCATCTGTAAAATAATGAGTAGAATTAGATGATCTTAGAGGTCCTTCCAACGTGAAGAATCTGGACAAAATTCTATGATCATTTTGCCTTTTTTATAGACTGGAATCTGTGAATAATGAGAACATGACATTTTAATTGTAGGAAATACTTAATTTACATTCATCGAATATAGGTGTATAATTTTGTAATGTTGAATAATTTGAAGAAATTTTTATCTCCTTAGTTCCTACTGACTTTAGAATCCTTTTTCTTTCATTTATTATAGGCTATATTGTCATTCGATGTTATCATTTATAATAGGGTCTGTTGTCATTTGATGAGTGACATGGCTTACAGATTAGGTTATGTGGTCGTTGTGAAGTTCCAGGCTGAGTAAACTTCCTAGGTGGGGAATACCATTTCATCTTCCCAGAGGAAGAAGCTAGAGAGCTCTGTTGCTGCAAGACTTTGAGCCCAGATCCCAGGTTTGAATCTTGGTTCTGTTACTGAAGTTTTGATCCCTGGTATTTAATTCATTAAAATGCTCTGACCTTGCCTTTCCTTGTCTCTAAAATGAGGATAATGATGACTGTTTCATAGATACATTGTGACTGTTAATTCAGTTTAGATTTGATCGTGTGTGTGTGATCACCCTTCAAAAAATGTTAGCACCTTAAAAAATATCATCTTTTAGTTCAAGTTGGCAAACCTTTGCTGGGTATTTAAGGTACTGTGCTTCCAGGAAGCACGTACCTACTTGGATAACGAGAACGGAAGGCATAATATGGAAAAGTTAGTTGTAAAACAAGTAAGTAAGAGTGCAATGTTATTGGAATGATGGATTTCAACTGGTAAGATTGTGCAAAACTGCATAATAAGGCGGATTTGAGCTGGGCTTGAAGGATGGGTGGGATTCTACCAGTGGGAAAGACGGAAGGGAGAGCGGGAGGGGCTTCCAGGCAGGAGGGAAAAAGCCATCAGTGTTGAAGGGCTTTAGTGTGTTGATGGAACTTGGTTTTCTTTGGAAGGAAAGACAGAAGTTAACTCGGGAGGAAATCAAAGTATAGCGTTGCTTTATGCAATAAGAAATAATGGGTAATCCCATTAGAAATTGGAAACTTACATAAAGTACTGCTTTGTCCTAGTGTTTTATCAAAGACTTCTACTGATACTTTTCTAAATCATATAACGTGTGTGTGTGTGTGTGTGTGTGTGTAAAATCAGATATTACTGAAAAGTCTTAATACAAGTGGTATATACATTCTTCTAGTAGTAGGAAAGTGTTGTACTCCTGATTTTTGATCTAATTAAGATGTAAATGTTCTTTAAAGGGATTAAATTAGCTGAAGCATACTCTGAATTCAGTGGAAGGATTGACATATTTAATCTTGGTTATTATTCCTTAAAATCATGCTATAACTTAGTAACCTTTCTCTGGAATTGATCCAGTGAATATCTGAGTTTAAGTGCTTAGTGACTTTGGAGAATAAAAAACTCATCATATTTTTTTCTTTTCTGTAGCTACTATGTGGTAACAAACAGCTTTTAATAATAATTTCATAATATGTTAGTTAAAATAACCTACGATGATGAATTAGATTGCTGATAAACACATTGTATTTCCAGTTGCCAATAGGAAATGTTTTCTCCAGCCTTGAGTCTATTATTTTCTTACATGTGAAGAAAGCTTCTTTAGTATTTGGTTGCATCTGATCAGCTTTTGGGAAGCTGATCAGCAGAGCTTACCAGTCACATAATCTTCATAGATATGAATAAAATCACTGAAAAACAGTGGTTGGTGGCAGGGCTTTGTTTGAAGAAAATATTAATAGGACATAAGAGAGGGAATATAGCATATTTTAAAAACAGGAGATCAAGGTACAGTATCAAGAATTCTGTTTGCTCCATTGTCATTAGTTCACTAGGAGATTTTTCAGAAGTGAGACATCTTTCTATGGTTTATTTATCCATAGAACTTTTTTTTTTGAAGATGGAGGATGATATTATGTTTTATCAGAGGATAGATCATAATTGAAATACCTTATGGTTGGAAGACTACTCTTTAATTGCTAAAACAGCATGCAGATATATTTTATTTTGTTTGAAATATATCTACCTGATATAATTGTGGCCACGTGTTTTTGTGCATGAGCAGTATTCATCCCTTCTTATTTCTTTTCTGACTAGGGGACCAACAGTAGTTAATATATGATACTGTAGTAACAGATGTTTGCGGAATGAATAAGTGAAAAATCAAGGGCATAGAAATAATCCTTTTCATGGGAAAAAGTTGAAAAGTTGAGTTTCTCTGCCTTCTCTTTTTAATCTTGTACTGTTTGAATGCTGTCGCTCATTAGTTTATTATTGTAAGCAATGAGCTTATTTAATAAATCTAATCTTTAGTCTCTCCATTTATGCAATCTTTATCGTAGTATCTGTCTCTCAGGTTAGTGAGGATTTAGTTAGATAATGTTTTCATTTTAGCAAAAATTTTAGGAAAGTGGTCAGTGCAAATTTGTTTGGTATCTGTCCTAAATTATTCGTGCTTTTGAATGTCTTTTTCTCAATTTTTTTCTCCTCTGGTGAATTAGAGACTACATTGTACACTAAAAGGGACTGTTTTTGCGCAGGGTGATTAGGTATGAAATGTTTCATGTTCTGTAAGACACGCAATAGGCCTCTAACTCTGTAGTGTAGTAGTGTCTCTGGGAGCTTCTGTCATCTCTGCATGTATGTAGAATCATAAAATTATAGTCATTCAACCAAGGGATCCATGGGCGTTTACCTACTTACTTCTACAGACAAGTCCAGAGACATTTTTACCAGCTATCCTTTCTACCACATGATTGTAAGAATTAAAAGTAATGGAGGGCATTTAACATTTAGAACTTACTAATATTTCTGAATACTTATTGGTAAGATTTATTCTTCTGCTTTAGTTTAAAGTATACCAGTCTCTGGACATGTCTTCTGCTATTTCCAAATATCTAAATTTCAACACTCCCTCCCATTTCATCCATTTCAATTTCTTATACACTGCCTAGTTAGGGAAACTCCTAGCTAAACCTTTTGAATTTTTGACAGCATTCTATGTAAGTTTACCCCAAATAATACACTTCTATTTCTTTCTTTCTTTCTTTTTTTTAATTTATTGGGGTGACAATTGTTAGTAAAATTACATAGATTTCAGGTGTACAATTCTGTATTACATCATCTATAAATCCCATTGTGTGTTTACCACCCGGAGTCAGTTCTCCTTCCATCACCATATATTTGATCCCCCTTACCCAATACACTTCTATTTCCTTCCTGAGTAGACATACTGACTCACACACATGTAATATTGAAAAAAGTTACAAAGAAAGGTTAATTGTATGATTTTTCTAATCATATTACTTTCTTGAATACATTCACAGAAAAAACTTGAGCAAAATAAATAGCCATCTTTTCATTGCTTAGAAAAGTTTTGTTTTATTTTACTGTTGAATTATTTTAATTGGATTGCAGTAAGTTTGCTGCAAATGTTGATCTTGAGGAAAATTAGTATTTAGGAGACAGCAAAATTGCGCTCTGAACTCTTGTGTTGGTTTTGTGTCTTCCTTAGCCTGTTTGAACAGGTCAACCTCGGGGTTTATGAGACCCAAGGTGCAGGTTTCCTTCCATAGGGAGCAGGAACTCTGCTTTGTTCTTTGGTCAGATTGCATGGCTGACTCTGGCCAGTTGTCTTGCACCTGTCACTGGTCATCTGTCCCCAAGGGACAAATCTTACTGTCCATCACCACTGCTAGAAAACATTTAAAAGTGCATGCCTCCCTGTGGATGGGCTGACCACACCTCCCACTCCCTCCGCCCCCCCCCCCCCACACACAAGAAAGCACCCTGTTACCCCTTTACAGAGTTACTGCTTCTGAAAAGGTGGTGCTTGTTTCCAGTCCCGCAGTGCCCATCCATTGTGTCTGATTCTACGTGACACATGGAGAGACAGTGACAGCCAGCATAAGCTAAAAAGCCTGAGCCCAGAGGCCAGTCTAGTTGCTTTTTTTGCAGAGTAGCTCACCTCTACCTAGCCTTGCCTTCTACAAAATTATTGTGCTTGTTTGCTCTTGTTCTCCTCATTAGGATCCTGTCAAGTGGGTAGATAGGTGTCTCTGGATAAGGATTTGTATAGTGACAGCAGAGTGGCCACAGCCGATCCACTGTAGTGAAATAGCAGATTAGGCTTCAGGGTTTGGAGAAACAGCAAAGGATTTAAGAGAAAAGGTAAGCATGACGATGATCCTTAAAGTGGTGAAGAGGTTATTTAAATATCAGTTTTCAGATCTGTTACCAGTTATGGATCCGTCGGTGGATTTCTTTAGTCCAACTCTAATTTTTTTATGCTTCAAGTGCAGTGTATGTTTCTGATAATGCTGCCATTTGGGGCCTTTGCGTTTCTCTGGGCCAATGCTATACTCATAAAACGTGTGGGGGAAGTGCAAATTAAGAGCATTGGAAGGTAGCTGATGTACATCCTTGTGAAATTACATTCTAATTTATTTTTAATTCTTGTTATGGGCACCTTAAACAAAATTTCTAAAGAGCTCTTCATTTTATCCATTATAGCAAACATTTTAAAACCACATTAAATCACTAACGCAGTGCCGTGTATGGCATCACAATTTAGATACTTGCCCTTGTAATCCATTCTGGATCATTTTTGCATAAACTCTATTAAGGGAAATAATTTTTTCCCCTGCTAATAGGTAATTGCCAAGCATGACCAGACCTACTACTGGCAAAGAATTCTGAAGTGCAGGCTCCATTTTTACAGCATGCAGTTAAACTATGGCAGGATAGAACCGGAAAGGAGCTGAATGTAGTTAGGTTCAGAAAAGACCTAGTGAGTACGAGAGAAAATATCCCCAGTAAGGTGTAAACAAGCTCTGTTTCCTCAGGGCTGTATCTTCTGGGAGGAGATTTAGGAATGGGGATTACCACCTTCTGGGGTCTCCTTCTGGATATCTCCTAAACAATCATCTGTGCCGTTTCTATTGTCCTGTTGTTTGTTTTACTCGCTCTGTCCTTTCCAGTGCCAGCTTATACACCGGTCCAGTCTTCAGATCTCTTTCTGCTGCCTCCTGCCTCACCCATTTTTAGTGAGCCATGATATTTTCTGATCAAATGAATAGGACTCCCATTGCATTTCGTATAACTTAGGATCAGCGAAGGATTAAATATGTAATTATGTATGTTGAAAAGCACCATGTTCATTTTGTTAACAATAAAATATACCACTGTTGATTCTTATTGTTATTAGTAACGATCATGTAAGAATAGAATGTAATAACAATAACAGAGATGGGTGGGGGGGTGGAGAGGTGGGGAAAGAGAGCTAAAATTCAAGCCTGACATTTAAAACCTGGCTACACAGCTCAGGATTCTATTCCGTTCCCTCAGTTATCTCCTTTGAGGAGGTAGTAATTCAGCTGAAACACTTTTTAATACTAAAGCACATGCCAACCACAGAAGTGAATACCTACTGTTAGAATTCTTCCTCATCCCAGAGTAAGTGACTTTAAGATGAAACTGAGAAGTGTGTAGAGGCTCAAGGGAAGGCACCCTGTGCAGTGGTGAGTGAGGGAGGGTGGAGGAAAGGAGGGTGACAGGTGTCTGGCATTGGGTGGGGAGAGGAGGGTTCACTACCCAGGGAAGGGCATCAAGCAAAGTGATGGATCTGGGAGATAGCTGGAATCAGTGGAACTTGGCGAGTATTGATGGTGGGGATTTGGGGAAGAGGAAGAGTTCAGAATGATACCTGGGACCTGGTTTGGGCATCTGAGTACATGGTAGAGGAAATCCAGCAGGGGGGCAGGTTGGAGGAGGAAGATGGACTGTTGCTTTGGTGTATTTCTGGGTGGACGTATGCTGGGTCATTTGCAGAGTTTGTTTTTTCCGTTTTCTTTTTATTTTTAAAAGAGGGGTATGTTTCTGTTTTCCGATATGTTGGCATAGAACAGAAGAAAAACGGTTTTTTAAAAAGTTAATTTCTTCCCCAAAGACTGTTCTAGTTCTCTCTTCACTGTCACTAAGGTAATGCTGCACATAAATCCTTTATGATGTGAATAATGAAAAATTTGCGTAGTTCTCTAAACTTAGGAGGTATATTACATTTGCCTTTGTGACTTTATGGATTTTAGGTTGGGATTGTGGTTAAGCTAATGAGCTGAAGAACTCAAGCTGATGGTCTCATCATTCAATCCAGCAGCTTGTCTTAAATTTCAGGCTAATATCTATGTTTATACATGATTGCTTCACTGGAATTCTTTTGGTACGTTAACATTTTTCATATTAAACCCAAGCTGAATTTTAATAGACAATTTTTCAGTTTATTTGAGAGTACCTTTAACTTTTTAATATTTTCTAATTTCCGTTTAAATGATGACATTGTTGATTTAACAGTATGATAGTGTTTATGTAATATGATGTAGACCAACAGAATAATTACAGTATATTGAAAGTTTATGTCTAATATTTGGGTTGCTTTATGTCTAATATTTGGGAAGCTCAAACAATTGCATTCATTGAAACCACCTCCTAATTTTTAGACAGCTTTGAAATGTAGCAAAGTCTCATAACAAATCCATTTTATTATATATGTTTTTGGGACAGTGACTCTCAAATGTAGAGGTACTACTGCAACCTTTTGGAATTTTGCAAGTGATGTGAACTCTTTTTTAATGGGTAACCTTGGAGGTGATAAAACTGAAGATTGGGTTCATAGAATATTAAATACGTCTTTCTGAATTTTACAAGGGCTATTTTTTACTTACTAATAGATCATATAGTGTTAGGATAGCCCAGTAGAAAATAAGTCACCACACATCAAACATAAGAGTGAAGTGTTGCTTTTTTTGTAGGTTGACATTATTGAAATCACATTGTCAATGAAATTGTGCATCTTGCTATTGTTTTATTAATCCAAATGTAACTAATAGAAGATCATTTCACTGATGATTTGTTCTAGAAAATTCATTTCTATCATAGTTCTTGTAGAGATTGTTTTTTATGGTAATTTTAGCTTTTGATATTCAGGATCACTCTGGATTTATGTATGTGGGAGAAAGACAAAATCAGTATTTTTTGATGATTTGATAGGTCTCGTCTTTGCCTTAAATGTGGAGAAGATTGTGAACTGATGAGAAAAATAGACATTCATTTAGTTTGAACTTATCAATTTAAATTTTCCTGAATCAGTACTTGTCTTTTGAAATTTAGAAATGAATTCTAGAGTCAGTAATTTTACTTTTCTTGTGTATTTTCCTGACTATCTTCACGTTTAAAAAAAAACAAAACAAGTACATAGAAAAGTATGTAGCTGAAATTACTCCCAAAATTACTAAGCACTTCAATCACACAACTGGTAAGCGAGTTACTAAATCTGCCTTCCGCATGCAGTGTGTAGAAAACAGGAAGGTCAACCTTATCTTTAGGAGGTGAGAGAAGGTGCCTGTCTGTGCATTGAATTGCCCCCTCTGATACAAGTATTTTGTCTAGTTGTCCCCGCGAGTATTCAAACCATGTCTCCTTATTTTGGGTTCATAAACTGTGTCCTCTGTATCTACAAGGAATAAATTTGGGGCTACTTTGAGGTCTCCCTACGTGGAGCACCTTGGTTCTAGGGAGAGCTGTAGAGGATGATACTGAAATCGGAGCAAGTCATGGGTGCACAAGATTCTTGGGGAAAGGTACAAAAAGTAGGGGAGAGTGCACAGAAAAGGATTTGGGAAAATACATGAAAAACAAGGTATTCTACTTCATAATTTTCAGCATCCTGTGTGTGGATATGCCTATCTTATCGTTTTCTTTGACTTGAAAACAAAAATATATTCATACAACATATGAATATATGTTTTCAGCAGACTAGATTTTTAAAAATTCTGCATTTCCTGAAATCTTTTTAGAGATTTATGTAAACTCTTGGAATATTAAAATTAGTAGAGTTTGGGCAATAAAAGCTTTGATTTTGATTGAAAAATTTTCTGGCTTGTTTTGTTTTATTTTTGGATTTTGATGCAGATATTAAGGACAATTTTGTTGTTGTTATGTATTGAAACACTTTAAAATTCCCGTGTCTCTTTTGTAAATCAGTGAACTTTGTTGTGAGAGTTGGCAGGGGTCCCAGTGGGGTCAGTGGCTAGAATTTCTAGTTTGTGAGCTTGGATGGGGGAAAAAAGTTACACTTATTTTCACTAGTATCTAACTGAAAATTAGCATTTCCTTATGAATGTAGTCAATTAACCATAGTATTATTGGAAGCCTGTGACTTTGATAGACATACATCATAAATATTTTCATATCACATAATAGTTGTAGATATCTGAAAATATCGAAGTTCACTGCTTTAAGATTACATAATTTTTAGATCCACAGCTAGATCTTGTTATTTGATATATTAATAAAGTGGTCATTACGGTACTCTATCATATTTTACAATATTTTGGTAGCTGCCAATTTAATTGTTTTCTGTTTTCTAGTCTCTCTATTCTAGAAAACTCTGTTTTCTATTGTTTTCTAATCTCATCTCTCACACACACACACACACACACACACACACACACACCCCCATTCTGAGAAGGGTTCCATAGGCTTGACCAGTCTGCCGAAAGGATCAATGGCACAATACCAGTTCCTCACTGTGTGTCCTCGAGCGGGGAGGCTATATGATGACGACACCCATCGATTTAGGAGATTGTTGTAAAGATAAAACAAGGGAAATAGTTTTGAAAAATTATTCATACAGAAGCTGTTATTCAATGGAAAATTTTTGCCTTTGTAAGACTATGGCGTATATTATTAATGTTAAGGGCATAAATGAGGCATCTAATACAAATTCTGCTTTCACTCTGCAATTTCAGAGTATGGCTCAGTGTCATTACACTTCACAGTGAAGTGCTATGGGAACATGCCAATTTCAATAGAGCTCCAAAAACATTTCCATTCCTGCAAGCAAAGAGGATTACTTTTCCCTAAATATTTCCTTTAAAATTGATGCCTATATTTTCCAATCCTCTAATCCAAACTGGTGGGCTTCACAAAGAGGATTACTTTTCCCTAAATATTTCCTTTAAAATCGATTCCTGTATTCTCCAGTCCTCTAATCCAAACTGGTGGACTTCACAAAAAGGATTACCTTTCCCTAAATATTTCCTTTAAAATCGACTCCTGTATTCTCCAGTCCTCGAATCCAAACTGGTGGGCTTCAAGTGCTCCCCAAAGCAATTCAGACAAAGGGCAGGAGAAAAGTGCATGTTTCTAACAAACCAAAGTGTAGCAATATTGTGAGTTCCTGTGTTTATTCAATAATATTAATCAAGGAATATAAGAAATGGGAGAAGGGAAGAACAAAAGTATTGAACATTGTGTTTGATGTTTTACAAAAGTTTCATTTTTATGACAACCTTATGTAGCTCATAATTATTATACCATTTCACAGATGGGTAAATTGCAATAGGTATCAACTTATTAAATGGTCACATTACTCAGAAGTTACAAAACTTATAGTTCATTTTAAAGGCTAATTGCAAAACCATGTGATTGAATTACAGTATAATTACTGAGTAAAATTCATCAGGCATTAATGTTGAAATTGGAGATTCCTTTTGTTTTTTTTGTTTTTTTTTTAGAATTTTCTATCCCTAATGCACCACCATTCATTTTTTCATTGGTGCTTGGGACTGCATATACAGTTTGGACAGGAGAGTATTTTTACCCCTTTGATAGGTGAGACTTGTTATAGAGATAGATGAAAAGTCAACTTTAGTTATTTTGAGTAATGCCATATTTTTGTTTTTAAAATCCTATCCTCTAGTACCCATGACTTGGCTACATAATAAACATATCTTGAAGGTCTAATAAGTGAATGAGTGATTGAAAAACGGAAGGAAGGCGTGTTGTGATGGGTCAAAATTCTGATTTTGACCCATCACAACACAACAGAAGAAGGAAAGCAAAGAGTTCACTTGGGGTGTCTAAAATGTCTATTCTTTTCAGGGAATGCTAACAGTAGTGAAGATACCACTAAAGATAAGAAAACAGAAAAGAGAAGAAGGAAAACATGTAGTAAGAAAAATAAGTTTACACTGTTAAATAGCCCTATAGTCACTTAGAGCTTTGGCGCCTATCATTTCACATGTGGTTCTCAACCACAGGCTCTCTGAGGTGCTGAGGGCAGATGTCCTCCCCATTTTAAGGATTAAGCCCAGGAAGATGAAGCAACTGTCACCTTTACAGATGAGACTCAGAGCTAGGTCTTCTGATTTAAAATCTGGCCACCTTTCAGCCATCCCCTACCATTGTGGGAAAGGAGCGAAATCATGGGGAAAATGAAGAGCTACAGAACGCAATGTAGAAAGATGTAGTGAACAGAAGCACTGTGATATCCTTGGTGAAGGGACCACATGTTCTTCCATTAGTCCTCTGCTTAAGTGTACATTTCTCACAGACCCTTCCTGACCTCCCTTGGTCCTCTACCCATCCCTCTGCCAAGATCTGGTTTTTCTCTGATAGGATACTCTTTCATGTACTCCACCGCTGTTATCTCAACTTGTAATTATTTGTTTGAGTAAATTTTCGGTTAAATACCTCTTTCTCCCTCAAGAGTCTAGACTGTCAATTCTGTAGTAATGGGAACTGTGCCCATTTCTTCCCTGCCCTCGTCTCAGAGCATCATGCCTGGTACTCTAACTTTTGAGCAGGTGAAAGCAGGAATGAATATATAGTTAACCCTCAAACAATGCAAGGATTAGGGGCATTTGACCCTCTTCTCCAGTTGAAAATCCATGTATAAATTTTGACTCCCCCGGATCTCTACTAATAGCCTACAGTTGACCAGAAGCTTTACTGATAACATAAACAGTGGATTAACACGTTTTTATGCTATATGCATTACCTATTGTATTCTTACAATAAAGTAAGCTAGAGAAAAATGTTAAGAAAATCATAAGGAAGAGGAAATACATTTACAATATTTATTTAAAAAAATCCATTTGTAAGTGGACCCAGACAGTTCAAACCTATGTTGTTCAAGGGTCAACTGTATACGATTCTATAAACAAATGGAAATAATAGAATGACCAATGGGGAGATAAAAGCTCAGACTTTTAACAAAAAGAAATAATGCAAACAGCTGAAAATCTTGGGGTATACCATGTGTCTTGGATTTTCCAGGAAAGATGTATTTTAAATATTAGTCTAGTTGTGTAGTTATGTCCTTCAATTTTTGGTTTACAAAATGTGGTCACCTGTGTCTCAATAATCATTACAGGTAAGAGACATCATGTAAGAGTGGAAGGAGGAAGGGGCTTGAGGGTAGTGAGTGTTCGCTCTACCTCTACAATAGTCCTAACGTAGGCGGTATTAACGCAAACTTAACAGTTGAAGAGATGGTGGACCAGAGAGATTTAACAGTCCAAGATTCAAATAATAAGGTGTCACAACTGAGATTAAAACCAGAGCCCGTGATTTTCCATTAAGTACATCCTGTTTGAGGAGGATAGAAAAGGACAGTCTCAGAGCTTTCTAAGGGCATCAGCTTGCAGACCTATTGTTGGGGCAAGTTTCATTGTGGTTCTCTCATTCTTTGGCTTGTGCCATCTGCACCTTCAGCTACCTCAAAAGTCCTATATATTAACTGATGTTCACAGTAATTACCGAATTGTCAACAGAATGTTGAATTCTATTACATTTAAGAAAGAGGAGAATATTGTAGTCCAGAGATTTTTATTCAAAGTGATTAAAGGTGTAGCACTTTAATTCTGTTACTAAGAATTCTCATGTCTAAATTGATCCTGTGTAACAGCTGTGGGCTATCAATTCAGGGATTCTTTATTTTCATTTAAAATGTATTCTTGATTTGCATTCTCTTTGAACACTTTAAATCCGCAACTTCTGTCAGCATGTCGTCTGTAAACAAACGCTTTAGTTTTTCATTCAACAGAGATTTATTATCAGTTGCCAAAATATACCATAGTTAATAGTATATGGTTTCTTCTTCTGCAGCTTACAGGCCAGTGAGGGAGAAAGCCATGTACATAGATGGTTACAATCCAGGTGTTGATGCCACAGTGGGGCTTGAGTGGCATCCTAAGGAGGCTGTGTATGAGGGTAAGAGCTGTGACAGGAAGTCATACAGTCCATTGTCATGGAGCCCCAGACTCCACGGGTCTCAAATAGAATTCACCATTACTATTTCTTGTCAATCCATATTTCATATTGTGTTATAAAAGATGTTAGCGTTATATAACTATATTAATGTGAAAACTTACATGAAAGCTCCTGTTAAAATACTTGGCACATGGCCCTTAAAGAGTTTTTAAAAATTCTCGTTTGTAAACCCCGTCAGTGACTATGTGAATCGGAATATTCCAGAATCTGAGAAATCATGTCTCTAACAAACAATGATTCAATAGCATGATTTTGTTTAAAACCAAAACACATCCTAAATCCCAACAGGGATGATTAATTTTTAGTTAATAGGTCAGGTGCTGATAAATTAAAAAAGAAAATTCTTTAGGGCAAAGTAGCTTTTGCTACTGAAGAAAATGTAATTCTGATTCTAATATTGTTTTTGCCATGCTTTTGGCTGAGTTGTTTGCCTTTCCGATGAGTACCCTAGTTTTGTAGTAAGACCCTTTACTACCCATAGGCTCAATAAGGAATCAATGAGCCTGGTCACTGCAGTTACCTCGGATGTGGATCTTGGCCTAAGTTACTGTGATCCAGTTTCAGCTGAAGCTCTTTTTTGGTTTTGTTTAAAGAAGAAAGCACACACTGTTATGTGGAGCAAGAACTTGTATACAGTATACTTATGTGTATGTGTATATGAAATAATAGTGTCGATTACATAATTATATTTATCACGTTTCTTTCTAAGCAAAATGATAATGCAGTATGAAGCAGGAGGAGATGGCAAAAGCCTTTGTAGTGCCAAGATTTTGCTACATGGCGTATGATGTATCCCTTCTGTATTTTTGTGCTTGAACAGACTGCCTTGAAAATGCCATTTCTTCCCATCCACTGTCATCAAGAACTTCCTTTCACTTTATTTTTCTTCCTGCTTAGAAATGAACAAAGCAAACCCAGGGACCCTGGGTGTCAATTCTTCATTCATACTTACCTGCTTCATTCTCTCATCCTGGATGCTTACCTCTCCCCTGCCCACATAATCATCACACAGAATAATCTAATGGATAGTGTGTGTTATATGTGACATTGCCATATTTAAAGTATATAAATTCTTTTTTTAATAAAACTTAGTATTACTTATAAATCACAAGTTTCAGTACATAAGTTCTAGGTGAAGAATTTATTGTCAATTTTGAAACTGAAATATTTCCTCGGGAAAAAAACCTGATGCAAACTCAGTACATGTTCAAAAATTACTGTTATCAAAATACAAGATTTTAGTCATAATTATTTAGTCTAATTATTTCATGTTTAATGAAATTCACTTTGTGGGATTTATGTGTTTTTACTTAAGATTTCTCTGATTTTTAATGAAGTCGTCTGATTATTCAGGACGTTTGACAAAAGTCCTCTTCTTCATGTGAAGCCTCTCATGTACAATGATAGGTTGAATTCTGATAGATTTTCTGACATTTATTATATTTATAGCATTTCATCCTACTCTAACGGAGAGTTGCTTATGCTACATGTATTTAACCAACAGACACAAATCTGTAAGAGCTCAGCATAGTACAAACTTAATTCTTGCTTAAAAACAAAACAAACAAAAAAAACTGGTGAAGCTCTGTTAGTGGGGAATTCTGTTTCACCCAGTTATTCAGACTAGTTTGTTTAACCTTGTTTAACCTTGTTTAACCTTGAAATTTCCATCGCAGACTTGGGTGCTGTGTACTGTACATAGAACACAAAGTATATAAATTCTTAATTTGAGGGCTTCTGTGAGCTTCTTGAAATTATATCTGACATTTTGTATATATGTATATACGGGAGAGGAGTTGGGTACATAGCTATTTCTCAGAGGGGTTTAGGACACCAAAAATATGAAAAGAAAAGGAGGAGGGGGGAACTGACTGTTAGATTTCCACCAATACCACCATATCTTCTAAAAAGAAAAGAAAAAAAACAAACCTAAACTCTCATTCTTAAATAGCAGTGAATGATGTAGTGATGGCAAATTTATTTTGGCACATGCCGAATTTATTGTTGCTCATTTGTTTTTCAGTTTTATAGCTATAGCTGCCAGTTGTGAAAAGTGAAAACCAAGGTAGCTAGAATCCTTTTGTTTGGGGGGAGGTACAGATCCTGTGTGTAACCCAAGTGGATGTGAGAATTGTAGGTGATAAAGTCTTAACTTCTATTAGGAATGTGTAAGAATCATGTGCTTCAGTAAATCCTAAAATTTTTACCCAGGTTATAAGGTTCAAATATTTATTTATTTATATTTTTATGCTGATGATGAGGGCAAAGCAGAGAAACTAAGCACGTTTGGTCAGATGTTGGATGCAGTTGTTCTAAGACAACCGGCTTAGGACCTGTTTGGATGACATCCAATTTGAATGGTCCAGAAAAAAAAATAAACTGTGTAAGGAAGTTGGAACAAAATTATAGATTAGCAAAAGCAATACATTTATCAATTTTTTCTAGCATGAATTCATCCTTTGCACAGTTCTCTTCCAGCATGATGATCTAAAGGAATGAAGCTTTAAAAATACGTATCTTTTATGACCTAGTAAATGAATTACATGTACACTATTATATTTTGGAATTTTTTTTTCTGTCTGTTTTGTGAATTGTGGTTTAGCTTATTTTATATTATCTACTTAGTGTTTCTGTAGGTGCTTTCCCTTTTTCAAAATCAAACGTGGCTTGTGGAAATACTATTATCAGTATGCTATTACTGTATTTTAAGGA
The DNA here is from genome assembly GCF_004115265.2 of Rhinolophus ferrumequinum. Lineage (NCBI taxonomy): Eukaryota > Metazoa > Chordata > Mammalia > Chiroptera > Rhinolophidae > Rhinolophus > Rhinolophus ferrumequinum. The sequence goes on along the minus strand of NC_046301.1, from coordinate 20,851,070 downwards.
AATAGCCTGTTAAATATTAACTTATTAGCCAAGCATTCTAATGGATTCGTATAAACACAGCTATGAGTGTCTTGAAAATGGACCCTCCCTTTTTTTCCCCTATGAGTCTAGGATTTACCATTTTTAGAACCTCACTGATTAAGCAGTTTCATAAAGTTTAAATTTAGTAAACAAAGAATTGAGGCATGACATTTTAATAAGGGGTTTACCTTGTATTTGGAATACATAGTTAAATATATATAGCCCTTTTGAAAGAGGATACTTTCGGTGCATTTTCATAAATTAAAAAATATTTGTCATTTTCTTTTATAATAATACTCTACAAATTGAAAAGTGAGAATTTCTGATCTCAGTGTGTTTATTCCTTTTTTGACTCGTTCCTCACTTCATAACCTTGGCCTTACTTTTAATTTGTCAGGAACTAAAGTGGCTTACACTTCTATTGCATTTTCTTTTAAAATGATAATTGAAAAGGAAAAGGTACAATAGAGACTAATAAACAGAAAAATCAACGTAATAAATATGCTACAACTTAGCAGAAATAATTAATGTTAAATTAAAAAAAGAGTCCTTGATGGAGGTCTTATTGTACTTAACATAAAAGCTTGTTATGTTAGCATTTTCCTAGATTTTTCTAGAAAGAAATGGAAATTTTTTAGATATCACAAAAATGTTTTATATTTGGGGCAATATATGTGTGCATTATATTTGCTTAACTTTGGTAAAGTTATGACTTGGGGGAGACTTTCATGTTATCTACTACATAAAAAGATACTTATACTCAGTCATTTAAAAGTATATGAGCTTACGTTGGGAAATATACCTCAGAATTCAATTCTGCCTTTACAGAGGATGATGATAATTATGACATTTAAAAGTGTAAGTTTTTTTTTCAGTAGATAAATGGATTTGTCTTGTATTAAACTAATATTTTTCCTACAGAAATGGATGGATCCTATTTTTCAAGATTTACAAATAAAGATTTGACCAGAGTTATAAAGTGATGACCAGAGAATTGTGGGAAAGAGATTTTTTTATTTTGGTAGCAACACTATTTTCACACATGCTACTGTGACAGCATTTTTGTAAATGAGTTTATTCTTGGGATATGTGCTATATATATGAGAAGTGGTCTTTTTGTTTCTGAAATAATGTAATAGTTGTATGTGGGTCCTAAGTATGACTTTAGCAAAATCGAACTTATATTGGATATTTTTATATTAAGCTCCCAATATATTTATCTGTAGAAAATTGTGGTTCAATAAGCTACAGCATAGATCTACAATCTTTATGGATGAAACTACTAAAAATATATTGGTTTTTTTTCTGGCTGTCTGTTTCACAGATGTCTATCCTGAAATGAGAATTCACTCTTTTTTTACATTCATGTAATTTTTCTTCAAAATTTCATAATGTGTGTATATGTAATATGTGTACACACACACACACAGGACATACAGTTCAATAGAATTTGCAAGATCATTTGTACACTTACAACAGATTTTAGCTTTTGCCAATACTTTAAGTACTTTGAATGAAATTTTCTCAAGTATACAGAGTATACTTTTATCATTACAGCAGCAATGATTTCCTTAGATAAGTATAATATGTGAAATACATTTAAATGTGTGTCTTTTCATGCCATTAACTTGCATGCTTACAGTTTTATTCTGTATATCTGAAGTTTGCATGTGAACGTGCTGTGATTTTCACATTCAAGATCTCTATTGATAGTGGCGGTCAGTAAACACCAGCTCCTTGGTGGGAACGACGCTAAGAACGTTAGCACATGACTCTATTACTACACACTCTCGGCCGGTGGGGTGCGGATGAGCCCTGTTCCCATTTTAAAAACAAGGAAACACAGGCTCCGAAAGGTTAACAGATTAGGCCAGGGTCAGGTAGCAGGACTGGGATTTGACACCCAAAGCCAAAACTTTCCTTTTCCTCTTCAGATTTTGGACAAGAAACCTCGTCATTCCAAATGTTGTATGTCAAGCTGGAGCTTTATTAGCGGGTAGTTGACGATGTCTTCCCAGGGATCGTGTTGGACCTTTAAGCTTTGGATCAGTTTGTACGAAGTTGTTTGCTGGGGATACGCTGACAGTAGCTGGCTGAGGGCGCCTCCCCGCCCTTCCCCTGTGGGGGAGAGAGGCTTGAGGGGCTGCCCTGTGGCAGGTGTGCGGGCAGTGTTGTCCCCAGGAGCCTTGGGAGTTCTGCCCGGAGGGGGCTGCCTGGGAAACTCAGGAAAGCTTTCTTCTGGCTATTGAACCATGCAGACGTCCAACAGTCATTGATCTGGAAAAGAGTGGTGGTGGGAGTAGGGTCCGACGTTCTCAGCAAAAGATAGAGTAGGCAGAGCCCGGGAGGCAGAAACACTGAGAATCGCAGGGCCTACAAGCGCGATGGTGCTTGTGTCTGAAATACTCTTCTTTGAAGCCTTCTACTCATAAAGTGAAACACTTAAGGTGACATACTGTAGTTTTTCTTAGGACTTCTAATCTCTGGCACATCTCACTTGACTCAAGACGTATGTTGACCTCACTTTCTAATACCTCACAAAGTTTGGTATTAGATATCCCACTGATAACTTGTGGAGGGTGAGGGGACAGTGAGAAGAATTCTTATTATACGTAGAATATTTACATCTAGACAATTTCTGACAGAACAAGCTCGTTTTAAACTTGTGATTATTTAAGCTAGTGGTAGCTTAATTTTGTCCCATTCCGTTAAAAACTGTTAGTTTGTTTACCCCTTCATTGAAATAATTTAATGATATTAGTTATGTGGTGGAAGTATTTTTTTTTAATTGCATAAACTCAGCATAAAAATCATCAAATCACTTCTTACTTTCCATTGCTGATGTGGAGTATAATATTTTTGTTCTCATGCTAGTTTCTCTTAGCTACAAGAGATCTGTTTAATTTTGTATTTCTAAAAGGAAATTATTCTTGATTAAGATGAATCTGTATCATTCATAATTGGGTAGTGCAGTTTTATGATATTTTTCATGGAAATAATTTCATGAACTGTGTTTCTTTCAGAGATACTTTATGTACCCTAACATTGAAAAATGTATTTTACTATAATTATTAGCTTTCTATCATTGTTTTGTATCGGGATATTTTTATTTTAAAATACCTAGCACAGGTATTTCATTCATATATATATATATATATATATATATATATATATATATATATATGCCTTTACAGTTATTCATCCTATAGAATAATGTAATTCATTTTGTAATATAATATTTAAGAAAACATACTTCATTTTTTTTCTTTTTTTGATTATTTTTCTTCATTGGGTAAATGAATATTTGCAAATTTGTGTAGGTTTAAAATGATTTTTGTGTACGTTTAGAATAATTTTTACATAGTCCAGCTGTTTAATTTAGGACTTGTGATTTGTATAATGATTTTTCAAGCTTGTGTAATACTATATTTAAAGGATGGTGAGAGAGGTTTTCCTCCCAAACGAAAGATACCATCACGTAGAACCCATTTTATATGCAGTGAAACATAACTAGGATACAGTTTCTTATTTACAGTACATGGGTTGGCCTAGGGTGAAACTCCGTCCAATAAAACAATAAAATCTTGATTACGACAGGTTTAGTCAGGAAGAAGACTGATAATAGATCCTCTACTATAACTCACCTACAGAGGCTATTGTTTGGAGTAGCAGTGATAGTCTTTTCATATAGGAATATAATTATGGGAACAATACGAATTTTTCCTAAAAACGTAATTTTCAACTTTATAGAAGGAAAAAACATTCATTGTAGAAAGCTTGGAATTCCAGTTTTTACTTTAAGTCTAATATGCCTAACTGTACAAATGGTATAGTTTTTAAAAGTAAAAATGGTATAATTTTGTGCAAATTCTTTTTGTAACCACTTGTATTTACTGTATCTCAAGAAATTTTTCTACTGTTAATATATATAATGAATATATATATAGAAGATGTATTTATAATTAGATTGGTATATTTAAAGAATCCTTTATTATTAGAGAAGTAGTTTCTTATTGTGGTTTTGACAAACTATAAGTTTAGCTTTGAGTTTTTGGATATCCATAATTCAAAAATTAAAATGACTTTGTATTAATGAAAATATATTGGTGCTTCAGTTTTGTATTTTATCAGAGTCTGAGAATTAATTTAAATAATATTTTCATTAGCCTCCTTACACTTTTTAGAATAAAGAAGAATATAGATAAATATTAAAATGTTACCTTGATTAATTATACTTTAGGAAAATTTTGAGGTTGAGTCAACTTACTTTTCTGTTTAAATAAGATCTTTCTAGTTTTGTAAAAACCAATACGTTGCCTATGCAAACCATTTCTGAGGAGTTTCTTAAATGTTAAGACCTGTATTGTCACCTCTGGCGTTCTCATTAATGTCCATTCATTGTTTGACTTAATATTTTGTATAATTTCAGAAAATGTGTTAAGTAACTTGTTAGCGACTCTACATTTTCAAACCACATTATATAAGAATTGTTATGTTTCAGGTATTTGTGGTTTCACATTCACATTATTTACATATCTATACTTTAGAAACAAATCAAAATAGCGTGGTTGTTCGGCATTTCCAGAACATTTAGTATAATACGATTTTAAAAATATGAAGAATTTATAGTTGACTCTCTACTGGGTTTCATTGTCAAAGAAGCTTGTTGCGGCTCGATGTTAGGAATAAAATAAATAGAGATTAATGACCACAGTTTTTCATCTTTTCTAATGGCCTGCTGATGCCAGTAGGGAAAAATACACAGTGTGATGTTGGGATAGAAGCCTTTCAATTCCATCTGAGCAGCAGCCCGCAGTGAGTCACCATGTCGTTTGCACCCCTGGCTGAATAGAATCTTAGAGATGCCAAACAGCATTTTTGCTAGATGAACTAGGATATAGATTGTCATAGTTCTATGTAGAGCTAAGATTTATTATTTTAATTAACACAGAGAAGAGAAAGCAGATACTTGTGAGTGACCTCAGAAACCAAGTATAAAGTAACACCCCATTAGAATCACCCCACAAATCACCTTTCTTCAATATGACTTCTAAAAACTGAGAAGTCCAGAAAAATCCTTTCAAATGTTTTACTCCTGGAAAATGGGTAGAAAATTGTTCTCCTAGGACTCGTGTTGCAGAATCCATCTTCATGGTTTAAGGAGGTCTCCAAAGGAACAGATCTGATTCTTTTTATCAGCCTTCCTCCAGCAAGTCAGAAAGATTAAATAACCTATATTTACATTGATTATTTAAGAATAAGATTAAAAAATTCCTTTCTTTTTCAACCACAGATTATCTGCCCTTACCGTAGTCTGAGATTAGCATACTGAGGAAGCACGTCTTATGGTACTTGATCAGCCGAGGCTCTCAAAATGAAACAGAGATGGGGGGGGGTGGACACAATGGATGAAGGGGGTCAAAAGATTCAAACTAACAGTTGTGAGATAAATAAGTCCTGGGGATTTATACAGCAAGGTGACTGTAGTTCATTATACTGTATTGTATATTTTAAAGTTGCGAAAGATCTTAAAAGTTCTCATCCCAATAAAAATTGTGTTACTGTGGTGAAGGATGTTAACTAAACTTATTCTGGTAATCATTTTGATATATATATGTGTATATATATACACACACATATATATACACATATATATTCATTATGTTATATATACATATATATATACATATATATATATTCATTATGTTGTACACCTAAAACTGATACAACATTATATCTCAATAAAAAAAAGAATGGAGGCTAAATTTTTACAACGAGGCAGTAGCATCACCTACAGTATCTAATGTCACCTTTTAGGTAGTTGTCCTTTATCACCCTTTACAACTGAGGAAACCTAGACCCAGTTGGGCACCATGAGTCAATTTATTTGCTCTTTTATTCACTCATTTATACTCAGCCAGTCTTTGCTCACCTGCCACTGCCTCAGCAAGATGCCGGGGATACAAAGTGAACAAGATATTGCCCCTGTCCTCAAGTGGTTGATAACCTCATCAAGATTGTGATGAAGCAGTGGGGCCAGGGGCCTGTGGCAGGGCTCTTGCCACTATGCCACTGCTGAGAAGCGTAGTGGGTAGGGTGTCCATTGAAAGGTGAGGTAGTAGATGTCCCTGGCTAGTGAGAAAAGACCAAAGTTACATACTAGAAAAGTCAAGTGAGCCTAGAATATAAAATCAATGTTCAAACAGAAGACTTAGATTTTATATGCAATACCTTTCAAGTGTTAACGGAAAACATTAAAACATAAAAACACGAGCCTGGTAAGGATTTCTTTTTAATAATCGTTTTGTTTGTTTGTTTGTTTTTTAGTTTTTTAATTGAACATCTACTGTAGCACACCAAATTCTTTGGCTTTCAGAGATGTATAGTGTCTTTCTCTCAGGATGGCATAAAAAGAAATAAAACATGTAAAAAGAACAGTAGAAGGATAGAAGAAGATTCAGTGCCAAGTTTAAAGCTATTAATTTAATTAATCTCAATAAACATTTATTGAACTAATAAAACTTGTAAGTTTCTTGCCCTTAAGCTCACAGCCATTTTAAGACAAGTGAGTGATGGGTGCCAGCCACTAAGGGCTCTGTATATTTCATGCCAGGGAAATTGGAATATGTTCCGGAGATGATGGCAACTTTTAAACAGAGAGACAGTTTTAAATTTGTGTTTTAGATATTTTCCTGTGGTGGTGATGTGAAAAATATTTGAGAGGATCAGTTAGGAGAGTAATCCCGTAGTCTGAGAAAATAGCATAGCATCAATGAGGGTATAATTTGGAAATTGAGTTTAAAAATTACAAAAAAAAAAAAAAAACCTTTTAGAGGTATTTCTAAACCTTTGAGCTTTTTCCCTTAATGAATTAGTACCAGTTATTTGAAAAGTTAAGTAAAGAGTATGTAGTTGATCTTTTCTAACCAAGTATATAGCAATTAAAAGTCATGTATGTTGTAAATATGCATGTGAGTTTCCAATCCCCTCACCAGAAATTTCTTGGAATTTCCTATATTCAACAAGGGAAGATGAAGGTATAGATGATTTCAAAAGGGTCCGCATGCAAAGTCACTAACTTGTTAGGAGTCAAATAAACCTTCTTCTCTACTCTGTAATTGTGTTTCTTGGGCAGTTTAATCTTTCTCCACCTCAGTATTCTTATCTATAAAATGGGCACAATGCCCGATTCCCTGGCCTATGGAGTTAGTGAGGACCAAAGAGATAATGAACATAAAGCATCTAGCAAAATATGTACTAGCTTAGATTCTAAGTAATAAGTAAATGTTTCTTATTTTTATTTATAGTAAGGTACTTGTCTTTCAGGGAAAAAAAAACAACTATGTTGTAATCGGGGGTTCTTGGTTTATTTTGCCACTTGTGTAATAGGACCTGGTTCACCTATTTCCTCGGTTTTACGTTTATATATCTTGTCTTCTTCCTCCAAATGTTTTCCCTCAGCCTCATAACATTACCTTGGGCACAGTATACTGTAGTGTTATTCGATACCAACAATATACACCATAAACCTTTCTTTACACTTTTCTAGAGACTCAAAAGAAATTTAGCAAATAATGAAAAAAACGCCTAATGGGAATAGGAGTCAGGGAATTAACTAGGATATTGCATGTCATACATTAACATCGACAACAAAGAATCAAACGCCTTGTAAACACTAAGGAAAGTGGTCATCGTGAATTTAAGTAACCAACAGAGGCTTCATAGAAGAGAAGGGACTGGCATTAAAAAGGTTTGCTGGGCTCTTAGACCAGGAAGCATCTCCGCAGGCATCTGTGATCCCATCTTGTAGGAATCCTTATGAGGCTTCCCTGAAGAGGATGATAGCTGTCATATGTCCTTCCTTCTCTGGGTACAATTTGTTATTTTAGGCTTGTTTTTTCTAGCTGACCTGAACAACATTTCCAACAGGCAGAATTATGAGCTGTCTCTGGAAAGTGGCTGTATCTCAAACTCGAGTTATAGTACAAAATAGACATAATGTAACCAGAACAACAACAAAAATGTAGACACAACCAAATAAAATGATCACTGAAAAGGAAGGACTCTTGTGAGAGAGAACACTGGATACCAGAAATATGAAGGCTTATTTTGCATAGTATCTCCTGGAATTTTCTGCACCAAAAGGTGACACATTCTGAAACTGCTATTTTAAACATGTCAGGTTCCAGGTTAATAGAAACATCCCCTCCAGGCCTTTGGAAGTTATTGGCACTTCTTTTTAACAAATGGGTAAATTAACCCAGTACATGTTCAGTTATTCTCTTGTTTTTCTAGTAGCTAATATTTTCCTTGTGCTTGGTAGTATTGCTTTGAATGCAGTAAAAGTAGAGTAGCAAGTTAACCTCAAAGCTGGAAAACGGTTGAAAAATCATAAGGAAGAAAGGAGAAAAGTCATTCCAATGGAATGGATATAACAAAATCACTGCACTAAAACTCATGTCCTTTGATAAGGCCAATAAACAAGTGTCAGGTTTCTTGGATTATTATATAGTAGAAGCAGCAAAATAGGGGATGAGAGCAAACATATTGAAAGTGGTAGGAGAGGATGTTAAAACCCTAACAAGCACTTAGCAGAGCAATTAGGAAGCTATCTGTGACCCAGGCAAACGACCCTGTCAACCTCATTAGCTCACCAAGGGCATCACTGCCTGTACAACCAAGTACAAAAATTGGAGTTCACAATGATGACCCCAGGAACCTGCAGTTATATTAGTCTGCACTATGCAAGAAGACAGATAGCAGGTGTTTCTTTGGTAAAAATAGAAGTTTGGGCCTGAATCTGGGAAGTTTACTTTCATTCATTTAACTACTCTTTTCTGAGCACCTTCTGTGTTCTAGGTATTTTTTTTTTAGGTGCTGAGTATGTAAAGAGACATACAATCCCTGCCTCCGTGGAGTGTACAACCAGTCGGTGAGTCAGCCATAAATCACATGGTTAAGTTACCACCACGGCAGGTACTGCTCTGGGACGGCAGCGTGAGTTGTACCAGTAGGTTTATGGCTGATACAGCTGGTGGGGTAATGTAACTTAGATCCCCAACCAAGAGATTGGATTGACACAGAGTGTGGCTTGAGGACTGGCTGCTAGGTCTTGGTGTGTGTGTGTGTGTGTGTGTGTGTGTGTGTGTTTTCAACGGGCCTGTCGGGTGTGACCTAACTATGAGTTAATTGTGAGCATCAAATAAGTAAATTAACGATGCAGTTAGGACAATTGTGAGCCTTAAAAACCACAGCTGCTATGATGGTTGTGGTGTTTATTGTTGTTATTATTACTATGAAACAATGGTGTTTATTTTGGTGCCACTATATTCTAAGCTCAGCGAGGGCGGGGACTTTGTTTTCTTCACTGTTGTATCCCCTTTGGAGCTCTCAGTAAATATGTTTTAAATGAATGCTTTGGGTAAAAAGTTAGTAGGGAAAAGATGTGCCAATTTTCATTTCTTCCCAGTGGGTGCGTTTAATGAGGCCGCCATATCTTGGGAGAACCCTGACTTCATTGAGGGTGAAATGGAGAATGATGGGGAAATAAACAAGAGATGTATATAATTTTTGAATTTGGAGAATTTTAGAGATTATCGAAAATGGTGAATCTGTAGTGAAGAAGCATGACCCAGAGGCAGTGTCTGAATTGTTGGGGTGAAAGGAGATGCAATTTGAAAACGATGGAGGTTTTCCCCTATTCTTTAATTTGTTTTCAGTCATGATATGTATTAAGGATTTCAGATAATACTGGAGGAGCATTTCGGGGCGGTGGTGAGAAGCATGGGTTAATGAATGGTGAAAAGCTTTTATTTAAAATAATACACCAGTTGGAAGGCAATGCAATGAGAATTTGGAACTTTGTAGTAAAATATACAAAAAATGCAGGAAAATTACATTGTAATAATGTAATTATGGTCTTTCATAAACTAATATTTTAATAACCATTTATTCTTCAGTGTTCTAGTTTAAATTTGCTTTTCAGTATTTTTTTTTTTTTTACTTGACTGCCTAGCAGAATTTGACCCTTATTGTCCACTCTCTGTTGGTCAGAGTCTGTGCTTTTCTTCTCGTCTATTGCACCATGTGACTCAGCCTTTATCAGCTTATCCCATGTTTTCAGGTCCTCATCATACCCACTGTCCATGTGCTGAAACCTGCAGCTTCATCAGAGACCAAACTCGCATTAATGCTCCTCTTTACACTTTCAATTCAGTCACCGACCATATCAGTGCCGTCCCGTGGGAATGTAATGTGAGTCACAATAAAAACTTCACATGTAGTTTTACATTTTCTAGTAGCCACATTATGAAAGTAAAAAGAAACAGAAGAAATCTATTCTAATAATATATTTTATTCAAACTGATAACATTGAAAGTATCCTCAACATATAATCAACATAACTATTATTAATGAGGTCCCACATTCCTTTTTCATATGATTTCTTTGAAATTGGGGGTGTGTTTTCGACAGAGCACACCTTAAGTTGGCCTAGCTACATCCCAGGTGCTCCCTACCCCTGTGTGGCTAGTTGCTACCTGTTGGCCCCGGCCGATCTCTTTGCTGATAAACACCAAATCCTTGTCTTTAGCCCACAATTTTCCCAGGTCTCAGTTGCCTAGGAAGTATCTCAGACTCAGCCTGTCTAAAACTAAGCACATCTGCATCCCTTCCTATCGCCGCCCTGCTCTGCCCCCTGATGAAGACACTTTCATTCACCAAGTTGCCCACATCAGAATCCTGTGCATTTTTGTTGACGTTGCTCTCTCTCTCTCACACATCCAGTCTTATATGTAACAACAAAATGTCTTTGGACCTGTTCACTCTCCATCGTCAATGCCAGTTGGTTGGTCCATGACGTCATTATTTCCTATCTGGATTATGGTAATAACCTCCTATCTGTTCTCTCTGTCTCCATTTTTGCCATGACACAGTACTGCCCACAATTCCTGCGCCATTCTCATAGTCTCTGCACAGTTTACAATCTTTCAGTAGTTTCCATTGCTCTCGGGATAGAATCCAAACATTCTCGTTACGTCCGTCAAGGTCACTTCCCTGCCTTCCTGTCCAGGCTCCATCCTCTTCTCCCTCTATTTCAGCCATCCTGGCTTTCCTTCATTTCTCACTCATACTTTTCCCTGTCTGGAGAATTCTACTCTCTTGGGTAGTTAACTTCAGTTGGTCCCTGACTTAAGTGTTTGACTTAAGTGTTATTGTTGACGATGGTTAATAATCATGTATTTCAGTTTCCATTGAAAACAGAATAATGTATATATTTTTTACTCTCACCAATTAGTGTCTATAATAAAGAGCACTAAAACATGTTGATTAATTTTCTGCTTTGTTTATATGGGTCTGTGTGTGTATGCATTCATATGCACATGTGTTTGTATGTATTGTCTGTTTCTCCCTGGAAAAAAAGTGATCTTGGTAACTATAAAGCATCCAGTGTTTTCCATTAGGTCTCATTTGTTACACATTTCTGCTTTTAAATTACTTCTGAACCACAGAATCTGGCAGGCCTCATTGGAAGGCATTTGAGGATAACTACTCTATCTGGAATCCAGCCATTTACAGTATTTGAAAGCAAAGAACAAAGCAAATCAAATTGAGATTATTTCACTGAATGTCTAAACGTTTTGGAAAGAACAATTAAAATAAAAAGAAGTCCTTCACTGGTGCATGCTTTGAAAATACCACATTTTCTCAATCTTTAATTTTGGGCGTCTGAAAACCAACGTGAATTTGTTTGTCTTTAATCCTCTGCTAATCAGTGGAAAGTAAACTGGTAGAACTGCTAATCCTATACGGCCTTGGAACACCGTTAAAAAGAACAAGATAGTTTAATGTGTTCATCATTCTTCTTTCCACTCTTAGAATCAGGTTCCAATCCAGCAGAGAAGCAAAGCATGGTCATGTGTATTGTGCCAGTGCTTCCCACCCCCAAGAGAATTCAAATTTCATCATCTAGTTTCAGAATTTCTAAATCTCGTAACAATATTAAGCATGTTGAGCAATAGTAGCAGTGTTGACTTCAGACTAATGATAAAGAAGCCGTGGAAAAAACTTGGGCTTTGGAAGTAGACAGATGTAGACTCAAATCCCGGCTGGCCCGTTCTGTTCTCCAGTCCTGCTAAGCTGCCAACCACTGCGCTCTGTGGGTGCTGCAGGTATGTTATCTCATTGAGGATGTAATGCTGTCTCCATTGTATAAATTACAGAGGTTGAGTCATTTGCCAAGTTTATGTATCTCCCAGCGGAGTTTGATCTCCAGTCCTGGTGTCTGGCTTTAAAGCCCATGCTTTTTTCAACCATGGTGTCTGTGTTGTTTAGACTTCTCGAGTTATTAACTTTGTCATTACTTGTAAATTCCCCTATCGCACTCTATTACATACAATTTCGGTAATATTTTAATTGAACTGAATATAAAGAATACATTTGGATATCGTCAGGAAGTTAAAAAAACGCTAGTTATTAATCTTTCTGAAGATATCAACCTGCAAGTCGCCATTTCTGTTATTTTAAGAGAGAAATTGGATGGAAGTTTCTGTTCTCTGTTGGAATAAAGTCAGTCATAGAAAAGAGGAGAACTTTAGAGCTATTCTTTGTGAAGTTTTAAATAAAACATGGGTCTGTCATCCTTTCCTAGGTATAGCGTATGCCTTAGTCAGTGTTCAGCAATCAGGTTAAGGCTATATCAGGACTTGTCAACAACTTTAGTTCTGCTTGTCATTCCTGAGGCTCAGCAAACAGGAATGCAACCAGTCTTGGAATTTTTGTAACTGGACCAGGGGCTACTCTGCAACCTGTCTTTCTATGGAGACGTCATAATTCAACTCCGGTTCTGAGCATCCTGACCTCAAAAGAAGACCAGGATTTAATTATTACATTGACTTTTTTTCCTTGGCTATTTTTTTGGAGTATGTTTGTGGGTGCATGGGTTTAAGTCACTCACTGACTTTTGCTGCTCAATCTGACTTTAACTTTTCTCATATATCTTGAAAGTGCTTCTTTGGGGGCATTTTATTTCTCATTTATAGGAAATTCTAGTCCAAGTTTCTAAAACCTTAGTTTGGAATTGTCTACAAAAACAATGAAAAACCTGGCCTTCATACCATCTAACTCTTCCCCAAACCTTGAGGATTGAAAAAAAACAAATGGACCTGGTAAAATCCTGGTGACCAAAAGCATGAGTGTCAGTGGGGAGAAGGCAACCAGTGCTCTAACCTCTCACCCCTTGAAGTTCAGGTAGGTCAGAAAATAGAATTGTCCTCTGTGCCTTGGTGTTTGAATCGGTGAGATGCAGAAACCCTGAATCCGGGCTATAGTAAAGGGTTTAAACTCGCTTGTTGCTTTGTGAGTCTCATTCAATGGCACAGAAACTGACGAAGGCAAAATAATTGAACTTGAGATCAAATAATAAGTACTGAAGGAAAGAAAGGAAGGTTGTGGGGGATACAAGTTGCCCATGACAGGAAGGGGTAGGTGCCATCAGTTTGCCTCCAAGACCTATAGGTGGTGTGGTGGTGGGTGTCTGCCTGTGCAGTTTCCAGATTTTGGGCTACTTAGTAACCTTTCCTAGGTTTGAGTAGGGAAGGAGCTGTGAAATGTAATTTAATAATTACCATGGAATCAGATGAACTCCCTTCTGTATCCAACTCCCATATTAATCTCCAAAATTGGTTCTATTTTTCTTCCCAGGAATAGGCTGAAAACCCTGCCCTTGTCTTTAGTAAACTAAAGAAAGATTATGTCTGAAGTGGTTGTGAGGTACGTGCCATGTCCCTTGAAGTTTCTCCTTGCCTGTAAGAGATGCCCATTAACCTTACTGCTGAAGTGATTTACAGTAAAAATACAGACAAAATGTATTTTGTCTGAAATAGTATTTCTGTGAAAGTCTTACTGTTGCTCTTTTAAAAATGGTGAGACTTAGAAATCAGATAAGGTTTTTCACAGCTCTTTAATGGTACAACATGGTAATTGCATGTGTTAATAATAAAAGCATAGCAGGGGATTAGAAGTTTTAGTCACTGCTAATAGCAGTTTTAAAAAATCCCACAGCAGGTTCAGATATGTGGGAAAGGATTATAGTGAAAGCACAGCTTAGCTCATAAGGGGCTTATGATGGGTCTGCAAACCAGGACCTCAGCAGGTATGAAATACAGGTGTATTCTTGGAGTTTACTTTATGTAACTTGATCCCTCTCACAATACACGTGTGGAAGCGCCCTAATGAAATTTCTGCTGTGCTTTTAAATGTTCAGTCTCTTGCTAGTTAATGCTTTTCGGTAGCCGTGGCATTAAAGAAATGATACACGCAATAGATTTCCTCAGAAGCTTTTCCCTTCTCTCATTTTCTCAGCTGTTTTTTTTTTTTTTTTCTGTTTCATTGAAAAGTCCTCTTTCCTAATTTGAGCCGAACATACCTGTATTGCCTTTGATGGCTTCTTATTTATGTCCCAAATCTTGACTCTATAGGAAAAGCTTTATTTGGCATATACACTGTAATCTTTGTTCCGATACTTCTAAAAGCCAAACTTGAAGTGGTTTTAAGTGATACAGGAAATGCAGGCTTTCTTCAGCTTACTGTTTGACTTATTTGAAATCTAAATCTTTGGAGTAAAAAAAAAAATGAAACCACAAAGGACAACAATTTAAAAATGAGACAAAACTCTATATAATGTTGAGTAGTGAAGACAAATGCTTTATTTAAGAAGTCACCTACAAAAAAAAGTCACCTACAAATGTTTTACTTACTTAATATTTTCAGTAGCTCTTGTTTTCTCTAGGCTTGGAAATTGTATATCTTAGAGAAATAAATAACCACAACCTAGTAACAGCAAAAGTGTACGGCTTCAGTTCTTAAATGTTAGCTCACTAGAAGTTCAGCAGAACGAAGCCAGACATATGTGATCACTACAGAACATTGAGCCGAAGGTTGATTGCTGCCTCTTACTTGCTTGACGCTGTTAGCTAAGAGGGAAAGAAAGATAGTACCCCCTGCCTTCATTGTAATGTTCCAACAGTGATGGCAGAGTCAGTATTAAAATTGAGTCCATCTACAGAAAAGTTTTGTCATAGTTACTGGATAAACTTGGAGTGACTGATGGAGCAAACTTGTGTTTGATCAGTTCATTGACAGCAAAAATCCTTAAACATCAGAGTTTTTTGTTTGTTTTTAAGTAACTTATCTATAGTCGTAATTCTGACAACACAAAATGAAACAAAAAAATCCTTACCTCTACCATTAGGAAATGTTATATGTTCAACTTTGGTTTTCTGGATAACTTGAGTGTTTCGGCGCTTAGGAGGAAAGCACAGACTGATTTCAGAGTTGTAAGGTACTTCGGAGATACGTACGTATAGTCTAACCTATAAGGACACGTCAGCCAGCTCTTAAAATAACCCTTCTCAGGTATTTATAATGGCCCAGGGCCTTGCACACAATAGATTTCCTATAAATGTTTGTCAAATGAAACAGGTATCTTTCTGAACTGTAATGCTAATCATCATGTACCTTTGTCTTAAGAACCCAGGGCTGTGATTGTGTGTGTGTGTGTGTATGTGTGTTGTGTATTATTTATGCTACTAGTTTGAACTATTGTGCTGTATAGAAAAGCCACGAGAGCCCTTTCGTAAAGTACTTTGCAATACTCTGTGCTTCGTGGGTCCCATTGGGCAACATGACCCTCCCCCAAAGATCTCAGGCACTGATGTTTGACTACTTGTAGCTGTCACTCTGAGTCTGTCATCTCCTTTTGTACCATGAACTCTGTTGTTATTAGAGAGACTGTCTTCAGCAACTCCATTCCTTCCTCAGGCTGATTGCAAAACATGTAAAACCAGAGTAAGAAAAGTTAGAGGGGGCATTAGAGGTTTCCATGGCAATCCAATGTGTGAATCCTGTGACGTTTTATTCTCAGAAGCCAGTTCGCTTGCTGGCTGGCTTTCGACTATGTTGTGACTAAGCAATGTTTAGGGGCATCTCTGTTTACAAATATGTGAGTTATTTTAGTTTCCATGTACTTTTCCTTGACTTAAAAAATAAGTGGTTATCTCAAAATGGGTGTGTATGTATATAATGCAGTTTTTTAATTACATTTTTTTTCTATTTCAAACACTCCAGAAGGGATGTTACAGAAAATGTTTTAGTTGATTGAGAACACTACCATAGGTCACAAAGTGGTGCCTGTGCCAAATTTCGCTCTGGGTTGTGTTTTGTTTAGTACTTTTATTTTTAATTAAATTAGTCCCTAACTCTTAAAATTGAGTAATTTCTGGTTCTTTATGAAAGGAGCAAGGGGACCAGACTGCCTGGCATTACTGGATTTGCATTCTGCCCCCTTTAAATGGGATATAAGTCTCTAGGTCACAGCACGTGCCTCTGTTCCCTGTTGCTTCCTCATGCTAAGTAAGACCCAGGGTTGGTTGCCTTTCAACATCAGGCTTCACCCGTCCTACCCTGACAACTTTCCTCCTTTATTTTATCCGCCTAACTCCTCTAAACCACTTGAGTTTTGACCCCTGAGTTTTACATGCATAAACCAAGTGTAGATAAATCATGAGAAAGCTTTTAACCATGAGTCAAGTAAAACATATAGATAAGATTCCTTCATCTCCACTATGTAAAAATAAAAACACTGTACTTTTGCCTCTTAAAAAATGACACTGTTTAAAAATCACATTACATTCAGCTCTTAGATATCCTATGTTTTATTATTAGTCTACGTGCATGGTCTGAACTTAATACTTTTGGTATAGTAGATACCTTAACTTTTGGAGCACTGGATTTGCGTAAGTTGTCATTTAACATTTATTTTTCAATTAATTGGTTATTAATTATTGCATTCCCATAAGAGGACAAGCTTATAACTGAGTGTATTTTCTCGTAAGGTTGTTTACTATAAGAATACCTGGGATTTCTAAAGGGAAAGTGACTTTTATGAATTACATTGTAGTTTTGCTATTCCCCACGATGAAGGGGAGCCTTTCTTATTGAAAGCAAGCCCTGTTCCTAATAGTAACAATAATAGTAGAGTCATATATCGGTGTTCACTTTGTGCCTATATACTGTACACATAGTATTTAATCCTCACAGTAGCACCATGAAGCCAGTTCTTATATTATGCCAATGCTACAGATGGGGAAAAATGAGGCACTGTATTTTTTCCTGCGTATAGTGTGCTCCCGTTTACAATGCTCGCCCACGTTTTTGAACCAAACTTTCAGGGGAAAAAATGTTTTGTTTTAATATTTTAATTCAAATGATTGTTTACATGTAGGTACTTGTTTTTTGTATTATAAAGGAATTTCAGCATTTATTTTTTAACATACTATGGTACAAGAAATTTTATGTAACAAATAACTACAAAACACAAGAACAGATACAAGGTACAAGCAATTTCATGTACCGGTAACAAATTTACAATATTTATGCATCATAGAAGGCCAAGAACTTTTCGTCTTGCAGGTTTGTGGTAAGTTCAACAAAAACGATCATATTCCAGGGTATTATTTTGCATATGTATATCATTATTGGTTTCTAGAGTGACACTTTTAACTCATACGCATAAATAAGAGAATTAAAAACATTTGTATGGATATGAAATTAGTACTACCCTTGTATAACGCGCATCCTTATTTTTCCCTCACAAATTTGGGCAAAAAAGTACATGTTATACACGGCAAAATACAGTATGTAAAGTTAAGAAAATGTATAACTAGTCACAAAGCTGGTGAGAAATATAAGATATAAATCCAGGTTTTCTGTCTTTATAAGCACTTGACCACCAGGCTGTTTTCCAAAATTAAAAGGAGAAACACACTTCCCTAATTTTTTCTTTCTCAAAAACAAAAAACAACAGAAAAAGAATTCTCACTTTGTATACTGAAATCATTGCATTAAAAGTGTGTTAAAAATGCTGATTTTCTATTATTGAAATGTTAATTTTGGAAATGTACCCTATATTTCTGCCATATATAAATGTACCATATATTCCAAGGAAAAAAAAATAACATTGATTTTTCATTCAGTTGTTAAAAGTAAAGATACTCAAACCTAAATATTTACCCAATACAGAAACCAAAGCTTTTTAGAGCAAATTAAATCTTTTATAAAAACAAATTGTCTAGACTTACCAGTAGCAAATCCTAATTCTTAAATACATTTGAAAATTCAAATAAAATCTTAAAAAGATCTTTTCTTCCTAAGGTTTCTCCTTTGCACTGTATCTGCTCAAAATCCAGTAAACCAACCACTAAACTATAACTTCAGTTTTAACAGGAGATACCATGAAAGTCAGCGATCATAAAAATAAATAATCAGCAGAAGGCTACATGAACCGAAAGTCGACTTAGTTTAGGTTTAAAAGGAAAGAGTGTTCTAGTCACATGTGTTTATTTTGAGGTTTTTTTTCCAATTTAAAAGTAATATAACCATACTATAGAAACAAGAAAAAAATATCGTCTCCCCTTCCCATGCCACTGAAAGAGAAAACAGCAGCAATTGGCATTTTGATGTGTTTTCTCACCGTTTATTTCCCCCCTCTGTGCTTTAAAACAACAACATATATTTGTTATCAGATTCTCATGTAGTTTTGTATTCTGTCTTTTCCCCATAATATATTACAGATACTTCTTAACATAATTTTAATGTTTTTATACTATTTTAATGGTTAAGTAATATATATGATCTTAATCCACAAACTAGGGTACATGGTTTTTTCTTCTAAATCTAAGAGCCTGCATTGACAGGTCATGGAGAGGGTCTGTTTCTCACCTGCAGCTCTTTTCCTCCTGGGGCTTGGCATGATCTATAGCGTGTGTGTGTGTGTGGGGGTGGGGGGTCTTACAAAGTGCAGTGCAGGTACCCAGTTATGGGTCTTCATACGCTCACCACTAACATACCCATTATCCAAGCCACCGTGATCCCTCAACATTTGATGGATTACATCTTCTTTGCCCTGTTGGGCGCAGGAATCCTGTCAATTCTGCGATCTCAGACTCTTGGGGTTCTGCCTGCACAGACCCACCAGGTAGCCGTTTCTCTTAGCAGACCACTCTGTCCCATAGGCCTGTGCTGTTCTTACATGTCTCTCTTATGCTGCCATCATCTCACAGCTCTCAAAGGCATGCTTCTCTCTTCAGTTGCACCCACAGGAACACTTGGGTGCACCCTTTTAGGAGCACAGGCTTTCAGAAGATGTGATGCAGTCAGATAGTCTGTGAGCAACATGTGCCTCTGGCTTGCTGACACACCAGCACCTGTGGCCACACAGGGGACGAGACACAAAAGAAAAATCCATAACCTCGCATGTTATTCAGTCACCGTCGTGTGATGGGTGGCACATTCTCCTTTCTCAGGTACTTGTTCAGTACATCTTCAGGGTTGTACATACATAACACTGCAGTGAACATTTTTGTGCATAAACTGTTTTCTCTCTGACTGCTTGAGGATAAATTCTCAAAAGTAGCATTATTGGTTATGGAGTTGTTTTATGACTTTGTATATACTATATAGTGAATATACTTTTCACCATTGAATTTGAAAACTGAGTAGAACATGCTGGTTTGCACAACTGCGTAGTGAGGAGACCAGGATCTCCAAGTCATTCCCTGTTCATTTCGGGATGTTCTAACATGAGTATTTGAGCAATTCTAATGCTTTTAATAAAATTTTCCGGTTCACCCAAACTCCCTGAACACATTTAGATACTTGAGAGGAGCCGATGCACTCGGTGGATAATTCAGTGGCTGCTTTTGTGTTTGGGCTGAAAGCGAAGCCCCTCCGTGGGCCGTCAGTCCTGTAGTTTTGCCGGTTTTAGACCTGGCCCCATCTGTGCACATCTCCACACATTTTTCTCCAGTTATTACCATGAAGAGCCCTTATTTAGCTAAACATTAGTTTATCATTTTTTTGATCAAGTATTATTTAAATTACTATGTTCCACAGACATGTATAAATAATAAAAAAAAATCAATGCTACGTGGTGTAATTGTTAACATCCACTTGCTTTCATCTAGCTATAATGCGGGGAGAAATTAGATTAACTTTAGTCTCTTACAGTTGTTACGGATTGAATCATGGCCTGCCAAAATTCGTTTGTGAAAGTCTTATCCCCCCAGTACCTCTGAATGTGACCTTATTTAGAATTGTCATTGCAGACGTAATTAAAATGGATTGATATTGGAGTAGGGTAGGTCCCTGATCCAGCATGACTAGTGTTCTTGTAAAATGGGGAAATTGAGAGAGGGAGGGGGAAAAGGAGAGGGAGGGAGAGGGAGAGAGAGAGAAGGAGAGGGAGAGAGAGAATGCTATGTGAAGCGATGGAGGCAGAGATCAGAGTGATGCAGCAGAAGCCAAAGGAAGCCAAAGATTGCCAGTAAACTTCCAGAGGCCAGGGCAGCGGCCTGGAACAGGTTCTCTTTCACGGTGCTCAGAAGGAGCCAACACTGACGACACGTTGGTCTCAGACTCCTGTTCTCCAGACTGTGAAACAATCAATTTCTGTTGTTTAAGCCACCTAGTTCATGGTCTTTTTATAGCAACCCAACTAACTAAGACACTGGTTCAAGAATGTTGTATAATCTATTTGATAACCAAGGGTACTTTTCCCCCTTTTTAGGTTAGTTGCTTCTTTTCTTTGTTATCTAGAACAAATTATGGCCGTATCAATGTCAAAGTATCTGTAATGTGTCATCCTTGAAGGATGATTCAAGTAAATTTTTATGTGCATAGTGCTTTCTCAAAATTAAAAACCTCTCATTTTAGCCATAAAGGTTTCTAGTGTTCTTTATAATTTTTCTGAAGGCTTGTATGATCTTTGTGCTCAGGTCAATTATTGTCCATTTTATTGTTTTCCGTCTTCTCCCTTGTTTCAATTTCGTAATTTGTTTTCTAGTTATTAAGCTGTGTTCTCAGTGGAAAATGAATTTTAAATAATTTTGATTTTTAAAGTGTAAAATCAAAAACAGAAGCAAAATACTGTTTTTTATCCAGTTTTTCAAAGCTACTTTCAAAGAAAGTTGTTGTGTGGGCATCTTAGGCCAGTATTGAAATCACTAATTCTAGCTTTTTGATTCCTTTGGGCTAGGTCTGGTTCAGTGGGCGAGATCCAGGCACAATGTGTTCTTACAGCAAAATTATACCTGTTTCAGTTTGAAACAACTTTCACACTAATAACTTCCTTGCTTTCCCTGATTTTATATCAGCTGGGTTTAGGTTTACCTATACACACACACACAAAAACAGTGGTTTAAATAAGATTTCTCTCTCATAAAAGAACCTAGGAGGTGGCTGTCTGGGGATATTGTGGTGGCTCTATAGTTATCAGAGACTCATGGAGAGACTCATGGTCCTCTTAACTTTTCATTCTCCTCTCGCTAGGGAGATTTTAAGGAGACTTTCTGGAAGTTTCATAAGATAGGTTAGCTCATATCTAATTGGCTACAACTGAGTCACATGGTCACATATAGCAGCAAAGGAGACTGGGAAATGTAATCCTTTGAGTAGGAGGCAGTGTGCCCAGTTTAAAATCAAACTTATTTTACTAACATAGGAGACTAGATATTGGCTATCCACTAATGATACAAAAATGCCAATTTTTCTGGTTGTTCACAGTGTATAATTTTTTTTAAACCCTGTGAGGGTTTTTTTTTTTTTTGAAAGACACTTATCCATATGTACGAATTTTGTGTAAGTTTCTATAGGTTTTACTTTTACACTTAAAAAACAAGACAAAACAAAAACAAAATATCAACAACAACAAAAAAATACAAAAATGCAACCCTTTGGAAAAGAATTAAAGCTTTCCCCAAAATTACATAAAATTGATACCACTTGAAGACATACCGTCATATCCCCAGGTGGTCCCTCGCATCCCTCTGCACTGTGTCTTTTGGGACACCGGCATCCCAGTACAAGAAGCAAGGCTTTAAGGCCAGATGGCAACATTACCCTAGTCTTTCCATAGATGTGTGATGTTTTGACTAAGACATTTTGGCATACTAAGGACAATCTGGTAGCCATTTTAATACTGGACATTTTGACATAAATCAAAAAAGCAAACAAACCGCCAGGAGATAACTACTGCTGACAAATGCTTGCATATATTTTTGTTAAATGGAAAGAGTGTATATTTTCTCATAAATGTCACCTAATTATTAAGGAAGAAATAACATTCCCAATGGAATTCTGCCTCCAAGATTATAATGATTAAAATATTAAAGCATTTTTTTGTAATGGTCTTCTGAAAGATTGAGTATGTTTACCAGTGGCATTATAAATATTGCAGTCTTGGGCAAAATGTCATTTTTATTTGCAGATTTTTGGTGCCATGATTATCTACTTGCATAGATTTATTGAATATCTATTAATATCTTTCTTCCTTTCCCATCTCTTTCTTTTTGCAAAGCTTTATTGAGATAAAATTCACATATCATACAATTTACCAATTTAAAGTGTATAATTCAGTGGTTTTTAGTATATTCACAGATGTGTGTAACCATCACTACAACATTTTTTTTTTTTTTTAACTTTTGGATTTCTTGTTCAATCTGATTTGAAAGAGCTTGGAATTTAATTAGCACAATATGTTGCATTTATATTAGTTTCAAGTTTGTAAATTGTCAATATTTTTAAAGTGCTTTTTAAAAAAGTAATAATAGCTTTCAACCTTGATGATCCCTGGTTGTAGTAGACAGACTTGGAAAGGTCTATCCAACACAAAGTTCATAGGACAATTTTCCTAAATTTTCTTTTATGAGGAAAATAGATGAGCCCCAAGATGAGAGCTGATAGTTACACTTAGTAATAAAAAATGGTGACAAGGTCAGATGTCCTCTGAAAAATGTCACATTTCATTTTCTCACACCCTTTGTTGGCCTGGATGCAGAATATCAGAATACAGAGGTATTATTATCTCTTTTTGCAGTGTCACCACTCCTTTTTACTAGGAAGCTTATTATCTTCTTTTGTTTCCAAAATCAAAGCATATTTCTGTATATTTATGAGAAGGGCAGCTTTTCATAGGGTTTGTAGAAGTTTTGCATAAGTGTGGGAGAAAAACAAATTTAAACTATTACTCAGAGATCTTGTAGATAGTGTCACATATAAAGTTGATCCTGGAAATGCCTTTATATGTAAAAGTTTTCTAAGTGTCATAATTTATTGTTTGGATGAGGAGAGTTACCTTAGTCCCTAATGTAGTATGTCCACTTAAAAGATGCTGTCACTCTATGCTGCCCCTTATGTTGGTGTGTAGTCCACCAGGGGACTTTCTGAAACCCTTATTCCACTGATTCAATTCTTTCCATGTTTGGGGCAATCTTTTTTCACAATCACTTTTGTCTTTCTTTTAACCCATCTTTTTTTCTTGTAAGAAGAAAATTCCAAAGACTTCTGGGTATAACGTCCGTTTAGCAGAATGACTTTTTTTTTCTTTTGCTCCTATGGAGAAGTCTTATGAATGCCAAAGATTAAGATTAGATCAACTTTCTTTTGACCAATTTTGGAGAATATATATATCTCATTTATATACGATGAGTGAACTTTTGAATATAAAGTGAAATAGAAGAAGAGGAATGTCTGGATATTTTGCATGAGTGCACACGTATGACTGAAACGTAAAGTTTTTTTTTAGAAAAAGCATGTGGCTTATTCTTCAATTTTTATTTCCCAAAATGAGAGAAAGATATTATTAACAAGATATAAAAAGATTATAGGCAATGAAATTTATAGTTTGGTGTCTAAGTTCGGTTGCCTGTGCTTCTGACACTAAGGGAGTTGTTTCCTTGGATGCCATGAAATTGGAGGCGAGGGGATAGTCCAGTGGAACTTCTGTGAAACACTGGGTTATAAATTGATGAACTGGAGCATATTATTTCATCAGGACTTCAGATGGGCCAGTTGTGTATCTAAGGCTGTATTTCATCATGTTTGTGAGTTGAAGAGCTCATAAATTTTAAAGCCACAAATTGTCTAGTTTATAAATGCCTATTGAGAATGAATCTGACTTTATGTGTATTGTGAGCCTTTCACTCCGATTAATTAGCTAATATTTGCCAAGTATTATGAAGATGAAAAGCACCTGTAGGTGCTAAGAACCATATTAAT
This sequence comes from Rhinolophus ferrumequinum, assembly GCF_004115265.2. NCBI lineage: Eukaryota > Metazoa > Chordata > Mammalia > Chiroptera > Rhinolophidae > Rhinolophus > Rhinolophus ferrumequinum. Next base: position 20,826,938 of record NC_046301.1, on the reverse strand, counting down.
TTTTTTCTACTGACATTAACACCATAATATTGTTTAGATAATGAGAGATTAACCTTAAAAATTAGCAGTTGAATTTTCAACTCAGTCAGTTTTTAAAACTTGCCCTCAAATTAGTATTGCAGAAATGTTTCCGTTATTGGAACACCGTCCCCTGGCTAGTCAGAAAGAGGTAAGAGATGATCAATGGCCAACATGTAAAGGTAGCAGATGGTCAGAGTGAAAAGCCATTAAGCACCAATTTGTGACTTCGGCATCAACTGAGACCAATGACTTAAATAAAACCTTTTCCACCTAACAGGTTAAAATTCATTTAAGTATCACTCAGTATTTTTAATTGAATTTTAATCTTTAAATGTAATTTAATTTCAATATTCCCTGTATTAATCGAATGAATTGTCGACTAAGAAGTGGTCAGAATTCAAATCCAGTCTTCTCCGCCTTGGTCAAGTTACTTGAACTCTCTCAGCCTCAGTTTCCTTACGTGTAGGCTGTAGAAGTTCCTATCGTTTCTCCAGGAGTTGCTTTTGCCTGGTTTATGTACATCTACTAGTATGCTTCTCGGTAGGTGGTGGGTGTTCAGCAAATAGAAGGTGTCTTACTACTTTCTTTTCATTGTACTTAAAAGATCACCATTTAACTGAGAAATGTGACATCAAATTGGTGTTGTGGATGAAAGGGACATGAAGTTTTAGGAGAAAGAACCAAAAAGTGTAGACTCTGTCAGAAGTATAAAGGAAAGAAATCCCAGTTGTTTTTAGGATTGGACGTTGGATGGGGACACAGGGCTGGCATTCCTCCATTCACCATGGGCCCCATATGCCCATTTAAATGAATGTTCACCAGGGCCCTGAAGGTGTTTGCAGTTTTGCCCTCTGGTAGGCCTTCATTTCATCATCTTATTGTCTAGTCTTTTATAAATTTAGGGGTTTACAATTTCTATAGGTGTTGTGAATGAAAGGGGAGAACAGAAAAACTAATTGTATCATTTAAAAAAATGGTCAGAGGTGTAGTTAGAGACTGGTTGAGGCTATGTGCTACAGTCGGATTTTGAAATAACAATTCACCTGGGATCAGAAAACCCAAGGTTAGGTTTTGTATTCCACCATTTATTGGCTGTCAGGCCTTGGATAAATTCCTTGAGCCAGCACAGCCCCTGGTTCATTGGTGGTAATTCACCGGTGGTTAAGTTTCTTCCCTTTGTGAATTGAGAATTTAGTATAGTTCTGCTCAGACTAAAAGATTCAAATTTAAGAATGAACTTCGGGTGGACAACTCCTGAAAATTGAGGACAAGTAGTGTGGTTGCTGTTACACCCTGGGGAGAAGTCTTTTTCCTTTTTTCTTTCTTTTCTTGGTGAGGGACGTTACCCTCATTCCCTTTACATTGTTGAAGTTGGTCATGGTTTCTGTTTCTTTGGCGGAAGAAGAGGAAAGAAGATGGGAGGATCAAGTCAGAAGGCAGGGGTTTGGTTTTGTATCATTTCTGCCTTTGAAATATATTGTGTCCACCTTGCAAGAAGGAGACTGTGCAGAGTGTTAGGTAGGGAGCAGGTCTGTTTTGTGCCACAGGAATTCCGCTTCCCTTCAGCATATCTTCCTCCCCGTGCTGATCCTTCTTCCTTTAACTTCTCCCCTCCTTCCACAGTGGGAAATAGAATCTTCCCCTTTGCAGCCCCTTACTGCCACTCCTCTGTGCAGGCTTATGTTGCTCTAGGCAAAAACGGAAGTAGAACAATTCATTCCTTCCACAGCTGCTGCCACGTCTTTCCTCATCACTCCATTCATTTCTGTGGCAAATGCAGCCCTGGCTACAAGTGGCAGAGCCCTGGCAGGAAGCCAGTGTTGAAATAAATCCCCGTCTCTGTGGGGCCCCACTGTTGCCTCTGGAAAAGGACAAGCTGGGGCACGGTATGAAGGCAAGAAAAGACAACTGCAAGGACCAAAACCCCCAGGAGAAGGCAGAGGCTTCAGGGGCTAGTGATGGGAAGACGCAGAGCCTTTACCATGTAGCTTAGCTGTGCCGTTCTGCATGCAGAGAAGAACGTGTACGTGAGAGGACAATCACGAGGGAAAAAGGAGAGAAGAAAGTGAAGTCTAGCAGGGTATGCCTGTGCTGAGTGAAGGGACCAAACCATTTCATCCCAGTTTGATCATACAACTGGGCCAAACACAGGCAAGAACAGCAAGTTTTATTTGCCTTCACTCTGCCCCTCATCTAAGTATATCCACTCCTGTCCCATTGCTCTTTCCATTCCCTTTCGTAAAATCATCAGAAGGGTGTCACAAAAGAGACTTGGGGCACTCCCGCGCACCAAAGATGTCCGCCAATAACTGACCCTGGGGAAGAGCAGGCGTTGTTACAGTACCATCGTTACACAGTACCTTTGGAGGTTTTCCAGATGGTGGACACGTTTTTGCCGTAGTCACAGGAACCAGGATCCCAAAGTTCACTAAGGGACCACTGTGGTGGGTTCAAAGGGTATATGGGAATGTCCACGATAAGGGTGCTGTTTGCTGTTTAGTTTGTTTGTTTGGCTGAGTTAGCTACGAGTACGTACCATTAATTTTAAAATGTACTTTTTTCTCCCATCTACTTTTTGCACTTTCAGAAATTGAGATGTTTCTTTCAGTCAGTAAGAACATGTAATAGTAGGTTTCTTTCCAGATCAGTTAATGCTGTATCTTACTGTTGATCACCACTTAGAATTGAGGAAATTAGGTATTTTAATTTATATTCCAATCGAGCTACACTGACGTTGCATATTACTGACCTAGCCCCACGGACATCTTTTTTGCAGTTTAATTTTAATTTCTTCCCATTATGTAGCTTCTCGTTATGTAGACTTGAAAAATCTAGAACTGAGACAAAAGTCAATCTTAACAATGGACTTGTCTTAGATAGTGCAGTAAGTCCTCATTTAACGTCATCCATGGGTTCTGTGACTTTAAGTGAAACAATGTATAATGAAACCAGTTTTTCCACAGGTTAATTGATGTAACCAGGGGTTCAGTTCCTATGATATCTCATCAATGTCATAATTAAGTTATGTTATTCAAGAACCTGCTGTATATCTGTACTTAAAGCAATATTTTAGATCCATTTATGTATTATAAATGTTGTTAGTAGTATTACGAAAGCTTGTGTTATATTACTGAGCTTACGCTTCTTCCGATCCCTTGTGCAAGTGTGTTAATTTACAAAGCAGATATTCTTTTAAAAAAATAGCTATAATTAGTCATAAGCATTAGAGAGTAGGATTTCTCAGCACTATGGCACAAGCTCCCTTCGTGAAAGGTAAATATTGTCAGTCGGGGTAAAGCTTCACCATCACCAAAGTTAATTTTGCCAGCCCTTGTTCTAAAATGTATTGTTTAAAATTGTATGTTACATAAAGAATGGGTGTCAAAAATCCTTCAAGCCCTGAAGGGAAAAAAAACCAAAAAGACAAAAAACTGAGAAGCTCAAGTCTTTCAAAGATTGACAGCATGCATACTAAAACAATAAAAATAATGGGTAATAAAACCCTTGGTAGACTAACATTGGCTGTGTGTAACTTCTCTTTAAAGAACTGTCATCTTGAAATACCAACCCTGGCATACTTGAAGGTTTACATAAAGCTTATACAGATACTTTGAAAAAAATACATTTTTAAAAATGAAGCATCTGTAGTGCTTATGGCAGCTTGGGTCCAGTGATCTTGCTGGTTGGAGTTCACGTCTAAACTGACTAAGTTAAAAATTAAGACCATTTTTGAGGACCAAACGTATTTACCCACAGACTTGTTAACAAGGGTATAATTAAACTTACATAATCTTGATAAATGCAGGCAAATTAGTATAGGCATGAATATATATGTATCTCCTGCCTAACAGACAAAAATAAAAAAAGATTCTAGATTCTCTCTACTGCTTGTAAGGATTCACCTTTGAATATACGAAAGAATAATCAATCATTTGCTCTTATTATTACATAGGTAGGGGCAGTATTTGGTTTTGTTAACTGTCATTGGGGGAAAATTCCTTTACTGTTTGCTACAAGCTAGCTTGCTTAACAGCAAAAGTCTGTTTTCTCTCTCCCTGGTGAATCAATTATCTGTTGTTTAGATCTGTTTTGATCTTACCCTTTTTATGCTGTAGCACACTTGGTAGATGGCAGTCACGTGTGTGAAACATCCACCTCTACTCTCATGAGAGAATACCCAGATTCCTTGCCGAGTTATTGTACTTTATGTCATGACTTCATGCTAGCCAGAAGTCCAGTCAGCTCTTTCTCATAGATCTGTTTCATACCTATGTATTGTGATATCTGCTGTTAGAGAGGAGGCAAAATAGGGACAGTGTACTAGAGAGAAAAAAGAGAGACGTTAAAACATACATACACACAGAGGCTGTGTTCTCGCTTTACTCGGTCTGCTTATTTTCCTCCTATATCCTGTAATTTCGGTGAATTGTAACCTCTAATATGGGAAGGACTTTGTTTTATCGATAAATATGCCAACACCCAAGATGTCTTGCTCAAGGTTGCAAAGCTCGTTGGTAGTGGAAGGGAGAGATTTTTATGTGATGAAGTTTTGCATTCATTGTTGTATCCGCTCACCATGTATGCACACACACGCCTGCACTCCTAGCTTAGTCAGGGCAGTAGACCTCGTGGTACTCGTATTAGAGAATTATCTTGGCCAATTGATGCTTATACAAAGGATTCCGTAATCCGTACATGCCCCTGCAGTAGGATGTTTGTTTTCACTCTCATGCTCATGTAATTTTGGAAGTAACATTTGCTGTTTGTCACAGATAGGTTGCCATGTCTTTAGTTTGCCAGCTTGTGACAATTAAAAAGAAATTTAAAAAGACTCTGCAATAATTGTTAAGTCAGGTAGGATAATTCTTTACCCAACTAAAGATAGGTAATCTCTTCAGAGTTATGCCGTTACCATAACTGGCAGAGTTGCACAGCTCTGATAATGGAGCATGTAGGATGATAAAGGGATGGTGTTTGATGCTGATCTCACCAGTGGATTGTCATCCCGCACTGGGATTTAGATTTGTATTCATTAGAGCTTTGTAGAGGTGAATATTTTGAAAGTGAGTAGCTTGTGAGATGGAAACAAATGCAGACATTTAAAATTATATAGTATTTGGAAAAACCTTGGGATTGAAGACTCTTGCAAAAATGAGATAGACGTAATTTCACTTTTGCTTTCTTTTTTGGCTTTTTCTAGATCCATCAGATTTTCATTTTTTTACCATAACACTTCTCCTTCATTTACATATATTTAAAATAATGCCTGAATTATTTCAGATGTATCTTTCAAGGAAAACAAAAACTAAATACCTTTCTCTTTGAGATCATTTTGTGGCTTATTTCTGTTTATGATCCTCAAATCACCATACTCCCTCTCTGCATCTTCCTTATAATCAGGCCAGTTATATTTTTGTTAATGTAGCTTCTTACCTTTTTATGAGTTGCACAAAATAAGTTCAAAGCAACATGGTTTAGTTATATTTAGGTTACTGCAGTTATGAAGAAACTGAGAAGATGGTATTGTCTTAATTTTTATAACACATTTTAAAGTACTTTCCCCCCCACTCAAATAACTATCTGTTACGAGACTCTTTCTAATATGTAGATTGAATTTCGAGTGTCTTAGGTCAATAAATTCCTAAGCGTTAATAAAACTATGATTTTCCTTTTAAAAATACTAATCAAAACATTTAATTGGAATGTTGGAAGTGGAATGTTGGAACCCAAAATGCATTTTTTCCTAAAATAAGATGAAGTATAAATATATAGTATCAAATAGGAGTCACATCCATAAATCAAAAATCTATGAGCGTAACTCAGCATAATTTTGGCTAATTATAAAAATGTATTTCATGAAACAGGTTGAGAAGAGAGAATTTCACAAATACCTATTGATTTTTTATTTCTCAAAATTCTAAGTGACACTTTATATGTTAAATTATACCAATTTCTCCACCCCATCCTTTTGTAAAAATGTATAAGATGGTATTTTCCCCTTACGTTCTATAAGAATTGACACTTGTCTTAAGTCAGTGCCTTATGGAAATTTGTGTACAGCAAATTAAAGCTAGGTTTACATGGGTTGTGGCTTTCCAGAAACTAAATAATCTAATTTTTCCCTTAAAGAGGGAATAAAAATAATAAATGTTCACTATAAATATATGAATATATTTTAAGTTATTAGTCATAATAACTATATATCACTAAAGATTAGGCAAACCTATATTATTCATCCACACCAGAGACAACCACTATGAATATTTTACATATTTCCTTCCAGTCTTTGTGTGTGTGTGTGTGTGTGTGTGTGTGTATAAACTCATATATTGAATATAAGTGTGATCATGTTTTATATTACAGTTATGCTGTTTTTATCAGTTAGCATTTTTAAAGTGGAAAATATTAATAGTGCTTGAAAAAAATTATAGAGTGTATCATAATACCTATAATTTTTCTTTTATTGACCATTCAAATTCGTGTTGGGTTTCCTTCCTCATATAATTTCTGTAATGTGCACATGTGTACTTAGATCTTCACCTGGCTTTAAGATGAATTCAAAAAAGAGGAATTATAAGATCAAAGAGTGAGAATTTTTGAAAGTATGTGTCATAAAACTTTTATAAATGTAGTACAACTTACATTATTAGCAGCATTTATTTTCAGAGTTAAATGAAAGCAAAATATCCTTATAAACTATATCAAGAAACAAATATTCAGGTAGTGTTGTAGGATCTTACAACCTGAGAGCATTGTTGTAAAGCAACATTACTTATTGGTTAGATAGAGAGTAAGGGATTCAGTGTTTTCCAGAAGAGTTAGTTTTTGTCTTTCTCAATTTTATTTAGGTTTTAGTAGTTGGGAATACTAACAACTGAATTGATATGACACTCGGAAGTGACACTGCAGATCATTTTGCATGACAGATGGACTTGGGCACAATGACAGCTTCAGACCACACAGAGTGGTTGTGGTCAGCCATGGAATGAGTGTCTGAGTAAAGAAGAGCTAGGAATGGCCTGCCCTGGGAAGACCCTATTGAATTTGGGGAGTAATTGGCAGACCAAAGTGACTCACTAGTGAGCCATAAGCAAGGAGGAAATCAAATACTGGCCCTAATGATTCTGGTCCTGTGACATACTCCAAAAGCTGTGTTTTAAAAATAAGTTCCCAGAGCAACTTTGATACTGTTAAAACACTGGTTATTTAAAACTTCTATTAGCCTGAATTATAGATAATCAAGAGTTTTCAACATTAAAAGTACTTAATTGTCATGTATTTTATGTTTGCAGAACATTGTTTTCGAGTGTTAGAATTTTACATATTAGAGATTTTCATTGAAACACTCAAAGTATTTACCATGTTAAAGATTCTGTGCAACTGGATGTATGTTTGTTTTCTTTTTCTTTCTTTCTTTCTCTCTCTCTCTCTCTCTCTCTCTCTCTCTCTCTCTCTCTCTCTCTCTCTCTCTGTCTCTCTCTCTCTTCTTTTTTTCTTTGGCTTCCCTTAAAAAAATAGTTTCAGGTGTACAAAACGATATAATAGTTAGACATTTACACCCTTCACAAAGTGATAAACCCTCTCCCCCAACCTATTACCCCTGGATGTATGTTTTCTCAATTTGGAGAATATTATGGTAATTTATTTTGATATCAGAAATAGGTATGGAATTTGCAATTGTTTTTACACGTGAGATGTAATAGAAGGCCTTAGAGTTTAATTTTTCTTTTAAAATTTTCTGGATTACTGGGAAGACACTTAGTTTTTACTTCAGAACCAATGTAGACATTAATACTTCCAAAATTAGTTATCCTTTCTAGGAAATTACAAAATTGTTTGCAATTATTAATAATATGTTCAAAATATGCAGGTAGTTTTATAGTATCGTATTAGAATACTGTGTTGAATGCAGGTCTTTAGGTGCTCCATTTTCATTACTATAGAAATTGTAAATATAAATGTCAAATATAACTTTATTCCAGTCAGACCATTCATGTGAAAACATCTATAAAGATCAAAAAACAAAAAAAACTATCCATAGTAAACTCACAATACCTTTTCTATGACTGAGACTGAATGAACTCTTCAATGTAAAAAGTTCTTATATTTTAAGCATTGTTATACATCGGAAAGAATGATACTTTTCACTCAACTAAAAAATGACCACTCTGTTAAAAATAGTGTACTTGCATCTGACACTGTTGATTTCTGCTGAAGTGTGGAAAGGCGGCTGCTTCATCTCCCGTCTGTCAAATACTTGCTTTTTTTTCCATTTCCACCTCAAACTACGTGACCATATTACTTTCCTCATATAGTCTTTTTGTTGTCTTTTAACTGAATCCGTTCTCTGTTCTCATTGGAGTTTGTGATTCCTTTGTCAGGTTTGGAACTGCAGTATCATGCACTTGCTCTTACAATAAAATACACCTCCTTCAAGTAGAAGGTGGAATGCTTGCAGCTTCTGTCAATGAGCCCTTTCCATCACCTGCTTTCTTCCTAGAAAAGATGTCAGACACAGATTATATTAGCCATTTCCATAAAAGCTGCAAGTGTGTGCTAGCAAGAAAGACTTGCCATAGGATTGGGGATGTTAGTTTTTACTATTGAGCTTTTCAGGAAAATTGCTTTGCCCGGGGGTGTGTGTGCCATCTTTGCAAGACAGGATACATACAAGAAAGGGAAAGCCAGGCTGCAGTAGGTAAGGTCAAAGCAAATAAAGTGTAAAAGCTGGTATATGAAGTACGCTTGAAAACTCATCCTAAGATAATGGAAAGAGCAGCGAATTCAGAGCCAAAACCTGGGACCTAGTTTCCCACCTTATTTTGCAGTCCTGGGTAAACCACTGAAGGTCAGTTTTCTATCATTTTTAAACCGGGCCCAATAATATCTACCTTGCAGATTTTGTCCTCAGATTTAAAAGGATTTTAACATTTTGCTAAATTTACAATAGCAATGTTTTATTAGTTCTTTTTAGTTTACAAAATGGAAAAGGAAAGATTTTTTTTAATCAATAAAAGGTCTAGTAGGAACCATACAAAAATGTATGATTGTTGTCCAAGTTAAGTTTTCTCACAAATAATAACACATTGGGTGGTTTACAACTATTTTTATATATCAGAATTTGCACTGAGTGAAATGGGCTTGTTACAAATTTGAAGTTTTTCAGGACTTACTGTGTTAAACCTGATCATGTTTTATAGGTTTTTCTTTTTAATGGACTGTAGTAAATCTGCTTACTACTCACAAGATAAACGTTATTGGACTGCAGCCCAAGAACTTTCTAAAGACTAAAACATTTCCTTTCTCTGGTAAATTATCCATTGTGTTTTATCTTATTTCGGTATGGATTATTCCTTGCAGTTGGTAATAAAAAAGAGTCCTGGGTCATTTCAACAAGTAATTAAGAGGACAGTTTACTATTTCTTGCCTTTGAAAAGCGTTAATTTTATTTGTTGTAGGTTAATGATGCATTCATTGTCTATGCTTGCAGCTTCCACTAGTTCAAAAGTAAATCATTCTAACAGTGATACTTTTTTCTTAAATATTTAATTGTTACAGATCTTTAACTAAAATCATATGCTTTTTTTTTTAAAGCCTTTTTATATATTCGCTCAAATGCAGTACTGAACAGAACTCCTAGGAAAGAATGTATTAATTTAAAAAGTATGGTTATTTGTTTGGAAAAATGCCAGCTATAGCTAAGTTGAATCATCATTTTATGAGACATTTATTTGAATTAATGTGACATTATTTAACAGAGTACCATATAAAACTGTATATGACTTGTCAAATGAGAATACATGGTAGTTTTGCAGTTGCTTCTCATTACACTTTTGTAAGTGACTCGCAGAGAAATCTGTTGTCTCAGCCCTTCACTATTTTAGTGCCAGCTCTGTGCCAGGCACGGTACTGGGTGCAGAGCTGCATAATAGAGACCGTAGCCAGACAGGCAGTCAGCGTTGCGCTGGCAGTGGTAGTTTCAACAAAGGGCTCCCTGCGGGGAAGAAAGGCCCTGATTTCTAGTGTTTGCTGATTTCTGTGGTGTAAAAACTCCCCCCACCACCTCGGTGACAGATGTGATGTTACTGAAAGTGACCTTGGGAAACAGTACTAAGTAGTACACAGTTATATAGTATTTTCACCATACTGATAGACTAAAATGTAGTAAAATAATTAGGAAGCGATGAGTTTTGAGTATTTATTACCTTTTTAGTGTACTTAAAGTTTATGGAAAGTAATTTTTAATCATAGCTGTAGTTTAATGACCAGTTTGGAGAATTCCTGAAAATTTAAGAATTGGCTTTTATGAACCAGTAGAAGCTGTCTCCAGGACACTGTTAAGGGCCAAAAAATAAAACCAAAACAAACAAACAAACAAAAACAGTGTTAAAAGGTGATAAGTACTGACGATTGCTGTGTATATGTGTACACGTATGCATATGCACAGCTTCAGAATAGATGGTCAGTGCAGGTCTTATTGAGAAGTTGACACGTGAGACACCTTCTGGAGGAGATAAAGGAGACAGTTGTACAACCTCTGGGGAAGAGGATTCCAGGCAGAGGCCAAAGCCCTGAGCAGATGGACACATGCCAGAATCGTTACGGAGACCAGCGTGGCTGGTGCAGACTAAGGGAGGAGGTTAGTTTAATAGGCAGTGGGTTTAGTGATCAATAGGGGCTTAACACGTAGGCCATTACTAGGACGCATGCTGTTATTTGGAGGACCTAGGAAGGTATTGAAACGTTTTGAACAAACAAATGACATGTTTCAGGTGTCACAGGATTACTCTGGCTGCTGTGTGATTCTAGGGGACAAGGGTATGGAAACCTAGTAGGACACTATTGCAGTAATTCATTTGATGATTGCCTGAACATGATCATAGTGACGGAGGTGGTGAGAAGCGACCACATTCTGGATGTATTTCGATGGTAGAGTGGATTGGATTTGTTGATGTGGAGTGTGAGAGAGAAAAAGATGACTCCAACGCTTGTGCTTCAGCAGCTGGAGGAATGGAGTTACCACAAACTGAGATGGGGAAGACGATTGCAGATTTGGAAAGGAAGTGTATTTATTTTTTTCCCGATATGTTAAGTTTAAGGTGCCTGTTAAGACATTTAAGCAGATATGTTGAGTAGACAGTTGGATTTAAGAATCTGGGGAGAGATTTGGTTTGTAGAAAGAAATCTGATAGTCTTAAGAATAGAGCTGGATGGGGTTACCAAGAAAATGCAGAAGAGAAAAGGTCCAGAGCAGTCCAACACAGTGGGGAGACTAAGAAGGAAGCTAAGCAACGTAGCCTGGGTGTTAGAAGAGAAACAAAACGTGCAGTGTCTGGACAGCAAGTTTCAAGAAGGAGAGAGAGATCTAATATGTCTGAGGCTGCAGGTTATAGGTCAGATAAGCTGGGCACTGAGAATCGTCAGTTGGACTTAAAATTTGAAGGTCACTGGTGATCACGGTGAGAGCGAGTCTGTCATGCTGACCAAGTTTGGAGAGTGGATTCGTGAGAGTATGGAAGGAGAGAAATTGGAGGCATGGAGCATGGAGAATTCTCCCCATAGTTTTGCTGTGAAGGAGAACAGAGACATGGGTGGTAACTGGCTGAGGAAATGGAGTCAAAGTGTTTTTATTTCTTAAAAAAAAAAACAAGAAGAAAATAGCATGCTTGTATGCTAATAGAAATGAACCAAAACCACCAAGAGGAGCCAGCAGAAGTGGAGCACTGTTCCTGACCCGGCATGAGAATGCAGGGGCCTGACACACAGGGGAACAGTCGGAATCAGGCGGAAGCATCACTGGGTCGTCTGTAGAAACACCAGGGAATGCAGAGTATGTGGGCATCGGTGGGCAGACACACTGGCGGACACTTGCAAGGGGTCTCTTCCGATTGACTGTGTTTTCTCAGTTGACAGGTATAAGGATCCATGTCTAGATCCATGTGAGAGAATAGGCTAGGGAAATGTACTGTGATGCCCAAATCACAGTACATTTGATGTGGGCATCACAGTACATGGGCAGCAAGAAAGGTTCGCTTCCGTTTGTCGATCTTGAAATTAAAATGAGACCCATCCTCTTCGTTGAGTTTTATCTCGCCGTGACCAGCGGCAGGGAGGCAGGTGTGGAGTCGGTAGGTGGAGATTGGGATGAAAGCAGGGTCCGGGTTTTGCTTGGCGGGTCTGATGAAAGGAGCAGGAGGTAGTAGGAGGAATTGAGGATATACAAGGAATTGAGGATGTATGCAAAAGGAGCGATTACAGTATATGAGAAGGAAATGATCTAATTCTAGCATAAATCCGTGTAAGTATTTTAGGAAGTGGTAGCTCAAAACTTTTAGTTTTCATTATGAAAACAATTGTACTCAGTACTTGCATCCCATTCATTTATAGTTCTTAGTCACAGAGAGTATTCTCAGAAGCCCTGTGGTTCCTTTTCTAAATCTCCTCCCCACCCCCTGGAAAATGTTTATAATTTTTGTTTGGTCATTTATCACTCGTTGAGCTTGTATTGGTTACATGTCTATGATGAGTGAGGTAGATTCATCTAATTGTTCATTTAACACATTTTAGTTTTATAGTTACTGTACTAAGAGATAAATAAGGAGTCAAATGATATAAATTCACATACCACATGGCTACACGTGAACGTGGACAATTTCCGTGATCTTGCATGAGAATTGTCTGTAAAATGGTATCCAGGTTTCTGAAATCTGATCCTGCTCATAAAACCACTACATTTTTTTCTCCCATTCTTTTTTATTGTGATAAAGTATACAAACATGTTACCATCTTAACCATTTTTAAGTGTATAGCCTGGTGGTATTAAATGCAGCCATAATGTGCTACCATCACTACCATCCATCTCCGGAGCTCTTTTCATCTTGTAAAACTGCAACTTATGTCCTCATTCAACACTGTATCTTTAAACTGTGTACACATATGTCTCTTCTTATTAGATTGTTGGTCCCTAGGGGCAAAATTGTGTTTTGTTTATAACTGTAAATATTCCATAAATGTGTATTAGTCAAATAACAACTTCAGTGTTAAACAGAGCTTTAAGATGTTGACATCCCTTTTGTTTTCTATTTTACATATTATTTTTCCATCACGTAATAGTTATTAATCGTGTTATCCTTCCTCTTTTCTGATGGCAAGTATGTGATAAGTTGGTATACATCATGTATTTGTTTAAAGCATATATACCGTGTTTCCCCGAAAATAAGACCTAGCCGGACAATCAGCTCTAATGCGTCTTTTGGAGCAAAAATTAATATAAGTCCCGATCTTATTTTACTATAATATAGGACCAGGCATTATATAATAATATATAATATAACATATAATATAATATAATACCGAGACATACTAATTTGTGCTGCAAAAGACGCATTAGAGCTGACTGTCCGGCTAGGTCTTATTTTCGGGGAAACGGTATGTGTGTGTGTGTGTGTGTGTGTGTGTATACATAGATATGTATACATATGCACATACACACACACACACACACACACACACGTGTACACACATACACACTTGATATCTTGATATGCTGGTTGATTCCAAGTCAGAAAACAGATTGATTAGGACATTTGGGATTCATATTGCAACATATTTTGCTACCCTATTTCCAGCATTCAGAATGTTTGGGGGTTTATTATTTAGAAGTTTCCCATTATAAGACATAAAAGCACCGATTTCAGTGTGGGTTTTGCTAATGTATTTGTGCACATTTATATTTCTGACGATCTAGATAAAGTAAATTGGTTTCTTGTCCCCAGGCATCAGCAGGTGCCACCCTCAAAGCTCACCTGGTGACGGAACTTAGCATGTCTATGGGTTCTTCGAAAGAAAGAACCCATACATTCTACGTTTTCGTAAATGTTTTGTGGTGAAGATAAAGGAAGGATGTTGCATTTCAAAAACCTCCCAGGTAACAGCATAAAAATCCACTGTTAGCTGGTTCCCTTCTTCACAGCCCCTGTTTTCCTCTGATCGTGCACTGCGCTGGCTTCAGCTTCTCCGCGTCCCCTGTGCCCCATCCTAAGTTTTTCCTTTTAAAGTATCTATCTTCCAATGCCATTTTCCTCTATGATTCAGGACTTAGCTGTCCTAGTTATTCTCCCATACACGAACTTATTTATAAGAAACAGCTTCTTTTAGGAGGACCCGCTATCCGTAGGAATGTATCTGTTGTCTTCTTTTATTTTACTCTTCTCTTTGGGGAAGAAGCTTATTTCAAGTGTTTCCCAGCTAAGTTGGGCATCAACCCCAAAGTAGTGCTAGTTCCATCTCTAGATCTTTATACATGTTAAATAAATATAAATATGAGCTCCTGTAACAAACAAAGGCCTATTCATATTTGGTTTTGTGCTTTGTGTATAAAGGCATTCATTAAGTACAGTTTCTTAGGGATTTTGGTATAAAAGGTATTTTAGTAGTTGCTCTGTGTTATACACACATTTCTCACATTCTCTGAGTCTCTTCATTTGTCAGACGTTGCCTACCAATCTCATTTCATTCTATATGAATTCATAAGTTAATACTTCAAGCAATTATGTTGAAAATTATGAAGTACAACAGAAATATAATACAGAACACCTGATTGATTCCTTAACTCATGATTTTATTATCACTTTCTAGTAGACAATATGTTTTAACTGCAGTAAGTTAGATCTGAAATCATCTAAAATGACTGCTCCAAAAGAGAAATTCAACAGAGAAAACCATCTTATGTAGGAAAATTCCTTCAAAGATAGTTGTCATTTCTCTTTCCCGAAAAAGTTTTACCTTTTTGCATTTCTTACCTGATATGATACAATAACTAACTCGTCTAGTGTTTGAATATAACTTGGCTTCTTATTAATGAAGTAGAGAAAAAAATAAATTAAAAAACTATAAACTGTCACAAAAATATTTATGTTAAAGGGAAAACCTTTCCTCTTACACTGTTAGGATATTAAGATGTAAATTAAGGAAATAGTCATAAGTGTTATTTATAAAGCTGTTGCATTTAAGTCATTAATTCTTTTAAAAGGGATACATAGTTGTAAACAAGTATTATGTCTTAACTAGAAGCTTATCCACTGCAAAATTCCTTTTATCTTTTCATTTGCCCCATAAGGCATATGTGCTATAATCTATTTTTAATGTTTTGCAGCATATTTATAGGGTGAAATTATACATTTAAATCTATGGTATGTGTTTGGAAACCATCTGTTAGAACTTATTGGAAAAATAGAAACTTCCTTCATTAATGTGTTTTCTTATTTTGGAGACTTAAATATTTAAAATTATCCTCCCTAGTCCACAACTGAAAGAATGAGAAACATTACTGTAAATGAGTTCTATTCTGTTCCCACAGGAGGATTCAAACTTTACTGCTTTATATTCTGTCATATTTCAGAATTATTGTGTTATAAAAGTAAACATTTATGATTTACTAAGGCAGCAAAAACTTGTGTCCATTTTAATAGTACTTTAGTTTGGGTTTTTTTTTTTTGAGGATACATTGGAGGAATATTCATGATAGACTTGTGCTCAGATATAGGAATAATAAATCTATTTATTTGAACATTCACTTAGCCAGTTGGAGAAGGTGAAGTAGGGGGTGGATTCGGAAATGAATACAGCAGAGTCCCTGATTTCAAGGAAATTTAATAAAGCTGTAAAATATGCATAATAACTCATAACCAAAGGATGCGATGAGTCTCAAAAGAGGGGTACAGAATTTTGCACAAATGGATCACAGTTTGTTTGTGTAATCAGTCAATTTATAAGTAATTGCTCTAAGAAAATTGTTCTACTTATTCTCCCTGACTTTTATCCCTTTAGAACTGAATTAGAATTATCAGATTTGTTCTCTATTCTCTCAATTTTTCTTTGTTAGGAGATTTTACTTTTTTAAAAAGTGTACTACATCCTCTCTGATTGTGGCAACATTTATAGATGACTTTCAGTATTAAAATATACTCCCTCAGGAATTGCAAGCAAAACTATTTCACTGACTATCTGTAAAAGATTAAGAGTGAATAGGGAGAGAGGTCCTTCTGGTGTGAGAACTCTAGGTGTGGCCTCCACTATCACTGTAAAACCAACCAAAAAAACCAGACAGACACAAAGAGTGCCACTGGTTCAAAATCCAGTTTGGCCCAATTTATATTTTAATTTTTTATAAGTTAAATACATGTGTGGAGATGTTATACAGAAAGGGATGAGAAAATACAGCTGGGTCAATGGATCTTCAGTGTACATCTTAAAGCAAAATTACCAAAATCAAGAATCTTACGTTCCAGAAATTTTCATTTAACAGTCACTCACTTTTCTTCTTTGATTAGTATTCTTCCTGAATTTCTACTGAATATTAAAGTATGATTCTTTTTTTTTTTAGTATAAAGGAAAGTAGAGAAATGTGTTTACTTGTGCCATAGTGTAGCACAGTCAAGCTCTTATTTAAAAAATTAACATCTTCAGAAAGAGATGTTGGGTTTGAATATTCAGTCTAGACTTTAGAGAATTCTCTTTTTCAGTAGGTTTATCAAAGAATTTTGTTTCCCCAGGGATATGGAAATATAAACTTGTTCTTTAGCTTTCCTTTTTTTATTCTAAATAAAACAACAACAACAACAACAACAAAAACAAGCAGAAAGTGAGGAATGTGCATCTATCAGAGTTAAAAACAAAAAAGGGAAGTGACTGAGATCTGGTCTTCATAGAGTAAGTAGGAGGTTCACAGACTTACATCATTTCTGGTTCTTTCTCACCCGTTGTTTGTATAAATAAGTTCTAAAGAGATGCATGTTGATGTTTATGTAGTAAGATCTTGTGATGTTTATATATGTTTTCACATGTTGCAGCAGAAAGAAAAAAAATGTATTAGGGTTCTCCAGAAAAACAGAACCAATAGAGAGAGAGAGGGAGAGAGAGAAAGAGAAGATATAGACATATCTATATCTGTATGTATATATCTATGAAGCTGGGAGGGATGTATAGATACAGATATATAGAAAGATATAGATAGATAGATACAGATATCTGTCTCTATAGATATCTGGGAGGGAGGGAGAGAGTTTATTCAAAGCAGTTGACTCATGCAATTATGGAGGCTGTCAAGTTCAAGTGCCCCAGGTGTCAATCTTAAATATCAACAAACGAAGACATCTTCCTTCTCTAGGTCCCAACATGCCACCAAAAGTAACTTCAGAAGTGTGTGACAGAGCAAAAAGCATTCCAATTCAATCCAGAAAAAGCCTGCATGCACATCTAAGCCCCTGTTCTACCTTTTGCTTCCTCGAGCAATTACTTGATTTACTTCCCTTGATCTTTTTTGGAAAATATAGGTAAGATTGTCTAGAGGAGTGCAGGATGTGCAGCAGAAGAATGAAAACATGGGCTTTCCAGTACTGTGCAGACCGATATGAGGCGGTAGTGTGGGGCACACTCGTGGCCAGATGGCTGCCATGGGCCGTTTCATTTTAAAATAGAAGCAACTTTTGTCCCTTCGTTAGCCTATCCTCAGAATCCCTCCCATGGCATTCTAGCTCCTGCAAGTCTTTCTGAGAACTCTGGGAGCAGCTGCTTATTTGGCATGTAAAATAAAAACAGCTGAAATAGCCAGGACACATATTGAATCTATAACATCTGTAAATTTTTATAAAATATTCATATTCTTGGGAAAGTGCTCCTGTTTTAATAGTAGAAACATTTCTTTACTTCTGCGTCCCCAAACTGAGTTAACTGCCTGCAAGTCCCCCTTTTCCCTAGCTCTAAGTCTTAACATTTTCACACATTTTCACACACAAACTGCTGTTTGGTTCAGTCAGTCGTGAGTTTTTATAATATATCAAACACAGCAGTAGATGAAGAGTGTCCTGAAGTTCCCCTACATGGAGCCTGTTCTTCATTTTGGAGATTTTCAGAGTTTTGGAAGTTGTAATTAAAAAATAATAATAAGAAGAAAAGCATGGAATACTTAGCAAAATGACGGAGTGGACTCTGCCCCGTTCTGCAGCCCAGCTCTGTGCCCCTCGCCACGCTTGTGTGTGCAGCCAGGGGGCGGGCCCCGGCGGGTGCCACTCCTCCTCTGCTGGGAAGGGCGCCCCTTCAGCCTCCTCCAGCCTCCTCCGACCGACCGTTGCTGCTGCCTCTCTCCTCTTTGGCTTTAAGAGACGATTGTGTTGTATATTGAGGGGAAGGGAACCGACCGCGTTTTTTCTTTCTTTCTGAATCCCAAGGATATTTGGTGTAGAACAAAACTGGAGTAAAAGTTAAGCAAGGATCCAAATTAATTAGAATGACTTCATCCTGCCTTTTTCAACGTATGTGTACCAGAATTTTTAAATCATCCCAGTGACACCAAAAATGGCTTTGCATTTTTTTCATTATTTCGCCCATGAGAACATTTTTATTTCATCATTTCGTGACCCCTTAAGAAGTGCAAGAAATGGTAAATTACATGGAAGACTAGGTACAGGTTGTTTATTCGTTAAGGATAAATTCTAAATATGAAAGCCGTAGGTCATGGAAGATACAGCATACTTGCAATAATATTTGTAATTTTTCTGTCACAGAATACCGAGAATTTTTGTGCCCTGATGAACTCTGACCATCCTAAATGCTGATTAACAGTGGATGACCAGAGACTACCCAGGAGTAGTAGTTCTGTAGAAAGTTCGCTTTGTCCTGAGACACCCACATAAATCATGTATCATAGCTCAGTATCTCAATTCACCATTATTGATTTTTAAATTTGCTGTGCTTTGCTGGTGAAGAAGAAACTAAATTGGCAGTTAATTTGTACTTCTTTTATTTCAGTTCCTTATAAACAGTAAGACCTACAGATTCTAAAAATAGGAAGCAAAATATTAATAGAACACATTTCCATCCCCCGAGCCATTCCCCTCCCTCATCCTCTTCCAGAGGCAATCTCTGCTCTGGGTTTTGTGATGCTTTGTTTTACCTTACGTTAGTTTTGTGTATACTAGAACTTCATATAAGTGAAATCATATAGTATACTCTTCTTCCACTTGTAATGTTTTTGAGATTTATTCATAGTGTTATAAAATGGTCCTTTTTATTACTATGTAGTATGCCATTGTCTGAATATTCCACAGTTAATATCTTCTATCGATAGGTTGCTTCCAGTTTCTACGAATGGTCTACAAATCTTTCTGGGGACATGCTTTCATTTTCTTGGGTAAATATCTAGGAAGGGAATTGTTGGGTCATAGGGCAGATGTGTGTTGTTTTAGAGGAAGCTGCCAGATATTTTTCTACAGTGATTACAGCATTTCACACTTCCATAATGTCTGAGAGTTCCTTTTTCTTTACATCCTTACCAATGTTTTATGTTATGTATGTATCTTTTTAATTTGATCCATTCTGGTGGGTGTATACTGTGACTTTTTAATAAATAGGTATATTTTCAAGAATTCTAAGGTTAATTTCAATGCTGTGAATTATTGCTATACCTATATATTTTGTTGTTGTGGAGGTTGTTTTAATTAGAAATGTGGGTTATCTCCCCACTTGCACAGGTATTTTTAATGGGTTTGAGTTGAGAAACTTAACAGTTAAAGATAATGATTAGGCTAAAAGATAATAAAAGATAACTGAGTCTTCACATTTAATGCGGAAACATGCTTTTAATAGGTCTGTGCATTAGCTAAATCATTTATTGATTGATTCATCCATAAACAATTTTTTTTATTGTGATTGTCTAACAGTGCTGTCCAATAGAAGCTGGTCTTGATGGACTAGATCTTTCCATGCTACTCACTGTAGCAGCCACTAGCATCCTGGGGCTATTAAAATGTGGCTACTGCTGCTGAGCAATGGATTTTAAAATTGTATTTTGTTTTAATTATGGTTAGTGGCCACTCTCTTGGATAGTGAATATCTAAATAAAAATATCCAGGTGTTATCTGGTCTTGTAGTATATTGTAAAATAAAGAAAAAGTTCTTCTTAACTTGCATACTAGTAAGTGTAAGCCTGGCTGTAATCATTGCTTTAATGTCACTTACATTTTTGAGGTTAGGAATTGTATTTGTTAAATTATTTTTAATTGAAGTTTTCTATTGAGGTAATCAGTTCACATGCTACTGTTAAGAGTTAATAAAGATCCTGAATGCCTTTTATCTGCTTTCCCCCAATTATAACATTTAGCCAAATCACAGTACAATATTACAACCAGAACATCAATATAGGTATAATCAAACCCCGGATTCCCGGTATTGTGAAGTTACGGTTTGTGTATATTTGATCTAATGCTTAGGTTATTTAGAATAATAGCCACCTATAAAAATATTCACCCTACTAGTCAGCCGTTTCTATGCATAAAATGAAATTGGCAGCTGATTCAGACCCCCTTCTATTTATGATGTTAGAAATTTTCTCATATGTTCCATTTATGTTATAGACACATGTGCTTTTTTAATTGGTCGGATCATTACTGAGCAGATTGAAGTCATAAAGACAATGAATCATTAAAAACAATCCAGTTTTCTTAAGAATGAAGTCATTTAGTTTCAATGATTATGTGATTATGAAAGGTATAATGTTCTCAGTGTGAAGAAAGAAAACAAATAAAAGATCCTAATTAGACAGTGTTCTCTTTTACTATTGAATATAATGGGACAAAATAAAATATCACTTGTTTCTGATTTTTGCAATCTAGAATCTTGTACAGAGCTCATAGAATAAATGTGAATACTGCTCTTTGGGTTATTTCCCGGAAAGGTGGTATCATCCTAAGTGATGCTGGACCACAGATAAGTACTAAGTTGACAGTAAAAATATTACTTTCATCCTTCAAAATAATCTTTTAAAATAATAGATGTTTGTTTCAGTAAATGATTTAAGTCCAGTAAGATGTTTCGTGACCTTCCTAAGCTCTTCCTAGGTCTGCCCAGTCCTGTCTCAGTGACCCAACTCCATTCGTATTTATTTATTTATTTATTTTTAATCAGCTTATATTAAGAATCGCTCTACTTTAAGCAAAGTATTAACTTGAAAAAAAAATGACCTATCTTTTCTGTGCTTGCTGTATTTCTGGATGAACTGGGTTGATTCTTGAATGAAAAATACAGCCTTGCTAGCTCCTGTCAGGCTGCAGTGTCTGTGTCCTGAGTCACGTGAAAATGAGAAGTGGCATGGGGAAAGCAGGACAGCTTGAGGACACATCTACTCATACTTTGGGCGAGGGCCTCTGCTGGGGGATGTGGTGACGATGAGTTAGTCAATAGGGACTACTGCTTGCCCTTATTGAACTTAGGTTCCATTAGAGGAGGGTAGATATGTGTTAGGCAAATTCAACGTAGTGCCAACAGTGAGCATAAAGGAAAGAGAGCCTGTCCATCTTGGTGTCCAGGTGCTGGCATTTGGGCATGGGCAGGGTTTTTGACGACCAAAGATGGCAGGATGGGCATTCTAGATGGAGGAGTTGACAGGGATAATGGCCCAGAGTCCAGAAATACCCAAACTGTATGTGTAGTTTGTTTCTGGAATAGAAGATACAAGTACATGCAAGGCCTTAGCATGGTGAGAGAGAAATTAGGTACCACAGTTGGAGCCTGATTATGATGGTTCTCAATCAGGGCTTTGGCCGTTGGACACATGTGCTTCTCAGTTCATTCAGTTTTCTTTTCCTACAGATTTTCTTCTCCTATATCAGCATATCTTAAATATTAATTGGGTTCCAGAAAAGATGACCTTACAGTATATCTTATTTTAAAGAGAAACTTTCATTTTGTGGAAAGTTTAAAATCAGGTAGACTTTAAGAGTCCTTCCTCTCTCTCTCTTATCTTTTATCGTTTTCATTTTTTTGTGGATACATTTAAATAGATTTTTTAATAGATATATTTAAACAGATTTCATAATTTTATCAGTATTTAAATAACATGAGACTGCTTATTTCATTGTCATTTGATTAATGATGCTAAAGGCAACATATTTATTTATATATATATGTATCAATGAGGAACTCTAAATGGAATTATTGAGCTTGAATAAAGGTACAGGTACTATAAATTAGGTTGAAATTTACATTATCCGCAGTTGAGATGCTTGCATTAAATTATAATAGAACACAGTATGAGGGGCTGTTTGGTGAGGTAGTCGGTAATGATATGGTTAAAGTATTTCCAGACCATTTAAGTATTGTACTGTCAAAAACAGTGATGCACTGGTTGTCAGTATATGGAGAAAATAAAGTAGTTGTATATATTATACAGATGAAATCACCTGGAATTCATTCAACATACAGGATGGAACTACCAGAGAGGATTTGTCCAAATTTATGACATGTAATTGAGGATTAATGCAGAATGCTGATCATGTTCATAGTACCGTGCCAGTATTTGTCTCAGTGAATCCTCAGAACTCTGAAGCAGGTACTGTCCCCCTTTTACAGGGGAGGCAACGGTGGCTTGAGGCAGTACATACTCAAGAGTGCACATTGCTAACTGGGGCCTCTTCCATTTGAACCTCGTTCTTCTTGCTTGTAGAGCTGGTGCTTGTAACCATCAGTAATTTCACTGGATCAGTTTTTGAAAGAGTATGCAGGTAACGAGGAGGACACCCAGTAGGGCCAAGTCCCTCATTTGGGGGAAGGTACGTGAAGAAGAGGGTTTGAGTGCCAAAGGCAGCCTTAGCGATTGTGCATGGATGATGGACCCAGTTCCCATGGAGAGGAATTTGCTCTGATGCAGATACCAGATCTGGGGCGACTAACAAGCTAGGGTCAGGTCTTCGTAGGATTTCCGTAACCTTTACTTCCGGAAAATCTGAAATGATGGTATGTAACAAGTAGATCACCAGAATGTCCTCTGCCCTCATGAGAGGCAGTGAGCAAGTGCTGTGGCATGGATATGACTCTTCCTCTCCTCCTTGCCTCTGAGATGTACTGAGTGTGTAGGCCAGACGCTAAACCATTTATGACAGATGCAAAAAGCCATCAAATGGAACACAAATTTCCCAAAGTAAAGAGCAATACCAGTTGTGATTGAAAGAGAGTAACTTAAAATGTGAGTGTTTCAGGTAAATATATATTGTTTAGGCATTTCCAGTTAGTAATGGATGTGAGGATGGAACAACACACACACTGAACCAACCGTAGCATTGGGAGGCCCCACCGATGGGACAGCAGTCAGTTCTCAGTTCTGGGAGCTTCCGAACGTTTCTGTCCCTAGATTCCTAAAACGTTCTCCGCACGATCTGATGAGTTACCCTTTTATCTGCTGGATTGTGAGGCTGCGTTTGGTCTGAGGACTGCTGTAACAGAATCATTTCCTTACACAAATGGTTATAAATTGATTCGTGGGTTTTTTGTTTTGTTTTTGTTTTTTTAGGAGAAGTGTTTATACCTAGTTTGAGCTTCCCTATAGTCAATGTTCTGGTATTATCTATATTACATGGATAATAATAATAATAATCTATGTTATCCATTATATATATTAATAATATATTGTGAGTGGATAAATATATACCTATACATATATATATTTTTGTTATATATAAAATTCTAAGTTAAATTAAAAAATAGAAAAATGCTTGCCATGAGTGCAGAGGTTCTCATTTCGAGATTTTTCAAGGTCTCCTGTGAAATTAATTGTTAACCTTGTTACATATCCTGCACTCTTTCAAAAGCTCTAAATCAATGCATATTTTAGTGTTCAGTACAGCTGTTACTTGATACTATCTCTGTATCCCTTTTACCTGGTATCTAGAAGTCAGTGAGTACACTTTGAATTGCGTGTTTAATAGAGTTTTATAAAATAGGTTCATTCTAAAAAGTTATCCAATCTTATTTGTCTGTAGACTTTAACCTGTCATATCAAAATTATGGCTGGCTCCAGTGCCCAGTGTCTGGCACCGTCCCTGAGTAGTCCAAAGATCTTTGAGAGCTGGGATACAGCCAGGAACTGAGCTGTTTGACTTTTTAAAAGACCTCATTAAAATTCTCTATATTTTGATCCTCACGCTCATTCATACTACAATCTGAAAGAAACTCATGCCCTGGCCACCAACCTGGAATGGATGACTTTAGACTGTAATGACTGTTGGACGAGGACTAGGGAAACTAGTATGATGTAGGTCTACTTTCCATCTTCATAAATCAGAGTAACAAGTGTTGTCGAAAATACTAGAATTTTCTCTTTTAGATTCCTTTTAAAATCATGGTGAGGATTTTACCAATATTTGCAAGACAATTTATATCTGCCTTCTTAAAATATGATTATATAAAGCCAGAAATGTTTAGCAGGCATTGATACATGCCAGATAGCATTTCAAATAAATCATGAGAGAGAAATCTAGAACCAGAATAACAATTTCTTACAGAGAATATCAGAATGACAGCTGGTTTACATGAGTAAAGTAGTTTATCCTCCCTATGCTATCAGTGACTTCCAAAGTTAATTGTAATTGGTATAATAAAGACCAAGAGGAGAAAACTTAGAAAAATAGGAATGTAATAGGAACGTATATTAAAGAAAATTAAGTTTACTCCAAATAAAGAAAAGAAATACATTACTATTTGGAGTAATCTTAATTTAGGAGTGTTGTAATACTTTGTAGTATTTGCTGCAAAGTAAAGTTGAGAATGGTGATGCTGTTGTAGTGTTTGTTGAAAGTCAGTGTTTTGAAAATTTTTAAGAAATTAAAGAATAAACATCACTTATAATAGAGTGAACATGTCAAAGAAAAAAGGCCAGCAGAATCACTTTGTTATACGTAAATATATGTGAGAACTGAACAAAAGTGCTTAGAGACAAAAATTTGTTTTCATTGACTTTCAAGAATTGATTTTCAATAGCATACTGAAATATTGATAACAGGAAAAGATATAAATGCTTTGTCAACCCCCAAAAGTAACATCAATAAAAATAGTATATATCAAAAAATCTTGTAAAAAGCAGTCCTGAAAGATTTCATCTCCTGAAACATAACACAGATACATTTTTGGAAAATTGCATGTCAAAAGGCTAAATTTGGGATATTGTTCCTATTGTTTTTCCCTCATTGTATAGAAAACTTGAAATTCTGGATATAAAGGCTTAAGTGGTATAAAGCCTCCTTAGAATTATTAGAAAAATATTCTAAGCCATAATCTAGGTATAGGTTTATAATTACCAGGGGAAATACAATTTTGAAAATAAAACCAAAATCAAACAGTAGTTTTTGCCTTTAGTTAATATAGATCATTCATTTTAATTAACAAATGAAATAAGAGTACATGTCACTCTAGAAAGCTGATTTGTTATATGTACCATCTTACAATAAAAATGCTAATTTACTTGACATGATTTGTAAGTAGACAAGTGCTAAAGGCAGGTTTGTATACAAAGTTGAATGAAAGGAAATAAATCACAGAGATAAAAATCATATTGCTCATTCTAATGGGTTATTATAAATTAAAAATGGAAATATTTTGCAAATTTAGATCAGAGAAAATGACCACCCTCTCTTAAAACTGACAAATATCAACATTTTTTAAAAAAACAATGTTTTGACAAGCAAGGACAAGAAAGTACCAGAAATAATGATACACTAGGACATAATAGATATTTGAAATCTGGAATTGGTGTTTATAAGATGGATATGTTTCATACATGGATAGTAGCTAAGCAGTTGTTTGCATTAAAAGAATATTGACCATTTCAGGGACATATGTCCTAAAAACCAGGAAAATATGCGATAAAAATTTGTGTTTGTTGTGTTTAAGTTTGTTGAGTTTAAGTTTAAAAAAAAAAATGTGTCTTACACTTGACCCTGATGGTGAGTGGTGATAACAGTTTTACCTGGTATACTAGTAGTTATCTGTTTGTTGCTGCATAACAAGTTACCCCACACTCAGTGGCTTGAAACAACACATTTCTGTAGATCAGAAATCCGATAGTGACTTAGCTAGGCCCTTTCCCTCAGAGTCTGTCACGGGCTGAATTGTGTCCTACCCAGAGTTCCTATGTGGAAGCCCTAACCCTCAGTACTTCAGAATGTGGCAGTGTTTGAAAATAAAGTCTTTAAATGGGTAATGAAGTTAAAATGAAGCAGTTAGAGTGGATCCTATTCCAATCTGACCAATGTTCATATGAGCAGAGGACATTTGGACACAGATGTGTGTGGACAGGGGAAAGACCATGTGAGGACACAGAGAAGGCTGCCATCTGCAAGCCATAGAGAGAGGCCTCAGAAGAAACCAAACCTGTCCACACCTTGCTTTCATATATCTCGCCTCCAGAAGTGCAAGAAAATGAATTCCTGTTGTTTAAGCCCCCCAAGTCAGTGGTACTTTGTGACAGCAGCCCTACAAACCAACACAGGGTCTCACAGGCTCCAGCCGTCTCAGGCTTGATTGGGGAAGGATCCGTGTCTAAGCACACTCATGTGATAGTTGGCAGGATTCACCTCTTAGCAGGCTCTTGAACTGGGGGCCTCTGTTGTTGTGAGGCCATGTGGGAAACCCCCATGGGCAGCTTGTTTGCAACATGGCAGCTTGCCTTTTCAGAGCCAGCAAGCAATATGGGAAGACCAAGAGAGGGGGGAGGGAATCCAGAAGCCCCAGTCTTTTATAATCCAATCTCCAAAGTGACATCTCATCACTTTTGCTGTATTCTAATTGTTAGAAGTGAATCTCTAGGTCCGGCCCAGCACTGGAGGGGAGGGGATTTATAGAAGGAAGCGGGGCTCTTTGAGTGCTATCTTAGAGGCTGCCAACCACACCTGGTCGTCTGAGGGTTTAAGAGTCTTCAGGTATATATCTGCCTTTATGTTTATCTGCATAATAAAAAAAACACATACCAGAGCAAGGGTAGACACTCATCATGTAGTAATGATTACATGTAATTTGTAAACCATTTCATTCCTTTATGGTGGTTAGTGAGTCATTTTGATATGTGTTTTTTAATGCTGTAATTGTGTTACATAACTTTTAAGTACAAAACTAACAACCTATGTATAATTTTAGCTTGTGTAGTTGAAGGAAGATTAAGGCATATGAGGGCCAGTAAATGCCAGTTGGCTTTGAGCATACCCCATTTTTAAAAATTTATGAAGTATTTCAAACGTACCTAAGCATATAATGCACACTCATCACCGAGGTGTAACAGTTGTTGACTGTCGTATTTATATCATATTTTTCTGGCTGTAAGTATTAAAAGTGTCATTGCATACATCACGGTTTTTCATCTCTAAATATTTTAGTACTCATCCTTTAAAAAGCACGTTTACAACATAACATACTATCATGTCAATACATAATGAAATTAGCGATTATTGCATACCCAGTTCATATTTAAATTTCCCCTGGGGTATCTCAAAAATGCCCTTTTATAGCACACTTGTTCAAACCAGAATCCAATCAAGAACTACATATTCCATTGGGTTTTTATGTCTTGTAAGTTTCTTCTAGTATACTGGTTCCCCTACCCTACGTTCATTTCTTTTTCTATACACTGACTTGTTAAAGAACTGGACATATTTTAAATCAGTGATTTTTGTTTTCTTTTCCCCAAACATCCCTGTGGCACTACAGTTGTTTATGCACACCAGTCTTGCATTAGAAACCTAGTATATTAAGCAGGAGGCATGAAGCAGATACAATAGAGACATCTGCTCTGATTTAGGTAGGGCTGAGAGACCTGTCTCTTCAATCCACGCCTACCCCTACTCCCGGCCACCTTCCCAGCTGAACCCCTGTGTTTGGCACAGTCTGAAGCACTCTTTTAAATCGTAGGTGGTCAAGATTGCAAGACAGAGTAGGAAGAAAAGAAAGGAGCAGAGTGAATAAGAGAAAAAGTGAAGCAGCTGGGCAGGGTTCAAATCTTACAACCTTCTGTGTGCTCCAGAGCAATTGGCTGCTGCCCAGAAACTATGTGGGGTGCCCAGGAATGGAAGGGTGAGGACAGGTTGACTGAGGGGCCACTTGTTGGCATTTATGCCACAAGCCAACCTCTTCCGGATTACTCCTGTTAGAATGACAGCTCCATGTGGGCAGTGCCTAGAACAGTGCCTGGCAATCAAGCACACTCAGTTAATATTGGCTGAACGAATTTATACATAAATGCGGTTACAGGACTTTGCGGTTAGGCTTTGCGCTGTTCACGTAATTAATAAGATAGTCACGCATTACTAGGTCCTGATGAGATGGTCTTATTGTCACCATCTTATATAGGAAGAAATTGAGCTACAGAGAAGTTTGAATTTGCATAAAACTATTCAAACACAGTCTGGCAAACTCTAAAATTCATATTACTGGCTGTAGTGGAACTAGAAATAGCCAGAAGAGCTGGATTTTAATTTTAGCTTTTCTACATGCTATTTGCAGATTGTTTTATTTTATGGAAATCATTTTGATTTTCTGTTCTTCGGTCTCTTTATCAGTGTTTTCATGGAGCAATTATAAAGGAAAGGTTGATACAAGTAAGCAAAAGTGTAGAAAAAACTCAAAACTCTACCCCCAGAGTATTAGCTGCTATAATGCTTAGCATATCATTGGTACTTTTTAGCTTCATCTGACAGTAATAACTTCTGAATGGTAGAATTTATACGTGTCATTTTGTGCATGCTGTGTTTTTGTAGGGCCATGTAACCAAAACCATTATATAGTTTTCCAGGAGTAACTATGTCTAAATAATATTTACAATACACACCCAAGGGACTTTGTAAAATATGCTAGAACTTAGTTGAAGATAACAGTGAACTAAGATGGAAATAATATAGTACCTGATCATTTATCACCGAGTTTTCTTTTAATGGTATCTGCCTTAATAGAATTTGAATTTTTTAAGTATAGTAATTTTATAGGAAAACGTTGACAGTTTAAGTTGTCAATTCCAAATCAGCCCCCTCATTGTGCTCACAAAAGTGTTCTTCCAAAAATAAATGAGTAGGCTGGCATTGTGTTTTAAACATCAAGCTAATTTTGGTTAATTATATAAATCTAAAAGCCATGGGCAAGGCAGCAATTCAGTTTTACTAGATGATGATCAGTGCAATTGCAAGACAGCTTGCTGAATGATTCACGTCAAGCTAATAACCTGAATATATTGTGTCCAAAAGGACAGTGCCTGGCAGAGCATCAGATAGGAAGCCTTCCCAGTGCTTTAATAAGGGGCTTGTGAAAGCTTGCAAAAGAGGGTACAAAGTTAGAAACAGTAGTAACGTCTCTGATTGGAATTTAAAAACATCAGGGAAAAAAAACTGGTAACCATGCATAGCTAGGAATTCTCTGGTAAATAATGGAAAGCTGGGTTGAGCAGCCTCCTGGCCGTCCCTTACTGGCTTCTTATCTCTAGTTTTTGTTTAAATAAAATGAGAGTACTCCATTATGCGGGGCTTTCATTTAAATTAGTTGAAATTAGCATTCTGCCACCAGCGAACAGGAAACACAGATGCAGAATGAGAATGCCATGCAGGCAGGAGAGTTTAGAGCACTTGACTTTCTAACGACTTTCACATTCAGAAAAGAATCATGACTCCCTTTGTACATGATTGTAAAGTAATAATGGGCAGAAATTATGTTGTGAGCTTTTTTGCTGTAACTGAGCTCAATTGGTGGATTTATGTGGATATCTATAAAATCAGGGACTGAATTTATTAAAATGCTTATATGATGAGACTTAGATTTCTTTAACCCTCTATTCCATCTCATGCCTAGGAAAGGCTGTATGCAACTATTGAGAAAACATCTTTGTACTTGACAGTTGCATGATTTCCTTATCTTGGTTGAGTGATCTGTGGTTGTCTGTTGGATTTATTCCGGGAAAGGGATACATCTCTCCTTCATCCATATTCCATTGGATGAGCCAAGAATGACGTCCACGCTATTTTATTTCATCAAATAACAAATTTGACTGAACTTTCTTTCAGTGACCATATGGTCATTGTGAAGAATCAAAACAATTGGTTCATATAATCAGAGTATTTTCCTCAGCTTTGTACAACCTGATTTTTACTAACCTATGTATTCACAAGCAATTGAATTAAAATACCCCGGAAGACAGCAGAGACAGACTTAAAAACCATCACAGTAGCTAGGTTTTTAAAGTGATTCCTGATTTGCTCCGTTATTATCAACTGGCTTTACCATGATATAATATCTTAGCAGTTCAGCTTATCTCAAGAAAATTGTGTTCCTGTTCATTGTGGTCTTTTATAGAGTTTGAATTGCTGGCAGAAATTTAAATAGCAGAATTATTTGTGCCACCTACCCAGCTTGCCCTGCAATGTCATTTTAGATAAAGCATAATATTTCTAATTCTATTTAACAAATTGCTTCCCGACTCTCCTAGTCATATATTAATTATAAAACAAATGATAAATAAAATTGCATGTGTATTTAATCATCTTTTAAAACACATATTGTAAAATCATTCCTTGAATACAACTATCACATTAATGTTTTCCTCTGAAATACATTTTATAAAAGATAAATGTATTGTATAACATGCCACAAGTGTGAAATAGATTCACTGAAATTATACAAAGAAGCATCAAACTCTTTAATATAATAACAGTTTGTTTGAGTGTGACTGAGGTTGCTTTGTTATATCCCCACAGGTAAGGGACAGTAGGGCAGCTGCAGTATGTACTCGTGGAAGCAGTTTTTTTAATTTCAGAAGATGAAGTATGCTTCCTCTCTCTTGCCCTTTCTATAAACCAGGCTCATTGCTTCTCTTATTTACACCACTAGAATTTGCACAACTTCAGCCGCATTCTTCAGGAGAGTCGCTTTTTAATTTGTCTTGCACGATACAAATTATGGATTAGAAAGACCTGAGCCTTTAAATTTTTTTTTTTTTAATGCATTCATTCTATGATAAAGGCTGTGGCAAGCAGAAAAGCACTCTGTTCTTGGGGCAGAAAACATTTTGGGCCCTGGTCTCCTCTGACATCCTGGGTTCACTTTTTTGGTATGATACGAGTATTTTACCCATGACAACTCTAGAGTAGGACTCTCAGAGCTCCTGTACCTTATGTAGAGACCTGGGCTTTGGAAATGAACCGTAGTTGTATAATCCTGAGAAATGGAGAGACAATTGGCCTCTGAGTCAGTCTAACTTGGGTTTAAGTCTGCTCTGCCAGATAGCTCTGTACCCAGAGGGTAGTTAGTTATATTTCACTTTTTCTGGACCTGAGTTTCTCATCTTTGAAGTGAGAGCAATAAGCTATAGCAGGAAGACTTGTTTGTAGAGTTAAATAAAAGAAAGCATGTAAAGCCTCTGACCCCTCAGTGCTGTGAGGTTCAGCACATGTTAGTTTTCTTCCCCTCCCCTTGAAGGTCAGGAGATTTGGCCAGTGACCTGGGATTGCAGTGCTGTGGGACAGTGTGCCATCTGATGGCAGACAGCTCTAATTGGAGCTCTGCTTGTCAGTGTAAAATGAAGTTTGGCTCATAAGCCAGAAAGGCGTGGATCCTTTCACCTTCCTTGCTGGTCAGAAGGCGGTACTAGTAAGATTTTTGACAGCAT
Source organism: Rhinolophus ferrumequinum (assembly GCF_004115265.2). Classification (NCBI taxonomy): domain Eukaryota; kingdom Metazoa; phylum Chordata; class Mammalia; order Chiroptera; family Rhinolophidae; genus Rhinolophus; species Rhinolophus ferrumequinum. Next base: position 20,795,455 of record NC_046301.1, on the reverse strand, counting down.
GATGGACTTAGCAGGAAACCTTATAGTAAATAACCTGAATGTATTTATTCCCTTATCTGATTTGTTACAAAAGACACAGATCTATTATTCCTGCAGGTCAAAGTAAAGATCACTGGTCAGTGCCCTGCCATGAGCTTTCCATGAGAACTTAGACATGTTCATGTGTCCTTTGGGCCATTCATTCGTGCCCTTATGTCAGCAAACATGTATTGAGTATTAATATATGTCAGGCCTTTTGCTGGGGGCCCAAAGACTAGGGCAATCATCTGATCTCAAGGAGTCAGTAGGCTGATGAGGATATGTATGTGCGCAAAGAATAAGCGAGAGGAATAAAAGTCCACACTGAGTCGTCCTCGGTTCTCCTTTACTGCTCTATTCCTTTGCCATTGCATCGCCCCAGTCTTCTTAACAGCCATTTCTCTCACATGGTATAAGGTACAGGGTAGAAGGTCAATAAAATACTTCCTTAGTGAATTTCATTGTTAGGGAACACGTTGCCAGCAGTCATTACTCACATGAGTAGAGATGGGCTGGTAACCATCTTTGGCTTCAGGTGTCTTGTATGTGACATGAAGGGGTTCGTGTCCTTTTAAATTTCTGTGGTTACTACTGTTAAAAATTGAATAATGATTTACCAAAAACTGATGTAATCAAATATGAATTAATGAACTAAGTTATTTGTTGTCCAGGCAATAGTTATGAATTAACCAAGAATTGAATAATACGTTGCTGGATTTTTTTCATTGTATAGATTGCATAATTTTTAGCATTTTTCTTGTTATAGTCTGAGAATGGGCAGAAAAATTTAAGACACCTTTTGCCAATTGAGTTACAAAATGAGGTAGATAAGGAACTGAACGGGTAACTAAACGCAATTCAACTGAAAACAACAGGCATCTGAATTTGAAGTTGTTAATAATGCTTTTTAAATTTCTTGATAGTCTTTGGAGAGTCTTGAAATGCTTGTCAGCAGCAATCACAGTGGGAAAACCACTGAGAGTTCTTGGAGTCAGTGTCACTCTTGTGTTTCGTTTATCAATGGGTATTTTTTTTTTAAGAAAATATCCCTTGGCATGAAGGAAATATTTATAAATTCTAAGGGTTATAAACCTGGTATCAATTATTTAAAAGTTTAATATTCTTTTGGAAAACCTCATCAATTTTTCAACGTTGTAATTATTACAGAAATTCCATTTTCCTGATCCTTGTCGTCATGTGTAATGGCTAAAATTGGTTTACCTGACGATACACGTGAGCAAGGTTATTTTAATTTTTATTTACTCAAAGTTATCTTCTTCCTTCCCATGCTGCTGCTTATCTTTAAAATTATTCTGATTGTGTACTTTCAAGTGCCGTATGTTTGCACTTGCAGCGCATGGAATATTTAAAATAATTTGTCCTTATAGTTTGTGATTTTCTTCCCCCCTGAGCTCTGTTTCCTTCCTTTTCCTTTGAAATCTCTGACTTCATCGCTTTGTACTCTTCGTATTCCATACACAGTCCATCACTCTCATTTTTCTGGAATTCTGTTTCTCAGCCTTCTAAGTCCTCCTCTTCGTATTCATGACATGTTTTCCTTATGTTTATCTTGTATCTCTTCCTTGCCACTCTGTCTTTTCATCTACCCCTGTCTTTATACCTTCTTAGAAGACAATGCTAGGGATTAAATGTGACTATATTTTTAAAAATATTAGTCCACAGAGGGTGAAGAAATGATGTCTGTTACTTGTAGGATGCCATCACACCATACAATTCTTTTAGAATTACTCTTTAATAATTCTTTCGATTACTCTTGACAAGTGAGTTTTTGGCAGTTTCCTGGTATTTCTGTCCTTTTGAGTGTGTACATGCTCGCGCGCGCCTCTCTCGGCCTCCCTCCCTTCCTCCGTCCCTCCCTCCCTCCCCCTAATTTGGGACTTTTTTTTTTGTCCCCTTTCTCCTTCCCAGCAGACACTTTGTCACTGTCCTCTCTGTATTCTGCTGATTTGCTCGCTGAATTTTTGTTGAAGGAATAGCCTGTGTGACTTCCCTACTTTTATCCCTACTGAGCATACTCTTATGCTATAAGATGTGTTAGGCTTGTTGCAGTAATTATCCTGAACGTATTTCCTTTTGACTCTCCTATTACATAAAATGGTTCTGACTATTTTAAATTGTTGTCCAAGCCTGCCTTGCAGTAAACAAGTTATCTAAAAGAGATATTTAGAATAGTTCATGAAAACTTTCAGGTGTTTAGAATCTTACCTGTACTTCAAGACCCACCTCAAGTATTACTGCCTCTAAAATGAATTGATCTCTTCCTGTTTTGCTTGCATGATATGAGTTCTTCATATTTTATAGCATTAATGTTATCTGTGGTTATCTTTACATATATTTATGCTTCCCTATTAGTTCCTTGAACCATCTTTGCGTCTCCTGAAGCATTTAGCATGATAGTGCCCTGCGTAGCATAGATATTTGTTGAATAGTTGTTAGACTGAATTGAGAGGTGGAAAGAGTGTAGAGAATGAGAATTCAGAGAATGTTGATATTGAACCAGATCTCTTCATAAGGCAGAGAGAAGCCATGGAACCTAGGGTAAAGATTGAAACTTGAATTGAGAAAGCACAAAGTACAGGACAGAAAACATGGATTTTTGAAGCCTTAAAATATATAATGAGTATGTCAATGTTTTGCAATTGAAGTTTCTTAATTGTGAAGGAAAAACATAAATAAAAATATAAATAAAAATAAACAATATTGTGTAAATGTACATTAAAGTGCTCTTCATTTTTTTTTTAATTTGGAAAGAACACGGAACTCATTATAATATACAGAACCATAGAATATGCTCAATAATGTTTGAATGAATTGAAACTTTTGTTTTAATTAAATATAATTAACTACAGTTCAGTTATCCCTGCATTTGCATATAACCACAGGCACTAATTTGATGGAGGAAAGTAAAACATGCTTTCTCTTATCTTTCACCCACTTTTTTCCCATGAGGCTAACTAGCTAGTGTCACAGCCTGTCTTCTCTCCTTTTGGGATTGGAATTAAACAAATGGATAAAAGAAAAAAAGAAAAAAGAAAAAAGCAGAGTGGAGGTCAAAGCCATGACAGCTTGAACTTAGAGACCTGGGGAGCAAGAACTAATGAAATGTCAGTGGGAGCTGAAGGCAATGACAGACACTGAGTGGAGTCCTCAAGAAATGGCTCTGGCAGGTACCTGCAGCTCTGGCGCAAGGAGCACAGGTGTCCTGTGACTCAGGTTGTTTCCCTTCCTGCTCCTTGCTTTCCCCAGCGGGCTTCCATCCCTTTCCTCAAATGGATTTTAACAATCACAAATTAACATAAAAGGTAAATTAATGCACATCCCAATCTGTTTCTCTTACTTTAGTATGGGTTTACCAGAGAAAACATCGTGTACCTGTATATGCTGTGAAACAGAATGAATTCTGTTACTTGATGTACTAGGCAAGGTGAAAGTCCTGTCCCCATTCTTGATATTTCTAGGTACACTGTACTCTTTGTAGTAATTGACATCTTTTTGCTATTGATCATACCTTTATTTCTAGTTAACCCTTCTAGAACAGATAACTATATTTATAAACTGAAAAGTTACAGAACAAGTCAGTTTTTATTTCTCCAGGGAAATAGGAGCACATTAACTCTGATAATAACAAAAAAAGTATATTTCAGAAGAATTGTGAGGATACATTATGCTTTAAAATTCATTTGCACAGTTGTTGAAAACTGGTTGTCCCATAGGACCACAGTGAAATTCTGTTACGGGATAAGTTTATCTACCATTATGAAATTTTCATTTTTCTGGATGTAAACAAAAATCATTTTAAGGTGAAAGTAAGATCTTTTTGTCAGTTCGAAGCAGCTGAAATGACTATTTTACAAAGTGTGATACAGACTGAATACAGTGCTTGTGATTCTAATTAGATTCTTAGTTTGTCCTACACCAGTGATAATAGATGCATTTTATGTTTACATATAAATTTGTCAACATATACATTATTATTTTGTAAAGACTCTGAACCTTTCCAGTTGATACTACGAGCTGAAAGCCTTAGGGCTTGGCTTTGCTTGTATTTTATTTTTGAATTATTAGTCATGAAAATTGTTTCCTCTTTTCATACGCCTGGCATAAAATGCATATTCTTGATAGTTACAACACTTCCAATAACAGGAAGAAAAGGAATTAAAGATTGTGGTCATTTAAAACTGCTCTCCACCAAGTTTAGGTCTAATTTAATCACTTATTTTGCTTTAGAATAATGATTTCTGAAATTTTTCTGAAAATTTCAGCACATTAGGGTGAAGTTTAGCTATTTCGTGAACCAAGAAGTGAGTCTTGATTTTCTTTTTTTTTCCCTTTGACAGTGCTTGGGTTCAAAATTCAAAATTGATTTCAGAGCCAGAGTGTAAAAAAAACTCGAGTCGTTCTCATTTTAAAGAATACACACTTTACTTACATCATAGTGTGAAATATAGTAAATAGTCTCCGTACATTATGTGTATACATGTATTTTCAGTTTAGAAATTCAGTGCATTTCTCACCAGATAAAATTTCTTAGGGGGGTATTTTCTGATCAAGTCATAAGACAAATTGAGCTTTCTTGAGGGGCAAAGGGTTTGGAGTGTAGCAGGGGAGAAGAACCCAGTGCTATCCAAAACTTAAAAAAAAAAAAGTATTGTTATATTTAAGGGCATGGGTTCATATTTAGTCTCCCCAAGTTATTATTTGTAGTCAGACCAGGGTTCTCTGAAAGTTGTACACATCATTTAGCAAATCCTAATGCACGCTGTCTTCAACTCACAAAATATGAGTAAGTTCTATTTGAAAACTTGATTCTGTAAGTCCTTTGAAACATGTCCTTAAAGATGGTTCCTTAACTACATCATGTTATTCAGAGCGTAGAATTCCATCTTGGGATGCTAGGAATCCACTTTCATTTTCTCTTAGACAGTACACTTTGGCTCCCAGGAAGGCAGTTCATGCCATGACTGAAGTCGACAGGCTGTCCTTTCGTGAGGTCCCACATGTGTAGAGCTGTCTCCTGCCTTCCCAGGTCACAGCCTTTGCAGTTGACTTTGGGTGCTTGACTAGTGTTGCCACTGCCACAAAGCTAGCAGGAGTTCTGGCAGGAGTGCTGGGGTGAGGTAGGGGTAATGGGAGCTGCCTTCCTGAGGTGGGGATTATTTGAGATTCGGGCACCATTTGTAAAACTGTTATTTCCTGTTATTCACTTGAGTTTTACAGCTCCAATAAAATAACACACATGAATTTGATTTAGGTTAATTTTTTAGAGATTTGGACAGTTTATATTATACTAGTTATAATCATGTAGGATTTCATACGCCTATGCGGATGACCCATGGCCAGGAGGATTCCAGGTTGTATTATTTTCTGTACAGCTGATGATTCATATAGTTTTAATAGTCTTTACATGTGCTCTTTGGGTACTCGTTATCTTAATATTACAAAGTAACAGACTTGAGTTTTTTAGAGCTGAAATTTAAGCTTTTATTTATGACAGTGTTCCATTTTGTAGGATTTTATGTGAATATTTATGAAAAACAAGGTGATGTTAATATTTAAGTTACTACTATGTATCTAGTTCCCCTAAAATGGTTCATTTTTCAAAACAACAGTACAGGAGATGTTATTTATGAATATTTTGATTCCTTTTATAAATTGAAATTTCGCTTCTCAAGATCAGTGGAAACAGACGCTATTAAGTGGTATTATCACATCACTGAACACACAGTAAATTATGGCCAGTCTTAATCTTGCTTGAAATAACATACAAAAACATGTTATTTTAACCAGAGTAAAAGACAGCTGTCAGTATTCTTGAAACTATTTATAAAAGTGAAATTTAACACAGGGTTATGGATTTAATGGTACAACTTAGCAGTAAGTCATTTCATAGTGTAGACTAAAAATAGTAAAACTACTGCCTTTCCTTATGCCTTTGTGACGTGGTACCCCATTTTCTCTTGAACAATTAATAGGAAATTGTGGTGTACTTGTGAGTGACTGACATTTGTTTCTCAGGAACAGCCTATTGTGGGAAAGGGAGAGTGCCCATACTCGTCCTTTTTCATCCAGTTCCACTTGCTAAGCAAACACCACATTATGTAACCGTGGTTACCAGACTATAGTCTTTTATCTAGTTTTGGGTAAGGTTGGCTGGGACTTTACGTATCATTCGGAGGAGTCAAACCCTGTCCCTATATTGCTGTAAGGCCATTATTTCTTTCATTCTTATACTGGGTCTTTTAACTTTATGGCCCTCTGTGTGATAAGAGAAAACTCTCCTGTCTTTGGTCCTTCCGTACTATTAATACATTCTGGATGGACGCTGAGGTCTATCTCGAGAACTGTTACGTCTGAGTTGTGAGTGTTTGAAAAGCCCTCCAAAAACCCATAGTTAAGTATGTTCTAGTTAATCAGAGCGTGCGATTCCTAATTTGTATGCAGAATTCCAGTAGTTACTAGGAAATAATCAACAAAAGAGCATCTCATTCCAGGAGCCCCCGCCTGGCACATGCTCCTTCTCCCCATCCCAGGAAACACTCTCAGGTCAAACATTTAAGGCTGTCATAAAATGTTCCCAGTAAGGATTCTAAGGTTCTGAGTGAGCTGACAATCTTCCATGAGGTTTACTATATTCTATATATTTTGGAATAATTTTAACACTAGTTTTGAGAAAAAGAGGTTTATGAATAATCAAGTGGTACTATAAAGTTTCATCAACCAAATTGTCCCGTTTATTCCGATCACACACTCATACATAATGTGTTTACTTAAATAAGCCTAGGTTGCAATATTGTCCTGTTTCAGGAATTGTAAATTGAATTAGGAATTTGTTGAGAGTTGCTTGGTATCTGTTGACTCTTAGAAATTCCAGATTTTCTTCCTTTCAGTTGTAGGAATGGCATATGGTAATACTAATTATTTTTATTATCTTTCATAAATTTCATCAGCTTTATAATATAAGGTTAGCTTTATCAACTTTGTAGCTAATTTAATTCCTCATAATCTCCTCTTTGCTTTTATAAATTTCAGAAATAAAAGTAAACAAAACTTTTTAGCTTAATTTCCGACCTCAGCAAATTATGTTCTTACCCTACAGATGTACAGTAGAAAATTCTTTCTTCCACCCTCACAAATCCTTTCTCCTACCTTTAGTTTCCTACACATGTCACTTACTAATGAACTTTCTGTTTAGTGTGGCTGTAATTATTTCAATTAATAAATAGTCTTCTCTGCCTAGAAGATAAGCAGTGAACTTAGGTGCATACTTCAGAATTGTTTCCCTCTCTCACAAATTAATTTCTATCATTATTTTCTTGTTTCTTCCTTGGAAATAAATGCCATTTTTAGGTTACTTTTCTGACTAAACTTGAATACGTCCACCTTTCTAGGACTCCAACAAATTATTTGCCATTTGTCTCTTCTAACACCATCTGTTCTTCACAGCAGATCCCTTAAAACACTTAGCACATTCGGAAAGTTTATGCTGCTTCTGGCTAAGTGCTTTCTTTTTTTTTTTTTTTTTTTTTTTTTTTTTTTTTTTTTATTTTTTTAATTTATTGGGGTGACAATTGTTAGTAGAATTACATAGATTTCAGTTGCGCAATTCCGAATCACATCATCCATAAATCACACTGTGTGTTCACCACCCAGAGACAGCTCCCCTTCCATCACCGTACATTTGATCCCCCTCACCCTCATCCCCCACCCCCCAACCCCCTTACGCTCTGGTAACCACCAAATTACGTTCCCCAGATTAATTTTCAAACCCCGTGGCCATCCTGTGGTCACCGACTGCCCTCCAATCCCCTCACCCTCCCCCCCACCCCCCACTCCCCCCGCCCATCTAGCAACCCTCAGTTTTTCCTCATTGTCTCCCAGTTTCTGATTAGTTCATTCACTTATTCTTTTCTTTAGAATCCGCAAATAAGTGAGATCATATGGAACTTATCTTTCTCTGTCTGACTTATTTCACTTAACATAATGTTCTCTAGATCCATCCATGTTGTTGCAAATGGTAAGATTTCTTTCTTCCTTATGGCTGCATAATACTCCATTGTATAAATGTACCACAGTTTCTTAATCCAATCATCTACCGATGGGCATTTTGGTTGTTTCCATGTCTTAGCTATTGTGTATAGTGCTGCAATAAACATAGGAGTGCATAGAGATTTTTGAATTGAAGTTCTGGATTTCTCCGGATAGATACCTAGGAGTGGAATTACTGGATCATAAGGTAGTTCCATTTTCAGAATTTTGAGATACCTCCATACTGTTTTCCATAGCGGCTGCACCAGTCTGCAATCCCACCAACAGTGCACAAGCGTTCCCTTTTCTCCACATCCGCGCCAGCACTTGTTGTTTGTTGATTTATTGATGATAGCCATTCTGACTGGGGTGAGGTGGTATCTCATTGTGGTTTTTATTTGCATTTCTCTGATGGTTAGTGAGGTTGAGCATTTCTTCATATGTCTGTTTGCCATCTGAATGTCCTTTTCAGAAAAATGTCTCTTCAAGTCCTCTGCCCATTTTTTAATTGGATCGTTTGTTTTTTTGGAGTTGGGTTGAGTAAGTTTTCCATAGATTTGTGATTTTTCTCCCTTTCCTTTCTTACCTGCATTAACTTTTTTCCCATGAACGGGCTTTCTTTTACCTATTGAACATGCTGGCCTGACTTTTCCTGTGTGACATGGTCTGGGCTGAGCACACACATCAGCCAGGGTGGGCCTCCAGTGCTCTTGGGAAACGGGGGAGGCTCCCCGCCTGAGGTGAGCTTCTGCACCCCCAAGTGTATCTGCCCCAACACCGTTATATCTGTCCCCCAGCTCGCCCCAGCCTAGGCCAGCCACCTCATCTCTTGTTCTGGAACTTGACTCTGTGCCCGCTGCACAGATGGGTGTGATTCTGTTGCCTGGTTTCCTATGGGCTTGCTAACTCGGACCCTTTCCTTCTTCATAATTGGCAATCTCTGCTCACTGGCTCTAGCCGGTCACCTAGCCTTTTCTTGCTGTGCCTTTTCTGGGTCTCACTCTTCTGTTTCTTGGCACCTTCTTGTCCCAGCCCTGTGTCCCTTCTCTGGTGTCCCTGTTGAGCTCTTGTACGTTGCCTCCTGTCCCTGTGACCCACTGTGCTGGGGGGTCACTGCACAGCGTCTCTGGGGCCAACTCTTTCTTCTTTTCTGGCTCTTTGAAAATTCTATTATCAGTTTGGATACGTTTAACTAAATCAAGGTGGGGAGGAGGCCAAGGTGACATCCTGATTTCTGAACATTATTTTACTGTATTAAAAAAATTATATTGTTGACCATATTCTTTAAAGCATGGTAACATTTGCATATATGTTATATTTGTCTTATGTTCCTTATAATGTAAAATCTTTTATATTAATTTCTCTCTGCCAAAGGGTACATGTAGTATATACATTGTTTCAAACACTAGAAAGAGAATATTGATATAAATTTTGAAATTTGTATTGCAAATAGGTACTGATGGTACAATTTTCATTGAGGACGTATGCAGTGTCCTTGAAATCAAGTCAGGACATCTAGCAGTTCTAGTCTTATGATCCTGAAATTAAACATAAGAGGTTTAGTAAATTTTATTTGAGGTGTTTCTCTGTAATAAAATAGAAAGAGAATGGCCAGGCTCTCTCATATCTTTGGGGATGGGTGGTCAGGGTGGCATCAGATGGCTGTCCTTCTATTTCTCATCTGGCAGCAATGCGTGGCAGGAAGTAAGACAGATCTAAGTAACTCTACACTGCTTCTTGCCTTGTTGCAATTAAAACCGAGGCACGCCCTTCCTCAACTTCTTCACCATCTTTCATCACTATTTATAAGTACACTGAAATCATTTTTTTCTTTTTTAACAAACTTCAGTGGAACTACTTCTGACCACTAAACAATGTCACATTTGCTTTGATATCTGTGCCATTTGCCTTGTTTTAAAAATGTTTTTTCATCTTTTCTCAGATCTATTCCAAAGGCCAAAGCCTAACTTAATTTTTAAAACTTTTGAGAAAAGCTTCTGTAATTGCTTTTAAGAATGTCAGGGAAATGAGAAAAATTTATTTTGGTGTAAGCCAACAATTGTCTTTTATAAGTACAGATTTTCGCAACCTTGAAAGATAATTAAATCAGGCATTAAAGCCAGTAGTAAAAATATGAGTACCTTTTTATTTGAAAGCTTACCATATCTTACTGGAAACAGAAAAAGACTGGCATTCTTTACTTAAATCACAAGAGATTTATTTTCACACTCATGCATACACACACGCACACGAAACAGGACTAAGCATGTGAATCCTGATTCAACACTCTTAGGAGCAATTTTTAATAATTTTAATCTCCATGATTCTCATCTTTTTTATAAGAAATAGAAGTCACATTGACTTCTAGAACTTTCATTTTGATTTTTCTTGCTTTGAGGAAGAGTTATTTTAAGCAGGCTTGAATTTTTTTTTTTAAGAACGAGGAAAATAATATAACATTGTTTTATATACGTGTGTGTGTATGTATGTGTGTGTGTGTGTGTGTGTGTGTATGTATGTATGTTATACATCATGTATATTTATAAATATTCCTTTACTTTCCAGTAGGGATTTGTCAGCACCCCTAGTCCCACCCACATCCTGACACTAGAATATGGCCTCCAATTGTAAGGGATTTTAGTGTATTTTGTTAGTTGATATATGTCAAAGACAGAACAATGTCTGGCCTATGCTAGGGACTTAGGAGTGGTGCTGAGTAAATGAAAAGAGGGCCAGAATCATTTCAGCACCTGCTTATTGCTCGTAGCACACAAACTATAGGCTTGGAGAAAGATTTGGAGGTAATCGTTCCTATCCCTTAGTACCAGGAAAGCAACAAAGATAAAGTGAGGAAGGAGGTACAAGTGAACTAGCTAGACAAAAAGGTGGGCCCTCGTTAGTTCTTTGTTCTTCCACTCTTAACAACCCGCACATAATCTAAATGGTCCTTTTAATTTTATATTTAATAATTTTAATGTTTGCTCTAATAAGAAATATCCATACCTCTGGTAATATATAGTTTCTTTTGATAATATGGTAGCTTTACTCTCAAAGCCAACACGCATGAGTGAGGGGTTGCAGTAGGAGGAAGGAGACAGAGAAGAAAAGAGAAAGAGGTAGAGAAGAGAAGAGGAGACAGAGTATTTGGTACATTTTTTTCCTGATTTTTATCTTAAGAGTAAGGTAGGGTGTAATATACCTGAAAAAGATGATAACTCATGGAATAAATAATTACTGCATTTTTATGTACCTTTGGATTGGCCACATGGAGCAGCACTGAGTCAGCGGCCGTGTGTTAGCATATAATTTTAGCTAGCCAAAGGACAGCCTTTCTGAAGCTTTAGGTTTCAGATAGTTTTAGAGGGAGAAAAATCAAAGGAACAGCCCCAGACTTCAAACCCTAAGAAAAAATAAAGAGCCAAAGAAAGTACTTAGGATTCTCTCATTGTTCTGTTCATGCCAAGTCAGGAAATGATCATACAGTGCGGTTTACTAAAATAATTTTTTTTAAAAAAACTAAGATTTTTAGTTAAAAATGGAAATCATGAAATTGATCAGAAAAAAATGAACAAAGTATATAACAACTACTATTCTAAAAATAATAGCCACATTTGGTAGCAAATGTAGTACTGGAAGGGAACTCAGCTGTCTGCGGGTGGGGATGACACCTCAATACTCCAATGTATTGCATTGAAGGCCTGAGACCACTATACTTAGTCAAGTGCTATTGTCCACAGAATAGTAAATGAGCATTTTCTTGACCTGGAAATGCTGTCCTATGGCAGACCCTGGTTTTATCATTCAACCCAGAGGCCAGAAATGTGTTAAATGGAACCATAAGGAATCCCTAGTTTTTCAGGTCAAAAACAGTTGGGAAACAGCAGTTTCACATGCGGCTTAATCCTCTAAACTGTGCTTAAGTGGGAGAGTTGTAAAAGGCATCTCTGTAGGGAACTGAAAGGTAAGCATGGGGAACTGTTGATGGAACAGTACAGCATTGATTCATTAATCCTGAAGGATATCAGGGGTGAAGAAAAGGCGCCTCTGAGCTTCTTTGCAGACATAGCTATCTGAACCTACTCAGTCTCGTGCCCTATGGTTGCCCCTGCTTAGTGCTGCTGCCTTTTTCTTCGGAGGGAATTCTTATGAAAAATACCTGAAGAGCAGCAAATCTTGCCACTGCAGATTTTTGCATGTTTGAGTATCCGTGTGCTTCCTCTTCAGTGTGTGTGCGCATGCACACCTTGTTTTCAGAGATTCCTAGTGAGGCTGGTCCATCGCCTGAGTAGCATTGTGCAGCCCTGACAAAACCATTCTGTTCGGTGATGCCTGCCGACAGGAACCAAATGCAAATCAGGCCACCTTTAAGCAGAAAAGGACACCACAGCTGTTTTGTGTGTGTAGTTATACTGTAGGTTCCCATAAAGAAAGCCCTTGGTGATTTGAAAAATACATTAGTGTTTTGGAAAGGGACTTGTTTACCTGTTATAAGCTAATGTATGAATGGGAAAGTTCTTTTTTTTTTTTTTTCCTGATCGATTCCATATACTTTTCACTGAAAGTTCATTTCAGAGTATTAAGCTGACCTGGAAGCAGGACTGTTATTTCACTCTTATAGAGTTCACCCTAAGGAAATCAGTTTATTACTTGGGAATTTTTTTGTTTTCTTTGTTTTCTCTAAAATGACAACTCATTGATTATTCAGTAACCAACATGTTAAAGAACAAATTTATTTAATCCCTTTAAAATAAGCATTGTTTAGAACTTTGTATTAAGGTGCTATTTTTTAATATCTGCTCAAAGTCAGATACAGGGTAGATTTGAAGTAAATATGGCAGGTGTCATGTCGACAAAAGTACTATAACATTGTAATTTACGGGTTTTAAAATGGACTTCTCGAACCCTATTACATGGCGATTCTTGAAATGATGAAGGGTTTCCCTTTATCCTACGGGAACAAACTTAGTATAAGGCAGGGAGAGGCGAGGTTGCAAGTTGATGCCAAAGCCCCTGTGATCTGAGGCACAAGTCATGCAAGGCAGCAGTAACAGTTGAATTCGGTTGGCAAATCAGAGGGCAGAACCAATGGCAAGGGAGTCATTATTTCTAGAATGCAAGAAAACCCACTCAGGGAGAAAGTTGGTTTGGAGCTTTGACTCATTAATTATATTGGTAGAAAGAAGCCACATTCTGTTGCCCAGGAAGACCATGAAGAAGCATGTTTTACATCAACTGTTGGAAAATGTGATAAACAGAAAAACATGCTGAAATCAGTAACTTCTAAATAACTCAGGTTCAAGGTCCACAGCTACGTCTAGAACCCATTAGGACTCAGTGTCTCCATCTGTGTCAGGATCTAAGTCTGCATCTTAACATAAGGATAGTTAATGTTCAGGGGGAAAAGTTAAATCACTATATATATATATATATATATATATATATATATATATATATATATATATTACATTTCAAAAGCAAAGTCACTAATTAAAAAAACTCAGCAAGCATTTTGTAGTAATCTCCTTAAAACATCATTTATATATCCAGCAAGCATTTAGAGGTAATCTCCTTCAATCCTACTTTATAAATTACCCGTTGATGATGTAATAACGTTATGATTCCTTCTCAGATGATTCTAAATAATTTACACGGTATAGGAGTACACTCACATGTGCCTGTGATTATAGAGGCAAAGTAGAACGTGGGGGCGTTTTATAGCACATGTATTTGGCCATTGTCATAGCAATCACTGATTGACATTTCATGGTCAATAAATGCTTCTGGAGATGATTTGATGTTAGATCTTTTTAGAGATCCTGCATATGCTCAAATTATTCTACCAGACACAGTTTTCTGACAACTTCCTGAATATGGAAACTCCTTAATAAAAAAGATGGTGAGTGCTTTTCATTCAATATGCCTCATTATATATGCATAAAAATGACCATTGCTAAGGTCAGGGTGTCAGTGAAGACCACATCCCAGTGTTCAACCATAAGTCTCTCCCACTGATGCTTCCCTCCCTTTGATTCCAAGACTCTGCATTATCTTGCTTTCCTGCTTCTTTCTCCCTGCTCCACCCCACCACCCCCACCCCCGCCCAGGTTTGTTAGCAAGTTCTTCTTTCTCTGCCGAAGCAGAAAGGTTAGTTTTCGGTAGATTTCCATCTATCATTTGTTTTCTCCTTATTTCAACTTTTTACTGGGTTTGCTCGTTCATTGTTCTAGGAATAAAATCTAGACTCCTTGGTTTCTAAGAATAATCTGTTTCTTGTTGAACATGTTTTTCATGCTTGCCCCATTCAGTGGTCCTTAGTTTTCTTCCAGTTCATCGGACCGATTTGCTTTCATTGTCAGTATTGTATATATTTAAAGTAGTGATCAATCACTTTAATTATATCACTTTAACATGGTAGATTTTTGTACCCATCTCTCTTCATTTTCCTTGCCACGTTTTCGCTTGTCTACCAGATGTTTCAACTCATTGTCCTAGAATCGTTTCAAACTACTTTATAGGTGTTGGAGACTTCGTCATTTGGATCATTTTCAATGCTTGTCTCTGGAGGGCAGCTCATTGAGTGCTGGATTCCAGTGTCTTTGCCATTGTCGGGACTTTTCTTTTTTCTTTTTTTTTTTTTTTTGGTCTAGCTCATTTTCACCTTGCCCCATTCCTCCATGAAGCTTTCCCTTCAGCTCAATTGCAAGTTATTGGACTCTCTTTCAATTCTGATTTATTTTTAAGCCATAGGTGACTCTTATCAAGTAGTGCCTTTAATATTTACCAATCTTCAGGTCTTAGCTTCCCTACTCAAATATAAACTCATGGAGAGTAGTGGCCATTTGTTATCTTTGTATTCCCACATAGCTAGTGTTTAGAAAAAAATTGTTTGATTAAGTAATTCATTACCATTATGTGTCTAATAGCTAAATTTGACTATGTTCCCTGTTTTATTTGAAAATACATTTTATTCTAGATTTAAATGTTTTTGCCTACTTTCCAAAACAGATTTTTACATATGATCAAATGCTAATTTGGCCACCGCTTATATTTAAGGAGAAAAATTTACTTAATTGCTTTCCTTGCTTAGGTTCTGATTTTTAAAATGAAATTCTACACATACTAGTGTGGGCTTCAGTTTCTTATTCCTAGTTTTCCTTTCCTTTCCTTTCCTTTCGGTCAAACTACTTTTCTGTTGGACAGAAGCTATGCTTTCTTAATTATAATTTTAAGTCCTAGATGAGCAAATTGCATTCATTTAAATGAAATTTAGCATGTAGAAAACACATATCTCATTAAACAGAGCCAATTTAATAAATACTATTAATGGTATAAACTGTTGTGAAAGCAAACAAAAACAGTAAATCGGAAAAGACTAATGAGCCACTGCAGTGCTTTAAAATTCTGCTTTCCAAGCTATTTATATCCTTGAATTTTTCTGTATCAGGTAACTTTAGGTATAACTGTATTCATACAGCTGAGATTGTAAAATGTGTACCAATTCTTTAATTCCTACCTTTGGTGCATTATGAAATGTGGCTTAAGAGTACAGACCTTATTGAGTGAGGAATTATCCCTCAAAAAATCAATGGATCACTTATCATCAAAGGTAACACCTTGAAAGAAAATGCACCACAAAAATCATTCTCAGATTGATTCTCCCTTAAATAATGGGGAAACTAGACTGAGATACTTCAGGTTAAATGTATAACTCAAAATAGATGCTTATCAAAACAAAAGGAAATAGTCAGCAAAGAGGTGTTTTTTGTTTTTTTGGGTTTTTTTGTTTTGTTTTGTTTTGTTTATTTTTTTGTCTATTTAATGTGCCGGTAAGAATTTTAGTACACCAGTTGTTAAAGGTTGATTTATGTTTGTGAAATTTTTTTATATTGAGTGTTCTCCAAAAACTTATATTCTTAGATTTTGTGTTCTTTATATAAAAGAGTATGTATTTGAATCTCAATAATTGTTTATCCTAATGAGCTAATGTGGCTGTTCCCAACCCACACACTGCAGACACCAGGGGAACTAGAATTCTTATAAGAAATGCTCAAATTCAAATGCACACAAAACACTCCCTGTACAGTAAATAAACACCATGGCTATTGTAGTACCACTATTTCATAGTATATTTTTAAAGCCCTTTTCTCATGCTGCTTACCAATGGTATGCATGCTTATAAAAATTAGAAACGGTACAGAAAAATATAATATAGAAAAGTAGAATTATCTGTAATTCCACTAATGTGGCAGTTACTGTTAAGAATTTAGACTCAACAGTAATACTAACTAACAATAGTCAGAATAAAAAGAATGCTTAATGCATGTTTGATGCTGTTCTAAATGCTCTTACATGTATTGAGTAATTTAATCTATAACAACCCTCCATGGTAGGAGCTTTGTTACCACTACTTTACAGATGAGGAAACTAGCCCAGAAAGGTTAAGTAAACCTGATATATATTGCACCCAGGTTTTCCTATGGGTAGACTATCATTTAATATTATAGTTATTATATTATTTTGAAAAAAAAGGAACATACCATACCGATATTGTTCTACCACTATCAGGTCCAAAACACTCTCCCTGTAATTCCCAACCTGCTCTTCCACCCCAATCTTACATATTAATTAATGGCACTACCATCTAATATTTCTGCAAGTCCTCTTGGTACTATATACTTAAAAAGGAAAAAGAAAAAAGATCCACAATGCAGCCACCTCTCACTGTCTTTACTACTTTAGGCTTAATTCAAGCCTTTATCATCTCCTGCCTAGATAACTGCAGGAACTCCTTGGTTTGTCTCCCCACTTCCGACATCCCCCACCTCCACAGTCCGTTCTCCAAGCAACAGCCAAAGTAAGATTTTTAAATGTCAATCAGATCATGTTACCCTCCTGCTGAAAACATTTCCATATTCGCGCCACTCCTGAGGGCGCTTAGAATAACATTCTAGCTCATTACCATCGCCTTTCCTTTGAGACCCGTATGGTCCATCTCCACCTTCTTAGGCCTCACATCCCACCACCTCCCATCTCCCCTTCTTCCTTGTTGACTTCACGTCCATCACATCGCTCTCATTAATGTCTCTGGATTGTGTCACATCCCTTCAGGGACTTTACACTTGCTCTTCCTTGTGTTTGGCATCTGCACATGGCTGGAAACTTGGTCATTTCAGTCTCCCCAGAGAGGCCTTCTCAGGCTGCCTGTCCAGAGAATCGTATCCCCCACCACCGCATTCAGTCTCAGTGTCTGTCCTTTTCTTCATAGTCCTTACCACCACCTGCAATCACGTACTTACTTCCGTAAGATGTATTGTT
Source organism: Rhinolophus ferrumequinum (assembly GCF_004115265.2). Classification (NCBI taxonomy): domain Eukaryota; kingdom Metazoa; phylum Chordata; class Mammalia; order Chiroptera; family Rhinolophidae; genus Rhinolophus; species Rhinolophus ferrumequinum. Next base: position 20,778,076 of record NC_046301.1, on the reverse strand, counting down.
CCTACTCCAGTAGAAACTCCATAAGAACACGGCTTTCTCTGTGTTGTTCATCCAAGTTCCCAGAATAGCGGGGCCCTGGGTAGATTCCAGTGAACAGCTTAATGAATGAATGATGTAAGCACACCAGCATGTTCAGATAAGTATGTAAGGAGGTTTACTGAAGTTCTGTTTCTATATTCCCCCAAATTCTCACTCTGCTCTAGGTCGTTGAATGAATACTCGAATTGGTTCCACAGGAGGGGAAAAAAAAGAAACTTTTTAGTAGCTGGAGGTGATGGTAGAAGCTTATATATGATTAAGTGATGGTACAACAGATAGATTTGTTTACATCATATTGAGTGAGTTTAAGAAAAAGACAAGTATTCTTTCGTGAGAAAAATTTCACTGAATAGTGGATCAGTCACTACTGTATTATGTAATTGTTTTAAAGATGCGGAAAGTTAATTTTATATATGTTAATTCCTGGAACAGCATGGTGCATTGTAGATTCTCAGGGAGCCAGTTTCTCCAGTCATTTTTTGATCAGTAAAAATCATTTTTGCTCGCACAGCTTTTTACTGCTTCCCCCAAAGCATCCAACCGTTTTAGGGGAAAAAAACCCAATAAGTGGTTTTGATGATTGGCCAGTATATCCCCTCCCAACTGTCAACCAAAATTCACATGACTCTTTGATTAATCTCTTCAATTTTCAGTGGGTCATTAGAACCATTCTATTGGGAACTGAAATAGTTGCCTCTCTCTTTTGCTTCTCTGAGAGCAATACTGTTTTTACAAATGGAAATAGGATGTTCACTCATCTGCTTTATAATTTCTCATTTATATAAAATCTTGTGACCTACCCTTGTCTGTTGATCATAAACTCCTTTCTGTGGACAGTATTTCTTTAATTGCCAAGATGAAAAATGACCAGTTTGGATAGTTTTTTTACAACTTGCCAATAGTAAATGGTTTCGTGGGGTAAAATACCATTTTTTTCTTTTTTTAAGGGGGGCGCAGCTCACAGTGGCCCATGTGGGGATCGAGCTGGCACCCCACTCTAACCAACTGAGCTTACCCGGCCACCCCTAGAATACCATTTTAATGCATGCATTTATACAAAGAATTTAACCAAAATAAGCATAGATACCATCATATAGATTCAAGAAAAAATTTTAAGTGTCAAATAATTAGCTGTTCCAGAAAGAATAAGTTTTTACATGTAGATTTGTAAAGCTTGATCTGGGTTAAATAATGCTTATTTATATGTATAATACCTTGTCTTTCATTTGAGCTTGCAATTCCATTTGGATAAAACTTGACCATGGCATACTGTCCCATTTATCTTTTGTATCCATCTTTACCTTAAATGGGTATCTCGAAAAAGGTCTTAGAGATTCAGCCTTTTTATAGTGAGAATCATGGCCCAAAGAGGTGATTTGCCAAGGTTTTACCAGGTAATGTCTGAGCTAGAACAGAACTGGAATCCAGCCTCCTCACTGAGCCTCTGTCCCAGCCTTTGCCCCTGCATGTCTGGCCCTACAGTTTGAGCCTCACATCCAATGTTAATGCTTAAATAGTTTCTACCGTAGCTCTGGATTCTTACATACAAAATCACTCAACAACTTTTGTATTTTGATAACACTTGGTGTCTAAGAAGTGAGTTCAAGATCTGACCCCCCTCTTCCTCCCCTCTTCCTCTCCCCACCCCCTTTATAAATGCATAATGTATTTCTTAAAACTGAATGTGTAACCTTTCAGTTTCAAAGATAACCACATGATAGGGTGTCGGTTGAGCCTGGAGTCTTCCTGACCCATCGCGCTTTGGGGCCTGCGTTACGTGTTAATAATGCATATGTCTGTGAGACAGCTGGCTGAGCTTTTGAGAATAGTCTGTGTCCCTGGATTATTATTTTTTGTTCCCTCTGTGCAAAGTAAATGAACCGCATGAGAATTGAACCTATAACCTTGGCCTCATTAATTTACCTTCTGTAAAATTGCCTTTTGGAAATTTATGTTCTACTGTAATGAGATTAGGAGTGCAGTTTCATTCATTGAGTAAATAGTAGCAGCACTGCTCTAATGACAGCAGAGAGCACAGAGAGGCACAGGGCAAGGTTTTTGTCCTCAAGGGATTAGGATAAGTGCACAGGTCACTGATGTAAGGGTAAAAGCGATGACTGCTGAAGGGGCAGCGTTGACCGAATGCTCCAATGAATCAGGAGGCAGCAGAGCGGTGCTTCCTACTGGGAGCACATCAGGGATTTGTGAAGGATGGACAGGGTTTCCAGAAGAGGGAGGAGGGGCAAGGACGTGCTGGGCTGTGTACATGGCGGTATCCACACCCTGACAGGGAAATTGGAGGGTGGTGAGCACAAAGTCAGGCAGCGTGAGAGGATCTGCAGGGGAAGGTTGATTAGTAAGAGGGGCTTAAATGTCCTACGGGGGGTGTCCTATATGGTAGTACTGGGTGGGGACGATTGACGATTTCTAAGCTAGGAAATAACACAGTCAGAACTCGAATGGAAATTCATCTGTCAGCCACTGTAGAATGAAATGCAAGGAGGCGAGGCTGGGGTTTAGGGAAGAACACTCAGGAGGTGATTAGAGCCGGAAGTAGTGTCACCAAACAGCGGAGTGAAGAGAAGCAATGTGAGAGGGTGCAAGGCTGGAACGAGCTGTACTTGGTGACTGACTAGATTTGATAGTTAAGGAGGAATACAAGGTTTGAAGCTGGGTGACTAGCAGATGGCAGTGCCCTTCTAGAAGCTAATAGAACAGAGAAGAGAGGTTATGTAAAGGAAGGAGGTGACAACACGAAATTGGAACATGGGGGAGAGGTTGGTGCTGGATATAAACATTTGGGAAGTCAGAGCGGTTTGAGCTGAGGTGGTGGATGAGATCATTAAGGGAGAGAGTGTAGAAACAACAAAAAAGATGGTCAAAGGTAGAGAACTCCACAACGAAAATCTATATTGATGATCAAGAAAATAAGAGCCTGAAAAATAGAGGAGGCATTATAAAGAGAATGAGCTCAATACAGTGTTACAGAAACTGAAGGGAGGGCTCCCGAAAGGCACAGCGAGGCAAATGTGCTCTTTTGTCATTGAAAGATGTTAGTGAATAAGAAGGAAAAATATTTCATGTTTAGTTTGATTTTATAATCAAACAAATGTATTTGCATTTCACTGTGCAGCTTTTTTTAATGCAATTTATACAATTTCTCATAATTTGTTTCTGTTGCGTACTTTTCACTCTCAAAACAGTTAAAAACAAATCACATCCCTTTATGTAAAGAATGCAGTCGGACTTCAGAATTGATGACGTAATGGTTTTTATGAAAATGCCAGTTTTCAGGTGTTTGAGTGCCTGTTATATACCAGGTACAGTTCCATGCACAGTGGTGAGTAACACAGAAGAAAATACTGGGCCCAGTTGAGTTTACTGTCTTGTGTGGATGAGGTAAACAACAGACAGACTCAAGTTTTCACAGACACGTTACATGGAGATATGCTTCATAAAGAAAACTAAAGAAGAAAGGGATAGGGAATTCTGCGGACAGGGTATTTTTAGTAGAGTGATCAGAGAAGTTCTGATGGAGAAAGTGACATTTGGATGAAGCCATGAAGGAGGTGAAAGAGGGGCCTATGGAGATAATCTAGGTGAAACCAGGCCACCAAGTGCAAAGGCCCTAGCAAGGAGGCCGGTGTCGCTGAGGTGTAATAGGCAAGTGAGGGAGATTAGTGACGTCTCGGGACAGATTGTGGCCCTGTGGTCATAGGGAAAGTCCTTGGGTAGTTTTGAGCAGAGTAGTGAATAAGGATTCCTACGGGAGAAGGAACGGGGCAAGGAGAAACAGGGAGAGGCTTTATAAAATTCCAGGCAGCAGTTTTGACAGCTTGCACTGGCGAGGTAGCAGAGGAGGTCGTGGGTAGTGATCAGAAGCTGAAGGTATTCTGAGAGTACAGTGAATGGAGTTTAACAGATTGGATATGTGCTGTGAGAGAAAAAGAATCAGGGATGAGCCCAAGTTTCTGTATTAGTTTGCTAGGGCTGCGTAACAAAGTACCACAAACCGAACTGGCTGGCTTAAACGACAGAAATGTACCGTGTCACAGTTCAGGAGGCTAGAAGTGCAAAGGTTAACGTGTTGGCTGAGTTGGTTTCTTCTGAGGGATGTGAGGGAGAATCTGGTCCATGCCTCTGTCCTAGCTTCTGGTAGATTGCTGGCCGTCTTGGGCATTCCTTGGCTTGTGAAAGCATCGCTGCCTTCATTTCTGCCTTCATCATCACATGGCATTCTCCCTGTGTGTGTCTTTGCCAATTTGCCCTTTTAATAAGAATACCAGTCACGTTGGATTGGGGCCCACCCTACTCCAGAACTACCTCATCGTAACTAATTATATCTGCTATAACCCTGTTCCCAAATAAGGTCATACTCTGCGGTCCGATGGGCTAGGACTTCAACATAGTAATTTGAGGGAAAACACAATTCCACCCATAACAGTTGCCTTGAACTGAGATGAGAAATTCTGTGGGAGGGTCAGGGGAAGATCAGCGAAATTGTAGAAGTTTGAGGTACATATCAGACACTCAAGTAGACATGTCAACTGGGCATGTGGATAAATGGGTCTGAAATTCCAGGGAAGGGTCTGGGCTACTGATAAACATTGGACGCCCCTGGTATATTGATGATATTTAAAGCCAAGAGACGAGATGATATCACCAAGAAAGTGAGTTCGGATAGAAGAAGAGGAGAATTCCAAAGACTAAATTTAAGAGACTATTAAATACTGGGACCAAAAGTAAGGCTCACAGAAATGTCAAATACGAATCCTATGTATGCTTGTAGTTGTGAAAAAACAATTACATTTTAATGATGATTTTAAGTTGTATCCTAAATGTTTACAAAGTCGTTGTATTTTCCAGTGAAGTGTAAGAGAGTTAGATAGAGTATGGATTGGACTTTACTGGCTAATGTTGCTGAAGAAGTTACTGGTGCTGAAATGGAATGTTTTGAATGCCATAAAGAAGTCAAAGGACACCAATAAAAATAATAAAGAGCTCTTTCCTCGGAAGGAGAAACAACTTTGGAGAACATTGTTTCAGTCCTTGATTTAAGAAGTCGTTTTCTAGAAAGTCAGTCATGCTGCAATGTTCTGAGCAGTTGAGTAGTTTGTTCCTTCATCTATTTGTGGTGAGAGTGTAGTTAAACATTTTAAAGAATTAATTGTAAAGGCAATATTATCACATTTTTAGCTAATTTGAAAAACAGAAATACTCCCTGTAACAACCATTCTAGCCTTTTGGTATGTTTTTTCTGAGGGAGTTTTTTTTTTTCTTTTAAATCCTGATTTCACATGGAAACAACAGCAGTGACCACAAGGTGAAGGCTTTGACATAACAATTCACCCAGAGTTTTCTGAACACGTCAGTTCCCATTTCTCTGAGCCACTGTACCTATTGCTTCCTCTGCCCTCTTTCTTGGTCTGGTTGTCATCTAGTCTGCTTCAAAATTCAGTTCTGCTGTCACGTTTCCGGAAGTACTTTCTGACCGGCCTATTCCCACCCTTTCTGGTATGGAGGGCTACACCTACAAAGTGCCATCATGTGACTCCACACCATAGCACTTACCATCATAGTTCACGTCCCTGCTAACTTTGAGAACCAAGACTGGGTTTTTTATATTTATTTCCTCAATACTTTGCACTAGATCTGTGGGTAGATATTCAGGAAATATCTGCGGACTACAAATGAAAAAAAAAAGAGCTGTTTTGCCTGCTCGGTACACATCTAAACTGTCACAGAACTGATTCCTAATGAGAATTTAAAATGTTTTGTTTAGAATGTGCCAATAAAACAGTAATATAGATCTTGAGAAGATTCCTTTTAAAAGGTATTCATACAGATTGTTGCTTAAAGGGTTGAATTTGTCCCTAAAAACTATTACCCCGAACCCTTCAGTTTCTTACCATGAAAGATACCTGAGATATTTACCAAGTATGGCTTTTTAAAAATATATATTGACTATGTCCCTTCAAATTAGTAAACAAAATGAAGTAATTTGGACATACCTATATAAGGTAACATGGGAAAAAATGCAGGAGCTTGGAAGGAGGGGTCAAATTGCTTGCAGTAGACGCAAGATGTTTTTTATTTTTAATTTTAATTAGTGGATTGTTCTGGAAGGGGAGATTTTTTTTATCTGGCATAATTGAGATATATAATCTGAGTCTGGGTGAAGACAGTTGAGAAGCATTGTAATAGCTCTTTGATGCCAAAAATACTTTCATGATGACTCAATGACTTGGCAGAAGATTCTTCTTCCTGCCCACCTAGAATGCAAATAATATCTTTTGGTAAACTTTCTCAAAAATAGGAAAAGGAAGAAAACAGTTTACATATGCTTATGTATTATTTCTTCATACTGCGAAGAAGGTTTGTTGTATAGAATTCTTGATAGGATTACTCCATAATTACTCCATAGGGTTTACCTTCATTTTCTTTCTGAACCCCATGGTATGTGGCCAGTACATACTGAATTCATTCATGGAACCATGATTTATGACAAATTATGAGCTGAGCTATATAGCGTATCAAATGTGCCGTTACAGGGTAGTTAGTTAAATCTTGATTTCTTTCCCCAGCTCTACTTTACGAAGTGTTTCTACTGGATCCTCAAGACCTTCCAAAATATGTTTGGTGTGTGGGGATGAGGCTTCAGGATGTCATTATGGAGTAGTAACCTGTGGCAGCTGCAAAGTGTTCTTCAAAAGAGCAGTGGAAGGTAAATGTTCATGTGGGTGTTCCTTTTACACATTTTTTTCCTTATTGTGTAGTCTCCTTGCACAATTAACATTGGAAAGTAAGTCAAAAAATATTTTTGATGCAGTCTGTCAGTGATAATGCCGTATCTAAAAGCACCTGGAGATTTGCCACTGAGCCAATATTTAATGGGCAAAATGTGAACTTTCAAACTGAGATCGACCAGTCATAAAAAAATTGTGTTTGTTGTTTGTTTCCATCTGAGACTTAGGAAAAAAAATAATTCTATGTCATCATAAATGTAATCTGCATGATCTGAAAGAAGATTTTTTTCCTAAGAACACACAGAGTGCATCATTTCTGCCATTTCTGCATCTCTGTACAGTTGAATCTTGAACAACACGGTGATTGAGGGTATGGACCCCCCCACACACAGTTGAAAATCTGTGTAAAACTTTTGACTCCCCAGAATTTAACTACTAATAGCCTACTGTTGACAGGAAGGCTTAGCAATGACATAAAACAGTCAATTAACACATTTTTTTATGTTGTATACTGTATTCTTATAATTAAGCTAGGGGAAAGAAAATGTTATTAAGAAAATCATAAGGAAGAGAAAATACATTTACAGTATTTATTGGGAAAAAGCCCACATATAAGAGGACCCACACAGGTCAAACCCGGGTTGTTCAAGGGTCAACTGTATAAATATATGTGTTTCTGATGAATTTAAACATGAATATCAGGATCATGTCTGTGATTTCGGTTGTGTTCCACAAAGAATGATTTCATGTAACGGCTGCTCTAGATTTCAGGTCCCTGTTTGAGTCCTACCTTTGTTCCTACTGAAGGTTTCCAAATGGATAATTAAATGTCAAAAATTGGGATTTCTCTTTTAGGCTAGGTTTTTTCTTATGTCCAAATAATTTTACTTCCTTAGGAGAAACAGTCTTTTAATTTGTTTGTGCCTTCCTTCATCCTTACCTACAAGCAGTTAATTAACATCAGATATAGGCCAGATGGTTTTATGAATGTTGACTGCTATGATTGGTCAAAGGGTAGAATTTTTGCTATTAGTAAAGGTAGTATTGTATATTTGACACTTATTTTCACTCAAGACTTTTGAATGTTTATTTCTCAGGGCAGTTTTCTGAGCCATAAGCTGTTACTTCAAAGACTTCAGCTTAAACGGCTCTGATGTTTCATCTTTGTTTTGCGGGGACCACAAGGAAGTGTCCTTAGTTCTGGGATAAAAAAGCCGACCAATTATTTCTTTGCTTCTGGGATTGATTTTGCATTATTTTATTGATATTATGGGATTTTACATTATTTACACTCTTCATTATTTAATAGTCCCCAAACCCAGCACTGAATTGGTAATACCGTGTTTCCCCGAAAATAAGACCTAGCCAGGCCATCAGCTCTAATGTGTCTTTTGGAGCAAAAATTAATATAAGATCTGATCTTATTTTACTATAAGACCAGGTATTATATAATATAATATAAGACCGGGTATAATATAATATAATAATACCAGGTCTTATGTTAATTTTTGCTCCGAAAGACGCATTAGAACAGATGGCCCCACTAGGTCTTATTTTCGGGGAAACACAGCAGGAGTTCCATATTCCCTTCTCCTGATATGACTTCTTGGTTACAGGTGATTGAAAATTCAACACAAAGTGGCTTAAGTACCAGTGGAAATCCATGGCCTACATCACTGGGAAGTAGTAGTGTAGGCTTAACTTCAGGCAAGCCGTGGTCTTAAGCCAGGTCATTAGAACTCAGTCCCATTCTCTCCATTGCTTGACTTTGCTCTGGCTCTGTTCTCATGCAAGTTCTTTCATGGTGATGAGGCAGCCACCAGGCCACCATCAAAAAGAGGTTTTCTGTTCCCAGCTGTTCTTACTAAATTCCCCAGTTGACTCTAACTTGGACTGAACTGGCTCATGTGCCCCACCCCCCACCTCCAAACCAATCACTATGGTGGAGGAATGTAGTGATCTGATAGGCTAGTCCTGGCTGGAGTTGGCCAACCAGAGCCCCTCACCTGAGCGTGGGGAAGGACATTGCTCTTAGGAAAAGGTGGGCTCTGTTCCCAGAAGGCTGATTGAAAAAAATAAAATACAAAGGAAAAATACATTTCTACATGACTGAAATTGGTTTATTTTTGAAGGCTTCCCTCCCACCCTTTCTCTCTTTCCTTAGCTATATGATTAGCTCAGTAGAAGATAAATAGGTGAAATTTACCTCTGGTACCTTCCTAATGTCAATTGAACCTTCCAGTATAAGAACTCCCCTCCTAGGCTTACTACTTAGTGAACAGAGTAAGGTGACATATAAAAATAAAGTGATGTAACGAGGGCATTTGGAGAAGTCAGTGGGAGTCTCTGTGTTGCCCTGTCTACGAGTCAGCCTTCATAATCAGAATCCAAGTTTCCACTATTTACAGAATCTGCCCTTCTCTGCTTCTGAAACAAAAGTTTTTCTAGAAGTTTTTGGTTTTTTTTGAGTAGTTTCTATGTAAGTAGCAGAGGAAATAATTATTTTTGTAACTGAACTTTAAATACAGAAAAGCCAAAATTCACTGGAAAGCTGACCAATAATCGATAATGAAACTTAATGAGTGCCTTTTAAGACTTTTATTAATAGAGTTCATTCTCTATTTATTTGTGAATTAGAATTTTAGTGCTCACCTGAATGAAACAAGGCTGTAAATTTTACATATAGACTTCATGAGAGTAGTGACCTATTTGTTTTTGTATTTTGTATCTGTTTACTGTTTTATCCTGTGTGTGTGTGAGAGAGAGAGAATAAATATGTAAGAAATATGACTTTTTTGATATCAGAACTTTTTGATTTAATAACAGATTATTTTGATAATACTTTATATAACTTGAGCCACTAATTTTATAAAATTACGGTATATGGATGTAATTTTTATTCCCCTTTTACAGATGAAGATGTTTGGGATCAGACCCAATCAACTAATCTATTTAGAATCAGAAAGCCAAACCTAGATGCATATTAAAGTCTATGACTCCAAACCTACCGTGTTTCCCCCAAAATAAGACCTAACCAGAAAATAAGCCCTAGCATGATTTTTCAGGATGACATCCCCTGAACATAAATAAGCCCTAATGCATCTTTTGGAGCAAAAATTAATATAAGACCCGGTCTTATTTTCGGGGAAACATGGTAGATCCAACCTAAAGTCTCATAACTCCAAATCTCATAATCTATTTTGTCTGTTTTCCATAATTCTCAAGTTCAGGAAAATTCCACCCTATATATCATCTGTTCATGTCTACTTGATGATAATGAAAGAAGTGATGTAAGCATTGAGAAAACATAATTTGCTATCCTTACTATGTATATGTGTCTGTGACTGTGTATGTATATATATACACGTATATAAACATGTCTGTATGTTTTCATATTTGAATATTTACTATTTTTATGGTTTCCCCTGAAAACCTTAAGCTCCTCCTTAGATCACAGAAGTAGAGATTCTAAGCAGCTGCAGGTAAGGGGAGCTGAGATGAAGGGAGTTGGTTAAAGCCAAAAAAACTAACACCATCAAAGGCAGAACTGGAAATGACCACTAGAGAGGAGACAGGAGGAAAAACATCCCAGTCTGAGCTCTGAGTTTATTGGCTGAAGGCTTTATGACCTAGAGCCCAGCACTCTAAAGCTTGTAGGGAAACTGCAAATCATTTCTCTAAGTGTGAATTGTGTTCTTCGTTTTCTGTTTAATGGGATGTATATGAGTGCTTATATTTTTCTTCTTAAAGATTTAATATAACAAGACTCAGAAGTCTCCTCAGAACACCTTATTTTCCACGAGCATCATTTAAGAGCTGTGTTATTCAACATTACAAATGGAAGTTGATAATTTTATTTTTAAATTTGAGCTGCTTATTTGACTTGAAGTTTTGTCAGAACCTTTCTGTCTGAAAAAGAAAAAGGACAAGTATTTCTCTCTGTGTGTGTGTGTGTGTGTGTGTGTGTGTGTGTGTGTGTTTAATAAGGTTCTCCCTCATGGTGGAAACTGGACTGACATTTGGGTCAGAAGACTTAGTTTTAATTAAGGCAAGTGAGATGAAGTCAAGTCGTTTAACTTACCTGGGCCTCTGTTTCTTTCTATATAACAATGAGCAGTAGTATTGACTTATGTTAATAGTGCTATGAAAAATTACATGAAAACAAAATATCTGCGCAGATTTTATAAATTGTAACGTGAATTCAAAATATTAGATCTTTATTATTTTCTAAGACCAGACACTGAGTTCTCTGGTACTGTCTGTGTGGAGAGATCGTATAAATGACACGATGACAGTGTATCTGTTACATATTCATTTGTAAGCCCTCCTTTTTTCCTTAAGATCTTCATTTTTCCTGTAATATGTTATTTTTTCCACAGAGTTGCCCTTTGAGGTTGTTAAGATCCTCCTAAACTCTCAGTTCTCAAAGTTTTCAAATGCTGGGAGTGGGGAGTGGGGGGAATGGAGAGCCTGTCAGAATTTTCTAGAGGGGCTTTTCCACGTTTTCTGATGGGGACTGGACGGTTGTGATTTACTCCCGTAATGAGCAATCCTGCCTTTGGGAGTTGCGTAGTAGAGAAAATATTGAGAGCCACCAACTGGACTTCTAGCTCCTCTGTTAGGTGTCTTTTAGGGTAGGATGGTTTTAGCTCCAGACCCTCCATAGCAAGACCATACATATTTAGTAGCCACCAAATATATGTTTGACGTACGTGTGAAATGTACCTATGTTGTATAAGAAAAATAAAGCTTAAATGATTTCCCCCCACATCAGCCAGTTATCAGTGAAACTGCTCCCAGAATTGATGCAAGACCTTTGACTTCTAATCTGCAACTTCTAATTCTAGTCTGAGTTTTTACTGTCTGAGTCTCTCTCCAACTGTAAATGCCCGTTCATTTCTTCTCATGTGTATTTTACTTTTTGATCCCTGAATGAATACAGTTGACTACATTCCGCACACTGTTTTATAACCTAATTTCCTTTCTGGATACTCAGTATACAAGCAGTGTCTGGAAGACACAGCTACGGCAAACCACTGAAGAGTTATAAGGCTGTAAAAGAAGAAGAGAGTTCATTATTATCTGAAGCCAACTAGATTTATATTTTTGTAGGCAGACTTGTTAGGCTAAAGAGGCCACGGCTTGGGAAGATCAGTCAGATCATAGGATGTCAGTTTCCACACTCAGACATTTCCCTTTAAGTAAAAGACTTAAAAATTTATTTCCTGAAATGAAATTGTTTTAGAAGAGATAATTGTAGATTACTCTCAGGGCTCCTTAAATATGTAGCATTTTAAGTCAACCAGCCTCCAGCTTGTGAACGTGTATCTCATTCCTTTCACGTATCATTCACAGCATATAGCTAAAAAAAAAAAAAACTTTAACGATCGATTGATTATTCCCGGGGGAAGGTGTTTTTAAGAAAATGTAATGGTTGATTAATAGTTTTCTTTGCATTTCTAAACATAATAAGTAAACAGCCCAGGTCCAGAGAAAAGCGTTTCTCCCTGTGTCTTATCCCCAGTTTTCCTTATCAGTGCTCTGTGTTCTCGTGACCAAGAGGAGACAAGAAGCAAGATTGTGAGCCCGCGGGAGGGGTGGGGGCTGGATGACACAATTGTGCCGCAAACTGGAAAATTCAGTGGACACAAGCTAAATCAGGATGGTATTGTTGAATAATTGAAATGTAATCATCCCTGTATAAGTGGCAGTATACAATTAAGGGAATGATAAAGCAAGGAAATAATTTAATGTGTATTTGCTAGATGTCTGCACATCACGATATGATATAGCCCTCAGTGTTCCCATGAGCCATGTGTGGGAAACTGATGAACACCAAAGTCCATTGTCACTGCTACAGAACTGCTGAGTCTGAGAAAGGATGCCAAGGACTGTTCTGCTTACAGTTTTCTCACAAAACACTGTAAGATTAAGTTTTGGTGTTTCCCCCCCAACCCCATCAGAATTTTTAGAAACCAGGTAACCTGATTGTTTCTAATTACATATCATAAGAGTTTAAACATATACCCAGCAGGTTATAGCTATGATTTTTATGAATACTCCTTTTCTCCCTACATCGTGGAAGGCTTTAGTGTTCACTGAAAATGATTGCCCAGATTTTTGATATCCCTTCAGTTGGTTGCTATGGCAACACACCGAGCCATGCCATTTAGGCCAACCTAGAAGGTCAGGGAAGACTTCTTAAAGAATTGACCCCTAAACTGAATCTTGAGAGATTAGAATTGGCAATGCTGAGGGGGATAAGGACAGGTATCTACAAAGGGCACCAGAAGCAATTTCATGTTACTACTGTGACAATATGAGGTGTGAGGTGATAAAAGGTGAGCCTAAATGTGCAGATTGGGTCCAGTCGTGGGGTCTGAGGAGGGGCCCGAAGTTATCGTTGGGCAAAACAGAACCTCTGAATGTTTTCACGCAGAAAGGTGGCAAACTCAGTTTTGCATTTACCCTCTGGCTGCAGGGAGGTATGCTCACTTAAAGGGGGGCAGCTCTGGTGGCTGTTTTAAATCATTTGGAGAAGAGATGACCAGGCATAGAACTAGACCAGCAATGGTGGGACTAAGAGGAGGACACGGGAAACAAGACTCTGGGAAGTGACCTCGGCGGTGCGGTGTTGGAGGTGAAGAAGCAAAGATCTGTGACACTTCGCAGAGCTCCGTGCTGGTGCCTTTGCTGAGATTCGGACCACCGGAGTGAGAGCAGCGCTAGGGGCATGGAAGGAAAGGTTCTTCCATTCAGCAAATGTTTATTTGGTATTTATTAAATGCAGACACCTTTCTAGACAGACTTAGGGACATCTTGGGTGAAGAGCAAGTGAACAAAATAGAGAAAGATCCCTGCCCTGGTGGAGCATAGATTCTAGTGAGGGGTGGTAGAGGTCTTAAACATGAGAAATGAGTTCTTTATGTAGCATATGGAAAGTTGATAGGTGCTATGGAGAAAAAAAGCATTACCAGGATAAAGGAAATTGCAATGAGGTTCGATTTAGGACAGTGTGTTTGAAATGTCTAAAGGACATTCATGTGTGACTAACAGGAAGTGGACTATGTGATTCTGAAGCATAGTTAACGAGACAAGATTGAACATAAGGATTTCGGAATCACCATCCATCAAAACAGATGCGTTTGCCCAAGAAGTGGGTATGTAGAGAGACAAAAGAAAGGCCAAGGTTGGAACCATAGAGAACACGAATCTAAGACGTCTTGTGTGTGTGCATGTATTACATGTGTGAATAATTTTTCTCTTTTTTCTTCTCCAAGTTGCCCCCAGAAAAGTGTGGTTACGTGGTCTGGCTGTTCCTAGTTAGTTGAAGTTCAGACGTTACTGCATCTGTGGAATTTTCAGCCCCACTTTTCAGTTTTGATTCATCATTAAGCTTTGGTCATTACTGAATCTTCCCCAGTCCAGTGCCCACAACCAAACACTCACGTCGTGGGGATTAGATTTGCCGACTAGTGCAGAGATAACGGTACACTTGAAGCAGGTGCTCAGACATTTGTGGATTGATTGTTTGATGACTATTTAAAGATGTGGGTGGGATTCACCCTTTTTAGTCACTGTTTCTCTGAAGTATTTTATTAAAGAATGATTGAAGTAGGGACACGTAGGCCAAAAGTAAATTAGGATTTGTATCCAACGAGAGCTTCCTGTAGCTTAAAATATTAAATTAAGGTGTAGTCTACATAGCAAATTTGAAGAGTATAATGTAGAAGCTCAGTAATTTTCCAAGTTATTCCCCATGTTTATGGGTTTGTTTGCAAACAAATCCTGTGCCAGAAAAAAATCCAAAGCAGCCGTCAGCTTTCTGTGAGTTCCAATGAAATTTAAAATGAGTGAAATGAAAAACAGGACAAAGGGAAGATGAGAGCAAGAAAGAGATATAAAGCCAGGAATGGGGGTGATACAGAGGCAGTATGCCCTGAGGCCTTTGTAGAGAAGGCTACTGATTTGACTCTTAGCTTTCTAGCAACTAACCCTTAAACAGTGATGAGTGCTCTTAAAACTAGGTTAGGGGATTATAAGAAAATTTTCATGAGCTACTTTCGTTGTAATGTGCCTGTTCTTTCCCTGCGTAACCTGAGATTTAAAAAATAATCTTCTCATTGGCATGAATGGAATAGTTTGGTTTATCTTAAGGAACAGTGCTAAAAAAATGTTTTATTTTGTCAACCACCTGCTCCTCTAATAATAGCTACCATTTATTGAGCAGTTACTAGATGCCAGGCTCTATGCCAAGTACTCCATGTTTTATCTCGTTCCTCATAACAGCTTTCTTGAATCTGAGAATTTTGTGTGTTTTGAAAGGTAATATCGTTAAATCAGAACTCTCTAAGCAATTATTGTGCCAAGGAAAACGTTGACTATTTTTTTAACAAGGCTAAAGTGTATGACCCTTCAACTCTTTAAAATTAATAGCAATAACAGTAAATATGTGAGTACTTATTTAGTGTTCATTGTGCTAAGAACTTTATTGTATATTCTCCTTTTAATCCTCATAGTAATCCTGTGAAATAAGTACAACTATTATCTATCCTCATGTTAGAGATTAGTCATCTGAGGCATGTAAAGGTGTGAATGACTAGTCTAAGGTCACCCGGATCAAAGGAAGTGTCAGAACTGGGACTTGAACCCAGGAAGCCTAGGCATTTTCACTCTGTGTACTTAACACATAAGCTATACTCACCCTCACAGAGTTATATCAGATCCCAACTATTTTTACCCATTAAAAAGTAGGGCGATATCTCTGACTTTAGAACACTTATGAAGAGCACATTATAATTTAACAGTTATCCCGCTATACTCTAAATAATTAACTCCTAGCCATTCCATGTTAAAACTCTAATTTGATTTTCTGTTGCCCTAATGGGAAAGAAATTGGGTAGTCTCTATTTTTTCTTAAGGAATGAACTCCATATTTCTTAAAAATTACCATCACCATCTTTAATATCTTGATATTAATTTAAAGATTTAAAATTTTTATCTTCCTGTGTTTCATTTCCTGTGTGTGATAAAAATTAGATGTGGCCTGCGAGAACGGCCTCCTCGTGCAAAGCTGAAAGCTACTTACTCTTCAGCAATTTGCTGTCTGCTTGATGCCCATGGCTCAGAAACAGACCCATGAGCCATGGGACACAAAGCCACAAGCTACTGTCACGGAACTTGCACTCATGGTGTAATTAGGATCAAACAACCTACATGATTTGATACTCTCGAGAATGATTTGACTCCGAAAATGAATATTGCTAACTTGACTGCAATCCAATGACAAGCTGGAGCCCCGGGAGGATGGAGAGGATGAGGAGACGTTTAGGCATTAAAATGGAGGGGTGGTGGAGGAATGGGAAGATGGAGGCCTGCATATGAGTCCCCTCAACGAGCAGGCCCAGTTCAGTGAAAGCCTGGACTGGCTAGGGCAGGCTCATGGCCAGATGTGGAAGATGTGCACGTATCTGAATAAAGACACTTGTGTCCGATTGTATAAGACCCTCATAACGCAATGAGAATTCTCAGCCCTTCTTTTAAACGTAGTGAGTCCTTTTATAAGGCTCTTCACAGTGGGAAAAATCAACACAGTGGTTCAGACAGCTTTGTCTCTCGGTGCTGTGTAGTGGCTCATGGCAGGCATACCCAGCGGAAGAGAAGACAACTGGAGTGGGACTGTGAGTGATGGAAAGTGCAAAGAGCCTGACCTGGCAGGGAATTGGTGCCGTTGAGCAGAAGACCCAATTTGAGAGGTAAGAAGAAAGAACTGGCAGGACCCAGTGGTGAATTAGTGTTGGAGAACGATGGAGACCTCTGACCGGGACCTGGGGAGAAAACATTTTAAGACTAGAGACAATGGATGGAGTTTAGAACTGTTGAGGCCGTAGAGATCGATTCTCCAAAAGAGATAAAGCAGTCCAAGTAAATAGGAAAAGAAACTCAGAGCAAATCCTGGAAAAGTTCACTTTTTACCTGGGGATATCTTGAAAATTTTAAAATAAAGAAACTGCATAGTTAGGCATTAGGCAGATGGGCCTAGTTTTAGGCAACAGATGTCAGTGGCGGCTATAGCTGTTGCGTGCAGTATATGGGAAGTTACATAATGAAATTGAAAGCCTGGTGAAGGTGTTGGGCCCACAGCACCAATGGAACAGGCCTGCTGGGTGTAGTGATCATTGGGGAGACTTGTGCTATTGTTACTCCTCATATTCGAGGTACTAAGTGATGATTTTAGCAGCTTCTGACACTGTAGGGAGCCACACATGAAGCTATTAATGACTGACAAGACAGAAAAATTCTCTAGAAAAAAAAAAAGCCACTGTTTCAAATCCCCCAACTTTTTCCTGTAATTTTGTGCTCTTTAAAGGCAGACATTTCTAGTGTGGTGATTTTTTTTTCTTTTAACCTTATTTCTCTGTATCTATGTTCACTGCCCATCTTGTCCTCTTAGATAGGAAATAAAGAGAAGCTGATAATTATTTTTCTAAACATAAGCAGATCCCTATCTCTCTCTCTCTCACACACACACACACACACACACTCTTCCAGAACATGCTGGCCCACCTCACTCAGTCATCCAGTGATTGCTGTTCTGGGGCTGGGGGAGAGGGAATACCTTGAGTCAGCAAGAAGTCTTCAGAACCACCTGACATTATCGCATCACCATCTGTGCACACACTCACATTCTCTCTCCCACTTACACACCTCCCTTCAATGTTGGAGACCAAATCCACATCTAGAGAAGAGCAGGCTGACACCAAGAAAGGAAGCTCGCAACTCTTATAAGCGATGTAGGTTGTTTCCATTTTGCCCTTGGGATGGCCTTATATGAAGCTCTCTTGAAATGTGTTGATTGTGATGTTACCTTTGCAAAAGCATCACCTTCCTATGTGTGCTGCACTGCTAATTAAGAGTGAACTCTTATACCCCACCCAGCAAAGAGCGATCCCTGAGGAAGAGGGAGAAAGGTATAAGGCTAACGGCTCCGTTAAATCACTGGCACTTGACAACCGTTAATGCATCTTTGCAAAAATGTTTTGTTTACTTTTCTAATGGTAAAATCATGAAATAAAACAAAAGATTAAAGAATATAAGTCTAGAAGGGCATCATAACTGTCAACAAGAATTGAAAAGTCACTTCCAACAAATGAGCTGAGGAGTGAATGGGATGAGGATTTTAGGACGTTTAATATAAGTTGATACTTACTTACACACAGCAGTGTGAATACAGGTTCATTAAATTGTATTTGTTTCAGTAGAATCAAAACTATTTAATTTGGAGGGAAAAGACGAAATACTTCGTCCTCCCTCTGAATCCCTTCTTACGTTTTTATTTTGTCCTTCAACTTGGAAGGAAGAAACAAGGCTTGAGTTTGGAGAGTCACACCACCCTCTTAGAAGCCATATTCACCACTTAGTAATTCTTGAGTGAAAGGCTTCTTGAATAATACCCAATAATTTGAACACGTACTGTGAGAATCTTCAAGTAAGAAACTATAAAAAATATCACCAAGATCGGTTCCAACCACGTTTATGTCGAGTAGGACAGTGTGAGTAGAAAGAGGTGGGCTTGGGGTCGGACAACCTGCACTGCAGGCCAGAATGATCCTACCTGTTTTGAGACTTGGAGCAGATCATTGAATGTCTGTTTCACCTTTAAGAAAATAAATCTTAAAAATATCAGCTCTGTTCATCTCTCAGTTAGGAAGATAACAATTAGAACACATACATTTAAACTACTTGAGAAACAATAAAGGATTGCTTTGCAAACATTATATTTTAAAAAGTTTCCCCCCTTTTAGGAAGTAATGTAAACAGTACACTTTGTTCTCTATAAAATGTGGACTGTTTAAACTGTGGCTGCCTTATGTACTTGTTCAATATTTGATTTGGAGAAAAAAAAAAAAAACAGTAAAAATGAAAGGAAAGCCAGGCTTGGAATTTTGACCTCCTTGTCACTGGTTTAGTCAGGTCTGTATTGTTCATGAGTATTGTACCAAAGGGTCATGGTAGGGATATCTGCTTATTTAAAATTGGTATTTAAATTTAATCTGCCTGCGTAATATAATCAGACAAAGAACAAAGGCAGTTTTCACACTCTTTCTACATCTAAAACAATTTGGAAGGTCACAACTACGTTTTACTTTCTTTTTAAAATTAGCTGTACCAAGATTTCTAAAACACACTGCATTCTCCAACCTTCCAACTATTGGTGAATGACTCAATTGGAAAACCAGTGCAGACTTAGTCCAGGTTGATTGTTTCTCATCTGGCCTGAATCACAGCATTTTCCCAGTTGAACCAGGCTCAGCAACTTGATACTGCTGGCATTACATAAGTACTGATTGTTTTGTTTTGTTTTTTACTATTCAATATGAACTGAAGTTGCTTTAAAAAAAAAAAAAAGAAAGACTAAGAATGAAGAATATTAATAGCTGTTAATTAGAAATCTTAAACAAAAATCAGTTTTAAAAGGCAAATAGATGGAGGAACTGTTAGAGAAATACCATTATTAAATACCATTAGATAAAAATTCCTTCAAACAACCTTCCCTTTCCATTTTTAGAATTAGATGTGCTCCTGACTTATCTGATAAGGATTTTGATTTATTTGAAGAGCTTTTAGTTAGTTGCTATAATTGTTGATACTTAAGATTAAAAATATTTATGCTACTTCTCCCAGATATTTGCCTAATTTAATCAGCATTTCACAAAACAGGACTGTGACGCTGACAAAGGTCAGATGTCACAGACACATGAAAAACCAGGTCCAGAACTTGCTGAATCAAGCCAGGAACAGGTGCTAACAAATGGAGAGGCAAGGAACCAAGGGCCAGTGCCAACTTGGGATGAAGCAGTCATTGAAAATGGAAAGGAATATGCCCCACATGTGCCCACAGTGGAGAATCGGACAGAAACCAGGTACATGCATCCGATTCAGCAAACATCATTGGAGTACTCACTATATACTAGGCAATGGGTGTGTGCCACAAGCCATTCCCATTAACGAAAAGGCATGGGGATCCCAAAGACCACCCTTGACTTCGTGCTAAGCAGTGTGCATTTTTTTTTCAGTCATTTCCTGTATCTTGAAAGTCACCTGTAAAGCAAAAATAATCATATTGAGCCTTAGGAATTAACTTTGTCTTTTTCAGTGAAGCAGTACAAATTGCGGAAAAATCAAATTGAACCAGGAAAGATTTGCCTTTTTACAGTTTCTCATTGTTGAACTCAGTTTACTAGGCAGAAAATTGGAGTTTTCAAGTACTGGTAGTTATTTTCTTTATTACATAAATTGTAATTTATAGTCGTGACCCACAGGGTCACGATGGGAATGAAAAACTATTTCAGATGCAAAAATTAACGTTTGCTGAGTCATTAACACACCCTTTGTAAAACAAATCAAATCAGAAAATTAAAGCAATGTTTACTTGAAAAATCAAGCAAATTGTCTTTCCTGTAGTAAGAAATGCATGTCAGAAGTATAACATAAAAGTATGTTTCTTTACTTATGTAGGAAAACAGAGTGGACTTTCATTTTTTGTTTTTACCATAACTTCCCATTATATAAGTACTAATTGTGCTTTTTCTTTTGCTTTTGCTGTCCAATATGACCTGAAATTACAATTTAAAAAGGAATAGTGACTTTAAAAGAGTATTAATAGATACTAATGAAAATCACTGTTTTAAAAGAGAGTAGATGGAGAAATAATTGTAGGAATACCAATAGTAATTGATTTTACATATAAAATACTTTAAATAACTTTCCCTTTAAAATTTTTTAATTAAATGTACTTAATATATTTTATTTATTTTATTTTATTTTTATGAAGGTCCTCAGTTGCTAACTAGACTATAAGAAGAATGTCATTTCAGATACTTGTGTCTGTGGTACTTTCAATAACGAATTTTTTTTAAATCAACACTATATTAAATGTTTTACAGTTACTAGAATATTTAAGAATTAAGTTGAGACATTCATAAACATTTTTAAAACATGTAATTAATTTTTCCTTTAGTAATTGTGTTATGATATCATTTTACTATAAGTTCTGGGTGATTTGTTTTGGGAAAAACAGTTACTTAAAAGAAAATGGCATTATGAAGAGAGATTTGTACCTGTGATATAATCATACTGCCCACTGTAGACCAATCTCTTTTAAAATACAAATTGCTGCAATACAATTATGGAAAGGACCTTCTGCTTTCTTTAATGTCATTTGACAAGGGGACATCAACCATTTTTCTACGTTCAGGTTTGTAGAACATGTCGCATATACCCACTCATTCTTATTGAATGACTAATTAAGGCATTATTTGGTAATCAACCCCAGGCAATGACTTACTTTGTGTTACACAGGTAAATCACAGGATAAATAGTCTTTTCACTGTTTAAGATTCTACTAAGGTCATATAATAAAATAATTTTGCTATTATATGAAAAATAGAAAATAATTCCACTTCCTTATACAAAATTTTCATCAAAGTCAGTATTTCCAGAATCAGTCTAATAAATCTTCATGTTTCTTTCTGTTTTGTTTTTGTTTTTATAGTGGTATTTTGCACATAACATAAAACTTATGTCTTACCATTTTTAAATATACAGTTGAGTGGAATTAAATACATTCACATTGCTGTGCAACCGTCACCGCTATCCGTCCCCATAACACTTTTCATCTTCTAACATTGGAACTGTCCACCCATTACACGGTAACTCCCCACTCCCCCACCCCCTAGTCCCCAGCAACCATCAGTATAAATACTTTCTGCCTTTGTATGTTTTAATTTTTTTGACATATGGTTTTTCTTCATTTTAATCGTAAGTGCAGCAACTAGATGATAGTATCTCAGTTTTCAGATTCAGTTTAGATGTACCATGTTATAGTCAGAATCATAACCTTAGGAGCCTATGTTCCAACTCTAGTGTCACTGTGTATACTGGGCATCTTAGTTAACATTTATTAAATGCCACTGTTAGCTAAGCATTGAAATGGACATTCTGTGGTTTTATTTCTGTACAGTTTCTATAGGAGTTAAGTACTATCCTTATTTTTGATGAGGTGAGTTAATGAGAAGAATTAAGCAATTTGTTCATAGTCACACAGTGAAGGAGAGAGGTAGAAATTGCGTCCGGATCTTTCTGACTCCATACTCCCCTGTTTCATTTCACAATGCTGTACTACTAACCCTAGGACTTGGGGCAAGTTGCAGCTTCTCCCCGATTCCTAGGTGTAAAATGAAGACTGGGTGATCCCTAGCTTCTCCTGATGTTTTGGTGATTGGCGTTGATGCGTCAATTACCTAGTATTTCGGGGACATTAAATAAATGATAGCCGTCCACAGTGTTCTTGTTACTTGTCAGACTGGACATATACCACAGAGTATGCAAAGTTCTCTAAGTGGTTACTTGATGGAATCATATATAAAATGTGAGGGGAACAATAATTTGAGATGTAGGATTCCACCCCCCACATACATTAAATATAAAATGTATATTTGAAACGAGTAAGGGCCTGCTTTGAATCCTGGTGAGAATAAATACCATTAAAATTGAACGCGGACCTAGGGCAAGCAGCTTTTCCAATTGTTAAAATAGTACTATTTTATTGTTAAATAGGCTGATGGATAACATTAAAAGCTATAATACTATTTGATACTGTTTTGCAGAAGAGATTCACTGTATGATGTTCAGTGTGGAAACAGATCAAAAGTACGAAACTGTCATTTTTCTAAAAAGTAATTTAAATTCTTACTTGAAATTTTACTAAAATTCTGTCCACATAAGCCTAATGCAGAAGTGTCGTTTAAAAAACTTTTAGAAGAAAGAAAGAACTGCAATAATGGATAAAAAATGCTTGGCGGTTTCTCTCCCATCAAGACCAGGTCTACAGAAACCAAAATACACTGGCAGCCAAGTTAAGATCCTTTGGGCTCTTCTCCAGAAATATCCAGCAGAACTGACCTCCATTTCTTTATGTACAATTGTGATAACAACAACTTATATTTATACGTGTCTTTGTAATAGTAAACACTTGCAGTTAAGTGATGTAGGAAGCTGGAACAGCTAATAATTGGCAAAACTTAGATTCAAACCTGAATCGGACTCCAAAGCCAATCCATGCAAAGTAGCTAACACACTGAGAGTGTCTTATGGGAGAAAGGTGGAGAGAGGGAGGGCCCCTTGAATTTTAAATTTGAGTTGATTTACATGGCCCAAAAACATTTTTGTAAACTTCTATTGGTTTTCCCTAGAAATCACCTGGGATGCCCACGCTTCTCGTCCCAAAACCTATAGCTGACCCTTTCAATATGTAAACTAAGATTAAGAGGGCTTTTTACTGAGGATGGCCGTTGTGTCATTTGGCCTTTGAAACCAAGGGAGTCAATGAATGTCTCAGGATAGGACTACAGGCTCCATCTGTCCAGGTGGTGGTTTTGTCAGGAATTAACTGCCAGCTCCACCCATATATGCGGTGGACCTGTTGGTACATATTAGCCAGAATTTACTATGATATAAACTCATTCTCTTACGTAAATGACTGTCCCTCAAACCAACTCCTCTTAATAACTTTGTACATAGCGCCAGTTGTAAATGATCTAACCACAGGAAGCTTTTCTGTTACAGAAATTACAGTGGTAATCATACAGCACTTTTCTTCAATAAACTGGTACCGAGGTCATACTTGGCACACTGTTCAAATCAACAGATGATTTGCTTTCCAAGACTTCCGAGTGCTCTACGCCATTGGAAGAAATCGAAACAGCTCTGCCATTTCGATCTGTGAACATGTCATGGTAGATTTTCTTTGACTTACTTAGGGTGACAGGGTGACTTACTTAGGGTCATGAGCACTGTTCTGAGCTAGTCACGTGTACCCCATTTAAAGAAAGCCCACTACGTGGAAGTGTTGGAAGGAAAATGATGTAAGTGAGTCTTCGAGTGGTGTATTTTATTCCTCTGTGTGTAAAGGAGGTACCATGGAGCCCTTTGAAATTCAGGGAAGCCAGTTTGGTTTCAGACAGAACTCAGAAAGGACACCAAGCGGATGCTGGAAATCCTTTTTAAAACTGATCACTGTGGCAGTTAAAGTACAATTAACTTTGCTCTGAGCTGTTTTCCTAATAGTAATCAGCGTAGTAGTAGTACTTGAGGAAATCCTATTTATCATAGGACTATCCTTCCCAGAGTTGAAGAAATGACTTTGTAGCCAACTACCTATCCTCTTTAAAACTAAGAAGAAAAAAAAATCTGGAGAAATCATGCTACCAAAAATGCTAACCTTCTTGCAACCAGTTGATTTTCCTACTTTTATTAGAATCATCTTAATAGTGTTTCCTTTATGCCTTGTTAATCTCATTGAGTCGGCATATTTTTTTTTCCAATTTGGGCAAATGTTTAGGGAAGTTAAATGTTTGAAACTTACTGTGATTTACTCATATTCCTCAGTTTCTCATATATAAATATGATACATTTTCTCTTTACTTTGAGGTAGACTTTTAAACTTCTAATCCTAAAAGATAGTTGGTTGGAGGGTAAAATTGTATTGGTTAACCAGCTTTTTAAAATAAGCAGTATTTCCCCCTGCTTGTATAAGAGAATAATTTCTGTAAAATTTTAAGAAAAAAGAATGAAGAAGACAGTGAAAATATGTATCCTTTGAGTGTGGCAGGGAATCATATGAAAGCCAGTTGGTGTTATGATGTTTGTTTACTCATTCAGTAAATGTAGGGCCCACAGGCATATGAAAATACCAGGGGTGCCAAAAAAATGCATACAAGTGGACACTTTGGTCAACCTTGCTCAAGCAGTGGTTCGCCTTAATGAAAAGTGTCTGGATACTGATGGTAACCACTTTGCGCACCTCTTGTAACTGCAGAAGTCAAATGTGACTTGTATTCATCTTTTGTTATTGGTATATATTGAATATTACAATTTTAATACAGTTTTCCTTTCTTAAAATGTGTATACATTTTTTTTGGCACCCTTTGTATATGTGCTATGGTCTCTTCCCACATGGAAAGAGAATGCTTCTTAGAAAATTTTGTCTGTCTATATCCTTACATGTATTACATTGGATAGATTTCCAGACCAAGATTTCTGAATCACATGAACTCAGAAATTTTGCTTTTAAGAGACGTTGCCAGATTGCTTTCCAAAAGACTGAAATAATTCACACTGCCATCAGCAGTGTATTTGAGTACCCTTTCCCCATCCCCACCAGCAACAGCTACAACCACACTTCTTACTTTAAGCTAGTTCTATAGATGTCTACATTATTGTTACTGAAAAAAAAAATGGTGGTAAAATGCACGTAACATAAAATTTACCACCTTAATCATTTTAAGTGTACAGTCCAATTGCATTAAGAGCGTTCACATTGCTGTGCCACCGTTACCATCTTCCATCTCCAGAACTCTTCTCATCTTCCCGTACTGAAATTTTTCCCCATTAAACACTACCTGTCTGTTCCCCATTGTACGCCCCCAGCCACTGACAACCACCCTTCTACTTTCTGTCTCTCTAAGTTAGACGGCTCGAGGTACCTCATAGAAGTGGAATCATACAATATTTGTCCTTTCTGTGACTGGCTTATTTTACTTAGCATAATGTCAATAAAAATATTTTTCAGGATGAACGATAACTCCTCAGTACTTGATTTGCCCTAGTAGTTGATGATGGAAGCCTGTATTTGAATTGCATTTGTTTATTCCTTGGATCGCGAACTGTTTGTTGAGCATCTCCTAGGTGCCTGATGCTGTTCTGGGTACTGGGGCACCACTGCCCTCCCGTGTTCTAGTGGGAAAGACAGAAAACTTACAAATGAGCAAATAGGTAAAATAAAAGGGGGGAAGGAGTGCTAAAACAGAGTAACCGGGGTGCAGGGGAATGTTTCTGTTAGTGTGGTCTGGAAAAGGTCCTTGGAGACGGAACTGAGACTTGAAGATGGAAATAGGAGCCCTAAGCGTGCTCTGGGGACAGTGCAAAGGCCCCAGGCAGGAGACAGACTGGAATGATGGAGGAATAGATGACAGCCCATGTGGCTGGAGAGTTGTAAGCAAGAGGGAGTAGAAATGAAGGTGGTGGTAGAGTTAAGGCACAGAGGTAGGTGACACCAGATTGTGTAGGACCTCAAAGAACATTGTAAGGAGGTTGGATTTTATTTTTTCCAACTTGGAAACAAAACCTGAAATGGTTTTCACCCTTCATAGTTCCAGAAAAGTACATTATTTCATCCTAATAGTAAATCCAGGAGGAAGTGAGAAAAATAACAAAGGACCCACGCTGCCTGGCACAACACTTAGCATCTTAGCATTCCCTCCCTTTTTATAGGCGAGGGAACTAAGGCCTAAGATTTGCTTCCCACTGTCTCGCTGCAGCAAAGAAGTGCCAGCTACATCCCTTTGTACCCAGGCCTTTAATCTTAAATAATAGCAGTGGATGGAAATGGTGTTTTGGAAACCAGAGAGTAACAGATTTTCCATCCAGAATAGCTGTGTTGCTATAATGGGGAGCTACAGGACTTAGGTAATTCAAGTCTGCCACCTGTGCCTCTCACCACACCCTAA
Organism: Rhinolophus ferrumequinum; assembly: GCF_004115265.2. Lineage (NCBI taxonomy): Eukaryota > Metazoa > Chordata > Mammalia > Chiroptera > Rhinolophidae > Rhinolophus > Rhinolophus ferrumequinum. The sequence goes on along the minus strand of NC_046301.1, from coordinate 20,751,723 downwards.
CCCAGCCTCTGTCACGATCCATTCTTCCCCTGCCCCTGGGCCTTCTGGCAGGAGCCCCATGAAACGAGCATTTCCTGGCAGGGGAGCCTCTTCTAATCCTAGGCTAGTTACTTCTGTCATGAGCAAAAACGTCTGTATATTCTGACAGCGTTATGGTATGTGGCAGATGGAATATTCAGTAAAGTACTCGAAACTTCCACTACCCGATATGGTAACCACTAGCCTCATGTGGCTTTCATAGATTTGAAACGTGGCTAGTTCTGGTTGAGATGTGTTGTGCAAGTCAAATACACACTGGATTTTGAAGACTTAGTATGAAAAAAAAAGAAAAGAAAACATCTCCAATAAATTTTATACTGATTATATATGTTGAGTGGATAAAATTTTGGCTGACTTGGGTTAAATAAAAGATATTACTAAAATGAATTTCACCTGCTTATTTTTAATATTTAAGGTGGCTGGCTACCAGGAAATTAAAAATATTTACCTTACTGCCCTTCCTTTCTAACTCTTATTTGCTTCCTTCTCCCTCACACACACTCATATGTGTACACATACTTGTGCATACACACACACACACACACACACACACACACACACGACCTGGTGCAGTGCTTTTCCACGAGACCGCCCTAGGTACTAACTGAACACCATCCTGGCGACAGAAGAGAGGGGGACACCATATCACATTACCATGTCTTCTCTGGAGCTTCTAAGATTTGACCACTGAGGAAAAAACTTGGAAATCTGTCCACAAATCGTTAAAAGGCCCCACATTTTCCCAAACGATGGAGAGTCTCCCTTCTCACACTTCATTTGTCACGTGGTGTTTTCTTCATATCCCCACTATACCAAAACACTGATAAAATTTCTTTAGAAACTATGGACCGCGGGTAGCTTCTAACAGCCAAACATATTAGACTTCTTAGCAAGTTTTAAGAACTGTGATTTCTGGTGGCCTAGTGGTACCTCCTGACAGCTAACCAGTTGCCCGTCGGCGTCTGTGTAGTTGCCATAGTACTTTTCGCATATTAGAAACTTGGAGAGTGCAAAAGCCTCTCAACATTCCCTGTTCACTCATGGCATTGCTTCAGTAATGTAACCCAGAAGCCGGCTCAGATAGCCCCAGACAGTGGGTCGGTGAGGAGTGTGTAAGCACTCAGGTACAGGGACAAGTGACACCCAGGGCTGAACTGAAGACTCTGTGCCTTGCACAGGGGCCTGCAGCTGCCATGAGTCATGAACCCTGTTCGCCAAACTCAGCTCTCCAGTCTAAGAGCCTGGCCTCAATCAAAAGGTGCATCGCATTGACGGATGTCACAGAAGCACCACTTGGAATCACTGTGTGGTGAGGGTGGCGCTGGGAGTAGGAAACAGGCAGAGCAAAGGAGCCCACCCGGTATTCACTCATGTGCTACGTGGCTTTGCTTTTCAGGGTTCCTCAGAATTCCTCTGCGTTACTGTGAACTTTGGAGCCTGCACACTTCTCTAAGCCTCCTCACTTTCCACTCATGCCTCAGAATCTGTTCTTCAGCTGTACTTAGTTTATGAAGTGTCAGTCCCTACCATGTGTTAGTCTGGCTGCCCAGCCCACCTCCCCACCTCATGGCCTTTGCACACACAGTTCCCTCTGTGTAATCACTCCTTTGCTCCCCCCGCCCCCTAATCTGGGCCAGCTTGCTTCTCCTGGAACGTCAGTTCTAAGTTTAGAGCGACCGCCTCTGGGAAGCTTCCATGACTCCTCTGTGTTCTGTGACACCTGAGCTTGTCCCATCACAGGTCTTAACATCTATTAAAATGGCCTGTTTATGTCTTCCCACTAAACTGCTAAGCACAAGGGCTGTGCTTTGTTTAGTCCTTTCTTCCTACAAGTAACACAGTACCCAGTGCATTGTAGCTGAATGGATGAATGAATGAGCCGGAAACACAGATACTGTAGTCTCCTCCTATATAGTTGTTGAATGTCTGTCTTGTGTCAGATCTTGGAAAAATACAATATCTAAGTATTTAACTATGGGAGAAAAATGGAAACTTATTATCTTTTGAATTGGGTTTCTACAGTACACCATAATTCCACACTTAATGATGGTCTTTTGATGTAATTTATATCTATTCCTACTTTTAAATTGTTCTCGAACTTCTGATAGCTTCCTTCGCTGTCATTTCTGTGTTGGTTTCTGTGACCTCTCCTTTGCCTGGCAAAATGACTTTCTTTTTTGTTACCAGCTTTAGTCATGGTGATTTCCTTAAATGTCTCACATTCTTGCAGATGATTTTTTACTTAGAGGATCAATCTGATGGCAAAATTTAGCTGAGAGAAAACAGTGTTTTCGTTTGAGAAACAGATATCAAAGTTAAATCTGAGTGTCTTTTCCATCTGTGCCTGCGTAGTCATTCCTGTGGAGGGACTTTTAAGTAGCTCCTCCCTCTTCTAGCTCCTAAATGGTTCCTCCTCCCTCTTCTAGACCATGTACTGAACATACCAAGTAAGGATGCCTGGAAATAAATAGTTTTGCAAATAAAGTCTGTAATTTTAAATACAAAAATATAAAAAATAACATTAACAGTAATTGTAGTGGTCAGTTAAGGAAGGGGAAGTGTATTTGACGGTGTCCTCAGATGGTTTGCTCTTACTATTATTAGTAGAAAAGTTATATTGAAGTTTCTAATGTGGGATCCTCAGAAGGTGTCTGAATTTCTCCTTATAGTATCTTGTATAAATGGGATAAATGGGCAGAACCTCTATTGAAGCTGCTGTCATCTTAATATCAGAGTATTAAAATGAATGATGCTAATTTTGGAAGTTCATTCAGGAATAGTTTTAGCATGTATATTGTTTCTTGAGATGGAAATTCGCATTGCTGTTAATCACCTATTATAAACCATTTTAGCTTCACATATAGAAATATATAGCGCTATTCTACGCTGTAAAATGTATCAACTTTATGTATTCATATTCTCAACCTGATTTTTAATGCCATGTGTTCTGTATTTTAATTTTTAAGTGTACATCATTTTGACTTCCGCATAAAAAGCAACAAGAAAAAATTTTCCCATTTTGTTTTTGGGCAGTGCTCCAACTTATAAAGTTATTGAAGTGCTGCAGAATGTAAATTCATTTAGTTGGACTAATGAGTTCATAAAATTGTGCCACACTTCATTATCGTCTCTTGATCAAAGTAGAAAATCCTTTCGGTTTATAAATTCCAGCTGTTTTTAATTTTTTAGTTTGATTTGGGTTCATGGACTTAAGAATTTTAATTAGGACATAAGAATTTTAATTAGGACATTTTTAGTGTGAGGAGACATTAAAAGAAAATGAAATGTATTCAAATTCTAGGATTATCCAAATGATATAAATAATTGCGGGGAGCACATTTAGGTTCATTGGTTTTCTGTTTTGGACTTACAAGTGTACATCCTGAGTCTCAAAAATGTGTGGGTATAGTGCTAGTGTTTATTGGCAATATTTCTTAAACAAATAATCCAATTGGGAAATGGAAGTGTCTTCCCTAGAAATGGATGTTGTTTTCAAAATTTTACAATCGGGCAATTGTCATGATTTTCATTTGATAAATTATAATCTAGTTTACTATATTCAACATTCATTAACATTCATAGTTCAGTGATATGTGTTGTAAAGATAAGGCTGTTAATGGTACACAGGTAAACTATCAGAGTCAAGGGATGGGAACGGTACAAAGGTAAAGTCCCGGAGTCAAGGTTCCTTTCAGTTTCTCCCATACTGATGACTAAAACTTTCTAATGGTAGAAGCTTAAGAATAACTGTTGGAGGCTTCATTACAGCTCTCCCCGTCCCCAAGAATTGGTAACTTTAGCCAAATCCCACTAATCTTAAATGACTTTGCATTGGCTTGCTTATAACTGGAGTGATCGTGTGTTCCAGTTTGCCTGGGGATAATTTTGGCTTACACCAGTTGTCCTGGGGTAATTTTTAATAGCACGTCCTTTCACACTTAAAAAATGTTTGGACAATAAATTGCATGGTTATTCTATGTACAGTTCATGATCAGTTATGGTCACGAGCGTCCAGCTATATGCAACACTTGCCCAAAAGCATTTTTTAAATGCTCAAAAAATGAAATATGGGCATTATTACTGATTATAAAATCATATATATTTCATTTTCGTATCCCTGGACCTTCAAAGAAAAGTTCTCTGAGCTTATTATTATTATTATTATTATTATTATTAATGTAAGGGATATCCATTGCTAGTTATATATATTAATTGTACATGTCCAAAGTGAATTATTCTAATGTTATCTTTTCACTCATATGAAAAGCCTGTTTCATTGGAAAAATCAACCAGTTGGTACTGGAAATTTGAAAACAAAAACCCAAATGCCGATTTCTAGAGCTGACAATGAAGTAACAGAGAAACAAATATCCAAAGCCATTGTTAGCTGGATGACAACTTACTTCAACCCTTTAAAGCCTGGGTAGAAATAAATGATGGCAGAGCAGCATGAAAATTGGTTTACCTGATAGTACAGTCCTATTCAGGTCCACTGTAGTGTATTTAATTTCTTCCCATTTCCTAGATGTGGGAAAGATAAATTATATTCTGTTATATTGTGCTCTTCCCAAGGAGACCCAGGGTGGAGGGGTGGAAGGGTGGGGACCCTCCCCAGAGCTGCCCTGATCTACCTTTAGAAACACAGAAGCTTTGATTCATAGCTCACGTTTGCCCACTGCTGCTGGCAGTGGCAGTCTGCCAAGGTAGAAGTTATATGGAAAAAGAGGAAAAAAAGGTGTATTTCTTCCTCATAACTTGGCAAGGGAGAAACATGTCAGTAAATATGGAGAAAAAAGATAGTTTTAGTTTCAAAATCTAGCTTCTGATAAATACTGGTTTCTTAGAATCAGTGGTATTTCAGGAAGAGAAAATAGGCATGGTTGTAAAGCAGAACAAAACTGCTGTGCTAGCCATTCTTTAAGTAGAACTTACTTTCATAACAATAAAAAATTAAAAAAATAAAGTAATTCCCAACCAAAAAAAAAATTCTCCTGGTTTAAAATTAAGTCACTGTCATAATGGTTGTACAACTGTTTAACTAACTGAAATTCAATGAACTGTACACTTACAGTGGGTGAATTGTATGGATGTAAATTATACCTCAATGAAGCAGTTAAAAGTGAAAAAAGTAAAATCGGATCAGAGTGGTTTTGTATCTTTAAACTAAAAAAAAAAACCTACTGAATCATTCTGCTTTTAATTCCTTATATATTTTAAAATTAGTGTTTTTTAGCTTTATTATGGAGAATTTTTCAAATGCACAAAGGTAGATAAAATAGCATAATGAGCCCTCATGTATTCATCACCTAGGTTCAACAATTCTCAGTATATCTGCTTTTCTGCCTCATTGGGTTATTTTGAAGCATGTCCTGGCATCGATACATTCTTCAATATATAACTGCAAGAGATAGGATTGTTTTAAAAGTATTAACTAAAATATAATTGTCACGTAAAATGTTAAATACCCTCACTGAAAGAATGATCATTGAAAATTTTCTTAGTATATCACCAATGTCTTTTTATAACTGTTCAAATCAGAAATCAAGGAAGCTCCACAAATCTTTGTGTCCTCAATAGCATATAACTGGATCGTAGAAGCTAGGAATTGTCATTTTAAATGTGATTTATTAACCATACCAGGGTCTTGTAAATATTTTCAAGATATCATTAAGCAGCAGATGTAGCTTAGCCCAAATATCCTGTGAAAATATTTTAATGTAGGTCAGATCTTTCTAGTGTGTTTTGAAAGTCCTTGATTATTATGTCACCTCCGTAAAATCGAACCATGAAGAAACGTACATATTGGTACAATGCATTCAGTAGGCAGACTCTTTTATGATTCTTGACTGTGCATCACAGAACCAATCTTGCATGTGGAGATTGCTTTGGGGGTGGAGGCAGCGGGGGTTGCTTGTAGGTGATGGTCAACCTCATAATTGTTCAGTAAATATGGTCCATTTACTTCCAGTGATTTATAGATAGGTTATTTTATCCTCACAAAGAATATACAAATATTTGTTGGTAGTTGTGGCCAGTCTTGTTTACTTTTCGGTTTTTAGGGAGAAAGAGCTGAATTTTCAAAGTTTTAATTAGTTGTGCAAAGTCATCATTAGATGTTTCTCTGGACCTTGCATCCAGGTTTTTACTTGTAGTAGAGAATTACGTCTCTTAAAACAGTAGTTGCATTCATCACTTCAGAGCACTGCACTTTTAAAAGAATGCTGTTTGGAATGCTAGATGATTAATTTGCCATAGGAACTGGAATACTCACCAAGGGGTGAAAATTACCTTGACAAATAGGATCCAAGATGTCCTTTAGATGGTGCTAAGAATAAAAATCCATCTTGTCAGGCCGTATGACCACCATGCACATTTATGAATTTCCCATCTTAAAATGCATTTTGAGTTTATATTACAGGAGCTTATTTTCAGTAACTGATATTTAAATTTTGAAAAGTTGCTGAGCACATCTTTCTCATTCTTCAACTGTTGCTAAACTTTAATGTGATACTAGGAAACGACATGGTCTCTTTAATTTAGGAGTGAGACTTAAAGCGTAATTACATGCTCTTATTTTTTATGTTGAGCTTGAACTTTTATTTGCTCATGTTTCACCTGAGCGCATGGTTAGTACTGAGCATGCAAGCTTAAGTGAAACATAGGAAGAAATTAGTTAGTTAAAGTAAAGGTATTGGGTATTAAGTAGGATATTTTATCAGGTAGGATGGTTTTGGTTGCAGTTAATTTTCAAAAATACAATGCAAATGGACTTCAATAATGTAAAATTGTACTGGCTCACATAATTGCAAATCCAGAGGGAGGGCAGATATCAGATTGGCTAATGCAGGAGAGGAATAACAATATCAAGATCCAGGTTCTTTCCATCTCTCTGTTTTCCCCTGTAAATGCTTATTTTACCCCAAGACTAGCTTCTAGTAGCAACTGGAGCTGTGTGCTTTCTCATTTACATATAGGCGAAATCTCTGATTTAAAAAACAGAAAAAACATTTCACTATGCATAATACCCTTGAGGTCTGTCCATATTGTCACAAATGGCAAGATTTCATTCTTTTTATGGCTGAGTAATATTCTACTCTGTATATAGAATATGAGGTTTCCTATACTGTGTGTTTCCAGTTTGCATATTTGAGCCTTTTAAAAAAATTGGTATTCAAATTTCAGTAACTCCTCAGACTTTTTAAAGCCATTTTCCACAGTTTTGTCAGAGAAAGACAAATACCATACGATTTCACTTATATGTGGAATCCAAAAAACAAGACAGACAAACAAACAAAAAATAGAAACAAACTCATAAATGCTGAGATCAAACTGATGGTTGCCAAATGAGAGGGAGTGGGAGGATGGTGAAAGGTGAAGGGATTAAGAAGTACATATTGCCAGTTATAAAATAATATACAGCATAGGGAATATGGTCAATAATGTCATAGTAACTATGTACAGTGACAGAGGTTTATTAGACTTATTGTGGTGGTGATCACTTCATAAGTTGCATAAATGTCAAATCACTATGTTGTACACCTGAAACCAATGTAATGTATGCCAACTATAATTAATAAATAAAATTTTAAAAAGCTTTGTTTTCCCAAAGTCCTCAGCAAACCTTTGACCTTAGAGTCACATGCTCACTTGTGAACTGTTAATTGACAAGGGAATTGGCATAACCACTAGGATTAAATAAGCATTTCTTTGGGGCTGAGATCAGAGTTCACTCCATTGAAGTGCGTAAATTGTGTGGGAGGAGGGGAACGGGGGCATGTTCCGAGTTCTTTTGGGAAGGGAGAAGGAGGAAACAGGTGGCAGGTAGACTACAGTCATGCCCACTGCAAGGTCACTTTCATTTCAAGCAGCTTATGAAAATGTAAACTTTCTCCTATTTAAATTGGCATCTTTGGCCAGAGGTCACCTGATGACTTTCATTTTGGTGTCTTTTTTCTTTGCTGCAGCAGATCTTAGAACTGGGTGACCTGGGTATCATAGGAGTTTCTGTGACCTGTCATGACACATGCATCTCTGGGCTGAGAGTGTCAGCACTCTAACCAAACGTAGCTCATCCCTTGCTGCCAGGAAAGCCACAGCCCAGATAGCATTTGGTTTTTCAGTGTCAGAGTCTTGGAACCCTTTCCAGTCCCACAATTGTCCGGCCATGTACACTGGTCGGACACCTCACTTGTTTTGGTCCACTTGCAGCAAAAAGCTAAGAGATGGCTTCTCAGCCTATACTTTGTCTCTTGGCTCAGTAGTCTTTTTTCCTGAAGACTGGACAAAATGTTTCTCTTAGTGCTCAGATCTTCCACCATCATTGTTAATCTCTTCTGTTCCTCCCAACTCTTTCATTGGCATCCTACAGAAATTTGGACTATATCCTTTCCTTTCTCTCCTGCCAGCAGTCTGACGGCAGTGTAAAAATACTTTTGTTTTTCTCTGAACCCTGCTAGGATATAGGGTTGAATAGAGGTTCCCTAAATTGTGTGTTTAAAGTTTGCATATTTGAGCCATTAAAAAAAAAATTGGTATTCAAATTTCAGTAACTCTTCAGACTTTTTAAAGCTTTGATCTACTTTACTATCTTTTCATCAGAAATTTGGACTTCATTAAAATGTTAAACTCTGTTCATCAAAAGATACCATAAAGAAAATGCAAAGGGAAATCTAACTGAAGAAAATATTTACAATATACATCTGACAAAGCTTGTTTCCATAATATATAATGGATATTTAGATAGATAATACATAGACTGATCCATCTTTATATATTTTTTTCATAAAGACAGATCATCCAGTAAAAAACTTGCAAAAATTCATTGCAGCTTCTTTTTATTGCAAAGTATATTGGTAACAACCTAAATGTTCATACTTAGAAGAGTTTTTAAATAAACTATGGTACATTCATACAGTAGAGTACTGTACAGCTTTATAAAAGAATGGGAAAAATCTCTCTGATTTGTTGTGGAGAACAGTTTGTTAAGTGGCAAAAGCAAAGTACAAAAATGTGACTATATAATGCTCCTGTTCGTGTGACAACGAAGAAAATGTAAGACCTAAAATATATATGTGTGTACATGCCTGTATCTATATCTGTATATCTATATCTACATTCATATCCATATCTGTAAATCTATGTCTATATCTACCTATATCTGCATATTTGTGTAAAAGAAATCCAAGAAGGATAAAGCAGAAATTCATGAGATTGGTTGCAAATGAGGAATGAACCTACTGTAGTGTTGGATTGAAATCGGTAACAGCACTGTGATCTTCAATATGTGTACAGACATGTAAGGAAAGAAATACACATAGATACGTGTATGTTTATATATACGTATATACATTTCCTTATTTGCTTGGCTGAGAAGGCCCAGAAATAATGACACTCAGTAGCCATAATAAGCACACCTGGCATCCAGATCTTGATTTCTAACACCATTCTCCAACAAAAGAGTCAGGATCTCTGGTGAAATGTCTGAATGCAGGGCTGGAACAGGGAAAATACAAGATGATCCTGGAACATCTTGTGGCAGCAAAAAGTAAGAAAGTCTTCAAAAAACAGTAACGGGGGCTGTCGAAGGCACCCAAGAGTCCATTTGAAGGAGTGCCCCGTGGCAAATCTGAGGCAATCTGAACAACAAAGTAAATGAATGATGGGAATGAATTATAAGCCATGGCATGAATTGAATATTCATAATTCCATATATACTAAATACATAAATGAGGAGAAAGGAATAATTCTTCCTTACAGTAAAATTCCATTTATAAATATAGAAGAAATGAAGGAAAGGGAAAACCACCACTTGGCCAAAACCACAGTAATAATTGTTGCAAGTAAGAATGATTAATGGATGCTAAATTCCTGGGTGAAAATATAAGCAGGATATTTGCCTAGTCTCAAAATATCTCCCCACAAGATACTTATTAATAACAACGGGAAAAATGATAACACTATAGAGAAGAAACCTGGCAGACACCACCTAAAGCACGTGATCAAAGTTAATATCCCCCATAATGAAAAATAGCAGCATCATGTAACAACGTACTCAGAAGGACACATCCCTTTTTTGATACTCTTGCCCAAAATGCCTAACCTGACTTTAAAAGTGAAGCGGTATCAGAAAATTCAAACTAAGAAACTTTCTACAAAATAACTGGCCAGTACTCTTCAAAAGTTTCAAGGTCATGGACAAAAGAAGTTGACTGTCCCAGATTGGAGGAAGGGAACTATGGAGATGTGACACCTAGATTGGATCCTGAACCAGGAAAAGAACATTGAAGAAATGTGGATTAGTTAATAGTATTTACTAATACTATGTAAATACTAATACTATGTAAATACTAATCAAAGCCATTGATTGGTATTTACATAGTAAATAATAAATAATAGTATTTACTAATACTATGTAAATACTAATACTATGTAAATACTATGTAAATACTAATCAAAAATGAAGAACTGTGGACTAGTTAATAGTATTACATCATAATTCAATCATAATTATAATATGGTTATGTAAAATAGCAACATTTGAGTGAAGGGTATTGGAAACTCTTTGAGCTTTTCTCAACTTTTTTGTTTAAGTTTGAAATTATTTTAAAAATAAAAGTTGAAAATACTAGCTGAGAGACGTGAACAAACACTCCACCAACGATGCTGGCCAATAAGCACATGGAAAGTTGTTAACATCATTAATATTCAGAGTGATACAAATTGCAATTTAAAACCTCAGTGGAACACATTTTCTACCTACAAAAATTGATGATAAAGATAGACATCGCCAAATAGTGGCAAAGATGTGTATTAGCTGGAACTCTCATTGCTGGTCGAACTATAAAATGGTACAACCACTTTGGAAAATAGTATGCCCATTTCCTGTAAAGTTTGTACGTACCCTATGCCTACCTAATATATACCTATCCTATCACCCAGGAATTCTGTTTCCAAAAAGCTGAAAACACATATCCACCCAAATATGTATACATGAATATTCATAACATCTTTATTCATAATGATTGTATGAGTACACACATATACATACATATGTATATCTACGTGTGTGTGTGTGTGTGTGTGTATAAAATGGACTAAAATTCAGCAGTGAAAAAGAGTGAACCATTGATACATTTAAGAACATATATGAATCTTAAAAATTTATGTTGAGTGAGAGAAGTCAGACACAAAAGACTTCTTACTGTGTGTTTCCATTTATATGAAGTTCAAGAAAAAGCAAAAACCAAACTATAAAGATTGGAATCAGAATAGTGGTTGCCCCAGAGTCGGTAGGGATTGGCTGGAAAGGGACACAGGAATTTTCTGGGATAATGGAAATATTCTGTATCTTGATTTGGTGAGTGTATATGTATATCCAGATTTATTGAATTGTGCCATAAAAATTTCATCTCAATTAAACACAGGACCTAGATTTGAGCAGAATACCTGATATTGAATAAGCTCTCAGTAAAATTTTGAGGTAATTATAATTTAAGCAAGAAAGGCATGTATAAAACTGGAAACTTAAGTTAATTTGCATGTATGTAAAACTTTCAGTAACTATTCTGTGGTAGGTGCCTTAGGGAAATTTTACTATGCTTATTTTCTCATTGAACATATCTTAGGAAAGCATAAAGGCTTAAGTTAACATTTTATCTAAATGTTATTTTATATTATGGATTATAGACATCTGAAAATATCTTCTCTTTCTTCAGTAAACTTCTGTATAAAGCTAAGGCATTTATTAGTAAGTCATAAATATTCTTTTTGAAAGGGGAAAATGACCCAATGAGTAATAGAGTAGAATGCCAGATGTTTGAGCTTAGCTTAAGTCAGAGTGTAAAAATATTAGGATTATAATCTTCCAGATGAGACTGCTGTTAAATACCTCACATTCATTTCGTTGCCTCGGGAGGTTGTTTTTGGTTAATAAAAATGTTTTTCATGTGTTTTTTTAATGACATTTTTTGGGAACTGAGTAAACCCGTTGGTAGTATAGAAGTGATATTAAAATTTTCTTCTCAAAAGAGCTCTAATTATTTCAAAATTAGTCAAGTTTTAATATTCACAAATTATATGTAATTCATTAGGAGATGATGAGAGTGAATATTTCTAAATGAATATTTGTGTCAGTTTCAGCAGAGAAAAATTAAACTCCTCCAGAATTCATAAAATTATGTATAAACTTTTGAAAATAAAGTTCCAGAGATGAGGAAATTTATATTTTTATATCTATCTTTTGAGGCCTGATTTTATGTTGTTTCATAATGAATTATATTGGCAAACTTTAAGTCATATTTCCTAATGTGTAGGCAGATAAGCTTTTCTAGAAACTCACACAGCATTTTATAGACTGTTGTTTTATCAGTCATTCAGCAGAACGTTTCTGTCAATTGTCAAGCCTCATGTTTTCTGTAGTCCACCAGAACCCTATGGATTTGGTGGCACGATTCTCAAGAATCTTCTGTCAGCTGGGGTAAGGGGTTGAGATGGGATTCCAGTTAGAAGAGGACACCTTCAGGAGAGAGAAAAATAACCCATATTTCATCCACAATATCTTCATGGCTTCTAGTCTGCCCAGTGAAGATTTAAGGTTCCAATTTTATACACAACATCTTTGCTGAAGCTATAATACCTTAATACTTAGTTCCTCGCAATAAGTCCCTCTTTGTTCATCAGTTTAGCCTTGATTCAGCAGAAAGAGGACATACTTGATAAAAATGGAAATAAGATGCTGAATTTGCAACTCTAGTTTTCTTCTGAAGGTAACTTTTCTGAATTAAGAGGGAAAATAAACTAATTTCTTTCTTTTAGTCTGGTCCTATCACATGTACCGTCTCTTTTACTCCTCATAACAATTCTCTTAGATATTGTTATTACCATTTTTTAAAATGAGGACATTGAAGTCCTTACTTCCAGAATCTTCAGAGTTTTAAAATAAGTGGTGGAGCTGAAATTGTAACCCGTGCTTTACAACTCCAAAGCCCACACGTTTTTCCCACATGCCCCACTTTCTCTTGAAGTTTAGAATCTGTTGAAATCCCTAAAACATAAAAAAAAAAAATTCAAATGATCTCTAACTATGGACTATAACTACAGGATACACTACAGAGCTGAGAGAGAGCCTTAGTGTTCGTTGTCTCTGTAATCCGCCATGTAATCCACCTCACTGCTTCTAAGTAGAGCGAGACATTTTGCACATTTTGTCTATGCACTTGACTCTGTATTAGGGCTGAAGAGGTGAAATAGGCAAAATCATTGTGCTTTGAATGTCAGATCATAAAATAGTACAATACGTTCTATTTTGACTATGTATGTGTGTGTGTGTGTGTGTGTGTGTGTGTGTGTGTGTGTGTGTAGTCTTTCATAAAATCTTTAAACTAAAGATTCAGTTTTGTCTCTTGACCATAAAATTCTTGACTGTCTAGCTCATTAACTTGATTGCAAGATAACCTGCCTCTTCCTGAGATTAAGCACTTCTTCCATGTTGTCTATGCTAGTTCACTCTATTTCCTCCACTTTTTACCCCCCTTCTTTCTCTAATGGATGTTCTTACCACCTAACTGGAGGTTCTTGACTCTCTGGTGTTTTCCTTTTTTTCACTTAATCACTTTGGTGTATTCAGTCAATATGTGTCTGGGAACGTCTCCCAAATTAATGTCTTCCTCTCTCCAGCTTCAATCCTCAGTCATGTTCTGTATGCTCATTTTCATACAGTTTCTTTCTATGCATATATTTTGTAGATGCCTAAGACATAACAAGATGAAAATTTAACTTCCAAGCCTTCTTGCAAACTTGACGGTTCTTTCGAACTTCTGCATTACTATTAATGCCAACTCCATTATTATTTCAGGCACTGAAGTTCATTTGAATTTATCTTACAGTCATTTGGAGTCATCTCTCGCCTTTGTTCTTTGTGTAAAATCAGTCTCCAAGTCTTACTAACACTTCCTTCAAAATCTCTCTGCTCTCCCTCCTCCTGTATATTCAGGTATTTATTCTCTATCACTTGGCACACGCTCCCTATCCCTAAACTCACCGTACTACTGCTCAGCTTGTATTTCTCCAGTGCTTATCTCTTTGTGCTTTCCTTTAATAAGAGATTATCATAGCTCAATAACAGTCTGACTTTGTCTACTCTTAAATCGGATTCTACCTTAATCAGCTACCAAATATTTATTGAAAGTCTGCCAGGCACTGTGGGGGATACGCAGATTTGTATAATACACAGCCCATGTGCTCAAGCAGTTTATGGTCTAGTTGGAGAATTAGCACATATGGGTGAAAACGACATGCTAACACTATACCATAGTACTTCCTGAGGACCAAATGGATGCTTCCTTGTGGATCTTAAGCTGAGTCATGGAGAATAATAAGAGTTGTCTAAGCAGGGAAGTAGGAATGCATTTGAGATTCAGGAGGAAGAAGAGTGGAGATTTGAAGAGGACATAAGGAACATCTGGGGCTTACTGCCTAGCTCACTATTGCTGACGGGGAGTGTCAGTGGAGGGCAGAGTGGATGATAAGTTTGAAAAAGGGGCTGGACCAACAACACCTTTTACTTCTCTAGCTATGCAATTTCCACTCCCTTTTTAATATTCTTCCTAAAGCATTTCTAAAGAATTCTAGTTCACAGTGTTTGTTCCTTTTTTTACCCAATTGCCATATTATCTTTACCACATATTTTTACCCTGGTATCTTTCTTCTTCCCCTCTTCTCTTTCATTCTCTTCCCCTCCCACACTTTTATGTATATAGATATTGTCACATCCAGTCTATTCCATGAGCTCCCGAGAGCATAAAACGTTATTTTAAACATCATTTTATTCCCATAGCAGTAAGAAGATGGTAGGCATGTAGTACATGTTCAGTAAACAGTGAATTGAATTGCAATAAAATAAATGACAGACTTTTTCCTTCTCTGCTCTTTCCTACTGAACATTTCAAATGGCAAGCTGTAAAGTTATCTGAATGAAATAAGAAATCTCAAACAGAATGTATAACCAGCATTCTAACTTGTATTGCTTCTATTATGTTTCATTAATTTCCTAAATGTTACCATTAGTAATGACAAATGAAGTGTGCTGAAAATTTGTAATTGTTCAGTAGTTAATGTGTACACTACTAGGGACATTGCTTCTCCTTCAACTATTATCTTTTTAAAATTTCAAGAATTATTGCCACTTTTACCAGAGGGCACAGTTGCCGTTGAAGTAAATATGAATTTGTCCAGCTTTTTCTTAGAAGCATTGGGTAACCAGGGTGAATTTCTTTCTGGCAGACGTGGTAGCCTAAAGTAGGCTTTGGGCCCATTTATTAAGTCAACAGGCTTACTATGTGCACTTAGCAAGTGGCCCTCTCCTAAGAAATAAGAATCTTTTGGGGAACTTCAATTGTTCATGTTTTCCTCATTCCCATAATTGCAAATAATTGAAAATGTGTCATTTTAGAGGGTGTTTTATGACCCTTCATAAGATGTGCTCTAATTCCAATGATGTTTCATTTAATTTGAAGATAATATCATGATAGCATTCCATAGATCCAGTTAACGAACAAAAGTCCTATCTGGTATCAATGAGTTTTCTTTTGTGTCAGGAACAATCATAATAGCTCACACTTATTGATTTATGACTCATTAGTGATTGAGTGAGCAGTAAAGCTTAGTGATTGATTGCTAGTTCCAGCGTTTACATATTAACTCATTTAATACACAACACACACACACACCTGTAAGTTAGGTTAATATAACTATTCCATATTCGAGTGTTAATTTTGTAGTACTTTTTCTAAAACTGACTTTATAGTGTAATAAAGGTATTTTTACCTTTGATTTAAATCTTGTAGTTATTCAAAGTTTTGTTCAGATCTAGCCTCAATAGGTAGAGTGAAAGATAAGTAAAGAAACTAATCAATTTGTTTTGAAGAAGCTTATCTACTTTATCATTTCCTCTTCCAATTTTTAATCATCGATTTTTTTTCATTTGTCATATTTTATGACATGTTATGACTAGCAATTCAATAGATAGTCAGTCCTCTTTAAACTCCAAGATGTCTGAGAATCAAGTACAGTGATTGAGAAAGAATTACTCCAAGAATCGTATGTCTACTTCATATGACTTTATAGAGCTACTGCTCTGTTTGACATCTTGTTTGAGATTTAGCAGATATGTTTCAAAAATTTATAATAAAGACTTACAGTTTGCCTTTCAAATACCTGAGCCACTGTCTTCTGACAACAGTGTCCCAGGAGGTGGATGGATAGCTTACCATTGTGTGGGGGACGCAACACCCCAGAGACCATTTTTTTTTTTACCCATGCCATGCACAGAGAGTTTAACAGGTTTCAGCAATAATCTCATCAGAAATTTGATCTCACCTCCAGATATTCTTCATACATATTTTATCTGTTGCATATATATATATATATATATATATATATATATATATATATACACACACACACAGAAACAAGGGTGAAATTGGAGTTACAATTAATAGATGTTTAATTAATGAGAAAAAAATGGAATTAAGATTTTAGAAATGCATGGGCACCATTGGAAATATCCAGTGGTGCCCATGCATTCTTATTTCTAAAATCTTAATTCCATTAATTAAACATCTATTAATTGTAACTCCAATTTCACCCTTGTTTCCGTACTTAAGCTTATAGCAAATTCACAGTCTTAACACGCACCAGACACTGGGCTTTTAGAGTCTGAAGAGGTTAACCTCAAATGTTGGTAACTTTTTCTTCTGTACTGTTCTGCTGAAATTACATGGTACCCCTTAGAAAACTAAAATAAGACAACAAAACTGTTTATCTGGTTGAGTAAACCTCCCAGCAAGTAAAGACATATAGCTGCAGTGGATTTGCCCTGGTTTTAAGAGGTTTGCATTGTTCTTTATATTCAGAGGTGCCATTATTGACATTTCTTGCTAGTGGCAACAAATGTCCATTACAAAAACTGCAGTCCATTACACATGGGTTGTGTCTGCCCCTGTAGATAAATAGTTCCTGTGTCTGTCTTCTCTGTTTGCAGTTCTAAGCTTCTTGAGTACTTGATAGGTAGCAAGCACTCAATTTCAGTGAGAGGATGAAAAACTACCCTGGGCCACAGGACCCTGGCTCCACATTGTGTCTGAGACATGTAAAGAGACCAAAGGAAGGAAGAATTTGGTTAGCATCAACAGAGACAGTGGCAAGCATAGCAACATGTGTCATCAAAAAGAAAAGATGGAGGGAGGCAGAAACTCCATTGGAAGGGTAAAATTACAGTAGGAGAGTGGATCTGCTGGGAAGACTTACATGGGGACAGTCTCATCATTCAAGTGGGTTCCAAGCAGTCAGTTGCATTAATCACCTCTGCTTCAGAGATGTTCAGGAAGACATAACTGGCTCTGTCCCCTGATTGAAAATCTCTGAGGTGTAAAGTACCTGATTGGACTCTGTTGGGCATGTGTCAGGAGCTTTCTGTATTTTTGTTCTGAGGTAGAAGCACATTTCCTGGGCAGACTGCCTTCCTGTGCAGTTTCCATTGAGTTAGATCTAACATGGGAGATCACAAGAGTTTCATTTGGTGAGTTTTTTTCAGAACTGAAGACTTATTAAATACTTCTCAGAGATATACCGGAGAATTCTGACCACTGGGAACCCATTGTAGTCATGCAAATAAATGCTTTGCCCCAAATCAGGTTGGTTTATCTGTGCTTATTCTGTTCAAATATATTATTTAATGTTCTTATGTGATTTGTATTGCCTTTTTTAGCCGTCTTGCCACTTTCTGTTCTTGGTATGGTTTAGGCATCCAGTTTTAGTTCCACTTGGGCTCATCGCCAAAGTTTTCAGCCAATATGGCTTCAGGGTAAGGCTCCGGGTACCATATGGGACTGTTTCTTGTGGGCCTGATGCCTTTAAAGAACTTGCTTATGATTGTGTGAACTAAGTAACAGGTCTGAGTAGCAGGATGATCTACGTTCAAGATGTATAAGCTCTTTATCATTAGGACCATGTCTGATAACACCAGGTCCCACAAAGCAAGAGTGTAGGCATAGGTCCTCGTTGTACTCCAGAAACACTTGTGGGAACCTTTTTTTTATTATTTTTTTTAACATTGAGATGCCTGGGTCCTATGTCCAGTGATTCTGACTTAGTGAAATGGGAGGTGCAGGTACCTGTGTTTTTGAAAACTCTCCAGTAAGGGTCTGATGCCCAGCCAGTATTGAGAACCACTGTGTGCATGTGTGGTCCCCAGTATGGAGCGTGGAGCCCACAGCCAGTGTGCTTGGGTTCAAATCCTGGCTGTTCACTTTGTACACATTTGGGCAAGTTACTTGCTTGCTCCAAGCCTCAGTATGCTCATATGAAATGGAGATAATAAGAATATTTCTTAGAGTTTTCAACATAGTTAAATGAAGTGATCCAATAAAGTGCTTAGCACAGTCTTGATTTATGGTAATTGGCCAGGAAATACTGTTTCCTCATGCTTGACTATTTCTCTAGATCAGGGACTGGATCCGCCCACTGAATGTTTTTGTACGGTCTGCGAGCTCAGAATGGATGGGGAGGAGGCGGGGAAATCAATAGAAAAATAATATTTTGTGACACGTAAAAAAAATACATGAAATTCACAGTTCGGTGTCCATAAATAAAAGTTTTATTGGAACACAGCCATGCTCATTCATTTGTAAATCTTCTATAGTTTCTGTCACACTGCAATGACGTAGTTCAGTAGTCGTAACAGAAATTGTCCTGCAAAGCCTAAAATATGTATAATTTGGCCCCTTGACAGAAAGTGTGTGTGTTCCTGCTCTAGATCCTTACAATGCTCGGAGCTGAGCAGGTTAATCATACCCTCTCGCAAATAGACCAGAGAACGAGGAAACCTTTTCGCCTGACATTCTTGTTTTTTTTGATGTCCAGTGTTAACTTTCCAGGATATGTTGACTGAAGCACTAATCTAATCGCTGTTTTAATCCTGATGTTACAAATGCATGTATTTGGTCGGGGGTGGCATTGCTGGAATTCAGATGAATGCATTACCTCCACCTTCTCCATATTGTTTACCCACAGCATTTGCTGCCGTACAAGGAAGGCGGGGATCAGCTTCCATAAGCTCACCGGGAACAGTCACCACCAGCACAGAGAGGTTCTCAGATAAATGCCTCGAGGGCATTTCATAACATTTGCAGCTTAGTGAACTGGAATGGTTTTCCAGAGAACTCAGAGTCAATTTGAATGTTTTTCCCCAATACTGTGAAACACCGGAGGCGTATAGCACTGAATCCCAAGGACATCAGGGTAACGCAATTTAGGGACTCTGTGCCTGTGTTCTACATACCCCGTTTTCCATTCTTATACCCTGAACAGGGTTTATATGATCTATCCTAGTGGCAGTTTCCAGGATTTGTTGTGAATTTGTAGCCTTGAAAATAAAAATCCAAATGTACAGAAGGCCCGGTTCCTGCCCAGCAGTGCTTTGATGGAGAATTCCTGCGCACTCCAAGCCCCATCCAGTTGTTGAGGGCTAGATGCAGCCCCATCCCCCACACCTGGGTGCCCATATTCTTTCAAGGGTCTTAGACTGATCTTCCCAGATTGAAATCCAGCCTGCCTGCTGAGGTGTTTTGTTTGGCCTGTATAACTTTTGTTTTTCCGTGTCTTTTTTTTTTTTTTTTTTGTGGCGGAGGGGGAGGGGCGCGGAGGGGAGTTTTGAATTGGTTGCCAGCATTTTAAAACCAGGAGATTTCATATAAAATCTGGACACACGGCTTCTTTCAAAGCAGCGAAGATCTGGCAGCCCCGCCCTCCATTCCTGCATGCCAGCAATTTGGCAAGCCTGGAGGAGCAGCTGCTACAGCTGTTCCTTCCTTGGCCACCAGGGTCTGCAGTGTCCTGCTGCTTCACTCAATTCATTACCTCTAGGCCCCAGCCTCAAAGCAATTTGCTGGGCCTCACCTTTTAGGTAACTCTTCAATAGTGTCTTCTCTTCCCTGTTTCCTTAATCACAGGTAATTTTCAGTTGTCCACCTGAAATGCGAAATTGCAGTCCCAGAGCCAAATTCATTCATTTAGACATAGACTGTGATTTGGGAAATCTTTTTGTTTTGCTGTATTTGTTTCTACAGCTGAAAAAAAAACAACCCAAATTGTAGAGAGCAGGTATAGTAGTATATGGTTGTACCCAAGCTGTAGATATTCTGTGTGTGTGTTTTTTTTTGTTGTTTTTTTTTTGTTTTTTTTTTTAAAGCAGAGCCAAATAAAAACAGCCCAGACAATATAGGGAATTGGCAACTAGGAGATTTTGTTTGAGTGAAGGCTCAACTTTATAATTCATGTTAATAGTTAAGCTGTTTGCCTACCTATTCTGTATCTGCTAAGCATCATACTTGGCACGTTAAATATGGTACGTTCTCATTCTGTCTTTTACAATAATCTAGCAAGGTAGATTACAGTTTTACAATTGCACATACGAAGAAACTGACTAATAAGAAGGAAAGTAACTTGCTCCAACTCACACAGCTAATGACTACAGGTGGCCCCCAACTCATATCAGTTCGACTTAGGATTTTTCAACTTTATGATTGTGTGAAAGTGATACACATTCAGTAGAAACCATACTTCAAATTTTGAATTTTGATCTTTTCCCCAGGCTAACATATTAACCTCTCATGATGTTGGGTGGCAACGACAAGATGATTTTGCCCAACTGTAGACTAATGTAAGTGTTCTGAGCACGTTTAAGATAGGCTAGACTAAGCTATGATGTTCAATAGTTTATGTGTATTACATGCATTTTTGACATGATATTTTCAACTTACAATGAGTTTATTTGACCATAACTCCTCCGTAAGTTGAGGAGCATCCATGGACCAGTTTGATTTCAAATCCAGGTCTCCTGATTTATAGTCCAGCATCTCTCTATTATCTATGTGACCCTTGGGTAAACCCTAGGTTAGAATGAACTATTTCCCTCCAGCTCTAAAATTACATGATTTTCTAAAATAAACTAACAGACCCTCTGTTTCCGTCTGTAAGAATCAGAAATTTCAGTTGAATAATTCAAGGTAGTTCCTGGTATTCAAACATCAAGGAGAATCATTTGTACCATGTCCCATGTCTTTTTAGAGTTCAAGAACAAGAGGGCTCTATAAGTTGAAAAGTATTTCACAAACAGCCACGGACTGCAGTGCCGTGGCCTATTCATAGTGTGGCTTTACTGGATGAAATAATCAGATTACAAGGATCGCATTTGCAAAAGTTCTAAGAACCTTGCTTGCCCTATTGAAGAAGATTTTATTTTAACTTTAATCAGAATTCAATTTAAATAATTGAGAGTGTTTTTAGGCAGAATGGCTGTCTGAAATCTAATGTCTTCTTTCCTTAAACTATTAGATTGTATTGACTTAATGGTTGAGTACACATGAAAGACCATGTCCTTTGGAACTGCTGCATAAAAATGCTCAGCTTTAATTTAATATGGGATAAATATATTCAGTTCAGAATACTATAAATATTAAAGTGGGAAGCTGATTCTTTAGTAAGTTATCATGTAAATCCAAAGCTGTATAAGAATTCCATCAGTTTTAGAAGTCAGTTTCTCACCTTTATTCTGACATTCCTTGGGCTTTAGAATCATGTCTAATGATTTCTAGTTTTCCTTGGTTTTGGCAATATGATTGTCTTTCTTAATATTTTTGATATCTTTATTGTACGGATTTTAAAATTAATTCTATAACGTCTTTGAGGTTTACTGCACACTTATTTAACTGATTTGTTCTGAGTCCTATGCAGAAGGCATTGTGTGCTGTGGAACATTGTTGAGGCAGCTATGACCCATCCTAGGATGGTATGTGGTGGCTGACAGAAACCACCCAGGTCCTTCCCTCATCCTCTGAGGCTTGGAGAAATGGCATCTCTCCTTTAAAGTCTAGATGAACGATGACTTCTTTATCAATCCTCTCTGATCACCACTTGCTTCTTCCCTCCTTCCCTCATTAATTTCTTTCTCCTCTGTGAACTTATAATATTTTTGTTCAGCTTTGTTGAGGTGTAATTGACAAAAAATAATAATATATTTAAAATATTTAATGGGATGATTTGATATATATATATATACACATGTGAAAAGATTCCCACCATCAAATTAACACATCCATCACCTCACATGATTTACCTTTTTACTCTTTCTTTCTTTCTTTCTTTCTTTCTTTCTTTCTTTCTTTCTTTCTTTCTTTCTTTCTTTTCTGCGAACTCTTATATTCTACTCTTTCAGAATTATACAATAGTGTTATCAACTACAGTCACCATGTTATACATTAGGTACTCAGACGTTATTCATCTTATAACTAAAAGTTTGTACTGTTTTACCAACCTCTCCCTATGTCCCTCACCCCCCACCCCCCAGCCCCTGGCAACTCCCATTCTACTGTCTGTTTCTATGAGTTTGACTTTTTAAATTTTTTTCTGTCTTCCTTTTTTTTTTTTTTTAAATTTTAGATTTCACATATAAGTGGTGCCATGTAGTATTTGTTTTTCTCTACCTGGCTTATTTCACTTGGCAGAATGCCCTCCAGCTTAATTCATGTTGTCACAAATTGCAGGATTTGTGAGGCTGAATAAGATTCTCTCTCTCTCTCTCTCTCTTCTCTCTCTCTCTCTCTCTCTCTCTCTCTCTCTCTCTCTCTCTCTCTCTCTCTCTGTGTATGCACATGCACTCATGTATCAAGGTAGTGATATACATATATATGCACGCATATCACATATTCTTTATCCATTCATCTGTTGACAGACTGGTTGTTTCAATATCTTGGCTTGTAAATATTGCTGCAATGAACATTGGAGTACAGATACCTCTTTGAGATAAGGATTTCATTTCTTTTGGATATATACTCAGAAGTGGGATTGCTGGATCTTTTGGTAGTAGTATTTTTAATTTCTTGAGGAACCTCCATACTATTTCCTGTAGTGGCTGTATCAGTTTACATTCTACCAACAGTGCATAAGGGTTCCCTTTTCTCCACATCCTCACCAACGTTTATCTTTTGTCTTTTTCATAATAGCCATCCTAACATAATAATACATTTTTACCTTAAAATGCACATTTTGTCATCGTATATAGTGCTGTGAACTCCTTAGGAGCAGATATTTTTCTTACAACCATTGTATGCTCAATCAACACAATGCCTGTCAACAGTAGGTACTTATAAAGGAACAGAATCTGGAACCATGCAGTTAGAAAATACTTCTGTTCTTATCACACATCAATTTGTATCATAGGATTAAATGATTATTCAATGAGTATTTTTTCCTCTTGTTGCAGACCATGAAAAATAATCAAAATGTACTTTTTGTTTTAATTTTCATTTAATTCAAATGACTTACTTTCAGATATTTTCTTGGCCCCTGTGTAGATTTGCCTTATTATATGGTGATTTGATGACTGTTGTCTCTTTGGAGGCAAGATTTTAAACATGAACTCCTACTACTTTGCCAGCCTGGGTATGAGAGCTTTGGGAGGAAATGATAGCTCACAGCACAGGGTTGGTACATCAGCAAGAAGAGAAGATGGACATTCCTGCCCTAAGCACTAGGCTCTCATTCAATGAGACACTGTACTCCTTCTGAGAGAAAGGGTGTAACTGCCCAAGTTACCACGTCCTAGGCACCATGGGGCTCTATTGATGCTTAAGACTTGTTCCCTACCTTGAAGGTATTCTGATATAGATATGAAGAAATGACATACAAATACCCAGCCTTCACGTAGGGAAGAAAGTGCTAATTTCCAGTAAGAATTTGCCAGGACAAGGAGAACAACATAAAATGGGAGTGATTTTAATAGTCTGTGGTAGTCTTGCAAATCCTAGTTAAGATAATGCATTGCTGTGGGGCCCAAATCGTAATAGTTCTCAGCCAATGTTAGCTGGATTCTTGAGGTTCAAATCAAGTGTGAGGGCATTTCAGAGACAGGGGATATATCGTGCAAGGTTAGTGAAGGTTTCAGTAAGGTAGAGGTTCAGTCGGGGCTTTAGACATGTACCAAGAGGATGTGAGACTTCAGACTTTAGTCTCTAGAAAGGGAGGAAAAATGGGATGATGATAACGGCCCAAGCCTTCACTGCATAAACATTTATACAAATTCCATTAATTGATGGTTGATTATTATTATAGATAACAAAACTAAGCCCCCCGAAAGATTGAATCAGTTTAGCTCTATATGCATTGCTAGAATCTGGTGAATGCCATCAACCTGATTTTGACAGATGGGATTCAGAGCTGGGAAAAACGAGGCTATTTTTGGTCTACAGGCTGCAGTTTGTTTATCGTCATCCTGCTTCATACAGACACATTATCTCATGCAACTTCACCTAAGGTGTTAACCACAGACTACCTCTTTAATATTTTTCCAGGGAAACTACAGCTTATCAAGCATAATAATCTCTAATTTTTCTTTATGGTGGTAAAGGTCTAGAAGTAATATTTTATCATTGCAACATAAAGATAAATACATAAACAAATAGCCTCTTTAAAAACTTCCAGGACTGCAGTGAGCAGGGAAAAAGAGAGGAGTGAACCTTTCATTTCTGCGTTTTTTAAATTTTGAAACACCTAATGAGGAATTCTAGCGTGTTTTTTTTTTTTTATTTAGAACACACTAGCTTCAAGATTGTAGTGTGTTCACTTTTTAACTTTCAACACTGTTGCAGTTATTTGAAATGTATGAATACATACTTATACACATGTGTACACAATCTAACGTTTCTTTGTTTTTTTTCTTTGTTATTTTGTGTTGTTTTTTTAATCTCCTGGAGTACTTTCCTTAGAAGTATTTTCGAAAAAGTAATTTCCCTTATCTTTGATTGCCTTTCTCATCAAAGGCCTTTTGAATCAAAGTGACTGCTTTTGAATTCTTTTAACTAATTTGCAATTTCAAGACTCTCATGTGGGATAAGGACCCTGATTACAGTTCTTTCTCCTCTCTTTAACAATTTACCCCTCGTATGGCTTTGCCAGTTACACTGTGTATTTACATAGGCAAAGATGTAAGGGCTACATTTTCCTGCTTACTGCCTATTCATTCTAAAGATTTTACCTTTTCATTTAATTTTCCTCTTTTCAGCACCATAGAAGCAAAGAGATGAGAGGGACAGAGACAATAGAGATCATCTAATCCATCTTACAGATAAGATAAGGGATTTAGAAAGCCTGTGACTTGACCAGGGTACCAGCAAGTTAGTGATATACAAGGATTTCAGAGGAACTTATATATGAAAAAGTTTAACATATGCAAGTAATGATTTATTGGTACTTGTGGCTAGAAAAGGCTTAAAAACCACATGATGACTGCTTTCACTTGTATTTCAGGATTTCCTCATTCTCACAGCATGGTATTGTACTTCTGACACCATTTAGGGCAGCCGGGGACAGGTTAAGAGTCCAAGGGGCTTAGTAATCCCGAGCTGCAGTCCCGGTGGACGGTTGGTGTGAGGCCTTAGAAACCATGTAGCAGAGGGACAGGGCATAAGAATGAGAATCCAGGTAGATGTTTGGCATGCTGGGGTTTTACCCGTTCTTTGTGAAGCTGAAACCGACTTGTGAGTACAGGGATAAAGAATGGGGAATAGCAAGGGTACACCAGCAATGTCAGACCCGTGCCTGCGAAAGCAACTCGAATGCCCAAGGCCTAGTCCTGCCTCAAAGCGCAGTTCATTTCCTCCCATAAGGAGTATGCATAAGGAACACTGAAAAAATGGGGAAGCAAATTACCTTCCTTACTGTAATGTGCTGGGCTTGAGTCCATACCCCACTGGACAGGATATCAGAAACTCAGAGTTAGCCAGGTATCACACCAAAGCAGGCTGCTGTATCTGTCAGCCAAAAGGGATCATCCTCTCTAAGCTGACCCATCCAGACCCTCTTCCAATGGGAAGAGGATACGGAACAGAGGACCTTGCTAACTTACGCCCTGGGGCCCCGTAGGGAAACTGCTGTCCAGAGAGAGAACGTTAGGCAACAAGCAGTGCAGCTCTGGGCAAACTCAGCAGGCCAGCTTCAGGGAGGGGGGAGTAGAAGTAGGAGGGCTAGAACATTCTAGGAACTTTTAGCCTTAGGCAGGATCAATTGAGGACCTAAGGCTAGATGAGACCGGGAGATGGAAGAACAGGGGAAGGCCCAGGCAGAGAAAGGCTGGGAGCAACCATCCCAGGTCTGTTTAGATGCTGTGAATGAGGTAATCGTCAGCGAGCGGGTTCCAGTTACCTGGGCTGCGGAATGGATGCCTCTCCCTCTCCTTTGCAAATGACCGCAGTGATCGTTAGGCAATCAGTGTATAAATCCATGTACTTGCTTAGTGATCTGATAAAACAGTTTTTGTATGTTTCTCATGACAAGCTCTTGCTTTTTGAAAGAGGGAAAAAAAGTACAATACAGTTACAAATAAACTAAATATTATTGATTTCTACGTGCCTTTTCTCTTCTGTATAATGGTGACAGGAATTAGAGAAAGGAAATATATCTTTGGAAATTAACAAATGTAGTGATGGGGCAAACTGGAAAGGCCTGGGATAGCAAACCAGACCTGCTCCCCAAAGTGGATCAAGAACTAGAGCGTGGATGCACGTGCCTTGAGAAAAGGCAGTCTAGATTCAGTGCAAAAAGCCCCATGGTCTGGGCAGGACACCATGAGAATCTTTGGATGCGGGAGACAAGTGGGCTCTCAAGAAAGGCAAGTGTCAGAGCTCCAGTCCTGGGGCTGGACTCCGTGGGGGCCAGGGTGTAGGGAATTTGGTCCTATAAGAATTGGGGGTACTATGCAGGCTCCAAAGCAGGCAGTGAGACACGGGGGTGAGGCCTAAACCCAGACACTGAACCTGAAATACAAGCAACATTGGTAGAAAAGTGACTTAACACAGGGATTCCAGGTTTGGAGTAGAGGAACTACATCCTTCCGTCCCAAAGTCAAGATCGGCCCGGGTAGGGCGAAATGCTGCCCTAAGGGAGAGGGATCATGACTGTCCCTGTCTAAAGATAGGGATGCTAAAGTTTCAGGAGGCTGACTAACTCCAGCTCTCACAGGCAGGGAGTGGTGAGACCACGTGGGAACCAGGTGGCCTGCTCCAGGCACAGTGCTCTACTTCCGTCTCCATCTTTAAGGGTATGACCTTGGGGAAGCGCAGAAGGTTGTGGAGCACCTGCTGTGTTTCAGGCGTGGTGCTAGGTATTTTAAATATACTATTGCATTTATTCTTTCTAATCCCCTTTGAGATAAGTTTTGTTCCGCTAACTTTAGGGATGAGAAAATGTAAGGTTAAATGGCTTGCTCAGCATTACGTAGCTGATAAGTGACGGAGTCTGGATGAAACCCACAGGTGTCTGACCCCAAATGTTCATTACAGCATCATGAACTATGTTAGGAACTCTTATTGTCCGGAGTTTCAGCTGTAGATAAGGACTTCGCTGTTTTCTGAATGGGAAATTCCTTGATTTTTCAGAAATTTAGTCAATGATCGAATGTAGAAGGTTAAAATGTGTTAAGTAAAACGTATTCTTAGAAAGCAAAAACGCAATATTTTTGTGCACGTTAAGATTTTAGGACTGCTTCTCAGTGACTTGCCGGGTGAGCGTGAATTTTTGTCAGACCTGGGTTCACATTCTGGCATCACCACTGGCCTGGGAAGCGCCATGACAGCTGTTTGGCTTATTGCCGTGTCTAGGACATGAGGATAATATTACTTATCAAAGAGATTATGATACACGTTAATTATGATAAGAAGATAATGTTCCCAACCAAGTAGCTTAGGACATAGTAGATGTTCAATAAACGTTAGTTCTCCTCACTTCCATCTCATGGTGTCTGTCATATTCCACGGGTGCACCACACCCTTACAATCTGTTCCCTCATCTACCCTGGCCCTTCTTGCTCTCAGCTGACTGCCTGTCTCAGTTCACAGAAGAGTTTCCCACAGTTTCTCTCCACCTTCTCTCATCTGACTCTAGTCTTCAACTCCAAGTTCTAGTGTACACAGATTTGCGTCTTGTACCAGTTTTGGTCCAAACATACTTAGGATTTTGGTTCAAACATATTAATATTGTGAGTCATTTCTATTTGGAATAATGAGACAAAGGGGGAATGGCCAGTTTAGAATGTTAATACATATGTATATGTATTTCTCTCTCTCTCCCTCCCTCTCTCTCTCTCTCCATCCCTCCCTCCCTCTCTCTCTCTCTCTCCCTCTCTCTCTGCTTTGACCAGCTAAGTAGGTAACTCAAAGGCTGCCTTTTTAATCTCAAGCGTACACATACCTGCTTCTTTGAGGAAATGATGGGACCCAGAAGGCAGAAGTCAACAACTTTGAATTGCAAAATCAGAAAGGTGTGAAATATTTGCATGGAGGACCAGAGAGAAATACTTTTGCATGGCTTCAGCCATTCTCACTTGGATAATGAATGGATGTTGAAGCAATGAAGATACGGAAAAGCACATCTGGGGCTAGGGAGCAACAGAGATGAGGATGACTGGTTGGAAAGTGTGTCTCCTAAGCACGCGCTTCTGAGCAAGTTGTCTGAATGCTGAGCTTAACCAGCCTCTTTGCCATGGTTTCAGGATGTCTTCCACTGAGCTGCCTCAGTGAACTTCCTGAAATACCAGCTCAGCCTGAACTGGCTCCCCCATGGCCCATGATTCACGTCCAGACTGTGTAGCGTGGCATAGCAAGCTCTCACAGTCTTCATTTTCAGGGTCGCCACATACGCTTCCTGTGCTGCGGGCACAACAAGCTCACCCATCCCTAAATATATGATACCCTTTGACAACATTTCTTTCTGTACTATGTTGTTTCTTTAGTTACAGAACTCCTGTAACTCCCTTTTCATCCATCACCCATTCCCCCAAGAAGCTGTCCTAGCGCTGGTTCTTCTAGGAAGATTTTTCTGACTTCTGAGGCTCAGGTCATCACTTCCTTTTCCATGTTCCCCGCAGCTCTCTGTCCACGTGCTGTTCCTGCGCCGGGACTTGATTTGTGTAGGACCCTGTCCCCTACCCTGGACCACAGATGAGTCCCTCAAGGATAGGGATCTCGTCTTAATCATCTCTGAGGCCCTGTGCTGATGACAGCTGGCATGTGATAGCCACTCAATGATTATTTGTCCAATTAATTAGTAAAAGAACAGACATGTTGCGTTAATAGTGCCTCACTTAACCAACAGAATTTACTTACTGTGGTTAAAACACACATGTCCTAGAAAATCTCTGGCAGGATACAGACACACTGATAACAGTGGCTGCCTCTGGGGAGGGGAACTGGCTGGCTAGAGGAGATGGGAGGGAGGGAAAACTGTCTCACCACGCGCCCCATAGCACCTCCTGTATGCTGTACCATGTGCATGCGTTATATCATACACCCCAGCTAGTCCAACTTAATATGTGTGTGTGTGAGCAAAAAAACCTCCTGTCAGATGGTTTCAAAATTTCTTTTCTAGCAAAAATTTAGATTGTCAGTAGAAGTTTATGACGCAGTTAGTTGTCCTATGTTACCAATAGAGGTCTCATCTGGGTTTAGCGCTATAAGGGTGTTTAGAAAACAGGCCATGCCTGAGATGGCAGATAAGGACCCACTGAGCTGTGTTGAGACTTTCAAATCATAACGAGTAGTTTGAGGCCAGAGTCGCTGAACAAGAGCCCCTACTGTCTGCCCAGGCCTCATTTCCACTTTCGAGATCTTGGTGGATTTGCCGGTTGGGCAAAAATGAATGAAATCTGATCATTAAGGACCCAGGGCACAGGATTTTTCAGTTCTGCAGAGCTGTGCACATGTCTGCTTTGAGGTCTGGTGTTTAGAGTACATTTGGATCAGGCAGGAAGCCGGTGGATTAGGCGGGATATACGTTTGCCATCCTATGCCTAGACTTGTAGGTTTGCCTATATTCATGCAGTTTCCTTTTCCAAGTATCAGAGTAGTTCGTGATAGTTCAGTGTGCAATTTATCCTTTATATGGTACCCTAAATGGTTTATTGCAAAGATTCTGTTCATGTTCCATTTTACCCTCTAGGTATGCATATCTTAAGAACACCTTTAATATGTATAGAGCCATAGAAGGTGCAGGTACTGTAATGAAAAGAGTTTCGAGTATGAATCCCAGCTAAGCTGGCCACATGATGTGACCTCTCTGTGTCTTCATTGACAAAATGGGGATAATATGACCTATTTTACAGGGTCCGCCCCCCACAAGATTTTTAAATTAAGGATTAAATTATATGATTGATTAAGCACCTGTCACATAACAGGAATTCAACAAATGTTAGTTCCCTGCCCACTGCCCTGAATAACTTACTAGTTTATCTAGATAACAGATGTTTTTGCATAGTGAAGTACAACTATGTTAAATTCCTACTATTGAATGTGTGTGGGATGTAAGTCCCTCGTCCTGAAAAAAATGTTCCTTGTTACTTGTCCATGGCTTAATTGTCTTTTCTTATTCACGTCCTAATACATGTATTTCTCAAGGTTAAAAGCTTACAGCCCTTGGATTTTTTTTTTTTTGTCATGTAGTATTTTCTTTAATTATCTTTCAATGAAATATGCAGAGTGCCTAAAATTTAAGTCATGGCAATTAAAGATATACATATTTTTTAAAACATGAAAAATCCCTTTCTCACACCAGAAGATGTTTATCTGAGAGTTTTGTTCTTACCCACATGGGAAGAACTCTTGAAACACCACCGCAGGGAAAAAATAAGTCCAATCTGACTTCTAAATTAAAATCTTAGCATCCTAAAAACATAACTTCAAAAGATTTGGGTTTCAAGGTGGCAAAGGCAACCTATACTTACTTCTCAAGTGAGTTCCCTGTCACCCTTGCATTTTAAAGCACGTTAAGCCAGGCTCACTCATAAACCCCAACAGCAGGGGAGCATTGTTCACTGGTTTGTTATGGGCAGACTGGACTGGTTTAAACTGAGCAGAGGAAGTTAATTATCAAATGTTTTAGCTTGCTCTAACAATGAATAACCAGTTCTTGTCGGACACCGTCTTACTCACCATGCAACATTATAAGACGTAGGGACGGGGGATGGGAAATCACCCATCAGAATCTGCAACGCGAGAATTTGCCAGTACTGCCCTAATCTCTTTCCCAGGTTGTTCGAACCAGTTCAAGAGCAGTTAAACAAGGTTATGTAAGTGACATGTGATGTAGCCCAAAATAGTGACTGCAAACACCGGCTGCCGTTGCTGGGCAGTTGTCAACTGCTTTAAAAAAAAAAAAAAAATACTCCAGCAGGACAACAAATGGACCTTTAGAAACGAAAAAGAGATTTTTAAAGAAGTTAATTGGGAAAGCGGTTCGGTGAAATTGCCTTTCTGAAAATGCATGTGTTGTTTGAAAAAGAAAAATGTGCATTGTCCCTAAAGTCTGTTTTTTCGAGTGTCCATCAGGGGCGGTTAAGTGAAGAGGACCCTTCAAAACTTTGGTTTCCTGATAAAGTTCGGAGTTCCCTTGTTTTAAGGAACAGCAACCAAAACAAAACCATCAGACTTGCTAATGGCTTTGGGCGCATAACATGATTGTGCAGTATATCATTCTGGTAGTGACAAATAGTAAACTATTTTATAAGTTGAGCTCCCTTTTAAACAGTTAAATTCTCGTGTAGCGTCAAGGTGTGAAAAAGAAATTACATGTCACATAACATGGTAAACATGAAAAATAAGGTTTTAAAGGAAAACAAGATTCTGTGGTGGAATTTCTTGGCAGATTGTTTTTTAAAGGGAAAACGAAAATAACAGAAAAGTGTTTAAAATAAGTTTTAACTGCCACCAAGGGGTTTGCACCCAGCATTTGGATTCCCACAGTGACCACATCCTCTGGATTCCCTGCCTTTTAACAAGCTGCAGATCTGGGGAACCAAAGAGAGTGATTCCAGGCAATGGGTGGAGGGGGAGCACAGGACCCGTGTGGCAGGATTCAGGCTCGGGAACTCACTTGGTTTTGTGTCCCTGTTGTCCAGATCCCAGTGGCAGGGACTCTGGTGCTGGGTTCTTTCTCCATCGCGAAGGAACCTGAGAAATAGCCCCACATTTCCCAACCTGGGTTCTGAAGAAATGGAGAAAGAAAACCAAGGAGTGGATGGTGGAAGATAAAATATCAACTTTTGGGGGGTAACTAAGTTGAAAGATATGGCTTAGTGGTAACGGCAAAAAAAAAAGATGGGGGAGACTCTACCTGAGCCCCATAATTAGATGCAGGAACAGGCTCCCCCGAGAGACGGAGCCTGCATCTGTTCCTGAGGGTGTTCACCCCCAGGAGGAAGAGGAAGTCAAGGAAGCAAGCAAGTCAGATTGATTCTCAGGCTGACTAATCAAGTTCAAGTGAGTAAATGAGATAGAGGCCGTGGTGTGGGAAGGAAACATCAAGTGGGGGGCGTGGGCAGAAGTGGTCCTCTCTAGGAGGCACAGTTTGAGGCCCCCGGGCACAGCTTCTCCAGGCTAGGGGAAAGTATCTGGGGTGCCGGGCAGGGGCAAATGTCCATATCCATTGCATTCTTATTCTGTTTAGTCCGTCCCCCATCTGTAAAGGGCTGTGCTTCCAAAGTGTCATAAGTCAGTTTTTCAAAACATAGAATCTTGGAGCATTCATTGGACCCTTCCTGGGTGCCAGCAACTGTTTAAGTGCTTTATATGGTGTATTCCATCCTCAGGATAACTCATGAGATAGGTGCTTTAACAAACGAGGAAACCGATGTACAAAAAGGGTAAGTAACTTGTCTAAGGTCCCATAGATAGGAAGCAAGGGTTCAAACTCTATAATTCAGAAGTTTAACCAAGAGAGCCTGTAATAAGGGGAGACAGAACTGGTGGGCACGGATGGAATTCAAGGAAAACTCAGGAGAGGCTCGTCAGCACCCGTAACCCACTGACTATTGAGGCTTTCTGGGGTTTGCGGGGAGGTGGGAGGAGTGTAAATCAAAGACGACCTTGAGACTGGCAGGGGGCTGTCTGTGGGGTGGGGACCTTAGGCTTGATTTGTGAACATGGAGGGTGTGAGGTGTCGGGGACACTCAGGTGGGGACATCCAATGGCTAGGTGGGTGTGTGGGTCTGAAACCGAAAGAGAAGAGAGTGTTCAGGAGCCCACGTGGCAGTGGCAGCCCCTGGACATCCTCCTGTCACCAGAATGTGTAGACACTGCCTGCTCCCGTCTGTACCCTCCCCTTCCGGGTTTCACCCAGCCCGACCAGCTGCTCACTGACTGTTTAACTGCGTCTCTCTGCCTTTCCCTGGGCTCATCCTGTGCTTGGCAAATCTGTACGTTTGACCTCTCCATGTTTCCAATCCACAGCATTCTCCACGGCTCACCTCAGATGCTTTCTTTCTCCATAAAGCCTCAACTCAGCTACAGTCACTCCCTCTTTTTTAAAGTCACACCACATCAGGCCCATGTGATTTATCTTAATCGGTTAAATTCCTGCAACCTCATCGTACCTCTAGAATTATGTTTGGCCCTTTTATATTTTGCTTTAAAAATCTTTGCTGAATGGGATGAAATCATTGTCAGGGAACCCATTTTAAATTCCAGAACCTCTTTTTTTCCTCTTCGAAGGCCTGTGGTCCTCAACCCGCTTGCCTCTAAATATCTGCTACCACCAGCTACTCTGCAGTTCCATGAAGCTCCTGGCAGAATGGAATTCCCTTTTCCCAGGTTCACCTTTCCTTCTGCCCCTAAACATGTGCACCCACTCACTTTTAGGAGTTTTAATATTAAGTAATACTAGAAAACAGGAGATACGAGGGGCAACAATACAAAGAAGGCATAACTTTGCAGAATCTTATATCACTCCTACAGTCTTGGGCCCTAGACTAGAATTTTTACCTGAGTTGCACACAGATCAGAGCCCCAGCTTTTTGTCCCGTGTTTACCTGAAGGATGTAGTTCTCCAGTCTCACATCCTTGCCAGCTCTTAGAAACAGTTAAGGCTTGAAGATGAGATCAAAGCTGAAGAGTATTTGTCTTGTCTCAAGTGGGCCCTTTTCTCTAGAGACCTTTCTCACTCAGTGGGTACTTGCTCCCACAGGAAGTTCTTTACTCACTTATATTTAATCCAGAGTTGATGATGTTTGTTGTTTGGATTTTCTCATACTACTTTATTTTTAAAACTGAGCTAACCAAATAAATTATGGCTGATAGCATCACTATCACCATGTTTTCCCCCAGTTCTTACATCAGGCCAGGCTTTGTACTTCTTGTTTTATGCATTAATGTGAATCCATCAAACAACCTACAAGGTCAGAATTGCCATGCCCATTTCATAGATCAAAAAACTGAGTCTCAGAACCGTTAAGCAACTTGGCAGAGAGCCTCCCAGTATACTATTGAGGCAGGCTTGGGACACAGGGTATCTGGTTACCAAGCTGTGCTCTTTCACTGTGTCTTCCCCCAACTGCCTTCCATGTTTCCAACTTTTCGTGCTAACATTAGTGATGCTTTAAGGCAAGACCCATATGTCACCCAATCTGTATTTTCTCTTTAGTGATCAGCCCAAGTATAACAAAAAGTTAGCTCTTGATTTCAAAGTAGTTGAAAATTTTAAAAGACCTTTCTTTATCGGGTTCCATTACTTTTAAAATAATGAAATTAACTTTTAAACACTTCACTGAATTATTCTACAGTTAAAAGCAGTACCATAGTTGAAAACAACAGGAAAAAATGGTACTTTTGATTTTTTTTTTAATTCAACTTTGTTGTTGTTCTTAATCCATAGGCATTTTCTTGAGTGCTTTCTGGTTTCCCTCTAAATCTGTCAATTTATGTCACACATGTACTAATGAAGCTTCCTGGATCCACTCCAGATTGGCTCTAACCTTGATAGCTGATTTCTAGGATGACTGCCTTTTCTCCCAAAAGCTGCCACTATCTCAAGCAGGAGGTAATTGAACTAGTGTACCCAGAGGGATGAGTGACTGAAGTTGCCTGAGCCCCGACTGTTTTCATTCTTAAAACAAGATGCTTTTACCTCTGATGACTCTGTAATAGTTGTGATCTAAGGAATCCTAACGAACTTCAGTGGAGAATGATGTGCATTGTGTATTTAGGACCTAGGATACCAGGAAGGCGCGCGCATCCTGCTTGGGATTCTGACCCTGGTTTCAGTGATCTCTCCCTTTCCCAGAACCCTCTCCTGCTTCCTTGCAAATCCTTAGAGCTCTTTTCCTTAATGGGTGTGTGTATAGAGGTGTCTGGAAAATACAATGCCAGAGAGAGGGCAGGAATGATTTGTGCATATGGGTCTTTCGTAAGCCAATTAGGAGCCCGTAGGCCTTCTGTGCACATTCATGACTGGGTTTATGTCTATATACAGCATGCCACATGAACATGTAAGTTCTGTATGTCATACATGCATTTAATGTATTGGTTAACATATGTTCATTCATTCTTTTCACCATTTTTCAGTAGCAGCTATCTGCCAGGCAGTATGCCATTTGTACTATGTGTCAATTTTCTCCATTAGCTTACAGACTGGTGCTTCATGTCTAGTAGTGTCTAGAGCCTGTAGATGGATGCTCAGCAACTTTGTACAAAAGTGCTATTTTTAAAGGAATATGTTGGACTCTCCAAATCATATCCCGTTGACTTTAAGCTTTGATTTTTCTCCATGTTGTGGAGATGTGCATTGTTTCTCTTTGAAGTACCTATTACAGTGTTTGCTACCAGCTAGCTAGACAGAACGTCCTCTAACTTTTTGTGAGGAAAAATAATTATAATCTGTTTGAAAATGGTGGGGCATTCACATTTCCCCTAGAAGCTTTTAATTTATTTAGCTTACAAGTTTTTGTACAGATTCTTGTTGATGTACTTACATTCATTAATAGGTTGTGGGTTTTTGGACGTGGAGGTGGGATGGTCACTGGTTTGCATTCTTTATTGAAGTTGCGTAGCCCATAGATGTTTATTTTATTGTAAAAGGAAATGTATTAGAATCTGGTAACTTCTCACTAACATTTTGAAAAGTTCAGCTATTTATGGAACATGCCCTCAACTCATCTATTAAGATTAATTTATCCCCCCAAAAGCAATAATGTAAATGGTTTAACACTTCAGAGAGGAACTAATATGGAGGCTGAATTTTATATTTTTATTTCCTCTTCATGGAGGTAGCCTTCAGAGAGGTTCCCCATATATTTCCAGCTCTTTGCCTTCTGGGTAGAACGTAAGATTCCAATTTCTGCCCCCTTGTTAACTGAGTGGGATCCTTGGACTAGAGCTCAGTCCCTTCTGTGCTTGAGCATTAGATTTTTCCTAAGTCATTCTACAGCCCGTCTACCATGAGACTCCCAGGATTGGCTGTGGTAGCTGCTCCATCAACCTGGGGCCCAGGGTGGGAAGACATGGAACAGAATCCCCAGCCTATCCGCTGTTACCTTTATACTTAGTCAATCTCTACAAAGAACCAACTTTTGGCTTTGTTGGTTTTTCTGTATTGCTTTTTATTTTAACTGTGATTTCATTCCTTCTATTTGCTTTGGGTTTAGTCTCTATTTTTCTAGCTTCTTGAGGTAGAATCTTAAATCTTGAATTTTAAGCCTTTCTCCTTATGTAAAATTTCTGTAAGTACTGCTTTAGCTGTACCCCACACATTTTTATATGTTGAATTTTTATCATTTTGTTTGAAATATTACATAATTTGCCTTGTGATTTCTTCTTTAAACCATAAATTATCTAGAAGTGTGTGGCTTCATTTTCAAATATGTGGGGCTTTCTTGATATCATTTTGTTACTGATTTCTAATTTAGTTCCTTTGTGGTCAGAAAACATATTGTGCACGATTTCAATCCTTTTAGAATTTGAGACTGTTTTATAGCTCAGGATATGGTCTATCTTAGTGAATGTTCCATCCATACTTGAAAAAAACATGCGTATTGTGCAGTTGTGTGACCTAAGTGTTAATTAGATCAAGGTGTTTGATAATGTTAAAATCTTATGTATTTTTACTGATTTTCAAGATAGTTATTGTTCTGCCACCTACTGAGAGAAGTCAATCTCCAGCTGTGGTTTTAGATTTATCTTTTTACCTTTTAGTTCTGTCAATGTTTGCTTGATGTATTTTGAAGCTCTATTAGATGCTTTCGTATTTAGGATTATTATGTATCAATTTCATTATTATGAAATGACGTTCTTTATCTTTGATATTCTTTGTCTTGAAGTCTACTTTGTTTGACTTTAATATAGCCATATCAGCTTTCTTATCTTATATTTTCATTGTCTATATTTTTTCCATCTTTTAACCTTTAACCTGTGTGTGCCTTTATATTTAAAATGCATACGAACACACACTTCGGTCTGCATCTTTTTTGAATCCAGTCTACATCTTTGACTTTAATGAGAGTGTTTACACCATTACATTTAATATAATTGTTGCTATTCTTGGGTTTATATCTGTTATCTGGTGTTTGTTTTCCTTTTGTTCCCTCTATTATTTGTTCACTTGTTTTTCCTCTTCTGTCTTTGTTGGGTTGAATGTTTTTAGTATGCCATTTTATTTCTCTATTGTCTCTTGAGCTATACTCTTTGTGTTATTATTCTAGTGGTTGCTTCATGGCAGTATTTCTCCAACATTAATGTGCACTGGAACCACCTGAAGGATTATATAAAACACAGATTTCTAGGTCCCACCCCAGAGTTTCTCAGTTAGTAGGTCAGGAGTGGGGCCTGTGAATCTAAATTTTTGATAAATTCTTAAAGCAATGCTGATGCTTTGTCCATGGACAACTTTGAGAACCACTGCTGTAGGGATTACAGAATATATTCTTAACTTATAGTCTACCCTGAATTGGCTTCAAATATACCATTTCAAATAGCACTTCAGATATAATGTAAGAAACTTACAGCAGTAGAATTTTATTTATACCCCTTCCTGTTCTTTTTGCTATATTCTCAGATATTTTAATCCTACATACGTATTTATAAATCCCATAATACAATTTTATTATTTTTTTTGTTTTAAGCAATCATTTGACTTTTAAAGAATTGAAAGAAAAGAATATTTTACATTTTACCACCTATTTATCATTTTCATTATTTTATGTATATCCTAAATTTCTATCCAGTATTTCCCTTCAGTATAAAGAACTTCCTTTTTCATTTCTTATAATGTGATTTTACCAGCAATGAATTTTCTTAGCTTTAGTTTATAAAAAAAAAAAAATTCTTTATTTCACCTCCATTTGAGAAATGTTTTCATTGGTTATTCTGAGTTGACAGTCTTTAAAGATATTTTATATTGCCTTCTAGCCTCAATTGTTTTGAATAAAAAAATCAGTTATTACTCTTATCATTGTTTCCTTTATGTAACTTAATTTATTTTGCTCTGGCTGCTTTTAAATATTTTTATATTTGTGTTTTTACCAATTTAATTATGTTGTACCTTAGTGTTTGTTTTTTCTTTTCTTTTATCTTTTGGGTATTTGCTAAGCTTTCTAGATTTCTGAGTTGTTGCTTTTATTCAAATTTGGAAATTTTAACATTTTTTTCTCACCTATTCTTTCTCCTTTCTTTCTGGGACTCCACCTGCACGCATATTAAATTACTTAATCGATTGTGCAGTTATCTACACCTACCTATATTTATTAAGAGCATTCAATTTTTAAATAAATAATTTGATTATTATAATAGTGGGGTTTTATTTCTTCACTTTGATAAATTTCCATATCCTATGACTGTTTTATTATTATTATTATTATTATTATTATTATTATTACTAAGATTTACCACGTTACTGAAAATATGCTCTATATTAAATTATTTTAATTCCATTAAACAATACACATTATTTTTACTAAGTACTTACTGTAATTTACCTGGTAATTCTCAACCAAGGGGGAGTGGTGGTACTAGCCTGAAGGGAGTACTGTTGAGTCCGTTCACTGTACAGTCACCAGGGAGATTTCCCTCTCCTCTCTGTGAGCATGTTTTCAATGACCCATGCCTCAATCCTCAGACCCATCTCTTCCCAACCCGTGCTCACTCTCCATGTGATCTCATCCACTCTCATGGCTTAAAATAATGACCAAAAGCCGAGCCCTGTTCCTGACCCCAGATCTGTGTATGTCACTGCCAGTTTGACACATCCTCTTAGATACCTCTCAGGCCTCTCAAACGTAATACGCCCATGTCTGAAACCGGTGTCATTCCCCATAAGCCAACGTGTTCCTGCTGTCCTCCCCATGTCAATTTTTGGCAGTTCCATTTTTCTAATTGTTTAGCCCAAGAATCGCCATGCCTCTTTCATGCCCCGTTTGCGCTGGTCTATCAGCAAATCCTAGCATCTTTCACTTCAAAATGCATCATGGATCTGACCACTTCTCACCACTGTCACTGCCACCACACTGACCCGACTCACCATCATCTCTCCCTTAGAGCACAGTGTGATGGCCTCCTAACCCTGGTCTCCCTAATTCTGTCCTTTGTTCACTGCGGTCAGTTTCTAACACAGCGGCCAGACTGTGTGATTAACTGTAAGTCCCATCAAGTCATTTCTCTGCTCGAAGCCCTCTCAGCTAGTGGCTTCCCAGCTGACTCAGAGTAAAAGTCAGTGTCGAAGGTGATCTATCAGGCCCTATGTGATCTGACTCACATTCACGTTTTTTCCTCATCTCCTCTTGCTTTCTGCTCGTTCACACTTGGCTGTTGATTAATCATGCCAGGTATCCTCCCCACCCCTACCCTTACCTCACTGGCTTTTCCCTCTGCCTGGTATATTTTCTAACAGAGATATCCACATAGCACCTTCATTTTCTTCAGCCCGTTCTTTAAAAATCACCTTCTAATGAGGCCTTCCCTGTATGCACTCTTTCTAAAATCTCAGCATCCTCCCCTCCCCTCCCACGCCTTCACCATGGTATATGCCCCTCCCCTTCTTCTTTTTTGTTTTTTCCGGTAGCATTTGTTACTATTTAACATTTGCACATTTTACCTAATCACCTTGTCGACTATCTGTCCCACCTCAATTGAATGAAAGATAATGAGAATAGGGAGTTAAGTCTGTCTTATTAATGACTGTATCTCTAGTGTTTCTAATCATGCCTGGTAGCTGTTGGAAGTTTTGTAGATATTTTTTGAATAAATGAAGGAGTAATTGAGCTAGGCTACGATTTTACATTTTGCCAGTAGCTGCCATTCTCTAAGCAATTTCTACATCTGAATATTTTTGTTCCAGTTTGGTCCACAGAATGAAACAGTTAAACATTTGAAATAATAATTGTATAATTTGAAAGTCTTCCCATTGAAATCACTTGTGTAAAAGGTGAGCAGGCATAGCAGCTTACATAAAGATGGCAGGGCGTGTGTTGAGATCCGTGCTGTTGGGATGTCTGAATGAAATTTGCACCATCACTGAAAGGGCTCGTGTAGCTCTCAAAAACGGTAAACAACGGGGGAGTGCAGCTCTACTTATATGAGAACCCGTTGGAAATAAACGTAGTGTTAATCTTATCATCTGTCATCTAAAGTCTCAGCTGTGTTAAGCTGGCCGTTCCTATGCCTGTATTATCCGTAACCATATTTCCCTTCTGCTTTTTTGAAGAAGAGATTTCAAAACAGGAAAGAGGAAGGTTCATATTCTGAGTATACATGTTAGTACTTTATATTAGTATAATAGTCTTTATTTTAACAATTTTTTTTTCTTTTTATTTTATTCAGGGCAACACAACTATTTATGTGCTGGAAGAAATGATTGCATCATTGATAAAATTCGACGGAAGAATTGTCCTGCCTGCAGACTTCAGAAATGTCTTCAAGCTGGAATGAACTTAGGAGGTCAGTTTTATGTTTTCTGTTCAGTAAAAATTGTTAATATGTAATGTAACACCACTGGGTTCTGTGTACTCCCAAAGTTTATGATGAAGCTAAGCATAGAGCTAAGATTTCTAAAAATCTAGTAAGTTCTACATTCATGCTAAAATATTTCATGAGAAAAGTATTTCTTTTTTTTTTTTTAATTAAAATGTCTTGGGGTAACAATGGTTAGTAGAAATGCATAAAATATATGACGATGGAAGAAGAACTGAGCACACAATGTGATATACAGATGATGTATTAGAGACAAGTATTTTTTAACAGGAGTTAAAAAATGAAGTGTTATGTGGCTGTGGTCCTAGTGAAGTTTTCAACCTTGAGTTTGTGAAGGTTTCAAGAACAGG
Organism: Rhinolophus ferrumequinum; assembly: GCF_004115265.2. Lineage (NCBI taxonomy): Eukaryota > Metazoa > Chordata > Mammalia > Chiroptera > Rhinolophidae > Rhinolophus > Rhinolophus ferrumequinum. The sequence goes on along the minus strand of NC_046301.1, from coordinate 20,710,505 downwards.
GCACACAATAAAAACCAAAACCAAACTGAATGCCTTTTTATATAACATTGTAACTAACAGTTTTTATTATCCTATGTGCTTATAAGAAAGACATCCATGTGATAGCATTAACCAGGTAGGAATATGTTACTAACTAGGAGTAAATGTAATAAAGGAAGACCTGTATGAGAACAACTTTAAAATATTAAAGGAGCTCACCAACAATAGAGGGTGTGAAGTAACCAAACACAAAAGTATACAACGTTCATACATGGGAAGATTCAACCTCCTAAGGATACCAGTTTTTCCTAAATAATTTATAAATGTGACACAATCCTAACAAAAATACCTAATCATTTTAAGTCCCTAAAGAACAGCCAGCAGAATTCTGGAAAAGAAAAATAATGAGGACAACTAGCTCTACCAAATAGTAAAACATAAGATGCAGATACAGTAATTAAAACAGTTTGTTTATTTGTTTACTGGTTGTCACATCAACAGGAAGTCAAGAAATAGATTACAATAATATGAGAATTTTGTATATAATAAAGTTGGCATTTCAGATCAGTGGGAATAGGGTAGATTATTCAACAGAAGTTATTGTGACAACTGGGAAACCATTTGGAAAACAAGGAAGTTGAATCCAGACTCTTACTATTCACCAAAATAAATTCAGAGTATTTTAAAGATTTAAACTTTGAAATATAAAACCACGGAACTACTAAAAGAAAATATGGATTTTTTTTTTAATACTCTCCAAGTCAAGAAAACCTTTCTAAGTATGAAATAAATGCAGAAGCTATGAAAAAAGAATTGACGAAATCACCACTACTTACAAATCAAATATGACTGCAAACAGTAACTCAGAAAGTCCCATGCTGGTTAAGAGGGAGGGCTCTAGAGCCAGAAATGCCTGATGGGAACTCTTGTTCTGCCACTTCCTGACCCTGCAACCTCAGGCAAGTTGCCACGTTTCCGTGTTTCCTTATCTGCAACTTGCATTGACCAGTGAACTTACCCTCACAGGCTATAGTGAGGATGAAATGAGTTAATGCACAGTGAGAAGAAAGTGATCACTCAGTACATGTCCGTGCTGTGATAGGGGGTGGTAACGCTCATGGCATTTCCTATAGCACTTCCACACATGATCTGAAAGACCTCATTGCCTCATGTTTTGGTGATGCTAAAGTTCAGGTGCCCCGCAAAGTTAAATGACTTACCCAAGATGCCACAGCCAGTGAGATGATGAAGCTAGACCTTGGATCTCTGCATTCCTGGTCTGGTGTTTCTGGTATACCACACTGCCGCCGTCTTTGGATATTCAAATCATTGCAGATGTGGCACACACAAAAAAATCACCTCTCTAGCATGTTAGTGAGGATCAGGGGAGAGTAATAATTTAAAATCTGGATGACACAACTACACGGTCATTGGTTGTAAAATGAAGACAAAATCAATTTTGTAAAATCCATCATCTGTGTTTAAACACACAGGTACACACTAGGAAGGTATTTTTAAAGTATCTGTATATAGTTTTATGTAACTTTACAAAGATTATATAATATATTGACATGCAATATAAATATTACCATGAATGTTATACAGTCAAATTCTATAAAATGCAGCTACTATTGGTTACTATAACATATCACCATACTTTTAATTCCTACCTCATAAGATTGTTTTAAGGATTAACTGAGTCAATACCTAACCTGTAAAATAGGGTTTCTCATCCTCTGCACTGTTGACATTTTGGGCCATATAATTCTTTGTTGTGGGGGACGGTCCTGTACCTTGTAGCATGTCTGTCAGCATCCCTGGTATCTTCCTACTTGATGCCACTTGTAACAATCAAAAATGTTTCCAAACTTTGCTAAATGTCTCCTTGATGGCATTAAAACCCAGTGGTTCAGCAATAATTGTAAATAGGTATAAGTACTATTTCATTGTTAGATATTGTTTTCTGCTAGAATGTACATTCCATCAGGGGAGGAATTCTTGTGTGATTTATTCATTGCTTTATCCCTGGCGACTAGAACAGTACCTGGACAAAGTGGGTGTTTAAGAGCTATTTGTTGAATAAACACACAAGTAACTGGCATTTTTGTAGGGCTTCCTTGTTTTAAGCACACTGCTGAGCCCTTTCTATGTGTCATCCCTTTGAAGCTTCACAGCAACACTGTGAGATACATACTATTAATCTGATATTGGAAGTGAGTTCATGGTGGCGCCAAGAGGTTAAAGAACTGGCCCAAGGCCACCAAGCAAGGGGTGGCAGAACCAGAATTCAGATATCCATTCCGGGCGCCCCAGCCCATGCCCAGAATCACTGCTGTATGTTATAGGTCCACTATTTGTACATTGGCATTTAACAATAGCCCAAATTATCTATTAATAGCAGTAGTCATGGCACTTGAATTTTTACCTGTGTCCGCAGTGACCTGTAAGTGAGGTCTGGCAGAGTACATGATACAAAATTCACATAATTTGTTGTTGGTTTCTGGATATACGGGATAGGTTTTGTTAAAACATTTTACCATCAAGGAAGCTAACTTTGAATCTTGAGGTCATTGAAACTAGTGAGTCAAACACGAGCAGAGGGGAAATTAATATTTATGAAAGTGATATTTTCTTTATGTTCAAGTTATAATTCAACCACTTCTGGCTTGTAGATTAAATGATTAACTTTTACTAATTATCCAGTTTCAGTGACATACATTATAATTTTCTTTTGCTTTTATCATTTATTTTGAAGCCTCGCTTTTAATTTCAATTTGGGCAAAACGAAATGAAAGCAATTTCACTATATTTTTAAAAAGGTACTATGAAGTTTAACCTTTTAATGTGAAACAATTTTTTAATTAAAAGTTTGAATTAAATTAAAACCTTTTTAGACATGTTCCACTCACACCCCTGTTTTCCTAGCAAAGCAGGGCTATCCAGTCTCTTTTTATCCAGCCTCCTTCCTGCTACTTCTCTTAGTGAATAAAGCAGATAGCAACCCAGTATAATATTCGGAAGACATTTTCTGCTAGTGAATGACCATGAAACCGGCAACAAAATTAGCCATCCCCTTCTAAAGGCTTCAGGAATCCAAAATGCTTCAGAATAATTTTTTTTTCTTATCCTATCAGCTGGTTAGCATGTAACCCTAACCATGCCCCCAAAGTAGGCTCTCCCTTAGAACGTGGCAGGAAGAGAGGAGTAGGGCTTGTATTTCTCAGAAAACAAAGTCATAAAAATGTGCTTGTTTCCTTTTCTTTAGATCTGCTCCCTCTCTCCAGCCACAAGTACTTTCTTTTTCTTTAAAACCCTGCTGAGCTTTAGGCTGCATACAAAGGGAAATATAGCAGGATATGTGAGAATGTCAACAGAGAAATTGAAAGGAAAATAACAGCTTTTCTGGCCCCAAGCTGGGCCTGCCATTCTGCTATAGACCGTTTAGAAGATCTAAAAATCCATGGTTCTACATTCAGGAGAATTCAGTGGCTTTGCCGAAGGAATTAATCACTTTATTTTTATATGCGAGTGTTCTGAAGAGGTTGGTCTTTTAGAGCTTCTCTTACAATATGTAAAGCTTAGCATTAAAGCTAAGTGGCCCTCAGAGCGGAATGTGTCCTGTGGGGTGTTTCTGGCTTGTGTGCACTCTGGCCTTAGAATCCAGAGGAGATTGTAGAGGTTCTTCACTTCCAAGCCTCCCATTTGACAGGTGAGGAACTTAGAATCCAAGATCCTATCATTAGACACCTGAGAAATACTATGTCATCCCAGCGATAGGTGATTACTAAACTTAGTGTGGTGATCACATTGTAAGGAATATAAATGTCAAGTCACTAAAGTGTCCACTTAAAAGTAGCATAATATTGTATACCAACTATACTTAAATTAATATATATATACACATATTTATATATGAAAGGATTCTAGTTCAGTCATCTTTCTTCTTTTCCAAACCACCCCCCCGCCCATGTCTCATTTTTCGTTAGATATGCTAAGAAGTCCATTTTCACATTCCTTTAATGAAGACTCTAAAATATTAAAATCTTACTTCCTGTAGCTTTAAAAATGTAGGCTTCACAAGCCACAGAATATTCCTACTTCTGGTTCAAATTAACTTCTAATGCATATCTGCAGCTTTCCTTAATCCCAGCAACCACAGTTGAGGGGAACCTTGATAGGGTGGCCAGATCAGATCCACCTTTTCCTAGAAGGACTGGAACATGTCATGTGAAAAGAGAGAAGGGTCTCCGACACAGGAAGCAGTGGCAATAGCAGACATCATGGTTGCTTTTTGGGAGATGGAGAGAAGGCAGCTAGGTTAACAATTAAAGGGACACATAAAGCTAAAATGCTGGGAATCATCCAAAGAAGAGATTTGTACATCACTTGATAAGAATGGAACCAAAGGGAGGAAAATATTTAAATTAAAACTCATCCATATAACGCAGTATTAATCAGCCAATAACATTATGGCTATGAAATTCATAACAATGTAACAACATAACACCTCTGAAAAAGTAATAATGAAAAATTAGTATGTAAAATATTTCTTGAGTGAATAAATATGTTAATTATTCTGTGATTATAACTACACATGAAAAGATTTGCATGAGTCAGAAGATTAGGAAGAGATGTTAGAATACCAAAAATGATGATGTTCATGAAGTAAGATTATAGATACGCCTTTTCTTATCTCTTTTCCAGTTTACTAGTAATATGAACATGTTTCATAATAAAATTTAAAGAAAATAATGTTCACAATTTTGGACAAAGAAACGAAGGGAAATGTAAGACTAATAGTGCTACTACTGAACAGGAAAAATAAAGAATTAGGCATCCAGATAGCCAAGGTGGAAGTTTTCCCTGAATAGGAAGGAAGGAAAAAGGAAAAAACAAAACCAAAAAAAACCCAAAAATAAAAACAAACTTAGAGACATCAGTAAGTCTCCTACTGTGAAATGCTTTAAAAACTGAAATGGAGAAGTGAGTGAAAAACAAATGACCCAGAGACCAAAGAATGATAGAATCGTGACGGACACACCAAGCCCAGAGAGAGATCTTTTTACTTCAGGAAATTGGCTTTACCTGCCAGCAACTTGCTGCATCTAGTGGGCTGGGTCACCTGTAAAAGTCACACGCAGTGTACATCTGGTGAGAGAAATTACAGGATCAACGCCAGCGAGAGAGTCGGTTTAATATCAGAAATCCAATAAGAAAAACAATTTTTAGATCTTTAAGGGTCTCCTGAGGCAGGCTATGCAGTCATCTGTAGAAGTTTGGAAAGCCCAAGTGTACCAACTTTTATGAAGAAATACCATTCCTTGTATTTTTTTTTCTTTTTTCCATTCCTTTTGCTTCTAGACAATAAGAATTTCTATGGGCCTTCAGAGCAGTAAAGTGGAAGGGGAAATAACACATTTATAAATCAGTGAAAATATGTTTTTTGAATCTTCATATATAAGTTAAGCCATTTTAATTGTCATAGTAATATAACTTGAATTAAAGAACTGGTCTTTTAACCCTGCAGATTTCATGGAGGAAAGTTCAGGTTTGGTGCCAAAGCAGATAGAATTTAAAGATGTACTGTATTTCTTCAATCCCAAGACATTGTTTTCCTATCAGATTTTCACTGTTGGGATGATAATTTGCAATCAACACGTACATTGGATTTTTATTTGATTCCTTTAAAGCTAATTGAATTGGTGTCTTATCTTACATCTTAGAAGAGAAGCAATACAGGTAGGCCTTCCGTGCAAAGGTCCATCCCTCCCAAAAATGTACACATTTGTGAGCACACCCCATGGTGAGCTTGTCCCCAACAGGTTGCTTTTCTTTTTAAGTATATAAGGCAGGCGTGTTGGAAATGTTCTGCTCGAGTATATAGATGCCCTTTGGTGTTTCCTTCCATTTTTCCTTTAACTTTTTCATTTGTCATCCATCCTGATAGGTTGTCATGCCAGTCTTACCTGTCAGCCTTTTGGATCCAGGATATCTTGTCATTTGGCCTTGATGGTCTTAAGAGACCTAGAGTCAGAGCCAACCTTTGTCCTTCTGAGCAGTGTCTCTTTCAGCTGGTCTTCCCGCCGCTTCCGTTTCCACACGTTGCCTGGCATTTTCTGTAATACACACCTGTTTTCTAACTCTCTGGTAAAATAGTGGGGGCTTTTGTTTTTGTTTTGTTCATGGCACTTCACATTATTGTTACATTCTTTCAGGTTACCTCAGGTGATGGAGGTGAGGTGTAACAACATCAATAATTTCAGTCAGCCTTTGGGAAATACTGAGCTATCATTTAGAACACAAGGTTTTCGATTTCTAGGACTTTCATCTTTGATTTTTTTTTTTCTCTTTTTGCCTGCTTCTTTCCACCAAGTTCTCTCCTCCCTACCTTGTTGCTTTTGCTTACTTAGGGTTTTCACTACACGTTTACTTACTGTCTTCTCTATCTCTCAGCTTCCTTGTCAGCTGAGTGGCCCATATTCAAACTTCCCTAGGGGAAGGGCCGGGCAGATTGCTTGGTCACTGTCCAGAACAAAGCCTGTGATTGGGTTGAGTCCTCCAGAGAATACAGACAAACAGCTGCCTTTGTCTCTATTGTTCTTACCTTCCCCAGGCTCCCGTGGCAGGTTATTGGTCCCTGAAGTACAAAGCATGACCTGTGACAAAAAACATTTTGACCCCATTTTTCAGAAAGGAGCTGCAATGATAGATAGCAATCGGAGTGTAACAGATGCACCTCCAGGATGGACTCCAAACAATTCCAGTCATTGTGGAATTGTGGAGCTGTTAATTGTGGAGCAGCCCTTAAATTATAGCAATTTTCAACACCCAGATTTTTATTCACATATTATATGAGTTACCCCTATACTTAGAAGTAAAGAAGTAATCCGTTTTTACTAAGCAGATTGACCAAGCGAAATAATAGCTTTTCATTCTTCTTGGAACAGAGCTGCTAAAGCTTTATTTTAGAGTTCAAGGCTTTTTTGATATGGCTACCTTGAAAACACTCACACCAAAACAAAACACAAAAATCCTAAGTAAAGCAAATCTCAAGCTTATTTTTTTAATCACCAATTAGTGTGTAAGGTGGACATTCTCTAGTAGGACAGCTCTCTATACCTGAACTGTTCTCTGTCCCTACCTACCTGGCTCTAAGATTGGGAATGAGCTCTGGGATATGAAGATATTAAGGAAGGAAAAGAACTATATAACCAAGAGTCCTAGGTTTGCCACTCTCTGGCGATCAGTCATTCTAGGAAATCTCCCTGCCTGTTCTCTAGGATTCAGTTGTACCGTCTACCTCAGACTATGATTTCTCAAAAGTATAATCACTGAATTCATTTACTTTCAATTAACAGGCATGTCCACTAAGGGATATAACTCAGTCTTGTTCCGTTTGAAAATCTAGAGACTAATGATCTACTGCTTGTTGGCTTTGTGAATAAATATCCTCTTCTCCCATCTTCACAGTAAAATACTGCGGTTGTGAAGATGAGGAGAGGAAGCTATTTATGTCACAATAACCCCTCTGTTCTCACCTCTAGAAGGTACAGGAAACCAGTCAGCTCACTTTCCAACAGTCCTTCATTCTTTGGCCGCAAACATGTATGATATTTAATATCATTAGGATCTTTTAAGGCAATGACTTTTTAAAGCTAACCGAATTCGAGCAGATTTTCAAAATATTGTTTTACTGATTTATCAAATTATAAACGCCATATTCATTACAGTCATTAATAAACCAACGTCAAAGTTCTCTGTAATAAATTGGGGGGATAAAGATGGGAGAAGAGTCAAGATGTTTGCTGAGCACTTTATTTACCAATTAAAAAATAATGATTTACGTTTTGACAGAGAGGCTCTTAAAAGCCGAATTGGCAGAGCTAATGAAAACAGTTTCTTCAGAATGTGCTGCTTCATTATTTCGATCTGTCAACAACAATATAAAGGTAGTTGCTAAGTTAGGTCATCAAAATAAGGAACTCCAAGATGTAATTGTTCTATAATCCTCCTTTGGTGTTTTGTACGGTGTTTGTTTTGCGAGTATAATAAGGTGAAGTACATTTAAATAGTGATGAAAATAAGCAGTCACTCTGTTACTATGTAATTATTTTTTATATTAAGATTAATCTAATTTGTATAGGAGGGGAATCATAGTGTTTAAAAAGGCCATCCATCAATTCAGCAAATACCCATAGAGTGCCTCTGAAATTCCAGATGTTTCTCACGATGTTGCCAGTAGCAATGAGAAGGCAGGCACTGGCCTTGCTTTCAAAGAGCTAATCTTGAAGAATGGAGAAATGTATTAAGAGCCAGATACGCTTTGGGAATTTAGCAAGAGGATACTTAAGATCACCCTTAATGTTCACGATGGCCCAAATCCCTGGAGTTCTTTCTCTTTGCTTTTCGAAGGGCACCGCCCCTTCTTGACTTGTAGCTACTGAAACAAGGTGGTGAGATCTCAGGATTGGCTCTCTGTGGCTCTGTCTCTTGATACTTGGTTGGTTCATCCTGGTTGCTTCCTTTGTGCATTGATCCCATGAAACGGACCTGTGGCATCTGCCGATGCTTGTGTGGGATCTTGTCTGGAAAGGAGCAGCCATGCATCATGGAGTCCTGCAGAGGCCCACGGCTTCTTCCTCACCGCAGACCACCTCACTTCCAACGTCTCCTCTATCAGTAGACCAAATTCTGCACTTGATGTTGGCTTCTTGAACTAGGACTGTGAGAATCAGCACTTCACATTCTCACCCAAAAATTGAATCCAACTTTACCTTAAAGATTTCTGGCCACCTTAGAGTTTTTTTTTTAAGTCATTCTAGTCTGAGGAAGACTGAGGCAGCTCCGGTTGATCTCCTTGGAATGTATGCCATGCCTGTCTCTCTTGTAGCTCCTATAAAAGATAGTAGGAAATGTCTGTGAAGAAAGACTTGGGACTCAGGGAGCTACTTTCTGGTAGCTGACTTTGTCATCTCCTTTCAGTCCCCAACCCGCCTGAGCACATTAACTGTTTCCCCTAGAAATGCTTCAGAATTCACCTTTAGTAACCAGCAGAGAAACTGCGAGATAAGCTTTTATGAACATTGTTTTTAATAATTAAATATTTCTGTCAACATGAAACTTTCTTAATCTAGCAATCTTTAAACCAAACCATTCTTAATTCTAAGATTAGACTAATTCACCAGTGACTATGCAGAGTTTCATCTTTATTTGCTATAGAAATGAAATGCGTCATGTTACTTATTTAGAAACATTTGCATATTTTAATTTGCTGACTTTTTAAGTTTAAAGCAAAAGCTTAAATCCCATAAAGCAAAACCACTTTTCCATTCTGCGTATCCTCGTATTTTTAGATGAAGTTGAGTAAGATTAGAAATCTTAAGCCAAATTCCAAAGATTCCCCCTGAGAATGATGGGAAGCCGAGGAGGAGTGTGTAATTAAGTGACCCTGTAGGACAGTTCTCGGTTGTCGCTGTGTGTCAGACTCATCTGTCAGATCTTTGTTTTACACACGCTCACCCATGCTCTGCCCACAGAGATTCTCATGTAGTAAGTCTGAATGAAGCGTGGGCATCTTTACTTTTATAAAACTCTGCATGTTGTATTCAGTTTCCTAGAGCTGAAAACCACTGTTCCCTGGTTTGTTATAACATCGGGAGCATTTTTCTTAGGATAAGAAAACTGTTTTTTATTAATTTAAAAGCCCTTTAGTTTTTTGTTTTTGTTATTCTATTTAATGTTATTTTCATTTTTCTCAAGTAAATCACTAATTAGCATTTAGTAAATATTTCTTCATTAGAAGTCCCCTAAAAATGATATTTTAAATTAATGTATTTGCATTTTTCTTGCCAACCATAACATAGCCTTACAAAGGGCCGTGTGAGCTTTCAGTCCACCGCCACTACTAGATTTGTGCCTTTCAAAGCAATAACTTTAAGTATGTTGGATACGCTGTACATTTACACGCTGCAAATATTTGGGGCAGAGTGTTCAAAACCCAGAAATGAAGGTAGGTCCCTTATCCTCAGACAGGACAAGTACTGAGACAATGGTCCTAAAGTCCTGTGCTAGGGAGCCAAGAGTGTGGAAAGAGATGAGACTATGGCGAACAATCTTTGGAAAAAACCTGAGGGGAAAAATAAGGGACCCTGGATGGGTTTGTGGTTTGTTATGAGAGAGGAAGCAAATTTAGAAATGCTACGCGAACTGTCATCCATTTCTGATTGTTTGCCCCCACCCTTAGGCCCTGGACAGGTGTAGACATTTGTATCCGCTGGGAAGAGGTGAGAGCAGAGAAAAGGGAGCCAGGGCTACCTCTCCCCACACCTCACCCGCACACGCAGACCCCCGCCATAGTTATCCTCTCTCGTGCTTGTAGTCAGTGGGTTAGAAGGAATAATGTGTGTGTGTGGTGTCTTCCAAATTGGCAGCTGGATCAGTTCTCCATACGGTTGTTCTTCAGAGTAAATAACCTCTAGACCCGCTTCTCCATCCTTGCTCAGTAAAGATGGTTTGGATCACAGCATTAAATTTTTCAGATAATATTAATGGTGACACTATTAATTGGCTTGCCAGTTGTTTTATGGTTAAATAAAAGTCCTCATCAGGCTTCAAATATTATATAAGAGATTTGATTAAAATACTCTGGAGTTGAAAACAGATTCAAAATAAAAATTAAAAGAGCTTAGCTTATTTATTTATTCTAAAGCTCACTGACTGCCCTGTTCCCAAACAGGTTTTCATATCCACCAGGTCAATTTTTCTCAAAATGTTTGATTTATTTTCTTCTTTAATAAACAAAATCTGAAGGATCCTCTTAGGTTATTTGAAATTCAAAATAAGTGGGATTCTGTGACTGAACATAAAGCAGTGAACACAATGCTGGTTTGTTTGCAACTCCCACACGCACCCCTTTCTGTCTCTAACTGCGCCCCTGTCCCTTGAAAGGTTGTGAGCCACTCCTGGGCATCACCCTTTGTGACTATGCCTGCTACCTGTTCCTCGGTGCCCTCTACACAGTGAGCAACGTCTCCCGCCCAGGCTCCCTCTGGCCCAGTGATGTGGGTCCATGGCTATCAAGTCAACCTTGCTGGTTTGAGTGACAGCCCCTCACCCTGTCAGGCAAGGAAAGGCCTCTCGTTTGTACTGGACATAGGAAGACCAAGGGGGAACCACTTGAATTCCCATGTGTATGAGTCTCCTATTGCTGCTATAACAAAGTACCACACGCTTAAAACAACACAAATGTATTATCTTACGGTTCTGGAGAGCACAAGTCCAAAATAGGTCTCACTGAGCTAAATCAGTGTGTCATCAGACTGAGGTCCTTTGTGGAGGCTCAAAGGAGAGAATTAATTTCCTTGCCTTTCCGTCTTCTGGAGGCTTTCTGCATTCCTTGGCTCGTAATCCCCTCCCATCTTCAAAGCTAGATTAAATGCATGTTCCTACCTCTGGTTTTCTTGTCACATCTCCCTTCTGCCTATCCTGACTCCATCATTCACTTATAAGGACCCGTGTGATTACATTGGGCCCACCTGGACAATTCAGGATGTTTACCTTATCTTAAAAACCCTTAATTTAATTAAATCTGTAGCGTGGCTTTTGCCCTGTAAAGTAATATATTCACAGATTCTGGAGATTAAGAACATCTTTGGGGGACTCCCCATTATTGTGCCTGTGTAATGACTGTGTTGAATAAAACATGTTCATGCTCTGGGATTTTCAGATGCTTTCCTGATTTTGGCCCTCTACATATTCAACCATCTCATCCTCCCTCTCCATACTCCCAGACACCACCCTTCCTTTTGTAAAGCCACTCTTACTTCTTGTTCACAACCTGCCAGTTATACCTGGGTCGACACAGTTCTTAAATTGCCTGCATATTCTTCCCCTATGCGAAGTCGCTATTACCCGTTCCAGACCTACCTCAAAAAGCTCATCATCTCCACATTAAGTGCACCCCTCACAGATCAGCCTTTTACACAGTGGGAAGCACTTTCATCCCCTTTTAGACAGTTCTAAGATGTTACACATGGATATAATTTATTAAGACTTCTTCTATAAAGCTTTTTATGACTTCCTTAGATGGAGTTAATTAGTACCTCCTCTGTGCTTCCAAAGCGTCTGTTGTAGCATTTAGCAGGTATTATTATATTTGTTTATAAGTGTTTCTTGCCAAACAGTCTTTAAATTTCTCAGGAACAGAGTTGTCCTTTTGTCTTTATATCCTGAGCACTTAGAAGAAGTAGATGCTTAAAAATGTTTATTGAATAAATGAATGAATGAATGAATATGCAGTTAAACCATGCTCATATAATACTAAGCTGAATTTAGCAAAAAAATTCTAAGATTGTTATATAGATATTAAAGACATAATGGACTTCATTTTAAAAGTAGTCCTATAACATAGAGTCCAAGGATAATATTTTTAATAAGTTATCATATAAATATTATTTTTCCATCTCTGCACTAGGAAGTTTCCAAAAAACATATGATAAGTCTTGATCTTACTATTGATTTATATGGTATAATTTGGCAGCTTTTTAAATGGTAATATATTGCAGAAACGATTTTTCTCATCTCTTTATTCCTTCATGGGGAATTTTAAATGATGTTTGAACTTCTTGATTATGCTTATTTAACCACATTTTTGTCACCAGCATGGGAGAATGGCATTTTGGGATAATAATTGTTGATGCTGTTAAATTGGGAATTCTAGCCCTGGTCTAATGGTTTGTAGTGAAGCATTAAGTTCAGGGTGAAGGGAAGTTTGAGTTGACCTAGAGTGAGAGAGCTGGGCAAATGAGCCTCTGAAATAAGAGGTAATGGAAAGAAAAGAGAAGAGTAAGGCAAACCCAAGAGCAGTAGATTAAAATGAAGATTCAGTTGAAAAGCTTAGTGGACTAAATCCCAAGGATTATTAACTAAATCATTGGAATCTGTGGTCTCCAGAACATTTGTAACCCAAGGTCAAAGTCAGAGATACACACTGACTTCAGGTGGGAAAAGAACCTGTCTTCCCAAGAACTTTCCCAAGATTGACAGAAATGCCCAGCCCATGTCGGGGTAGCCAGTTGAGTCAAGTGGAAATAAGCAATGCTGTATTCATGACCATAAACACAAAGGTAGTGAGTGGCCGGTTAGCTCAGTGGGTTAGAGCGTGGTGCTAATAACACCAAGGTTGCCAGTTCGATCCCCGCATGGGCCACTGTGAGCTGCAAGCTTTTTAAAAAATAAATAAATATAATAATAATAAATACATACATACAAACAAAGGTAGTGTTCCATTTCTGGGAAATAGAGAAGCCTACCAGATGCAAAAGGAGAATGTTATCAGGGAGGGTCTGTAAGACCTTCATCCAGACATAAGCTATATAACCGAACAATGTGAAACTACACTCATGATTGAAGCAACTTTCTGCAGGCTAGACCTGGAAATTCCTGTACCTTGTAGTCATGTTTGATTGTACACTGAAACTGCTGGGCGCAGGGCTACTATTCATGGCACAGGGGAAAAGGCGCAACTTCGAAAGATGAGAAACAGGTTGTAAACTGAGGGGTGTGGACCTTTTTACCTCTAGATGGTGTCAGCAGGAAGTTGGCCACGGGGAACAGTGCCAGCACCACAGCTGAAGGAAGAGTAAGTTTGGGGAAGGCCCTGTTTCATCACAGGAACAAATCTTCTTTTTAATGGATGGTTAGTAAGGAAGCCTATTGTGTGAAGCCTGGCTTGAATTTTCATGTGAGAATGTTGAAATCAGTCCGTCATGACTCCTTTCCTTGTGAGTGTAATAACGTACAGGATGTGCGTTGTCAGTCAGTACCTACACCCTTGGGGCGTGGTAGGGTGCAGTGCCTCACAGATTGTAAACCTGACGTGACGATTACGCTGAACTGAGGGACCTTCTCTCGTGTGCTGTATGTGTGTGCTTCTGTGGCTTGTAAATCACGTTTGTAGGTAAAAAGCGCGGCCCTGATCGGGAGATTTGGATTTCTAGGAAACTAAATGTAAATTTTAAGTATATGGATAGGTTCTAATTCTCTACAACACTAATGACAAATACAAGGAATTTTATAGTGAATTTACCTATCGAGAAAGAATTACGGAGCAAATGTCAGTGCTCTCACTAAAGGGAGTTGCCAGCTCTCAGCTCTAGTCATTTGTTATCATTGGGAAAAACAGGCAGATATTGCCAGATTTTAAGATTTATTGTTGAGGTATCAGAAATACAAATTTTTGTGTGACGTGTACCAAATTCTGAAAAATGAAACTGAAGTTTTTAAATTATGCGTAGCTCACTTTCCAGTTTATAACTTCTGCCATCAAGGAAACTAACTTTAGGAGCATAATGGATTAGCATGCTTCTTATTTCTCATTTGATTGTTGTTGTTGTTTTTTTAATATATAAATCTAGGGATTGAATTATCTTTCTAGCTTACTGTTCTTGTTTTTATCGACTTCCGTAGTGGAGACCAGTGGTTCTCAAACAGAGGCAATTATATTCCTGGACAGGTGGGGGACATTTGGCAAAGTCTGGAAATATTTTGGTTGTCACAATTTGGAGTGGGGGGATGCTCTGGCATTGTAGGCAGCCAGGGAAGCTGCTACATATTTTACATTGCGCAGGACAGAACCCAACAACAAACAGTTGTCCAGCCCAAAATGTCAATAGTGATGAGGTTGTGAAACTCTGGTGTAGAGCATGTTTTTATCCTGGTCTATCACTCCTTTCTTCCTTCTCTCTCTCCCTTCCTATCTTTTTTTTTTTTTTAAGAACCTTTTCGGAATTCTTTCTGTTTCTCCGTCTTTCTGTATTCTCATTCAGAATCTTTAGATTGGTAGTTCTCAATTTCAACACACAGAAAAAAATCACATGGGTGTTTGTTAAAATTAGGACTTCCAGCCCCTACTTGTCTACATATTCTGACAGGTAGATTGAGATTCTGCATCTTCAAAAAGCCCCGAAAGATTCTAAGGAAGACCATGCATGGACCACAGTTAGAGAAGTAGTAGACTAATCTGTTTTCATAATCTCCGGCCCTGTGCTTTTCTTCATGTTTTAGATTCTTTATTAGTTGAATTTCTCTGTTATAAAATTACTTTTATTAAGCCCTTAAAATATATATATATAACTTTTAATAATTATACTTTGGGAAATAAGTAAATTAAAATGTATCTATGGACAGAGTTGAAATTATATATAATCATATTTGGTTCCTGTAAGTTATCCAAGTAGCTGGATAGTATGTCATACAGAATTTCTTCCCAAAATTTCTAGTCTCTTTTCTAGTCTCTTTTTGTAATATACCATATGTCTTCCCATAAGAAGCTGGTTGATCGTGGGTCCCTGAAAATACAAAATTATTTTTTTTTTGTTTTTTGTACGTATAAACCATGTACAAAAGAAAACAAATAGACTATAACAGCTAGACTAAAACATTGCAAATAATTTATGTGATTTCTTAACCATTTCTTAACCAAACTAACCCATACAAAATATTACAAAACTCCCTGGAGATAGTAATGTATATACCACGTGCTTGTTCAAATGAAAGCAAAATGGTGAGGGCAGCTATAGATACATAGGAACGATTCCTCCAAATGTTCCCTGTTATTTAGGAAAACGGCATGTTTATACAGGTACTTGCCTTCAGGGGCTTCAACTCATGTCTGACATCCCATGTGTTAGAACGTATTGAATTGAAATCACGTGGCTTTGATAGGTCTACAATAGTT
This sequence comes from Rhinolophus ferrumequinum, assembly GCF_004115265.2. Classification (NCBI taxonomy): domain Eukaryota; kingdom Metazoa; phylum Chordata; class Mammalia; order Chiroptera; family Rhinolophidae; genus Rhinolophus; species Rhinolophus ferrumequinum. The sequence continues at coordinate 20,694,790 of NC_046301.1, read as the reverse complement.
ATTCAAAGTCTTCTTGACATTGGCAATTACAGTGATACCTGGCAATCATTGAGTCATTTATGAAGGCATATCCTCTGGTGTGTCAGCACCAAAATGTGGATGTCCTTCCCCTCCAGTAAGACACTCATACAAGCACTGTCAGTCTGCTCACCACCTTGCCACCAAGAGGCATGAATAACTTTGTTATCCAACTTTGATCACTTTTTATGATAACCCTAAAGAAACTGTTTTTTGAGCAAGCAGGAGTTCCATTGGGATAGTGTGTTTACACCAAATTAAACAGGTATTAAAGTGGTTGTCACATGGCTTGGGGAGAGGTCATTAGCCTCTCCCTCATAATTTTCATTAAATGTCTTCCAGCCTACTATAGATAAATATAAATAAATGTCTCATGAAGCAAATATGTTTCCACCCATTTCTCTGAGCCCCTCCTGTATACAGATTCTGATGCCGACACAGCTAACAGGCCACTGAGCTTGAAATGATGAGGCCGAGGGTATATACCACTCCTACCAGTTGGAATCTTGGGCAAGCCAAGATTAACTCCTCTGATTTAAAATGAGGAGATTAAACTGGCTGTCTTGTGATGTTCCTTCTTGTTCTAGAAGGCTGATTCTATTAGGGTGCTTACAATGTTGGTGTCAGAGAGTGTTGCATTGATGACAGTCATGTGGAGCAGGAGAAGATCACTGCTTTTCTCTGCATCCACACCCATTCCCCAAGGATGGGCCAGGGTCAAGGCCAAAGACATTTGCCGTCATTCCACTCACAAAAAGGAACCCATGCTGATGTGTCTAATTCAGTGATACTTATTGGGCCCTAAGATGGGGGATGCAGAGTGCCTCTTTCCTGGATTCTGTCTCTAGAATGTGGTTGTTCTATGGAGTTAAAGAGATAAAAAGCTGCTTTCCTTTTAGCTTCTCCCCTTTTCATTTCTCTTTAGACTCTCTCAAGGTTAGAAGTGATAGGGCTGCTTGCTCTACTACTTACTTTCCCTGACTTGATGCTTCTTGGAGGACGCCTGACCTGCCTTTGTTATCAGGCTAAGGCTGGGTTGATCTTGAGCCTTGGCAGGAGTTATTTTCCAGGGACTCTAGCCTGGATTATTGGGGTTTGGAGTAAAACCTGACATCCTCTCTCTTTATTTCTCTTAAAAGCTTTGTTAGAAAATGGTGGCTGTAGTCATCATATTAAGAGAAGGCCAGCAAAGCATTCATTCATTTGATTATTTGCACTTTTCTTTCCCTTTGTTCAGTAAGCAATTATTTATCATTTACTGTGTGCCATGTGATAAAAATACTCAGACAAGCTGTGAGCATGATAATCCAGAAACAACATAAATACAGAGTACATCATTATATTGTACATGGTCTCATGATCTGTATTCTCTGTGATCATATCTGTAAAAGCAGAATATTTGAATCTAAAAGAGAACGTCTCATCCTAACTGTGGATCCAAAGAAAACACCATTAAAGGATAGAAATTCGCGACAGGGAAGGTTATAAGCTTGAATCATCTCCATTCAATTATGGAGGTTAAAAATTATTCTGGGATTTAAAAACTGTGTTTTCCATGGAATGTGACTTAGAACCATGTCGTCCATTTGAAAATCATAGCATGAAACTGGCCTTAACCCAAGTTGGCAGTGAAGAACTGACTTCTTGTCCAGACCTCTGCTCTGGGGTGACAGCCATGGGCCACCCTGCGACTCCAGAAGAGATTTATTCTAACACTAGCAAAGCCATCAGTAAAATCCATCATCAAAGGCACCATCCATTCTTCACAGCTACGTATAGAAGGGTTAGAATTGCAACATGCTAACAGACTTTTAAATAAAAGGAAACTTATCTTTGGAACATAAGCTGAATACAAATAGGAAATAGCAGCAAGCAATTTGTGAGATGAAACAAGTAACTGTGTTTGTTTAATCTCCTTATTGTCAATGTGATGTTACTTTAAAATTTACTAATAGCGTCTTAAATGTGAATTATGGAATTTTTCCCAGAGGAAAACTTTCAGAAATGGCCCATTTACCCTTCCCGAACTTTTTCAGCAGTCTCCAGAAGACGTCCTCAGGGCAGCTCATCTTCCAGCTTTGATGGAGAAAGGCTGATGCGTTTCTATCTAAATCTATGTTTCAGTCTCATATGTGAAAAAAAAAACTGCAGATTATGGGGAATTGTTGAAAATAAAAAGGCACTTAATGTTTACTTATCCTAAAAACCTCTTTTAATGAGGCACCATATTTATTATGAACTCAAATTCTCTCTTGGACTTTCCCCCCTCCCCCAAAGTATAGCTAAATAATATAAATTTTGAAGAATTTTCTTGAACTTAAACAGAAAGCATATTCTTCTAAAGATTCAGCCTGCTGCGTTGAATAGGTTTTGAGAGAGTCACCAAAGCTCAGGAATTTACATGGTGGCCGAATACCAAATGAAAAAATAGCAGTTTGTCTTCTAACCAGAGCTGAGAGGTCAGGCGTGTGTCTGCCCTGGCGTGGCTCTGCTCACCACCAGGCAGCTGAAACCTGCCAGTACAAGACATCATCACAGTCCTCAGGATGTTTCAGTACTAACCTTGTGTACAAAGGAAAGCTGGAATGAAAACACGAGAAGCAAACGCAGGAGAATCACTTATTCAAAAAAAGCCATTTGGTTTGGCTCAGCTTTACCTGGGAGTTTCCAGACCGATTCAGCCTGTATCCCAAAGAGATCCCAGCCTAGAAAAATATTGTTTTTTCAAGTACATGCATCATTGGCTACTATTAATTCTTAACTTAGACTCATTCTGATAATGTCAGTGAAATAAAATGTGGGTAAAATATTTTGTTTTAAATAAAGTAACATGAAAAGGAGTGATAGTTATTTAAAATTCATACAAGCTATAAACACTGAAATTTGTTTTCTCTGTCCTCAGGCCTATTTAATCATGCCCCCCACCCCCAATTTGAGTGGCATCCTGTTAACTCATTAACATGTACTTACTATACTCCTCCTTTTTAATATTAGCTTTAGCTTCTAACATAACATTTTTTAAAACAGGATATTTTCTGTGTTATATTAATTTTGAAAAATGTTTTTGTATCAGATCATGGGATTATTATTTTGTTTGGTTATCTGGCTCACCAGTTCCTTTTCTTGCTACGCAAAATTTTTAATAATTTTAAGCATTCAGTTAAAATTTCAACATTGGTAGTCTAAACTAAAACTAGTCAGTTTACTTTTCATATAAACAATATAAAGCATTACTTATAATTTGATTTTATATTAAATGTGCTGTTAAAAAATAGCTTTTAAAAAGTAATTGAAACAATAATGATGAAGTTGTAAGTCATTATTTTACAGAAAGATTATCAAGCTAAGAGATACGAAATATTTTGAAGAAAATTGGCATTGGAGATAAAACTGTTTTACTAGTCTGAATATTTTTCCATTCCACTCCATAGTTTTTATTTCTTATGTATACAAATACTAATAAAAATTTTTCTGGAGTTGAATTTAGGTAACTTCCTTAGTTGCTTTATAATTCTCAGACACATCTAAGTTGTAAGGTCACTGGATATACAATTATTATTTTTTGGGGGGTGACATAAAACTTTCAAGTGTACAATTGTATAATATATCTTCTCTATCTTGCATTGTGTGCTCACCACCCAAAGTCTAGTCTCCCTCCGTCACCAGAAATTTGACCCCTTTCACCCTTTTCAACCTCCCATCACCCTTCTTTCCCTCTGGTAACCACCATGCGATTGGCTGTGTCTGTGAGTTTGTTTTGTTTGTTCATTTGTGGTTTTATGTTTTATATCTACCATGTGAATGACATCATATGGTTTTTCCACTGACTTATGTGGCTTCTCATGATATTCTCAAGATTCATCCATGTTGTCATGAATGGCAGTATTTCATTTTTTTCTTATGGCAGGGTAGTATTCCATTGTGTATAGGTACCACATTTTCTTTATTCAGTCATCCATCGAAGGACACTTAGCTTGTTTTCATGTCTTAGCTACCATGAATAATGCTGCAGTAAACATAGGGGTACATATATCTTTACGAGCAAATGTTTTCAAATTTTTTGTGTACGTACCCAGAAGAGGGGTTGCTATGTCATGTGGTAGGTAGCTCTATTAATTTTTATGTAGTGGACCAAGATGAGGAAACCATTGCAGTAGAGTAGCAGCAAATGCTAGGAGGTAAAAACAGAGTAATTGAAACATGCCTAAGAAGTGACATGCAAATATGATTCACACATTGTATTTTAAGTGTTCTTTAGGAGCTTACTTAAGGAATCTTCTAAAAATTGTGTAAAGAACAATGCCAGTACCTCCTAATATATCTGTTGGGTAAACTCTTATTTTTATTGCTTAAGGTAGATCCTGTTTAGCCACCTTGCCAGTTGGAGGAGGTATACAGGGGACCCTTCCTGTGAATTTTCTGCACAGCCTGTGTTCTGGCATCTGACTAGTTCTTTTTGGCCTGAGCCTCTTGAGGATCACTTGGGCTTGGGAAGGCATAGTCTGAGCGCTGCGCTCGACTTCCAGGTCACTGCTTTCTGCCTCTTTCTCATGCCTGGTTCGCTCCTTGACCTTCTTAGAACAGTAATGTTTCTTCATACAACATTCTTAATGAGACTATTTACCTCACACACACTCAATAAGATCATGCTTCATGTAATAAATTCTCTGCTCAAACATATCCCAAGAAGGCAGCCCTTGCAGCTCTTAAAGAATTAACTTTTCAACTGAGGGAGAGACCTTTTGCTGGGCAGCCACAACTATCATAGTGTTATTTTCCTTATTTTAAATATATTATAAAACTAGATGACGGCTCTCTCTCTCTCTCTCTCTCTCTCTCTCTCTCTCTCTCTCTCTCTCTCTCTCTCCTTATTTGTTTGTGTTGTGTTTTGCATACATATGTAGCACGGTTATTCCCATAGAATAAGAATCTATAAAGCAAATAATCTGTATGGTTGACCCTTGAACAACACAGGGGTTAGGGTTGCTGGCCCCCTGCACAGTTGAAAAGCAATGTATAACTTCTAACTCCCCCAAAACTTAATTGCTGATAATCTACTGTTGACCAGAAACCTTACTGATAACATAGTCAATTAACACATATTATGTATGTCACGTGTATTATATATATATATATATATATATATATATATATATATATACACTGTAGTCTTACAATAAAGTAAGGTTAGAGAAATGAAAATGTTATTAAGAAAATCATAAGGAAGAGAAAATACATTTACAGTATTTACTGAAAAAAAATTTGCATATAAGTAGAGCCACACAATTCAAACCCATGTTGTTCAAGAGACAACGGTATTTTCTAAAGAATGCGCATTTGGTTTTAAAAATATATTTGATGTACGCATATTTGTCTGAAGAACTCAATTATCACGTTGCAATGGAGCTTGGGAAGTGTATTTTCAGTCAGAAGTAGCAAGTTCTTCCCTGAATATATTCTGTTTTGTGTACAGACCGATTTGATTTCTGCCTCCTTTGGTTTCTCCTCCCATCATAATTAAGGTGTTATAACAAGGAGCAAAAGCAAAAAGCCTGATTGATCTGATACAGCAGCAGTCCCCAAGTACCCAGAAGTTGACTGTTCTGTCCAGGGAATTAGGAGAGAAAACATCTTGTATATGGATACAGGTTGTTACATGCCTCTTATTAAAGAGACTCATTCTTCAATAGAGGTGAGCCAGGTATGTAACCTTGCTGATCATTTAGAAGTCATTTGAGCTCTAGGTCCTTTTCACACCACGTTGACCTCCAGATTCGATGTCATCGGGAAAAGTAATGGGGTTTCTCTATTCTGTTTTCCCATATCATTCCAATAAATCACCTTCTTCTAACTCTAACTACCGCAGTAACTGTCCGTACCATCCTTGGGACCCTGTACAGTGATGATAACAGTAGTACCTACTTCATAGGGCACTTAGGAAGATTGAATGGGATGGTCTTTTTAAAAGATGCTGCCCTAGCACCTGACATACAGATTCTCAATTACTAATAGCTCTTTACTATTGCTACTTTTCCCCATTAATAAAATTATATGATCTCAGGATTAAGAGAAACCAAAGAGCCCATTTTAAATATAGAACTGAGCAAAGAATCCTGTACCTTACAGTGGTGAAACTATTTATTCAAGAAACGGGCGGAGGGAGTGAGTGCTGGGGGATAGGGTGGAGAGGAGCTTAGAGGACTGGAGGTGTTTTTTTCCATGGCGCTGGACGTTCTTCCAGGCATGCAATCTGAGATCACACTATTTGCCCTTTGAGCATATTTTGGAAAAATATTTCTAAAATTGTCTCATTCCACACTTATAAGTGTAAGGGATTTATTCCTGTTTTCAGACAAATATGAACCAGAGAAGTTCCTTGCAGCCAAATGAAAGGCTGGACTGTACGTTGGAGGTCTTATGTATGTCCACTGTAGGACCACTGGATTTCGGTAGCTCATTTAATTCTATTCTTCTACCTTTGGACAAGACTGCACTGAGGCAAGCACAATACATGTCCACCTAATTACTTTAGAGTTTTTAGAAAAGGATAGTACGTGTACTTTCTAGTAATGCATTGCAGGCTCTCTCAATAACTCATTCCAGAACACTTGGAAGAAATTCTCCCAATTTCATCTAAGTCCTTTTTCCTGCCCTTTAAACACTTTATCTCTTATCCTGACTTCATTGAAGATAGAAAATAGATGCTTACCATGATTTGGCAAATGTCTTATTATTTTTGAAAGTGCTGTTTGGTTTCTCATATCCCTCGCCTTCTGCCCTAGAATGAGTCAGTCCCAGTCTTTTTCCACCTTTTTCTTCCATAAGCATTTTTTGTCCAGAGCTTTATAAGTGGAGGGTTTGTCATTTGTTGCTCCTTGCTGAGACTTCCTGGAGGCGTATATCAGCACAACAACGGCAAGGCCGGAGGAGGAGGTATCTGTATAATAAACCTGCTGTGCACCCCACCTGGCTGTGAGGTACCCGCTACCTCACTGCTCCACCATAGCTTGCAGCCCTTTAGAAGTGGTGCCAAAAGGAGCTTTGGAATTACGGTGTAGGCTCAGCCCCCTGCCGCTCTGTCCAGCGGTGGCAGTCTCTCTTGATTTAATACAAACCTAGCTAAGATTTTAGTAGAAGAAAACTTTGGAAGGTTTCTCCATCACCCGCAGGCTGTCACCAAGCGGCCATTTCTCTGACATCCTGTTTCCTCTTCTGAGATTGTTGCTTGGTTTCACGCCATCCCAGTCTGGCAGAACTCAGAGAGGTTTAAAGGCTGCCTCACCTTTAACACTCTGGCTCCATACATGTCCTCATGTGTGCACACATTCCTGAATCTGACGGGCATTAAAAGAAAAAGAGGGAGGAAAAACTGTTTCTGAGTGTGAGAGGAGAAACAAAAGAACATAATTATAGAAAATATAAATGCCACAAAAACAATCATGATAATCGTCTATCTAGCCCCAGAAGTACCTCCCAGGTCCAGGTCGATGCTGGCTTTGCCTCTTTCTGACTCCTGTCTCACAGCAGGGAAGGTATCCGTATGTCATCGGGGGCTGTCTTCCAAAACCTTGTTACTGTCTCTGCAAAATCAGTGGACCCCTATTCCTGCTCCCTCAAATTCCCTTGAGTATCTCTGCTCAGATTTGGCTGCATGTATGAGGGACTGTCCTCTTACTGGGGGCCAGTGGTGCTTGACTTAGGTTGGATTCCTACCCAGGAAAATGACCCCATCCACATGGTGGGTGGGCCCTCAGTGAAATCTGAATCACAACAAAAGCAAGAACCAGGACGTGGTGGGAATTAATACGAGGGGTACAGGAAAGTGTGAGCTCCCAAAGAAAGATAAAACAACTTCTCCCTGCCATTGTCTGACTCGGAATATATCGTCAGTACCACCAACCCGCAACATACCGTGGCCTGCTCTATAAACCAAATTACTTTCTTATGTATTGATCCAACTTCCCTGAGATTGTAATCTCTTGTCCAGGCTCAGATCTTGTTATTCAACATCGCAGTCCTCACAAAAGCAGGGCACTTTCTACACAATGGGTGGATATTAGTTGTTTGTTAAGTAATAGATGAATGTGTTCTACAACAATGGCAACAAAGTTGTATTTATTACAGATATAAAGATACCTATGGATAGCTCTTCACACACATAAAAATTTATTATATGGAGATCCATTAATTTGGAATATCTTTTTCCCCCAGGTTTATTGAAGTTATGCTTGACAAATTAAAAATTATATATATTTAAGGTGTAAAGCATGGTATTATAAGTATACGCAGTGTGATTAAAAAATACTGTGATTGTTTAAATTAAAAAAATTTACTACAGTAAAAGACACATTGCCATTAACCCCCCTCAGAATACTCCCTCTCGCTTCAGACACTCTTATCCCATCGTTCTTGCCACTTTCTGAAGACGTTCTGGAAGTCCCCTTTCGTGAATGTCTTTAGTTGCCCTATCATGCCTGCCTCAATGTCCTGAATGATTTTGACTGTGAGGAAGAGCCAGAAGTCGTAAGGTGCCAGATCTGGTGAATAAGGTGGATGACGACACACCATAATGTTTTTATTTGACAGAAATTGCTGTGCCAGAAACGATATGTGACATGAAGCATTGTCATGATAGAGGATGATTTACGTCACACTTTAAAACACACCTTCTCTCAACCGTAGCTCACACCCAACTGACTGCACCGAACAAGATGAAACTTGTCACACCCTGTTACTAAGTTTCGATGCACTGCTTCCTCTATTAAAGATCCTTGCCTTATCCTTGAATGGCACTTGGTAGCAGCATTCACCATATTCTGTGACCACACCTCTTACTTGTGTAATAATTACCACCATGAAGCCAAATAACATACCCATCCCCTCACATAGTTACCAGTGTGTGTGCGTGTGTGTGTGTGGGGGGGTGTGGAATGTCTTTTAAAGTAGTCAAGAGGTTGGGTTTGAGTTTGCCTTAGCATGTTTTCTATGCTAATAAAATCAATAATGCTTCTTAATTTGTTAAATTGTGTAGCTTATGTGAGAATGTTTAGAGATACTTTTTGAAACACCCTATTTTCAAGTTCCTTAACCACTGGAAGAATATTTATAAATAACTGGAATTCCTCTTCCTTATCATCAGTTGAGAAGCTAATTATCCATAAAGCAGCATGCCTCTGGACCCTCACCCCCATTCTGCTGTGTGTGTTGACTTGAGAACTATTAATGCCCTTTTTCTATTAGTACAAATTAGAGAGGTTTTGCTGCGAAAGCCGTTCAATTTATAGAAAGGTGACATTCCTTCCTTTGGTTTCATGACAAAAATACTTGATCATGCCCCTAAGTCTCAGTATTTTTCCTGTGGCAGTAGAAAGGCAAAGAGAAATTATGCAAATAAAGAGGATAAGGAAAATAGGGAAGTGTGATCTGGGTGAGTGTGGCAAGAGAAATGGTCTGTGAAAGAAAGAGGATGGGGATAGATGCTGTTATTGTCCTGTGGGTTTAAACCAGTAATTACATTTGGCCTGTGAACAGAAAAATACATGTTTCCATAGAACCTCAATATATCCTCTCTATAGTAATTACTGCCAGGACCTAAAATTTCAAGACATGGCATGACACATTTCTAAAATGACAAAATTCTCACTTTAAATTCTTGCAGTGAAATGTTGTGATTGAAAACATTCCATGTCAGTCTTTCATTCTACTCCAGAATTGTTCAGAAGCTGTGCTGATTGCCCATTCCTAAGTTTAAAGATTTTTTAATTGGACAGACTTGAGAAAGATTGTGATGAAAGTACCACGAAAACCCTGTTTATCCCATCATTTTACTGTGGGGTACCAGAATGATAGAATTTCTACCAAGCCATCCTTCTCCCACACCAGTAGTTTGCCAGAAAGGTAACTAACAGCTCACATCAGACTCAGGAGGTAGACACACTGAGAAGGGAGTTCTCTCATGCTGTGTGCCATGGCCTTTGTGAATCTGGAGGTCCCCCTGGGACTTTTTCACAGTTTGTATAGGGTCCCACCAGACGCTCCGCTCCCTCCTTGCAGTTCCTCATATCGGCCAGGATAGGAAGCAGGGCCTCCCCATGGCACAGCTGCTGGGGGATAGAGTTCTGTCTCCCAGCAATGCCAGGAGAAAGTGGCTGCTGAGACGCTGCTGCTAATTGAGGACTTAGCACCTGAGGGCAACCACTAAGCATGTACTAGTTACTGTCACATCCGGGTAGAACACGTGAGACTCCTTTAGGTTTATGCGGGACTGGGAGATGTTTACAGTCGTAGTAAAGCACCCTACACACACACACACACACACACACACACTCACACACTCACACAACTATTGCAATTGAGAAGTGAAGTGTGGCTCTGACCACCTAGGGGCCTGAGTTCTCAAGCCCAGTGGCCATTACCTCCATGATAATTGAGTGAGGTGATAGGCAGTGATGAGACCCAAAATGTATGTTCACTGATGCTTTGGATAGTGGAAGCCTGCTCCGTAAGTATCTTTGGCCAAAGATTGTCCCGTGTAATTAGCAAACATCTTAATTATACATGTGGATTGGAAGCTTGTGCTAATGTTAAAAAAAATACAACTTAGAGAAAGAGAAAAAAGGATTAGAAGAGAGAGTATGTGGCATAGAGGTTAAGCCTGGGACTCTGAGCCACAGCTGGATTCAGAGCCAAGCCCTGGTGTTTCCTAGCTCTGCAACCTTGAAGTATTTAATCTCTCCGTGCTTGTTTCTTCACCTGTGAAATGGAAATGCCATGTGTAATCACAGAAACAAGGTGAACGGTGGAATGCGTAAAACACCAAAAACGTGTTTTGAACTGTGCTTGGCACATTCTAAGTGCTCAATAAGTTTAGCTTATTGTTATTTCAGCTATGGCATTTTAAGAGTAATGATTCTACACATGGATCATTACACAGTAGAAATTTTGCAAAGAAATAATAATTAACATTTCAGAAAGTTTGTCTTAAAATCTCAAAAGCTTGCCTATGTTTATTCCCTACATGGAAGTAAATTAATACTTCATATATGCCGTAGTTTATTAAATTTTGAAAACGAAATGAATGTAGTCAACAAACATTAAGTACCCATAAGCATCATGAAAAGTGATGTTATAGGGAATACTGAACACATTATCAACTTTCTGGAACTTTGATTTTAGAATATAGCCTGTGTTAGAAGAACAGTATAAAAACGTTCAAGCATCGTAGAAGAGCAATATCAGTGTATGTAACCTTACTCCCGTGCTTTAGAAAAGATACTGGATGAATACACTTGGCTGAAGAATCTGCACACTGAGAATGTTTATTATCTTGAACTATTTAAGTAAATGCAGATTACTACTCAATTCCAAGTGCCTCGCATATATTCATAAAATCACAGCCTGTAGTTAAATGTAACAGAAATGCTAAACATAATGTTGAAAATCTATTCAGTAGGTCATGCTACAGGCCACAGCCTTGTGTGTAAACGCTAGAGGAAATAGTAAGCATTCTTCTTCATGATACCTCATAGCACTGACCTTGAATCAGCCATGAGAATAAACACAGCATTAGAGACCTAAGGCCTGAAACAAATGTGAATTGTATAATTAATTTGCAAGCAAATAATCACTTTTAATAAAATTAGAAAATATCACCCTTGGCTATTGCTAGTCAATCCAATTGTGGGTATCATCTGTAGTCTTGTAAAGGATGAGGACATTTTAGTGAACTGGAACATTTTTAATATTTGCAAAACTATGGGAAAGATTGCAAGTAACATTGAAATAGTCTTTCAGATGTTGGTAACGAATTTCAACATGGTTTTATTTTTCTTATCCATTTAGCCCTCTGTGAGATAGGAGAGGGAAGCACTATTATCCCCACTTTTCAGATGAATCCATTGGGGCTTAGAGAAAAGTGTATGTGACACAGAGGCAGTTCCAAGTATCTAATTCCCACATGCGACATTAAGGATTTTCAAAAGTTCTTAGTCATCAGAACCAGCATTTTGGATTATCTGGGTTTTTAGTTCTTCTCCTCTGATTTACCTAAGCTTTTGAGGCACTTTGCTGATTACTTTTTTTTTCATTCGTTCACGCATTCATTCATCAAAAGCATCTTGGTTACTTACCTACAGTATGCTCCGCACTACTGGCCAGTACTTTGTCCAAAGACTCCCTTAACATTTAGGAATATGACACATCTGATTTTCATTCAAACACTTCCAAAAATCAGGATTTTCTATTTTTTCATTTTTTACCTCAACTCTTTTATCAAAGGAGACAGTCTTTGAAAAATGAAATTAATTCAAATGATGGAAATTTTAAAGTTGTTTTGCTCATTTTAAACTCCTTAAAGTTAGGGATTATATCTTGTTCATCTGTTAAGCCCAATTCCAATAGGTAATGGATGTTTGGCAGATAGCTCTTGTTGGATAGTGGCTTTCTTTTATCTGAATTGATGTTTCTGTGAGGAATGTGGTAAATATTAATAGCTTTAATTGTAAACATGAATGATGACTTTTAAAATCAAGTTAATTGGTGCGGCATAACCCTGCTCTATGTTAAATTTGTATCCTATAAGTTCCTCACAAATGTTAAAACTAAGTTGAAGTTGTCGGATTCTTCAAGAATTTTTGAAATAAATTCTTCAATAAAATGGGAAACCTTACAACTGCTAAGTAAGTTATTACCAAAGCTGTAAATTTTTAGTTTAGCATTTATGGGCTTTCTCTTCTTTTTATCCATCCATTCATCTTCCCAATTATCCATCTACCCATCCATCCACCCATCTGCCTTCCTTCTACCTCCTCATTCTTTCATTTTTCATTATCTATTTTAATAGTCCTTGAGAGAAATGTAAAAGGCAGTTGCTGTCAAAGTTAATACTGATTATTTGGTTTTCACTAAGATGAACACATTACTTATTTATTGACCAAAATCTGGCTCTCTTAGGAGTAAACGGCACTATTGTTCGTCATGCTGGGAAAAGAAAAAACCAGGACTGTCCTGAGTAAATCAGGACATACTGTCACTTGTACATAGTATGTTCTCCTGAAAATCTAAAATAAGATTCCTATGTAGTATTGTGATATATATTTTTGTAGTTCTGGGCTATATGATATGTGAGTTATTTATATTGAAACAGAGTTGGACAGATTTTTTTTTTAAAAGATTGTGTATGTGTTAATCGGTGTAACTTGTACCTGATTTTTTTTTTGTAACATTAATTCCTGTACATTTACTAGTTAGCTGTCCCATTTGGAATCATCCAGGTGTTTAATTTCTTCCTTTTTGTTGTCTTGCTTTGGGTTGATTGCTCTCCCATTCATTCAGTGGAAATCTAGAAATCACTTTCTCTAGGTGTATCATTTACCAAAGCACAACAGGGGCTATAAAAGAGGAGAAACACCTAATTTGTGTATTTCTGCAGTTCACAATATAGCTGGGGAGGAAGGCTACCAGCATTCACCCAAAATGACTACAGTGCATAAGCAAGCTGGCAGAGAATCACCAAAGAAGAATTGGTACCGGGACCAGGGAAAGCAAATTAGAGCTCACCGGGATTGCACTAAAATGACAAGCTTAGTCAGACTATTCTAGCCCTTGTTGGCAACTCTGCTGGATAATAGGTGGGAATTACTGGTTTTTGTAAGATTTAGTTGAGGCATATATAACTTATTAGCATATGAATTGGTCTGTCCTTCCTCTGAACTCCTATCTCTGTTTTACATATACGTGCTGTGTGATCTTGGGCACAGTTCTTAACTCCTCTGGTCTCAGTTTCCTTATTATAAAATGAGAGTCAGAACAATACCTACTCATCAAATTGTTAAATTAGTTAATTTATATAAAGCACTTAGGCCAGGGCCTGGTATTAGAAAAATACTGAAAAGGTACTGTTCCTATTAGAACATGACATCTGTATAGGAAAAGTTGCTTTAACCCGTATGAGTCAGTGTCTGATTGTAATTCCCCTTATGCAATGCATCCCTAACCTAATTTTAATTTGTCCTCTTCTGTTACAATTGTTTCACAGCTCGAAAGTCAAAGAAGCTGGGAAAGTTAAAAGGCATTCATGAGGAACAGTCCCAGCAGCAACAGCCCCCACCGCCCCCCCCACCTCCCCAGAGCCCTGAGGAAGGCACCACCTACATCGCTCCCGCAAAAGAGCCCTCCGTCAACACGGCGCTGGTTCCTCAACTCACAACCATTTCCCGAGCGCTCGCACCTTCCCCCGCGATTGTCCTTGAAAACATCGAACCCGAACTTGTGTATGCAGGCTATGACAACTCAAAACCAGATACAGCTGAAAATCTGCTCTCCACTCTAAACCGCCTCGCAGGCAAACAGATGATTCAAGTCGTGAAGTGGGCAAAGGTAATTCCAGGTAGGATTGCCTCTCCTTTCGTGGTCTACATCCTGAACTAGATGGGTCAGGGCAACAGCACATTTCACCATAGCCGGCAGTGCGATCGGAAGAAGCGTTTTCTTAAATGCTGATACCAGATTTTAAAATTGATATCAGCTTAATTGCGTGCGTAGGGAAAAGTCTGGTGAATGTGCTCGTTTCTCCTGAGAAGTTGGCGTTAAGGGTTCTATTGTTGATATACATTTGGTGTGTTGGCGATGGAAATGGAAAATTTCATCCCAGAAATATGAATAAGGTAAAATACATTCTGAGCACGAAAGCACAAACTGAGCCTGTCACTAGCGGCTCATAAACCAGGGCTAACCTAACCATAGGCCGAGTAAACCAAACCCTTTCTCATCTCATAAGCCGCGGGAGGCCCTGAAAGCCTGTGCTTTCTAGAACTACCATCTTCCCCTCAGCACCCTTTCAACTGTCCTTGAAATTCCTAGCTTCGCCATTCTTTATGACGTGGGATTTTATTCATTAGGCCCCTATTGATCTACAGAAGCATCGTTTAGAATCGCTACGATATCGTCCCAGTTACCAGTAATCCAGAGCAGTTTCTTAGATGACCTGTGGTCAACCAGCAGCCATAAGAAAAAAGACTGGGAAAGCTCTGGTGACGGATTCTTTGGATTCTTTGAAAAGGAGCTTCGCTGGGGGAAACGGGAGAATAGCGTGATGAAACTGGGAACATAGGGGGTGAGAAAAGAAAAGAAGAGCTGAAGTCCAGAAAGGAAGATTGTAGGAGAGGGAAGGACAGGTACCAAGCGTACTTATTGGACTTCAGAACTTGGTTGATGTCGGCGTTGTCCCAGACTGTGGGACACGAGGAAGAATACCTTTTCAACCACTGCAAACTCATGAAAAGTAAAATCCGCCGCCATTATTACAGATACACAGGAGCTGATGGTTATTAAATCATCCTTCATTTTCATGTTATTAGTCATCAGTATTCTGAAGAAGTTTTATAGGCCAGTGCAAATTCTTTCAGCCTAACCAAGGATTTTAGTTCAGGGCATGAAACTCCCTGAACTCCCCAGTTTTCTTTGCCCTGACAGTTCACCGTGACTGAGAATTTAGGGTGAGTTTAAATGAACGGTTGAACAGGGCCAGGCCCATGGTGGGTGCTCTGTAAATGACTGTGGAGTTGATTTGAGTCTGTTAGAGAAAGATGGCCGTTTGAGGGTTGACTTAAGAAGCTGCTTCCTGGAATGTACTTAAATGCTAAGTGTATTTCTGTGATTAATTGTTCTGTTCTTCAGGATTTAAAAACTTGCCTCTTGAGGACCAAATTACCCTAATCCAGTATTCTTGGATGTGTCTATCATCATTTGCCTTGAGCTGGAGATCATACAAACATACGAACAGCCAATTTCTCTATTTTGCACCAGACCTAGTCTTCAATGAGTAAGTATCTATTAATTAGCCTTCATAAAATAAATTACCGTTATTTGTTATGCTTTTTTATGATTTCTAAACAGATGTACATTTGTGAAAGAATCCCCTGATACTAGCTAGCATTTTTAAGAGTAAAAAAAAAAAATCTTATGGTATGAGAATTTAAAAATTTCTTTTTACCAAATTATCATGCACATGCCTGAGTATACATAAATCAGCATATATAGATCTCACGTAATAGTATGTGGGAATTGTCCCAAAAGAAAAAAAATGATCCAATTGGCTCCAAAAACTTGACTGGTACAAAGCCACGATTAATAGAAAACAGTCTCTTTTGGTCTCTACTTCAGTCGAGGAGACTATCTAATTTCTAGGAAATGTGAATGTATAAAGTGCCAGTTTTTGCGCGCATTCATATAATGGTTCTTTTGTTAACAGTATACAGCTGCTCAGTGTGTTTTCATGAAAATCATAATTACTCTCCTTTGCAATCATAAAAGAAGCCAAAATGTTATTCTGTAGTGAAACATTTTTAGTTTTATGATGCATTTTAAAAGATTGAAAGACTCGCAGTAGATTTTTCTTTGGCCATGAACTCCTTCCTATGTTAAGTTTACCTTTTAATACTCTTTGCATTCCACATTAACACAGTCCGTTTGTTTATATCCAGCGGTGCTTCTTTGTAATTGTTGGGTCAAGAAATACATAAACTAGAAAGGAACATTTGAATTATGAAGTAACCACAGCCATATTCTAACAGATGGCTCTCCCTAGAGATATGAAAATAGGGGTTTTCAGTAGGGAAGGAAGCAGATGAGGAATAGATTGATGATAAGAGAAACAAAAGCAATGGGAAAGATTTAAAATGGACACATAGTGCCAAGATACTGAAATAGTACCAGTGCTAATTTACCTAAGAGTACTAGTTCGCCCAAATACAGTGTACCGCAAAGACAACTTTATTCCAAGATAAATTGGGAACAGCAGTTGTTGGTTCTCAAGGTGACCCTTCTTTTGGCAATTAGAAAGAATAATTCTACTATTGCATAAATTTTCACCAAAAGCATGAAGTGAAGCCAAACAACTGACATGCACATTTCAATTTACTTGTTTTCCTCAGTAATCAGTTGATTTTATTAAATAGTAAGCCTGTTTTTAAATATGGTCTATAAACCAAAAGAGAAACATATTAAGAGGGTGTTTGTTTTAAAAGGAAGTGTGAGCAAATAAGAAGCTCTGTTAGTACCATCCAATGTGTCTCCATTTGGTTTTGTTTTAATAGAAGATTAAAATTGTCCATTTAATCTCAGCACGTATATTTTTGTCATAAAACGTATATAACATAAAATTTTCCATTTTAATCATTTTTACGTGTACAATTCATTGGCATTAATTATATTCACATTGTTGTACAACCATCACCACTGTCCATCTCCAGTACTTTTTCATCATCCCAAACAGAAACTCTGAACCCATGAATCAGTAATTCTCCCCTGCCCCAACCCCCTGATAACCTCTAGTCTGTGAATTTGCCTATTCTAGACGTCCGAGAAGTGGAATCATACAACAGGTGTCTTTTTGTGTCTCGCTTATTTCACTTAGCATAATATTTTCAAAGGTTCACCCTTAGTGTAGCATGTATCAGAATTTCATTTTATGGATGGATGCTATTCCATTGTACGTATGTACAGTGGGTCCTCATTGTTTGCAGATTCTGTATTTGTGATTGGCCTTCTGGCTACATTTCCTTGTAACCCCAAAGTCAATACTTGGCAGCAAGCACTTTGGGGTTGTTTGCAAGCATGCTCAGAGCTGTGATAAATTTAAGTGGCCCCCGGAGTGTACATTTCAGCTTAGACTCTGCCTTCTTGTTTCAGCTCTCATGTTGTAAACAAGTATCCTTTTCCTGGTCTATTCAGGGCCTCATTTTTGCATTGTGTGTGCTTTTTGGTGGTGATTTCACTGTTTAAAATGATGCCCAACTCGAGTTCTGAAGTGCTGTGTAGTGTTCCTAGGGGCAAGAAGGCTGTGCTGTACCTTATGGAAAAATACAGGTATTAGATATGCTTCTTTCAGGTATGACTTACAGTGCTGTTGGCTGCGAGTGTCGTGGTAATGCATCAACAGTGTGTATTACTTAGGTGTCTTTTAAACAGAAAGACACAGAAAGCACGATTATGTATAGATCAGTTGATGAAAACATGATCAGTGGCTCTGGAGAACCTAACCCGTAATTCCTCTAGGAGTGCTCATTGCAACTTTACAGAACATACGCAACTCATTTATTTTTACCAAATAAAGAGAAGTTGGCCACATTTTGTTTATGCCTTTATCTGTTGCACATTTGGGTTGTTTCCACCTTTGGCTATTGAGAATTACGCTGCCATAAACATTCGCGTGTGAGTATCTGGTTAAGCCCCTGCTTTCATTTCTTTTGGGCATATACCTGGGAGAGGAACTGCTGCGGCGGACGGTAATTCTACGTTTAACTTGTAAGAAACCAGCGCATTGGTTCTTAGGCAGTTGTACCATTTCCCATTCACAAGAGTTCCAGTTTCACCACATCCTCACTAGTTCTTAGTTTCTGTTTGTTTTGTTGATGTTGTTGGTTTTGAATAGCTAAACTAGTAGGGGTGAAGTGTTGAGGGGGCTGAAATATATTTGATACAGAACATCATGTAAATAGAAGGCACACACCATGTTGATTTGATGCACTTTAAATGGCCCTTGTGGCGACCATAGTTAGCACCTCTGTCACACCACATTATTGTCATTTCTTTTTTGTGATGGGCACAATTGAAATCTAGTCTCTTAGCAAGTTTAGTGATTATAATTCAGTATTGTCTGTATTCACTTATACTGCGCATTAGATCGCCAGGATTGGTTTGTCTGTTAGCTGCAAGTCTGTTCCCTTAAACAACCTCTCCTATTTTCCCCCTCCTGAGCCCCTGCCAGTCACCGTTTGACTCTCTGTTTTTACAAGGTTGGTCTTTTTACGAGTAGATTCCACATATAAGTGATGTCTTATTGTATTTACTTTCTCTGTCTGACATGTCTCTTAGTAGGTCCGAAGTGGTATCTCGTTGTGGTTTTGATTTGCATTTCCCTAATGCTGGGAATCTTCCATAGGCTTATTTGGCATTTGTATGTCTTCTTTGGAAAAACGTCCATGTAAATCCTTTGCCCATTTTTAATAGAGTTGCCTGTCTTTTATTCTTGAATTGTAGGAGTTCTTTATATATTCTGGATATTAAACCCTTATCAAGTGCATAATTTGTATATTTCTCCCATTCTGGGTTGTCTTTTCACTGTCTTGATAGTATCCTTTCACGCACATTTAAAATTGAAGTTTTTTGTTTTAATGAAGTCCAATTTATCTTTTTTTTTTTTTTTGGCCTATGTTTTTGGTGTCATCTATTAACTTTTGTGTGCAAATATCCAAGTGCATGGGTTCCATACAAAGTGCAAAATAGTAAGAATCCTTTTTAACAAATGGAACTCAGGGGAAAGAGCCTTATATTTGAAGTCTGAGAGAATCAATGTCATTAAAGAGTTTTGGAAATAAATAAGAAATAATAACCCCACACACAAAAAAAAAAAAGGAAAAAGGAAAGGTCATATAAACTTTGTATGCACTTGTCTGTTCTAGAAAATATTAATAGATATAAAAAAGAACAAAAATGCTTTCTAATGTTATAAGTAGCTTAAATGTTATATAATTTTTGAATGAAGTTTTTATTTCCTGTTCTTAAAACTTTTGACCTCAACCCCAATCTAGAGTTTTGTAAGTTGTCTCTCAACTGGAAAGAATAAAGTGGAACTGCCCTTTTAGTGGGGGAAGAGTGGGAGCATTCCCAGAAGGTTTGGAAATGACATAAAGCCTTTTGGTGAAATCGAGCTTGATGCAGTAGCTCTGTTATAGGGCGCTATCATAGACCTTGTATTTTTGTAGGGAAACTACTAAGTTACAAAGGATGGCCTACAATCAAAGTCTGAATGCATATTCATGTTTCATTCTGCAGTTATTCAAGGAGTATTTGCTAACTGTCGTCAATGCTCTAAGTGATGGCTTCAAAATAGTGAAAAAATACGTAGTCCCCATCTCATGGAACCTAACAGTCTAATGGGGAAGATAGAAAATAATCAAAGAATGCTAAAGTTATAAAGGTGATACCTACTGAAAGGAAAGTGCTTTGAGAGCAGTTCATGGAGGTATCGATCTAGACAGGAAAGGCTTCCCTGGATTGATTGAGCTAGTGTCAACCAGGCAAAGGAAGTGTAGGAGGAAGAAAATTCATCTAGGCTGAGGGACCAACTGTGCAAAGGCCCACTTGCAGGAAGGAACTGAATGCAAGACAATGTGATGATGAACATGGGGACAAATAGAAATGCAAAGATGTTGAAAGGCAAAATCGTTAGGAATTGCCAGTGGGTGGATTCTGGTAGAGATTGGAGGGGCCGAAGAAGTAGGTATCTAGGATGACTTCCAGGCCTCTGCCTTAAATTAGGATTTGGTGCCCGTCCCCGGAATAGGGAACAGGATAGAGGACCACAGTGTGGAAGGGAAGAGGAGAGGAGAGCATGAGGCCATTTTTGAACATGATAAGATTGAATTGCCTTTGAAACGTTATCCGAGAGGAAGTACTCAGTAGGCAATTATTTAT
This sequence comes from Rhinolophus ferrumequinum, assembly GCF_004115265.2. NCBI lineage: Eukaryota > Metazoa > Chordata > Mammalia > Chiroptera > Rhinolophidae > Rhinolophus > Rhinolophus ferrumequinum. The sequence goes on along the minus strand of NC_046301.1, from coordinate 20,674,297 downwards.
ACAGGTCAGAAGCTTAAAGAGAGGTCCCAGCTAAAGATGCAAAATTTGAACTCATTTTTGAGGTCGTGGATGAAGGAGGAAAGACAGAAGAGTGTTATGTCACAGACCCCAAGGCGAGAGAGGATTTCAGGAAGGAAAGAGTGGCTACCATTGTTGGATGCCGTTGCAGACTCGCAGCATGCCTTACTCATTGCCTGGCAACAGCTTGCAAACTCACGTGTGCTGAGCATGGCCGGCCGTGTACTTGCCCTCAGCTAGTTCCTGTACTTCTGTACCCTCCCACCAAAGTGAAGGCCAGTCTGGCATTCTGTGCCCGGAGTCATGTATGCCATTCAGCTGAGGGTGGAATACACTGATGGGATCCCCCCCATGTGCTCCCACCAACCCGCCACCTGCGCCTGTTTGAGCCCACCTCTCACCTGCATTGACAGCCCATTTTCAGGTGTCTGTATCCCCCACCCCACCCTTGTTTCACTGGTACCTCGTTGAAGTTACAGACTCTGTCTTTATCGTTGTTAATTTCCAGCACGTAGCATTGTGTCCAGGGCACAGTAGGTATGCCATAAAATCAGTCTAGAAGGAGCTTTCTAAGCCATCATGTCTAATTATGAGGATGCAGTTTATGATAAAGAAGTGTGACATGAGAATGCATCGATTTCATGAACAGGGGCATTGCTGTGTTTAACAAGACTTGAATAGGGGTCGTTGGTGTTTGTTCTTCAGCTGTGAAACAGATCGGGACGTTCCGAAGGTCTTACCCTTCAGCTGTGTACTAGAGCATTGTTGGAGTTGGAGGAAAGGTGGGAAGTAAGGAATAGTTACGGAAAATATTGTTTCCAATTTTTTATTAAACATTGTGGAAAAGATACGAGTTAATACTTTAAATTAGCATAAAACTTTTCTTATGATCAATTCAAAACTTTTCAAATATGTATTAAATGATTAATTATTCAATTTTACCTTGAAACAGCTTATTGTATATTGCTACAGATCATTGCAATTATTCAAATTTCTTTTCAATATACATAGTAAAACTCCCATTTAAGCCGGTAATGAAATTTCTTCAAATTGTTTTTTTTTTCCTGCAGTTCCTGAAATGAAGGTTCAAGGTTCCATTCTCTTCTAAGTTTCAGCCAGTACTTTAGAATTAAAAGTATATTTATTATTTCTTTTTTAATATTTAAAAGCAGTTTTACATTGTCTCAAGTTGTTGCCCAATGAGAAGTGTTTCTTGGGTGACCTTTCACTGTCTTCATAGTTCTGAACCTATGGTTGAGAGATATTGGTAAGATAGAGAGAGAGAGTTGTTTTAGGTCTTGGTGTCACTTGCTGACCCCATCTTGTGAGCACTGTGAGTGTGTCTCCACGAGGGAAGGTATTTGCCTCAGCTCATTGGCGAGGGAGATGAATTCTACCCACACCATCCCCTTGGTTTAAAGCGTTGGCTGTGTGATGGCAGCATCAATAGAAAAGTGTAGGACTCAGTTATCAGTCATTTCAGGTCATGTTTCCTGGAGCGCTGTCCATCTATGTTGTGTCCCCAGCGGGGGTCACTGTGCTGCCACAGTCCAGTTGTCCTTAGTGACGGCCTCTCAGGCAACTCTGCCAACAGGACAGTGCCCTCGTGGTCCCTCCAGTAGGCCTGTCTCACATCCGGGCTGCGTGTTCCAAGGCCGTGTCACCATTGTTCAGCCTGGGATCAAAGCGTCCTCAGGGGGGCTGAGGGCGGTTGGAGTTAGAACGTAATATGCCCTGCACTCCCCCCAGAGGCTGGGTGATTGATATTCCTGAGCCACCACAGTGACTTCTGTGCAGGGTCAGCGTCGGGGCCAGTGACAGGTGAGGGACAGGAGTTCTGAGGAGATGGGCTAGGGAGGGAGGAGGATGAGCCGGGTCAGCTCCCCTTGACTGACTGGCTCCATTAGTTTCCCTCCTCTGTCCCCAGCCTCTATTTCCTCTCTCTGTTTCCTTTTTCTTCTTTCAAATAGGAATTCTTACTTCGCCTCTGCGCGTGCGGGTACTGTTCTGTATATTTTCTAGTCTCTGACCTCCTCCTGTTCCCTCCTCCTTCCCCACTTCCTCACTCCCTTCCCTCTTCTTCCTGCTCACCTCCCAATCCCTCTCTGTCTCACTCTGTCTTACACACACACACAAACACACACACACACAAACACACACACCCTCTTCTCCTGTTATTGAAAAACCAGCAGTCTTCTGAGATTTCCTTTTTTTTTTTTTAAGTTCTGATTTACTATGAGGGAATAAACTTTAACAGAAAAAATAAACTAAATCCTCCTATTTTTTATCTCTCCCTGGAGCCCCAAGAAAACCTAGGCCCTGTACCAGCAACTAGAGAGACGAGGTCTGCAGCAGAAAGGTCTGAGCATTTTGTTGGACACGAAGGGAGAGCTTCCCCTCAAGATGGTGCCCGTGCTGCCAGGTTCACTACTCCCACCGCTGCCCACTGGTTTGGACCTGGCCGTCTTCACCCAGGCCTGGCTTCTATAGACAGTTGAGTTTGAGAGTCCTGAATAAAGAAAAACAGTGTCACAAGTAGAAAAGGGCCAGTCCTTGTCTGCAAAGGGCAGAAGCATTGCAGAATGGAGCTCTCTTTTCTTTTACACAAAGGCAGGGTAGAGAGGACATCTCGCTACCTGAAGAAGGGTACACAGAGGGAACTGTAGGGGAAGGTACAGTGGGGACTGAGGAGATTTTATAAGCTACAAACAAAAAAAGTAATCATTCGTCATGCATGGGGACAGAGGAAAGGGAACTAGTCCCTCAAAACATTCCCTTCATTTCTCTCCCCTTTTTACTTTAAAATTTTTTTTCAATTGTAGTTGACATTCAATATTATATGAGTTTCAGAGGTACAGCGTAGTGGTTAAACATTTATGTAACTTATGAAGTGATTTCCCCCTGATAAGTCTAGTCACCTGGCACCATGCATAGTTATTACAATATTATTGACTATATTCCCTATGCTGTAGTTTATATCCCCATGACTTGTGTAATCACCTTCTTTTTTCAACAGTATTTTTTTTCCCCTTAATTCAACCTAGCATAGTGGTAACAAGTATAGTTGGAGTACAAAGTTACTTCCAGACATTTCCAGCAAAGGGATTGAGAGGAGGGAAATTCTTAAAGAAATGGGTGACTTGACTGAGCTTCCCTGCCCACGTCAAGTAAAGTTCCTGAAATGAGTATGCAAGGGACAGGGACACCTTTCCTGACCTAGGAAAGGTGAGTACGCTAACTCGAGTTGTTTGAATTTAAGACTAGAACCCCAGGTAGCCTGTCTAACTCATTTTTTGACGCGCCTTCTTTTTTGCCAAACCTGTCCTCTCATTTTGGAACACTGGGGAAAAGGAGATATGTGATATTCAGTCAGTCCATTCATTCAACAAGTATTTCTTGAGCAACTTCAATAAACCCATCACTGTTCAGGCACCAAGACAAGAACAGTGAAGAAAACGTGGAGCTCACGCTCTGGTGCTGGGTGAGTGGGTAGGATAGTGGAAACAGTGCAGGCATCATTGCGAAGAAGTGCCACCTGCTGTGTCCCCAAGGAATATGGGTCAGGTAGCATACCCTCATCCTGGCATCATGATTGTATATAAACACAAAATAGTGGTGTTTCAAATGGTACGGTGGCATTTGGGTGTATTCTCTTGGAGGATTTACATTGGTTAGTGCCATTGGTTTGCCACACTGGCCTCCTTTTGGTGCTTTGACAGATCCAAGCTCATGCTTCACTCAGCCCCTCGCACTTGCTGTTGGCTCTGTGGCGGAGGGTGGTTTTTCCTCACCATCTTGTCTCAGCTCCAGATACTCCTTATTCAGGCGGTTTTGCCGGACGACCAGATCTAAAGTAGAGCCCTCCACCCCGTTCCTCCGCATTATGTCGTGTGTTTCTTTTCTTTGTAGTAGGTCTTCTGTCGCCATAACATAGGCTCAGGGAGGGCAGGAAACTGGCCTGTGTGATTCACCTTTGCATCACTGGCACCTAGAATTCTGTCTGGCATTAGTAGGTGCTTGATGAACTAATTAATTTTAAAAAGCTGTTTTCAGCATTATTTCTTGCTGCTCCTTTGCAAAATCTCTGCGCCAGCGAAATTACGTAACCTTTCTCTTCCCTTAGTTCTGTCTTCCCGCTGCTGCGTCTTTGCTCCTGACATTTTCCTTTCTCCCTCTCAAGCCCCAATTCAAAGGATGTTTTCTCTCTGGTGACGTCTCAAAGACAAGAGTGACTTATTCCCCCGCCCCCCCCAAAAAAAAAATTCTTTTTTTCTATATTACTTTTTTCTGTATTAATTTTGGTGCTTTATGTATTTTATATACGTTTTACTCCAGATAAACTATGAACTACTAGAGCACAGAAAGTATATACGTTTAAAATTTTTTCCATAATGTCTAGCAAAATGCTTTCTATATAACTGGCACTCAGTGACTGTTTTTGGTTTGTTAATAAGTACTTTTTCTAGCTCAAGTGTCAGAAGCAAGGTTCTTGATATGTGTGTACCCTAAAATGTCTTTATGGCTTAGCATGTGAAAATGAAAAGATTCATTTTTGTAGGCTTTTTTTTTTTCAAGTTTTCCTACAAGAACACTGCTGTATGTTAATATTTCTTGCATTGTAGTGTACTTGAGAAATTTCCTAAGTAGTTAATGAAGCTGGGTAATTGCCAGTATAGTATGAAATTAAAGCAAAACAAATAGGAGACTGCAAATAGAATGAACAGTTTAAGCTATATATAACTATATTGGAATCACATGGAGAAGTAATGATGCAAGAAACGTGTCCAGGCTTTGCTCTGGCTAACTAGAGGGAGCTATTTTTCATTTTGAATAAAAGTCAAAACCAGTTTAAGATCATATGTTATCTTTAAAAGGCTTAGTGTGGCTAATATTAGCATGTTGTTGTTTTTTAATCTCAGTTAGCATGCTCAAGGACTTTGGTCTCTTCAGCTTAAAATACTCTTCAATTAAAAATTAAATCACTGGAGTGAATTTCTTTATTGAAAAATTAATATAGAAAAATTAATTTTGATGCAGTGATTATACGGCAATCCTGGGCAGGTGATGAGGAATGGGTTAATAAACTACAGAACTATGGAAGCCTCCAGGCTTCCTCCCTTGACACAGGTCACAAGACACAAAAATGGTGGCTCTGATGGTGCTCTCCTGGAATGAAGAAGGAGAACACACTTGCAGGCGTCTTGATACAGAAGTGTACAGTGTTTTCTGGACGTGTGTCGTGAGACACTTCGAGAACACAAACTGAGCCACATGATCATCCATTTTTATTGTGTCACATATGAGTGATGATTCAGGATTTCTATCCCTCATTTCCACCCATAACCCTAAGCTAATTTAATATGGTTGTGTATTTAAAGAGGTCATTTAATTTTTCTTGGGTTCTGGGATTGATATTTTTCTGAAATAAATAAGTAGGGAAGGGAGAGAAACAAACAAAGAATGTCATTTGGAGGCCCTTGGCTCCTTGTGAGAGCTCATGCAGGTACCTGGATTGTTAGTTCTGCAACAGGAGTATGCTCCAGCCAATACACAAATTTGCAACCTTTGCAGCCTGGCCCATATCGGTGCCCCTCCATCTTGAAGTAGACACTGCCTCAATGGAATCGGTGGAACTGGTAATTTATAAACTCCTGGCTTTCTTTTTGCTATGGGTATGATATCTCTCTCTGTCTTAGTCAACTTGGGTCACTATACCAAAAGTCCACAGACTGGGTAGCTTCACAAACAGATAGTTGTTTCTCACAGTTATGGAAGCTGGACGTCCAAGCTCAGGGTACCGGTAAGGTCGGGTTCTGGTGAAGACCCTTTTCCTGGCTTGCAGACAGTGTCCTCACTGGCTGTCTTTGTTTCTTCTCGTCCCATCCTGGGCGCTCCACCCTCATGACCTCACCTAAACATAATTACCTCCCAGAGGCCCCACCTCCTGATACCATCCAATTGTGGGTTAGGGTTTCGACTTACCAATTTTGGAGAGACCCAAACATTCGGTTCATAACAGTCTCCATTTAGATACTAGAGTGCAAAGGTAGTTAATAGGTAGGTTAGAGGGGGAATTTGAATGATTATGAGCTGCTGCTGAAAGCTTGTGAAAGGCATTATGTTCTGCGCTATCTCGAGTGCATTATCCTATTTAATCCTCACAACTCTATGAAGCGGGAATTTATTATTCCTGTTTTAAAAACAAGGAGACAGTGGCTCAAAGGTTTCAACCCAGATGGTCTCTCAGTCCAAAACTCAGAAACTTTCAACCGCATCAAGTCTTGTACATTGACAGTGGAACTTGGTTTTTCCGGCAGTTACACACAGTGTGGACCTTCGGGACTAATAATGGGTTTCAGTAAGTGGTTTCAGAGACTGTATATGTAGAACCTTTACTGACCGATCATGTATCAGCATTCCTAAGAGTTATTATTTAAAATGCCCAGTGTAGAAAAGAACACAAATAGGAATTAAAATGTTCTCTGGAAAATGGGAACTTTATTTTAAAGTTTCAATTATTTCTCTAAATCTGTTTTCTTTCTGATATCATGACAATATTTAAAACCTCAGTTGTTGAGGACCTAGGGCTCCATCCCTACTTAATTTTGCTGCTCATGAGCTTGATGTTGTAGACTGAGAGGGAGGGAACTTCACTACGCCTTCATTTCCTTTCTGCAGAAGGTGGGGAATTGGACCAGATTAGCAGTTTGTAAACTTTTTGTTCTCAGGACTCCCTTTATGCTCTTAAAATTATTGAGGACCCTGAAGAGCTTTTGTTTGCATATTATATCTATTGGTATTTATCCATATCAGAAATTAAAACAGATTTTTTAACAGACTGATTTCTCAATTCATTTTAAAATAACATTAACCTATTACATATATAGATAACATAAACACAGCATAGCATAAACATTTTTATGGAAAAAAAAAACCTTATTTTTCCAAAACAAAAAAATTACGAGAATGGCATTATTTTGCCTTTTTGTAAATCCCTTCCATCTGCCTTAAATGAAGACAGCTGTGTTCTCTTCTCTGTTTCTTACATTAGTCTGTTGTGATAGGTTCTTTTGGTCAACATATATGAAAAAAAATCAGCCTCACCCAGACACACATGTTGGGAAAAGGAGAACCTCACAGACTCCAGGAAAGGGTGTTGGGGACGCCCAGAAATCCTCAGACCACATTTTGAGAACCACTGAACCAGGTGATCTTTAAAACCCCAACGCAGACTCTCATTTTCCTTGGCTTTCAGGAAGCCTCACTGGAGGTCTGGATCTCTGTTTCCTCATTCAAGAAAGCCTTAATAATCTTTATTTCAGACATCAGAGAATCGAAGCCAAAGAGAACATAGTCCCTTACTTAAAGGGCTCCCTGTCTAGTAGCAGAATACTCACTGAGCCGACCGTCTGCCATGGGCTATACTTGATGCTGTTATATCAACCGTCTCATTTATACACAGTTGTATTTTAAGGCAGGTATTATCACTGATAAATGGCGCGGCTGCCTCAGGCATCGAGAGGTGTGGTGTGTCATCTGAGAAGGCATAACCATTGAGAAGTGGACCTCAGGTTTGAGGCCAAGACTTCCCTGAAAGCACACTCTGTTTTCATTATACAGTAGGTTCTGGAATGATGACGTTTCTTTCGACGTTGTTTAGTTACAAGGTTGATGAGATGCCATAGGAACTTCATTCTTGTGTATATCTATTAGCCTGTGTTACAATCGGTTTCATTATCTGTTGTCTTGCTTAAAGTCCCAGAACCTATTAAGGACATTGAGGACTTACTATACCACATCTTTCTCCATCTACAAAGTCATGGAGAGGGAAGGGTCTCAAAGTTCCCTTTCAACCCCCTATGGTTTAGGATTCTGTAGTTCCGCTTTACCATCAGATAACTTATTCTGTCAGCGATGAGAACTTGTGGTTAGCAGAGGTCAGTTAAAAAGGAGAACAGTATTACAAATGAATATCCTAATCACTTCCACTAACGTGAAATGTATGTCTCTTTAATTATATTGTTTAGCTAAAAATAATAATGAACAATGATTAGCATTTCGCCAGTCGATTGTAAATACTGCGAATATCTACAACATGTACTGTGGTGGCTGTTATAAGGAATCCGAAGTGAAATACACAATTTTCATCCTCCAGGATTCTATTGTGTGGTTGGTGGATTAAGACATAGACATGTTTATGGTGGCCCAGCAAGACACAGCGCACATGACAAGTGGCAAATACGTTTTCTTTAAGAGGGGTGCTCCAGGAGTTTAAAGAGAAAGTGATTCCTTTGGGCTAAAGTGATGCAGGAATACTGCCTGGCAGAACTGTCTGGCTTTGAAGGCTGTGGTAGCCCCTGTTGGAGGGCTAGGATTTGGGGGAGCAGAGTAAAGACATGGCACGTGCAGTCCAGGTGTGAGAAATGGTACCAGGCAGGATGAGGGAGTGTCTGAAAGTCAGAGTTGAAGTGACGGAAGCACGGGGCACAAAGAACGCGGGCTCACACTTCAGAACAGAGCGGGCTCTTCCTTCCCTGCTCTCCTTTTGTCTCACTATATCTGCCTTGCCTTTCCTCCCTCCCTCCACCACGGAACTTTTTTCCTCCCCTCTTTCTTGTCTTTCATTTCTGCTTGACCCTTTTCCTTTCCCTTCATTTTCTAGCTTTCTCTTCTCCTCCTGTTCAACCTCTGTTCCCCCTTCACTCCCTCTCATGTAGAATGAGGCGATATCACCAAGTATTGCATATATTGACTAAAAATGTTATATCCCGTTGTTTTGACATTGAAATTATGTGTGTTAAAGCTTTTACACGCCTTTCCAGGGGGAAGAAAACTGACGATGCAGTTTTCCTTTAGTATGACCTTTTGTGCTCTTTGGGGTGGTAATCTTAAATGGAAAACATTTTCTTACAAGCTCCAGCAGTCTTGTTCTTGCTCTTAAAATCATTGAAATTTCTGTTCCAGAAGTTACTTGAAGGAATGGCTTTAGTTTTCTGATTTTTATTATATTTTTCCTGACTGCTGCTCTTTGTCCTTGTTGCAGAAAACATTGCTGCCAACTTGCTAACTGGCTGTCCTCACCCCAAACACCACCCCCCAGTTCTTGGTGCTGAGCGGTAGGGGAAGGGAGGGGCTCAAATCACTGCAATGCCTTCTCTCTCTCTCTCTTTCTTTCTCCCTCTCCCTTTCCCTTCCTCTTCTTCCCTTCTTTCCTCCCTCCATCCCTCCCTGTCTCTGTCTTTCTGTCTCTCTCTGTCTCCCTCTCTGTCTCGGTTGCCCAGAATGAACACAAAACCCTAAAGAATCATTTGTCATTAGAGAAAGACTACATGGCCACTTCCTTCTGATGAGAGGAAGTTCAGAAGTTCACAGAATTTCAAAATAGAAAAGAAGTTTACAAAATGTCAGCTGTACTCCTCAGCTCTCTTGACTAGTGATTTTCTGTAAGCGGGTAAAGAAGAAATATTTAAGCTATACTTTGAATAAGCATGGTGTTCATGTCATTTCATGCGCACATGTAGTGTGCGTTTCAGTGCTGACGCTTTACGGGAAATGGATGTCAACACTGGTTTCGTGGCCTTGTCGCGTTCTACTTATTTCACGCAGTTATGAATGATGTAGTTGTTCATAATGTCCTGAACAAAATCTGCTTTGTGACAGATGTTCAGAATCAGTAATAAGAAAGGACACGTGGCAGATCTCTTAATAAATTAATTCAGTTCAACATCGTTTTTTTTTAAGGCAGATGATTTACCAGCTTTTAGAATAATTCAAACACAGGAAACGACCTCACACCCAGAATTTGTGGCACCCGAAAATGTTTTCTGGGACCCACTTTGCATAATGAATATGGTATCTGGGATAATAGTTTCTGAAGGCTTAGCTATTTTCTTCCTCCAAAGCAAGACTTTCCAGGTAAAAGAAGGAATGTGTGATCTTGTCAAGCAAGCACAATTGCTCTCTGCCTTCCACATCCCCGCCCCCTAACACGTCGACATGCTGAAGTCCCCTTGCAAGTGCGAGCCCCTCTCTGATGCTGCCTGTGAACTGCAGCTGTATATCTGGCCTTGGTCAGGGTCAGGGTCCTTCTTTGTAACCCATGCCAGGGTCTGGCTGCCAGAATAATGCCACTTTTGCTTCTGGAAGAATAGGATGCCATAAGCTGCAGTGTAATAAACGTCTTTTATTGTACTACTAGGAAAAAGTGATTTGCTATCACCTTTTACCCAAACAATAGTCTAGCATCACTTCCAAATTCAGCTGTTAACTTTGTTCCCATTCTTGAAACTCTCCGGTTATCAAGTAGGAATCTCACCTTTTTGTGGTGAGGAGACTATGGCTGTTTATTGAAACTAAGCAATGTGTATACTCCAAATGTCCCTGTTTGAAGTCACAGAAGGTTTTCTGTCTTCCATTAAACCATCTGTGGTCTGCATACCATTAAATTTCCAGGAATTATTATTAAAGTCTACAGCCTACAAGAAAAAAAAAAACACGAGGCTTGATAATATTAAAAAATTCCATCACTAGAGAATATTGTTCTTTTGTATCCTTTCTATGTGTAGGGCAATTCTGGCGACAAGCCTTAATGTGGTTAGTGCTTGTTAAGGGCTCATAAGATTCCGAGCACGCTGCTGACTGTTTTAACTTTAACAGTGAAGAGTGTAGGCTCTAAGACCACATGGCTTGGATTCAAATCCTAGGATACTGTTTTCAGCGAGGTTTGACTTTCTTGTTCTTACTTGGAATACGTAAATCTTCAATCAAGAAGTAGATCTGCTCCTCTGTCACGGGCATATATAAACTTCCTTACCAAAACCTAGAATCAGAATATTCAATTCACTAGGTCTTAAAATGTCTGGTGAACGATCGAGCCAGCCCCCATGTCCCCTACTAAAGGGCTGCTGGTCGTAGGTCCTTCCAGCACAGAGTTCTAGCCAAAGACCCTCACTGTTGACATAGACAGCTAGTATTCCTTTTTAACATTTTGCAGTTTGCTCTTGTTTCTTACCTTATCTTAGTGTGAGACGTTTAATCATATATCTCAAGGACAGCTGTGTCTCGCATGATACGATACATAAAGTCATATAAAGTAGCTTAGAAATCACTTTTTAAAATAAATTATATTGTAACTGGCCTGAGGAAATTCACAATCCAATAAATACTAAGATTAAACCTTCGGTCAAGCCAAAACATTTTTGTAATGTGATTTATCACAGATATCCCTAATTTAACTTTCTCCAACATACGAATTTTCACAGTAGGTTATGGCTGCTTGTTTTCTTTCCTCTATGAAAAACATGTGTCCTTGTACCCAAAATAAACTGTGTTAACTATATAAAAGTATTTAAAAATCTAAAGTACAAAGGACTATTTTATAAAAAAATAAAAACTAAAAAAGTTTCTAAAAAACTTTATAAAAATTTATGATGAAAAACATTTATTTCCTGATTTCTAGGACTGCCCATGGTAAATTATGGTTGCCATGTAACCAGACACCTTCTAGAGTTTTAGATCATCATGCATTGTTTTGATCTGTATAACATCCATTAAAGCCAGTGGAAATTATGATGCTTAAGTCCAAGGGCAGTTCTGTGAAAACATATCCATTCTGGAACATCAATTAAGGTGACAAACAAAACACTGAATTGGCTTTTAACTATTACTAGGCTTGACCCTGTAAAATTAATAGGGAATAGATGAATGTCATGGAGACCACTGGGACACCGCTCTCTCTGGCATCAGAGTCCAGTAAAGCAGACCACAAACAACATTCTCCAGTGATTCGTAGACCCAAGCGGCTGAGTTCTGCCCTGGCTGTAAATAAATGATGTAAATACTATAAAAAGGAACAGACATCAGAACGGCAACTAGGAAAACGGTCGTCCTACAGTTCTATCTTGTTTATCTATTAAGGAAAAATCTAATAAGACTGAAAAAAAACTATAAACAGTAAACTGGAATAATTGGAATGTTCAAATGGAGGTCATTTTTATTTTAATTAAGATTTGGGGAAAAAAACCTGTTTCTGCATGCTGTGTCTTAGGAAAATAACAAGCCTGAGACAGGGCCCATCTGTTACACTGACCATGCAACAAGATGTTAGATTTATTCAGACATAATGATGTGGTTTGCAGTATCAGACGTAAGGGAGGTCTGGTTTTTCAGATCTACTGCGATTATGTGTGTGCACCGACTTGCTCAAGTTATTTAATTCTCATTGACACTATGGCATACATTCTAGCAATGTAACACACACACACACACACACACACACACATACACACACACACACCTAGGAGCAATTTATAGAAGTAATGGTATGTTAGCAAACATGTTTTTTAAGACTCTTCCTGAGATCCAGGAACTTCAGAAGTTCAGCCGTAGTGAGCATTGCTATGTGTTGTTATATCTATATTTGAAGAGCGTCTCAAAGTCTACGAAATCCATTGGGTTTCCCTATTATCAGTAGCTGCCAGATATTTATTAAGCATTCACATAATTCTGGACCTGTGCACCATAAAAAAAAAATCGACCATAGAAAGATATGCACCTTATTATCTGGGAGAACACAGACCTTCAAAAGGGCTGAGCGTTGCCTATTGTTTCATTCAAGAGCTAAAGTGAAATATTCCGAAGGTTTATTTTTGTTGTTCCTTACTAAATAAAGTGCTGTCTACACACCTAAAATAAAATATGTTTAGGTGACAAAGGTACAGTTCAGTGCAATGTTGCTAAAGGATCTTCAGTTTAAAAAGTCATGGTACCTTTTATGGGCTCCCGTAGATGGAGGCGTTGGGAACCTCTCGTGTTTTGGCATTTATTAAAAATCAGCCAGTGTGAAAGGATTACATTTATTAAATGTGAATTCTTTGAAAGAATGATAAAGGTAGTTCTGTTTTCCCTTCCTCTTTAGGGTACCAAAACTACAATGGCCAGGCCTTTGGGGAATGGTTTCTGACTGTGAAATTTTGGTTTATTAAAGAATTTTCACTCTTCCCGCTTTCAAGAAGCATTTAGCACAGCTTGCAATAAAAGCATTGATACAGTAAGACTTAATATCCATCAAGATACAAAAGGGCAAAAGACAAGTAGTAAAAATAGTGGAAAAAGAGCTATTTTATATATTATAAAAGAAGAATAAATGACAAGCCTGAATCCCAAGAGAAGTTATGTAATGAAATGCAAATCTTAATTTCTTAATCACTATCAAAGTATGGCAGGTAGGATCATGGATTGTAAAGATGCTATTGTTTTAGTAGAAAGATTTTAATTGAAATAGAATGTTGATAACATAAAATTTACCGTCGTAACCGTTTTTAACTGTACAGTTCTATAGTGTTAAGAACATTCACATTGTGTAAACAAGTTCCCAGCACCCCTTCCCCCAGCCCCTGGTAACAACCATTCTGCTTTCTGTCTCTGTAAGTTTGACTACTCTAGGTACCTCATATAAGTGGAATCATACAGCATTTTTTTGTTTTGTTTTTGGTTGTTTGTGACTGGCTTACTACACTTAGCAGAATGTCATCAAGTTTTATCCATGTTGTAGCATGTGTCAGAATAGCCGCTAATTATTAGTCCATTGGAGGTTTATGGCACGTTCCGTTTACCCATTCATCTGTCTGTGGACGCTTGGGTTGCTTCCACCTTTTAGACATTGTGAATAGCACTGCTATGAACACAGATGACAGACATCTTCGAGACCATGGTTTCAATTCTTGTAGAGATTCTTTAAGTAGAAGCTAGCTTATTTTCTGCCTGTAGACAGCCACAGCATGAGAACTACCTGGAGGTGTTCAGGCTTGGTGGGAATGTTTTGTGGGCTTATCACATATCTACTTATCAGCATGTACTGCTCAAATATCTATTTCTACCCGAGTAAAGCATGACTATGATTCCAGGATTGCATTTAGTTTGGGGCAACGATTTCCCAAATCCTCCGCCTCCAATGGACCTCCAGATAACTTGTGGACTAAGCTTTTCGAATACATTTTTTGGTAGTGTCTTGGTAAAGCAACATTCGAATACTAAAAGAAGAGTCTTTTTTTCCGACAACTCTGTTGGCCAGTAGGTTCGATAGATCCTATGACCTCATAATGTGAAATAGGGCAACACTATTAACATATAATGGTGGCAAGAGGGCACGGGTTCTGTAGACACAAAAATTGTTCAGATTGTTTAGCTACTAAGTTAAAAGCAGGCAACTATAGCACAGAGATCCTTTAAATTGTGAATGTCCTTCCCATTCTGATTTTAACGGGGCTTTTTCTAATTCCTAGTCTTATTATGTGCATAAACTCCCTTTCCAGCACTACATTCTCTCAAAATCCAGGGGGAAAAAACATTTTCTAACCCTTTAATTATTCACTTTTGTTCCAAGTGAATCAGGTTTGGAGACATTAGATTATGTTAGTTTTATTTTAAAACTATTTTCAAATGGCCATGATTTTAAGTTTAACGTAATGGATGTTCTAACAGGGGACCAGACGAAGTTACAGCTATGAATAAAATTGGTTTCCTAGTTGGAGAAAATGACAAGTTTACAAAACTACTGAAATGTTTCTTGATTTTATTTTTGGAAGTATTTCTTCAGAAATATTTTAGAACTATTATTCTCATAGATTTTCACCCAGGGTCTTGGGAATTAGATCTGCGTCTCTACGCCCATTGTAGTTGTTGTATTTATTTATCCAAAGTAGAGGTTATTCTGTCCTAGCATATGAGGTAATGTTTAGAAATGGATGACATGTGCCCACGGTTCACAAGTAGAGACTGATGGCTATCAGTTATCCAAGTCTGGTGTTCACTTTAATAAAGGGACATTTCCTGACACAGTAATCTCCTACTGCCCTTATTAGTCCACTCTTCAAGGGTGACTTTTGCATTTACCTTTATTTTTTATAAGCATTATACAAACTTCATCTCTTTCCCAAACTAGTCCGTCTAATTTTACATTATCCTACTCAAAATGAGGTAAGATTATTAAATGAATAAAAGCATGGAGAAAAGAATATTTTTGTGAAGTAATATTGCAAAATCAATATCAGTATCATGCCAAAAAGATTGTCCTTCTTTCAACTTCTTTGGATGTACATCTCTATGCATTTAACCTAATTGCGCAAAAATGATGCGATGTAAAGTGTGTTTTTAAGATGGCGTATTTTCTTGAAATTTCAGGCTATATTGAGTACACAGTACTCTTCATTTAGAGAGCTCAATTTCATGCAGTAGAAACAGCAATGGAATTTGAAAACAAAATCTTACCACATGATGAGGGCAAAGGATAAACAAATGAGTGAATATAATAACAAAACATACGAAGTACCAAGTGTCTCTTCAGAGATACTCTGGAGAAAAGAGCTAAAACCTATTGGGCTGGTAGCATGAAGAGAGGAAAAGGCATACGTTTTTAATTTTTCTTAAATTTTTTAAAAAATTATAGTTGACAGACAATATTAGTTTCAGGTGTACACATAGTGAGTCACCATTTATATAACTTACAAAGCGATCACCACAATTCGTCTAGTAACCATCTGTCACTGTACACAGTTATTATGACGTCATTGACTTTATTGCCTATGCTGTACATTACATCTCCGTGACTTATTTTATAACTGAAAGTTTGTATTTCTTAATTCCCTTCCCCTTTTCTGCTCATCTCTCCATCCCCTTCTCCTCTGGCAGCCCTCAGTTTGTTCTCACATGATTTTCCTTACATGTGAAATCTAAAAAGCAAAACAAACAAAATGAAGCAGAAACAAACTCATGGATACAGGCATGCATTCTGAAGTAATAAAAAAAAAAAAAAACTGGATTTGGATCCTGGCTGCATCAGATACCTAAATTTCCTTATCATGAACATGAGGATAATTCTTCACAGGGCATTGTGAGAATTAGCAAGAAGAAATCGAGCTTTGGTGTATGGCAGACACTCCAGAAGTGATAGCCTATAAAACTGTAGAGGTTATTCAGGTAATATTACCTCAAGAAAGAGTTAAAGAGATGCTGTTCATACTGAAGTGGCAAAAAATGCTTCCTTTAGGTGTGTTGTCACACATTAATGTTCTAATCTGTTTTCAGGTTGAATCTGAGGTCTCTTTAACCTTTAATCTGTCTGTGGATGTTTTGTTAACACATCTGATAACAGAAACATTTCGACACTGAGGTGTTTAGTTCTCATGTTCTACTCTAGGCAAATCACTTCCACCTTCCTGAAAACCTGCATTTCTCTGGTTCTCTTGATTTACCATCCTGCACATAGAAATAACAACAACAGCAATAATAACAATATTATTTTCCTAAAAAGTCATTATAAGAATTTGATTATTTCTTGGTTTGTTTTAACCAAAATGATCATTGGTTTTCCAAGAAGCATTTTATTATCTCCATTATATCAAAAAAAAAAAAAAAAAAGGCTAACATTATACTTAAAGAACTTCCACACAGTTGCTTACTGCATCCCTGCAAGGTTGAAATTGTTATTAGTATCCCTGTTTTTTATGGGATGAGTCTGGGTCTCAGGAATGACAGACCACAGGCCCAGAAAGCCAGCACACTGAAAGGCTGTCGGGTTGCTCATCTCCTGGCCCAGCTGTGGCAAAGCTAAGGTTGCCTGTTCTGCCTCGAGCACAGGGTACCTGAGGGGATCAGACTGTCAGATGCAAGTACTGCCCCTCGGATTCACCCAGAAGACAAATGCATGCCAAAACAATACATGTTAGATATGCATATTAGCATCCCCAAAAATTGATTTAAAAAAATGGAAGAAACTATAAAATAAACCTGTTGAAAGTATTTAAAGATATACTAGGTAAAGATGTAATTTAGAGAAAGGAGATATAAGAACAAAAAAATAAGTATCTTATGCAAAAATAACAGAAATGTTTGAGAAGGAACTAAATTAGAGCATTTCTAGGCACGTAGACATCAAAAATATTGCCATTATAATTTA
This sequence comes from Rhinolophus ferrumequinum, assembly GCF_004115265.2. Taxonomy (NCBI): domain Eukaryota; kingdom Metazoa; phylum Chordata; class Mammalia; order Chiroptera; family Rhinolophidae; genus Rhinolophus; species Rhinolophus ferrumequinum. The sequence continues at coordinate 20,657,325 of NC_046301.1, read as the reverse complement.
AAACATTGTAGACATTAAACAGATTAGATACAGAAAAAAGAAAAAAAGTAGTTAGAAAATAGGTAAGAACATAAATAATATGAAAGAGAGGTTAATGTGGAAGACAAAATGAGAATGTCCAACATACTGCTAATAGCAGTTCAAAAAGAGAAAAATAACGTGAATGGCAAAGGGGTGATATTTAAAGAAACAATGGCTAAGAACTTTTCAGAACTGAAGAAATACCTACATCTTCAAATCAAATTAGGACACTGAGTCCTGAGTGGGAGAAATAAAAATTAGTCGGCACCTAGGTACTTCATAATGAAACTGCAAACACCAGTTTGTTTTTTTTAAGCTGCCAAAAAGAAAATTCAGGTTACCTCTAAAAGAATGACAATTAGACTAAAAAGAAATTTCCCAAAAGCAGCGATCAAGGCCCTGGTGTAGTAGAATACTATCTTCGAAGTACTAACGAAAGTTAACCTGTCAAGCTAGAAATCTATAAGTTTTAAACTATCATTCAAGAATGAAGGTGAAATAAAGCCATCTTCAGACAAATTAAGACTTAAAGGCAAACAATTAGTGGTTGACTGCTGCTGAAAGAATTATGAGAAAATATGAAAAAAATAAGTAAGAAATTGAACCCAGAAGTAAGGAGGAAAGCGAAGCAAACAGTGGTGGTCAAACAAATGCATTGGTAACTGAACACACGTGGGGTGTGGATGTGTGAGAGGACAAATTTCAGGGGTGATTCGAAAACAAGCTGGAATTTAAAGACTAAAGAACAGTAACATGTAAGACGGGAATCAGGAGACCAAAGAAAGAGCGCTCGACATTTTTTCTGTTTCTCATGGAACAGCTATTGATTAACTTTAGATTTTTAAGTATGCAAGTTCATAACTTAAGTTATTTAACGAGTAAAAGTAGAATGCATACCTACTAAACCCAGTTGAGGAGAAAAGGGGGATTTTTTTTTAAAGCTGGATCAATCCAATAAAAGAAGGAAAATAGAAAGGAGGAAAGGAGGGGAAAAAGTTAAAATAGTTGAAAAAATCCAAATATGTAATGATAAATGAAAACAGATTAAACTGAGCTGTTAAAATATAGAAACTCAGATTTTTTTTTTTAATTCAGCTTTTTGCTGAATATAAGAGACGTGTGAAATATAATTATGTGGGAAGTTTGAAAACAAAGAACTTTAAATAAAAGGGCTTACTAGTAGGCAAATTCTAAAGAGAGAGCAAAAGATAAAAGAGACAGGAAGAAAGAAGGTGGGGGAAGGAAATAAGGAAGACACAATGTTAACGTCAGAAAAAAATTTAAGGGAAAAATATTAGGAATAAAGATAGTGTTAGTAATAAAAGGGAAATAAAAAGCTTACAATAAAATGGGTAAAGATATGGAGAGACAAATCACCAAAGAAGAAATCCAGCTGATCAGAAAACTTTTGAAAAAATGTTCAGCCTACTGCTGATAATGGAAATTCAAATAAAAGCAACAATGGAGCTATCCTTTCAACCCCCATCAGATAGCAAAAAAAATGTTTAATTGGATAATGACAAGTTTGGTGGAGATGTGGAATAAAAGGGCACTCGCATCTCTTACTTGTTGGAATGAAAGCAGCAGATGTGCACAAATCTATGACTCAGCGTTCTGTTTTCATTCTGTATCCTAGAGAAATGCACAGGGATGCTTCCTTGGTCATGTGTAACAGCAGTAAAGAGGAAACAGCCCAAGTGCCCATCAGTAGGGGAATGGGTTAATAAATTGTGATATATTCAAACAAATGACACTTGTAGCAGTGAAAATGAATTAACTTATATTTACCTGTATTAAAATGAATACATCTCAGAATTACTATTAATATGTTGAATTAGTTGCAGACGGATGTGCATATCTAATTTCCAATTTACATAAAAGAAAGCAGTACTGTATGTTGTGTTTGTAGGTAAATACGTGTGTAGTAAACCATACACATCTGAGAGGAAATGATAATCATTCAAAGTGGGTGGGTTCCTTCTGGAATGAGGAAGATGAATGGGATCGGGGGAAAAAGAGCGGACCTTAACTCTGTCATGTTTAATTCTTAATGATCTGAAGCAAATATAGCAAACATATTAGCCTTTATTTACGTTGTTAATTCCGGGTGGTAAATGCATAGGCTCCTGCTGTTCTCTGTGTGTGTGTGTTTGTGTGTGTATGTGCGTGTTTAAAATATAACCTTTATTTAAAATAGCTTCCAGCTTGTCATGGGAGAGGAAAGACAGAATAATAATAATGAAGAGGAAAATGTTCTGTGTTGCATTGTGGGTTCTTTTCAGATGGCTTTCAGAGTTGAGATGAGAGAGATTTTGCCAGTGGAACCCAAGACTGCATCCTAGTAGAGTTATCACGGTGTCGCTTTCCTACAGATTCCTACCCGCTGTCAGTCACTCATACACATGTATCTACCATCGTGACCTGGTTTTCTCTTTCTTTGGACTTTGAAATCCTTTCTCATTCTTCACTAGTAATTTCTTCCACTCATTACATTCTGGTCATTATAAAGCAGTAGTTTATCCAGGGCCTCCCCAAAGATTTATTACGATGAGGGGAAAAATCTGAAAAACGAAGAGAGATCTCAGCTTGCTTCTCATGGAAAGAGGAAATAATGACTTCTGTTGTAGTGGGATGTGGCCTTTTATGGAAACATTTGCATTTAGTGGAAGGAGAGAATCGTTTGGTTGTTTGAATGGAAACCTGTCTCTAGTGCTGCAAACTCCCGTATTGTTTTCTTCCTTTATCTGAGAAATTCCATTTGAGGTTCTCACCTTTTAAACTTTTGTCTGCTTTCCCTTTTTAAACGTGCTACTGCAAATAGCTAACAAACATGTTTCATGACCTCTGTAAGGGGGGATCCATGTGAAAACAAGATTTGGTCATTGCTGTCCTATGTTCATAGCACCTAGCACAGCCCTTCCAGGTAGTAGGTACTTGGTATCTGCGGGCTAGCCTGTGGGCTTCTCTGCTCTGTGGATGATCTCACTAGAACACACACCACAGGGCACAAAATAAAATAGCGGCAGACTTTGAGAACGGTTGCTTTCAGTGCATCTGACACATTCTTACAGGGTCCTAGTAAACAGCCTGGCAGTGTTTTCCAGAAGCAATTTACTGGTCACTTGGAAAGGCATCCAACTTGTCTTTAAAATACACATCTGCTTCACAATTTTTTTTTTTAATTGTTAAAAGTAATCTTGTATTGGCATTTAAAGCAATTGTAGGTGACCTCCTCTGCCATCTTAACCGGAAGCCCTGCGTCTGCTCCGTGTTGAAGCCAAAAGGAAGACTGACTCGGATCTCTTAATAGGCTGCCTTCGGCTGCCAGTCTGGGCTTGATAATGCGCCTTGCTTTCTCAGACATTTTTTTTCTTTTCCTTCGCAGGGAGAAGATGCATCAGTCTGCCATGTATGAACTATGCCAGGGGATGCACCAAATCAGCCTTCAGTTCGTTCGCCTGCAGCTCACCTTTGAAGAGTACACCATCATGAAGGTTTTGCTGCTGCTAAGCACAAGTAAATTGATGCCCACCCTAGCACTTTTTGTACTTTGTCAGGTCGTCTCCCCTTTAGAGAGCAGCCTATTTAGAGTGTTGGGTAGTTGGTAGAAAAAGAAAAATTGAGGAGGTGGGGGGAGGGCTTTGGTCTTTGATGAACTAAGTTACTTACAAACTAGAAAGCTCGGGATATATGAAAGAGCACATCCTTTCCTTCCTTCATCCATCCGACCACTAAATATTCGTTAAGTGTGTGTTAAGTGTATGGTAGGATTGGGCAACTCAGGGCATAGAAGGGTGAATGTGTCACAGTCTCAACCTTCGGAGACTTTTCCTCTAAATTTAAACATAATTTTAGTACATTGTAGAAAGGGATCATCTCCTATGATAAAGACGGTCACGGCGGCTCAAAGACAGAAACAGCATGTTCAGTTCTGGGGATCAGGGCGAGATTCAGAATGAAGTTGAATCTTGGAGAGCTTTGCAAGGGTGATGAATGGGATTATGAGTTGTGAAATGCCATTCCTGTCAGGGAACAGAAGGAGTGAGTGTGGACATGTAGGAAAGCACATCCAGGCAATAACACTTAGTTCAGGGGAGCTGTTTTGCCCATTATTTGTAGTTTTTATTGTATTTTTGTATTCATTTAATTTTTCAAGGTGCATCAGGTTATATTGGGTTGGGGAGTAGGCAGTAAGGTTGGGACGTAGATTGCATCTGAAGATTCAAAACCTATTGAAGATACCTGGCCTTTGTTAGGTGGGCAGAGGAGTGTAACACTGAAAGCTTTGAGCAGTGGAGTGACGTGATCAAAGCTGTATTTTATGGCTTTCTGAAGATACATCTATTAGTAGACTAAAGCAGGAAGAGAAGGGGAGGGAGAGAGGCACAGACAGAGAATTTATCCTGACTGGAAGCACAGAGACCTGTGAGGCTGTTGAAATAATGGCCTGGATGATGATGGTTGGTTGTATGATGCACACGAGCAAATGCATTCAAGAAATACTGCAGAGTTGGCTTTGGCAACTGACAGGAAGGGGAAAGGAAAATGGTACAGGTCAGACGTGACATAGGTTTTAAGCAGAGAAATGACTCGGATGGTAATGATACTGTTAAGAGAAATCTATTAAGAGCAGATTTTGTGGCATATAAAATGAGTTTTATCTTGGAGAGGTTTATTTTTAGATGAATCCTAATAGGCCAAAACATGGAGAAAATGCGGGACTGGGATTCAGAAGACATTTTGGGTATACAGATGTAACCTTGAAATGATCCTTATAGAAAATTGTAGTCTAACGTCAGTTGGTGAGTGGGGTTGCCATGGCACAGAAAGAAGAGGACAGATCCAGTTGCACTACATGAAAGGAGGATGGCAGAGGCTGAAGGGACAGAGACAGACCCGTCAGAGAGGGAGAGTGTACAGTGACGGAAGCCAAGAGTTGGTTTCCAAAAGGGGCGTGACTAACCGCGTAGCTTGCACAGAGGAAGCTGAGAATGCCGAGAGACGCCTGCTGGAGTTAACCATTAGGCATCACGCAGGTTCCAGATGGCCAGGGACTTGCAGATGGATGGAAGCGTTTTTAGGCTTCTGGAACCAAGTATAAAAGGAAAGAGCTGATGGCCTAAGGCGCCAGAAGAGATAAGAGAGGACAGGATTAGCCTTGGCAAGGATGTTAATAACACCTCCTCCCCACACAGTGGGACAGGCATTTTCTAAGGAAGCTCACATCAGATGAGGGTGAGCCCAAGGATGATGGCAGGAGACAGTGTGGGGAGGAAATCTCTCAGCCAAGTGCTGTGGCCCCTGAGGAAACTGAGAAAGGTTTGGGACACCGAGGTCTCCAGGGCAAGTGGCATGGACTTCCGAGGAGCAGTGGTTAAGTGACCACCTGCAAGCAGAAAAGCACTGCCATCGAGTGTGTGCCCAGCCCTCTCTTGGTCCCTGAATCGGGGCCTTGGAAGAAGGGACAGGTTTCAGTAGAGTCATTTGATAAAAAGTGGCATCCATAGCCAAAGTAATGAGGAGAGAATGAATAAGAAAAGATGTCATTTCCAGCAAAGAGGGACTGGGTCTGAGGAAGAGCCTGAATCAGAACGGAAGGGGATCCAGTGGTGACCGCAGATCAGAATCTGCTTCACATATGTTTAGCACCTCACCGTTTCTGAAGTGTTTTCCATATGTGTATTATCTGAATTAATGTTTAAAACAACCCTATGAGATTGGTAGCCCTATTCTGAAGTTGACAAAACAGAGGCACACAAGTGTCATTTGTTCAGTACCCTTGTGAGTTGGGACTCAGACCGGGGCCTCTCCCAGGAGCAGGGAGCAAGGGCTGCAGAGGCAGGCTGGTGGCGCATAACAGCAGCAGGGACAGTGGACTGGTGAGCAGGCTGAGTCGACTCCAGCAGAGGGGGCCAATCCACAGCCCTGGTGGGGGGCGGGGAAGGGACCAGCACTTCACAGCTGTGTTTTGTTTGGCTGCCAGGGCATTTTTAGGTTGCTTTAGGCCTTTTATCTTGTTTTATTTTTGTTGAATTTGATGGCCCAGGGCAGGGCATGTTCTCCCGCTTGCCACAGGCCGCACCATCCCTCACTATTGACACTCAGCCGATCTCCTGTAGCGTTGTGTTTGCAATCCCGCATCTGCAGGGTCAGCAGGACCAGGGTCTCTGTCCCTGTTCCACGCTTCCTCAAGGTGTCCGACATGCTCAGTTCCTCCTTTTTCCTTTCTGGAATACAACTTTGCAATAGAATCTTGAAATTCAGTGACTGGTCTCATTCCCCTTTCCAACCTGTCATTAACCATTACTGATTAGAAAAATGTAAAAAAAAAAAATGTGTACACACACATATCAGATGGATGATAGAATTTAAATGAAATTTTTTTTCTAAAAACGTATGTGATACTAATTTTTTCTAAGTTTTATCTGCTCAACCTTAAACGATATCCTACCCTTTTATATGTTTAATCAACCAGCCTATTATAATCAATTCCAATATAATTTTGAAGCTACCTGAATTACTTTATTAGTTTCCAGTTACCTCAGTACTTTCAATTCTAATTTTTGTAAATACAAGAAAAGCAAACTAAAAAGGTAGGAAAGCATAAGAATTTTGTGAATCATAGACACTGTAGGCTTTGGTAAGCTTAGTTTGCAAATTTGGGGTAGAATGCATGAACATTTTTGTTCTTACTTCGGATGTTAAATTGCACACCTGATGTCCAGTGTATTAGAAAAGGTTTTAGCAATTACATCAAGAGAGTTTTGTATTCCTTCTGCTCACTGAAGAAGGCAAACGAACTTCCACCCAGTTGTCTCTTCACTCTTCTCCAGCCCATAGATTTTGGATGATTTCCAGCAGCCCTGCTGCATTTAATAAGTAAATTCAGAAAAGCTGGGCAGACCTCCAAAATTTGAGGTTTTGCTTAAGTTCTCTTTATTTGTGGGTTTGTTTAAACTTCTAAAATATCTAGCTGGAAAATTGGTACAATATATTTCAGTCACAGCAGTAATATGTAAGTAATATTTGACACAAGTTGTTCATAATTTGAGAATTTCTGATAACACAGCTTCAGAAATGGGAAGGTCTTTGGTTAATCTTAGTAAATGTGCCAAATAGTATTAAATATAATAAGAAAATGTCTTCACTTATTCTAATTTTAAGTAAAATTTTAATGTATAAAACGATACCCGTAAGTATTTAGATTGAAAAACAAAAGATTTACTCCATAAAATGTTCTAACTTAAAAAAAAAATCAAATGTTCACCTGTGGGTGGGCAGTATAGGCTGTTATTCGCTAACTTCTAGTTTCTTTTAGGAAATTTTAGCTTAACATTAAAATTTTGATAGAAAATGGATCTACGACTTTATCACTAACTTCCTTGTTATTAGCATCCCTCTTTAGTTTTTTTTCTTTTTTTGTTTAATACTTTTAAAACAAGGTTTTAATTTTAAAGAAAAAAAACCTGTCTTATATAATGGATGGCATTTGACTCTTAATATGAATGTCAAATATTTGAAACCACAACTAATATTGTGGCAGCCTCAGGAATTTGTGCAGGTGCTAGTAGGGATTTATTCTTTCCTCAGAGAAGCAGATTTAGGCAAACCACAGATCAAAAACCTCAATAATCAAACTCAAGGAGAAGATTATTAACATGATATGTGAAGTTAATTTGCAAGATAATCCATATCTTTATAAGGATTATCTTTATTTGCAGACAGTGGTATTCCTGGCTTCCAGGGATACACATAATATTCAGAAACGCACTTAGCATTCTAAAGTGCTGATGACACGACTCAATTATTATTTGTACCAGTTACGATAAATTAGCAAATAGGCTGTGTAATTAAGTGAAAGTAAGAGCAGTTTCTAACTCAGAATGTAAATATCACAAGATGAATTTTCATTAGGTCTTCATTTTCTAAAAATAGAGTTCTAAGGGATTTTATTTTTCAAAGTTAAAGCATAAACATAACTGTTTATTGGCAGTAGTAGAAAGAAACAAACACTTCAGTAGGTTTTCAAAGGGGATACCTTTAGCTTACCCTCTGCCCTACACCTCCTTCCAGACAACAGGCACAGGCCCATAAAGTGCTCTCACCTATGTCCTGGGGAAAAAGCCTGTCCTTGCAGCAGGTCACAGAAGCATTTCATATGCTTCTAAGTCCTGAATCCAAAAGTATTCCTTCTAAGTGAGATTGTTTCTGTTGTGTAAATATAAGAGCTAGTTACTACTTAAGGACATAATCCTTAATTTTCTACGTTACCAAAGAAAAGATGAGCTTGGTTTATTCTCTTCGAGAGTTTTAGCTTTCCCCTTGTATGCAGAGCCACTGTTGTGTTTCCCTGTTGCACTTACACACCCCCATCAGGTTGTCTGGGAGGTCAGATGACAGTGCCTCAGTTGTCACGTGATCTTGGAGCAAAGAGGATGGAAAGTGCTTCTTTGCATGCACATTCTCCCCTTGGTAGATTGCCAGTTTCCCCAGTGTCTTTGATATTTGAACTTGAATATGAAGAAGTTACTTTCTAATTCTAGAGTCAGCTTAGATTGTCTTTGGCTCTTCCAGTTGTCCTGGAAAATCAAAGTATATTTTCCTACCTCTGAGGTGTTGGCAAGTTAGGATTTATCAAACACTTTGATGACAGGCCACAAGGCAATGAAGCACTTTGGTTGTGACGCGAGCTTTGGAAAGAGACCAACCTAGGTTTATATCCCTTCTCTGCCATTTATTTATTGTGTCCTTGGGCAAGTCTTTAAACCTTCAGGCCTCAGTGTCCTCATCTGTAAAATAAGAAGAATATAATGGGTGATGTTCAAGATTAAGTGAGCTAATGTATACAAAGTATATAATAATATACACTCGAGAAATACTAGCAGTTCTTCTTTTGCATATGTATGTGTGAGTTGACCAGTAAATAACTGCCGTATTTATTGATAAATGCCATTACTTGAGATTCAATATCAATCTAAAACTAGAGGCCTAAAACCTCCAAATATTCTAGGCCATTTAACTGCTAAGATGCTAAAGGCGTTTTCCATCCTGGGAATTTACATGTCTGTATTCCTTAAACACAGTTCCGAAGGATGGCCTCAAAAGCCAAGCTGCATTTGAAGAAATGAGGACAAATTACATCAAAGAACTGAGAAAGATGGTGACGAAGTGTCCCAACAATTCTGGGCAGAGCTGGCAGAGGTTCTACCAACTGACCAAGCTTCTGGACTCCATGCATGACGTAAGTAAAGCTTTTTGACACCTCTTAAATATAAGAGCTAGTTACTACTTAAGGACGTGATCCTTAATTTTCTACTTTACCAAAGAAAAGATGAGCTTGGTTTATTCTCTCCGAGAGTTTAAATGAAGGATCAAAACCACACACTGTTGAAAAATGAAACTGGAGAGTCGAGAAAGAGTTCTTGGGGCTTTGGGAAGAATAGAGGTAAGTTATCCAGTGGGAGGCCACACAAAGTGAGGACTGACTAGGAAGGAAATTTTTCTTCAGATAACCTTTGAAATGACCTTGATTTAAAGTAAAGGGTGTGGTTCTTTCCCTTTCTGAGCAGGACGAGAGAGATGTGCACCCTAGTGGCAAAACCCCTGGGTCCTGGACTGGGAAAGGCCCTCAGATGTGCTGCAGGTGTCAGATCAAGTTTCACATTTCTGCTTGCAATTTAGGAAATGTTTGGTTAGGAAAAATGTTTGCTTTAACATTGCATAAATAATGTCCATCTTCTACAACTGTTAATCTAATAACCCAATCTTTCAAAAACATTATTAGTGGTCTGCGGCCAGCTTGGATCATCTCAACTTTTGCCAAATTTTGAATCCTATATTCACTGTTCTGCATAGGAATCACCTTTCTTGTCGTAATGTAAATAATGAAAGTAAATTCTGAGCTTGCTGCTAATTTATTCAGTTATAGATGGAGTCGAGATGTTTGTTAGCAGTTTCTACACAATATTGATTTGGATAACTCGCTTTGTTATGTCACTTAACATATACTTCTTGTTTCACTTGGTAAGCATTTTCTCCAGTTGTGGCTCAAAAAAAGTTGTAGGCAGTCATGCTAATTTAGTTTGTCATGTTTTTGAGGTTTTCGTACTTTCTCTTGGAAAATGTATTGTCCAAGTTCAACCCATAGATTTGTATAAGAAATTGTTCTTCAAATATTTCTCTACCATTAAGGAAAATGTGGCAGGCTTGATGGCCAATATTATAATAATATTACTATTGAAATAATTGTTCATCCTTTAGAAAGTTGTTTATGCCAGTGTAGGTTAATTGATAAAAGAATGTCTTTCCAGTGGTTTACACTGAAGACCCATTGCATATCAGGTTGACCTGTGCTTTCTCTGAACTTTTCATATGGTAAGAGTGAAATTCCCACAAGGTGAATTCAGGGATAGATAGTTTTGCTAATAATTATGACTGGCCTAAGGAGTGTGGTTTAAGGAGAAACGTTAGGAATAAGAGACGATGGCAAACAAGATTTTGGGGAACACAGCAAATGATGTGCTCCCCAGTTCACACGAAAGGCAATAAAAGAAACTGGAGCACGGAACTTAGGTCATCTGCATGAGAACAAGGAGCATTCTTTCTTCTGCTGCTGGTGTTGAAACTCCTTCTTAGTGGAGCTTAGAATGGTGTTTTCTGGTTCTTTCTTGATGAATTCTCTTGCTTGTTCACATGTATGGGCAAGCACTAATGCAGTATGAAAATGAGTGTGGAAGAACTGTCATCACGACACAATAGATGATGCCCTTTGAAGCAGTGGCATGTAGCGAGACTGATCGGAAGTTAAAACTTGTTTTTCCACAGCTTTCAGAATCTTTGTGCCTTAAGCAGAGTAGCACTGTGGAAACACTTAGGGGCCACCCCAGTTGTCCATGTGGCAGCTTCTTTATCAGCCAGCACAGTGTTAGGCACAAGGTAGGAACTCGATGAACAGTTGCCAGGTGGCTATGTCACAAGTTATGGTTTTCTGTAAAATCCCCCAGGACAGAGCGATGTCTTTTTGGTCTTTTTATTTTTTTATCGAGGTGTAATTTATAAACAATAAGATGAACATATTTAAAGTGCATCATTTGAGAAGTTTGACACATGTATATACACCCATGAAACTACCATCACAAGACGACAGATCGTCACCTCAAAACTTTCCTTGTGCTCCTTTTTACCTTTTCCTCCTACCTACTGCTCCCCAGTTGCTTTCTATATTTCTTTCTGGCAACGTAGATTAGTGTGTATATTCTAGAGATTTGTATGTTGCAGAGTTTATATATTCTGGAGTTTCTATGTCCTGGAGTTTCATATGCATGGAATCATGCAGTGTGTGGTCTTCTCTGTCTGGCGTCCTTCACTTAGCATAATTACCTTGAGATTCATCCATTCTATTGCAGATACGTGTCAATAGCTCCTTCCTACTAATTGCTGAGTAGTATCCATGGTATGGAGAGTCCACAATTTGGTGGTCTCGTCACCTGTTGATGGGTGTGTAGGTTGTTTCCAGATTGGGAACTATTCAGATAAAGCTGCACTGAACATTTGAGTACAAGTCCTGGAATGGACATTGCTCTTTTTCTTGGGTGGATAGCTAGTAGTAGATTACCTGGGTCATATGTTAAGTGTGTTTTCATTTATTTGAGACTGCCAGACTGTTTTCCAAAGTGGTTGTAAAGTCGTACATTCCCTTGACAAGCGTGTGTGAATTCACATTGCTCCATTTCCTTGCTAACACTTGGTATGACTATTCTTCCTAGTTTCAACCACTGTAATAGCGACAGGGTGGTGTCACTGTGGTTTTAATTTGCATTTCCCTAGTGATTAATGAACTTTTTATGTGCTTATTTTACCATCTTTATGTCTTCTTTGGTATAATGTCTGTTCAGCACTTTTGCTCCTTTCTTTGAAAAATTGGATCGCTTGTTTTTAATTGGATGGTTCAGTTTTGAGAGTTCTTTATGTATTCTAGATAAGTTCTTTTGTAAAATACATATATGATTTGCAAGTATTTTCTCTGAGTGTGTGGCTTATCTTTGTATTCTGTTAGCAATTGTCTTTTGAAGAGCAGAGGTTTCCCATTTTAATGAAGTCCAATAATTATTATTTTCTTCTATGAGTCATGGTTTTTGATGTTGTATCTAAAAAATCCTTGTATAAGCCAAGGTCACAAAACTTTTCTCCTGTGTTTTCTATATTTTCTAGGGATTGCTGTTCTTCATTGATTGATGTATAGTGTCTTAAAAACCATTTTTTCATGTTTTCTTTTTGTTTGTTTATTTGTTTTTTTTTCCTGAGAAGTTTTGGTTGTTTCTGGTGGAAGGGTAAATCCAGTCCATCTTACTTTGTCTGGAAGGAGAACATTCTTTAGGGAATCATTTTAATTCTAAAACCTTTATTTTAAATTATATTTTAAAAAAAAGTTTGCTCTTAGAAGTAGCCTAACAGAAACATCTTGAAAGCTCTATTTATATTCCTTTTCCAGACAGAACATTGAAAAATGCATTGTAAGTCTAGAGGGACCTTTCTAACATTCGTGCATACTCAGACTTGAGACTGCCTACGGCTTTTTCATTAGAGTAAATTAATGAATCAACATTTGCGGAATTTTCTTCTAGGGAACAAAGAGCTACACGAGGACTGGCTCTGTACTTAAAGCCTAGTTCTGATCACCTTGTGAGTAAAAGAGTATTTGTTCCTAAGGGTCACATGAACAAGAACCCTAAGAACGTAAATCAAAGTTCTGCTTAAAAAGTGGGCATATTATGCCACCCCTCAGAACACATGTCCACAGAACTTGGGACATGCATGCACAGCTCTCGAGACACATGTATATAGTTCTCAGGACACGGAAACTTCTATCCATTCATTGAGGTCAAGGACTATTTATATTATGATCAGTGTGTAGAATAGTTAGTAAATGTTAAATAATACTGATAGTATATCTTAAAGGCAAAAATGTCCCTTTCCTATTAAGTAGTTTTAAGGTCATACATGACTTTGTAATCGATTTTACTTCAGTGTATATACTAGCAAGAATGTGCCTCATGCCTATCAAAATCGAGGATAAAAATGAATATACAGCACCAACCCAACCCCCAAATAGCTTAGATTCTAGAGAGGCAGCTGGAGCATAATGCAAGGCAGAAGGTAGTCAGGTGCTGAAATTGGTCACCTGGGCAGTGGGACCTTTGAGAGCACATGTGCGTCCATTCGTTCATTCATTCGTGTGTTGATTTGCCCCTACCATGTTCTAAAACTAAAGATGCACGTGAGAACCGAATGCCTGCCCTTAGGAATCCTATGTGTCTGCTGATGGAAGGTGTTCATTTCATTCAACAAACACTTTAGTGTCTAAAAGTGCCAGGGAGTGTATGAGGGGCAAGAGACCCAAAGCTTGGCTTCCAGGAGCTTTCCGCCTGCTTGGGGTGACCAGACAGCACTGTGCAGAGCAGCTACAGAGAGCTCAAGATGGCAGCATACCAGAAGGCGTAGGCTCACTCATGTTTATTCTGAGCTGATGGAAAGCCTCACTGAGAAGGGAAAGGGGCCAACTGTGCTAGGCAGGGGTCACAGAAGGCTCCCAAGGCGGTGTCAGAGGAGCTTTATGTCATGGAAGAAGAGACAGGCCCACAGAGGAATTTCTCAAGGTCTGTAGGTAGCCAGTGGCAGCTGGAACCCTCTTGACTCGATGTCTGGTGCTCCTGGCACCACCCTCATGATGAAGGAGAACTTCAGGCTGAGAGCAGCTTCGCGTTTTAGACTGGTGCATCTTTTGGGAATTAGAAAACTAGCATTGAGGAACATTTAATGCAGCTGCATAGCTCTCCAGAGTCATTCGGATCTTCCCTGGCATCTTCTGGAACGTATTGTTTTTGTGAGGCACAGGTTACATCTTGAAGGCAGTGAACCTGGTGTTGTATTAAAATGTCATGCACATTTAGCCGTTGCCAAAACAAAATGTAAGATCTGCCTCAACCTGAGCTGAGCAGGCTTCAGTATGGGGACCTTCGTCTCTGCATATGATCGTTATACCCGGGTAAGAACTACCTGTTGGCTGGGCAGGCACCAGTGTGTCACTCAGCCACTGGATACTGATGTCTGCATGACCGAGGGAAACTGTGAGGGTCGTTTTGCTGAATAACTGCTTTCTGTGGTTCCAGAGGGAATGCTGGACAACTGAAGTGGCACTTCTTTAGCCAGGCTCTCAGAGCCAAGGTTTCCTTCTGCCAGGATTGGGAAGGGCAGGCAGGGGGAGACGGGATATCTGGTGATACAGTAACTTTTACACAGGCACACGGGGGAGACTTCATTCTTTACATGAAGAGGGCATTCCGTTTCAGTGACACAGTCACCAGCAGAGGAGATATTGCTGTGAGCTGCCGAGACTTCTAAATTATTTTGAGATGCTCAGTGCTCATTTAATTAGCGGGTGCTTTTGCATCCGGGCTGTGGTAGTGGTAATTTCCATCGTGACTACCCTATAGGTGGTTTTGAGATAGATGCAGACCTATTTTAAGCATTTCTTACCGCGTACGGAGGAATGCGAGCCACAAGTTTGGCTCGGCCCACCATTTGGGCAGCCTGCTGCTTCCATTTAATTCCATTTAAACATTTAATTCTGTTTTACATCTTTCCAGTCAGTTTCTCCTCAGGAAAAGTTGTGGGACCAAAATAAGAGCCCGTCACAGAAATGTGACCCCTGGAGACAGCAGAAAGAACGGAGCCTGTGGTGCTGCACCACCGTTTCAGTCAACTTGGGTGCTTTATGTAAATTTTTTGGCCCTCAGTTTCTTCACCTGTAAAATGGGAATGATATCCATCTTGTAAGGGATTGTAAGAAGTGAATGAAATAACCCAGGAACTGAGGTATCTGCCCCACCACAGTCACTGAACAAATGTTCACCCTTCGCTTCCCCATTTCCCAGAATGTGTTTGAGTTTGCCCCACATCAGGTCTCTGCACCACCAGAAAGCATCCATCAGGCAGTTTTAATTTACTTTTAAGCACAGAGACAGCCAAACAGGTGCATAGTGTGTGCCTTCCAAGAGACAACAGTTGGTGAGATCAAGCCAGGAAACAGGCAAACAAGACCATCCCACAGTGTGGGACTGGCAGCACGGACATTCTGTGGAATGAGTCACTTAGACCAGCCATACAGAGCATGTCCACGGCACGTCACATCTCAGCGCTCACCGTCAGCATTCTGTGCTTCCTGCTTTTCTATCGGGGGGACTGGAGTTATCGTTCAAAACCTGTTGGGGTGGACTTGAGCCACTTTCTAATTCGCCGAAGGGACTAAGGGTGTTTGATGATGGAGATAAATGATGGCAGATGGCTGTGGGGTGACCATCAGGAAGGATCGATGCTGGTGAATGGAAAACCCTTGTCCCGGCGGTTATCAGAACACTGCTGATAATAGACAAAGGCTGGCCATGCTGCTTCAGCATGTGGAGAGAAATGTCCCTCTCTTCTCGTTGCTCGTGGTGACAGTGAAATGAGGTTATTTGATTCTATATCTGTAATAGGGTGTCCAGTGCTGGCACTTCCACGTGTGTGTGTGTGTGTGTGTGTGTGAGAGAGAGAGAGAGAGAGAGAGAGAGATTCAAAGCCACATTCTATCTCACTGAGTTAAATAATATAATTGTTAGCGGTGTTATACTTCCTTCTTCTTTGACAAGACAATGACTGAGAAAGATTCTAAAAAAAGGAAGAGTTGTTTATTCCAGAGTCAGCTAAGTGAGCAAAGCCTTGTCTTCCAGGGCACCAGGGGAGGGGAAGATCCACTCCGCCTGAAAAAGAAATGTTCATAGGTAAAGACTCCAAATGAAACGAGTAATTGAGATGTCAGATCTTACTGTTTGTGTAGTTGGTGAAACCAGAGGGAGAGTAATGAACAGTTTTCAGTGTCTTTCTGCATTCCTGTGGTACATACAGACCAGTATTTGCCTTGACAGATTTTTCATTTCAAGGGTATAGCGTAGTATGGAATGCATTGTCCTGGGTGAATTATGCCAGTAAGTGCTTATTTTCATTTAAAACAGTTTTATGTTTATATAATTGGGAAAAAGCATCAAATATATTTAAAACTAAAAAAGGGAGGAAATGGAAAAAATAGGTCAGAATGTCCTGTTATTTCAATATTGTGGATAAATAAGGAATTGATGACTTTGGGTGTGATGTGGAACGGTCCGGGCGGTTCAAGGATCAGTGTGTTTTAGATGCTCGTAGCTGAGCCGCGAAGCCAGCTGGAAGACGCAACCCCTCGTAGATAGGAAGGCCGTCCTTACCTGTCGCTCCATCTTTGTGCACGCTAATGGTTTAAGGGTAGCGTTGGTCAGTGGTCATGACTGTGCCTCTCCAAGCTCCCCTTGTTTGCTGTGGGTTCCCATTGTGAGAAGCAGCAGAATAGCTGGATTACTGTTTTCCTAAACCTGTTGAAAGAGATCTGAATAACCAGGACGCTACATAAAAGAAGATACTTTCAGTGCCCAGTTGTTTTAGACTTTGTGGAATGAGCCGTTCCCATCTTGGTTATACTTTCTAAGCAGTCTCCATGGGGTTGTGCAAAGGAAGTGCTGCGGCAGGGCTCTGCATGTGAGTGAGGGCAACGCTTCTGCGACGTGAGCCCCCTGACAGGCAGGCACGCAGATGGCAGCCTCCACCGGGCCAGGCCTGGTGTTGGTGCTAAGGATGCAAGGGCAGAAAGGAGGCGTGGTCCCTTTCTGGGACCAAGTGAACGGGGAGCTAAAATGCTGCACGGTGTGTGCTCCAAGTGGACTGTGAGCACCCTACATGGAGTATGAGGGAGGATAAGTGGGAGGTCCAGGGGGCCACAGCAGGAGAGGAGGGAAATGACTGCTAAGCTGAGCCCCAGCGACAAGCAAGAGTTTGCCTAACAGATGAAGGGAAGCTCTTCCAAGTCAAAGGAGTTCAGATCCCAAGGGAGAGAAAGCATGGTGATTTTGAGAAAAGGACAATGTCATGGTATCCAGGAGCGTCAGGGAGGAACGGAGAGAAATGAGGATGGAGACAGTGAAGGAAGTTATCTGTGAACCACATTACGGAAGCTGCTAAGGGATTTTGAGCACATCTCTAGAGAATCTAGCACTGCTGTGTTCGGTGCAGAAACCGCTAGCCACATGGGGCTGTTTACATGGAAATTAATTGAAAACAAGTACCATTTAAAATGGAGTTCCCGTTTTCAGGGCTCAGTAGTCGCGTGTGGCTAGCTGCAGTGCAGCAAGTCATGTTGGACAAAGCTGAACTAGAGAACCTATCAGAGGAGGGCACGTTAGGATGCTGCTGAGGTGATCCAGGTAAGAAAAGAGGGGGCTAAGTTAGAGCAGGGGAGGTGGGGGGCCGAGGAGATACCTGAGGAGTAGAATGGATGGCTCTTGGCGTTAATAGAAGATGGAGGTTGAGAGGGGAGGAAGCAGGTCTAAGGTGGCCCTGGGGATGGGGACGTAGCGAGCTGGGCGAGGCGGGGATGCAGGGGAAGCTCTGTTAGAGGACATACAGCGTGTTCTGCATGTACTGCAGTTGCGGTGCCCTTGGGACAGCCCATGGGCGGCGTCCGGTGAGCACTGGCCCCATGGAGACACAGGTGCTGATGAGACTCGGGTGACAGCGCGTGGTGCTCTGTGACGCCTGGGGGTAGAGGGAACTGAACCCAGAGAAAAAAACATCCAAGGCACCAAAAATGGGAAGGAGCCTGTAGAGCTGGGAAGGAGCAGCTGCCGAGGTAAGATAAGTAGGTAAAAAGGGCAACACAGGAGACAAGCCAGCAAACCCCCACTGTGCGAGTGAGGGGTCAGCCGGGCAAAAGCTGCGGAAGGGCAGTGAGCAAACAGCCTGGAAACTTGCAGTAGCCATAGCAACGAGGAGGTTACTATGAAGAGTAGCTGACTGATTTAACTTGGGATAATGTTCACCAGTTGACAGTAATGACAGCAGAAGCCAGAAAGCAAACAGGACGACACTGGGAGGGGAAAAAAAAAAAAATCAAGATGTCCAGTAAACTCCTTAGCAAAATTGCTTTAATAGAAAAGAAGTGAGTTTTTCTGTTATGTGACATGTATGTAAATGAGCATTTTAAATATTGTTGAGAGAACATACAAAGTTTGCATGTTTATGTGTTTTAAGTAGAGCTAAGAAATCACAGGAGCTTCGCAAATTCTCTTTGTAAATAACACCAAAACAAATGCTATAGACTTAGACCCATGTATGAGTAATTTTGAATTAGTGAAAGCTTTGTGATGTACTATATATATGTATATCGTATATACAGATACATAGATGGAGGTGAGTGGCATTTGGAGAGATGCGGGTACAGACAGGAGTTTGGCCTTGCCGGCACCCATGCCGCTTCACAGCTGGTCATTCATTTCAAGCCATGATTCTATCAGTGATATTCTTCCTCAGTCCTTTCTCACCCATCATTTTCATAGTACACCTTAATTATAATGACAGTTAATGTCCACTTGCAGCCCCAGAACTCTCTCTCTCGGTTGGTCATGGTTTTCCATGGCCGCCTTAACGCAAAACCTGGGTTATTTCCTTACCTCTTTGGAAAAGATTGATTTAAAACATTTACCATATTTTGCTGGGTATAATATGCACTTTTTGCCCAAATTTGTGAGGGAAAAATAAGGATGCACATTATACATGCGTAGTACTAATTCTGTATCTATATAAATGTTTTTAATTCTTTTATTTATGCTTATGAGTTAAAAGTGTAATATAAATAAATAAATGCTAAAATTCCTTTATAATACAAAAAACAAGTACCTAAATATAGAAATTTGAATTGAAAAATTAAAACGAAATATTTTATTCTCTGAAAGTTTGCGCCAAAAACGTGGGTGTGCATTATACACAGGAGCACATTATACACAGCAAAATATGGTAATATTTTCAGTGGCTAATGCATACACTATTTAAGACAGTGCTTACGAACTGCTGGTCGATAGCCAGGCAATATTCTATTAATGAGATGCAGTTGTATTAGATTTGAGAGAAATAAGAAAAAAAAACTTCAATATAAGAGTTTGTCATTCCTGTTTTTTAATCATGGCAAAATACACAAACGTAAAATTTACCACTTTAACTATTTTCACCCGTATAATTCATTAGTGTTAAGTGCTTTCACATTGTTAGGCAAACAATCTCTAGAACTCATCATCTGCACAACTGATACTCTATACCAGGGGTGTCCAAACTGCGGCCCACGGGCCAACTGCGGCCCGCAATCCCTTGTTAATTGGCCCGCAGCAAATTCCAAACATATATTTAGTTTACTTAAATAAACCAGATGAGGCAATACGTACTTCACCTCGAGTGAGTGGCCCGGCTGTTTGTGTATTTTACCGCATGTGGCCCTGGGTGAAAAACGATGACAAACGTTTGGACACCCCTGCTCTATACCTCTTAAATGACTCCCTGTCTTCCCTCCCCCCAGCTGTAGCAACCATCGTACTTTCTGTCTCTATGAATTTGACTATTTTAGGTACCTCGTGTATGTGAACTTATACAATATTTGGTTTATTTAGACGGGTTTATTTCACTTACATGTTATCCTCCGGATTCTTCCATGTTGTAGCATGAATCAGAATTTCCTTCCATTTTAAGATTCTAGTGTATGTTTATACCACATTTTGTTCATCCATTTATCTGTCGATAGTCACGTGGATTGTTTCCACCTCTTGACTGTTCTGAATAATGCTGCTGTGAACACAGCTGTGCATATACATCATCAAGATTCTGCTTTCAATCCTTTGGGTATATTCTTAGAAATAGAATTGCTGGGTCGCACGATAAGTCTCTGGTTAGTATTTTTGAGGAACTACCGAACTCTTTTCCAGTTTTTTTACGTCCCCACCGAAAGGGCACGACGATACCAGTTTCTCTACATTCTAACACTTGTGATTTGCTGTGTTTTTGATAGTGGCCATCCTCGTGGGTGTTAAGGTGGTGTCTCATTGTGGTTTGATTTGCATTTCCCGAACGATTAGTGATGCTGGACATCTTTTCAAGTGCTTATTGGCCATTTGTGTGTCTTCTTTGGAGAATTGGCTAGTCAAGCCCTTGCCCATTTTTCAGTTGTTTTTGTTGTTGTTTTGTTGTTGAGCTGTAGGAGTTATTTACATGTTCTGGATATTAACCCCTTATCTAATAGATGATTTACAAATATTTTCTCCCATTTTGTGTGTTTTTTTTATGTTTTGGTGTCGAAACCTCTCTTTCATGAACTTGTAATAACAGTCAGTAGTTTCTTTCTTTTAATCCTTAACTGGCAAAATTAAAAGTTGTGTCTAATCCCAATTTATTTAAAGAGAGGGTAAAAAAATATTTTTTTCTTGTGATAACCACTTCTTTGACTTCGTTATTAGTGTTTCATAAGTCGTATGCCTACAGAATCTGCCATTTTTGGTAGCTCGTGTTGAAAACCTGTAAGAGAAAAGCTTTGTAAGACGGCTGGGCAAAAACTAGGACCTTGCTTTGTTTGGGGTTGTATAGAGGAATTGTTCATTCCATTCCTACATGGCTCTTGGAGATTTATGATGCCATAGGGTGAGTTTTTTGGGAAAAAAACAAAGTATCATGTGGAAAGAACCATTGAGGGTCTTGGAAGCCATGCTCGTAGAAAATCACATCAAAATCTAACCTGACACACAGGAATCTCTTCCTAATCTGAAATATATCTAGGGAAGATTTGGGAAAACTATCTCATTGTCTAACACCTGTGTCAATAAATCCCCCCCTCTTATGCCGCCTAAATCCCTCTTCTTACGATATATAATAACCATGTAATACCTGGGATTTAGCTAGTGCCTTTCTTCCTAAGTCCTGCCATCAAATCCTTCTAATATCTCCATGAGGCAAGGAGGAGTAAATATTACTATTTACACTTAATCACCTCATCTTAAGTCCTTTCTCTATAAAAAAGGAATAATAGTAATATTTACTCTCCCCCCCCCTTTTTATAGAGAAAAGAATTAAGACAGGGAGTGATTAAGTGCATTTTCCCAGGTTCCTAAGTGAGGCAGCAGTGGAGTGGGGAAAGGAGCACCTGTGGAGCCAGCAGCACAGAGCCAGCCCTGCACCTGGTTGCTCCTGGTGGGTTAGGTGTCGCATTGGGGCCCCACACATAGAAGGGTCTCACTCTGGGCTTACCATTCTGCTGTCACCATCTTGAAATTGTAAGTCATCTTTGAAGAAGGGGCCCCACAAGGAATGCAGCCTGTCCTGGGCAAAATAGAATCGACTTTGAGGTCATGTTGATCAGAGGCGATGGTGAGCGGGAAGGGCAGCTTGCAGCCTGTGGCACAGCATGCACATGTGTCTGTCTGTGAAAGAAGGTCACAGCAGCAGGGAGGGCAGAGAGCTTCAGTGGAGCTGAGTGCAAGGACTGAAGGGGCCCAGAGACGCACCGATACACTGGAAAGGAGCCTTAAACCGAAGGCCATAGGTGACCTAAAAATCAATAGTAAAAAAAATGTCGTACTGGAGAGAGACGTTGTTAAGCAATGGAAAAGAGGGAGGGACATTATTATCAGCACTGTTGTAGACTAGGGTGGATCATTTTAAATGAGATTGAAAAGGCCAGGAAGATGCCAGTTGATCAACTTTGTTTATCAAGGTTGTGGTTTAAGGGACTAGAAAGTGTATATGGTTTCACACAGCCCATCAGTATTTACAGATTCTGTATTGATAAAGTTCTGTACTAGTTAAAATTTATGTGTAACACCCAAATACTCGTGGCACTTTTGCAGTCGTCCACAGAAGTGCAGAGCAGTAAAATATTTGCGTCGCCCAGAGTGCATATTCCCAAATGAGGTCACACAGCTGAGGTGCTCCCTCCTGGTTTCGGTTCTCACACAGTAAATACGTGTTCTTTTCATGGTCTATTTAGTGCCACATTTTTTTTTTTTTTTACATTTTCATTGGTGATTTTGCCATTTAAAATTGTCCCCAAATGTAGTGCTGACACACTGTCTTGTGTTCTTAAGTGCAAGAAGGCTGTGATGTGCTTTATGGAGAAAAGAAGTGTGTTCGATAAGCTTCATTCTGGCATGACTTACAATGCTGTTGGCCATGAGTTCAGTGTTAAGGAATCAGCAATATACATTAAACGAGGTGTCTTTAAACAGAAACAAACACGAAACAAGGTTATGTATTGATCATTTATGCTAAAAATGTTGTGACCAGTAGCTCATGGGAACCTAACCCTGTCTTTCCCCTAGGAGGAAGGGTTCAGTATTCGCAAATTCACTGCAACGACTTTATATAACAGAACTTGACTGCCATGAATAATGAGAATCAACAGTAAATATATGTGACCTACAGGGCATAGGGTCACAGGACAATGACCCCTAGAAGTACAGCTGAAAATGGAAGACATGAGTAATGGCAAGTCTCCATTTGAAGGACAGATTCTAGAGCCTTCAGACAATGGCTTCAGTTACCTTGTTCAACCCCTTTATGTACAAGGATTCTTTCTAAATCATTCCCTAAAGGCTCGGAGAATCTGTATAATATTTGGAAAGCTAGATCTAGCTACCACCATATCTCTTGCTTCACAGACTTTCTTTTTTTCACATTTAATATTTCTGAAACCAGGAGACATCTTACACTTGATTTACATATTTTAACAAAAACCAAAACCCATTCTCCCATAAGCTGTTACGAAACCCTTGGCATGCCTGCCAATCTAGGGGTCAGCAAACTTTTCCCCTAAAGGGCCAGGCAGTAAATACTGCAGGCTTTGTGGTCCCCAGGATCTTTGTCACGACTACTCAGCTCTGCCATTGCAGCATGAAGGCAGCCATAGATAATATGTAAATGAATGAGCTTGGCTGTGTCCCAGTAAAACCATTTCATATAATTTCCATATGGCACAAAATATTCTTTTGATTTTTTTTCAGCCATTTAAAAGTGAAAAAAACAAAACAAAAATGAAAAAACTTACAAAAACAGTTATTAGCCCAGATTTGGCCTGCAGGCTATAGTTTGGTAACTCCTTGATTTCATTCAATGGCGTCATAGAATCAAGGGAATACATTAGATGACTTTGGTCTCAGGTACGTGGTTCAGAAGAGGCAGTCTTTGGCCCCTTGTTGCTTAGTGTTGCTTTTCTGTGAGACAGTGAAATACGGATTTAACTGCTTAATCTTGTTTTAACCTGATATTAAAGTTGGTAACTTATTAATATAAACAGGAATTGGTTTAGATTTTTACATTACTCGGTATAGTGTACAATGGCAGCAAGAATCTAGGAAATATTGAACACAAAATCAGGAAAAGTTCATACTTCTATATACAGTAGCAGGCCGATGCATTTTAAACACAACCCTTTCATTAGCATTCCTTTGTTCATCAATGTTCTAATTATCCCTTTATCTCGAAACTCTACTTTCCCCTTTTCCATTGTGCCATTTTTCTTTGTGTTTTTCACATGTAATGTACAATAATAGACCTTATTCACAAGGAGGCGGAACTGCAATCTAGAACGAGGCTCATAATACAAGGAAACTTAAACAGGGTGGAAATTAAATAAATTTAAATACAAAAAAAGTTAGAAGGAAATTGAAGTCATCTTGCTCGGCACAGCATCCAAACAACGTATTCTGAAGATTTACTATTCATCACTGAGCAGAGATCAATGATTGGCTTTTATTATAAAAACGGTGATGAAGAACCAATTAAAATGTAACCTCCAATAATAATCAGAAGCTAATGGATAGACGGCAAGGGTGAGTTTTCAGAAATGCCCTTGCTTGTTCATGAGATGCTGAGCTGTACCTACTTCCCACCCGAGCAGCAGCCCGTTCCTGGGCAGCTGGTCTGACCCAGACTGCTCGAGCCTGCAGCAGCCTCGACTCCAGAAGCAGCCCCGTGAGGCCACACAGGACAACCCTGCCTCCCTGTCCGTCAGGTAGCTGGCGCTCTCTGGAAGCAGAGCCAGAGGGAACATGTCTTGCCTGGAGTCCTGGCTTTGGCTACCCTCACTGGGGCTCCCCTTCCCTACAATCTGCAGGCAGGGCTCAGAGCAGAGCCATCACAGCCCTTTGGGGGCCTGTCTGCTGCCTCATGGAGACACGTGAATCCAGAAGCTCCCTGTCCATATAGACTGGTCGTTGGCAGAAAAGTGCAGCCCTTTTTTAAAATGGCGAATCAACAAAAGATCCCCCCCTTCCAGATGGCAGCTTTGCTGCCGGTGCTGCCACAGAGCCGCCGAGCATCAAGCTAATCCCCCAAATTCCTTGCAAAGGCCTAGAATTTAGCTGACACACTAGTGTGCTCGCCGGTTAAGTGTTTAGCTCTGAAATGCCTTTTGGTGAGCATTTAAAAACCAATCTTCTTAGATAGTTTTCTGATGGTACCTTTTTTATTGAGATCTAATTGACATAATGTAGTATAAGTTTAAGACGTACAGTGTGCTGCTATAACACTTATATATCACCACATGAATATCACCAAAGCATTAGCTAATACCTCTATCATGTCACGTAATTATCATTTCTTTTTCGTGGTGGGAACAATTAAGATCTAGTCTCTTAGCAAGTTTAAAGTTTATGATACACTATCGTTGGCTGTAATCACTGTAGTGTGCATTAGATCTCCAGGACTTATTTCTCTACTGGTTTACCCTCAAACATCTTCCCAGTTCCCCCAGCCCCTAGTAACCGCCATTCTACTCTCTGTTTTTGAGTTTGCTTCTTCGGACCACATGGAAGTGATACCATACAGTATTTATCTTTTTCTGTCCAACTTATGTCACTTAGTATAATACCCTCACAGTTCATCCATGCAGTCACGGATGGCAGGAGCTCCTCCTTTCTCGCGGTTGAATATATCCCATTGTAGACACATGTACCACTTCTTTGTCCATCCATCCCTTGATGGACACTTAAGGTTGTTTCCATATCTTGACTATTGTAAATACTGCTGCAGTAAACATGGGAATGCATGTGTCTCTTCGATATCCTGTTTTCATTTGCTTTGGATGTAGACCCCAGAGTGGAGTTGCTGGATCATACGGTAGTTCAATTTTTAATTTTTTGAGGAACCTCCCTACTGTTTTCAACAGTGGCTGTACCAATTTGCATTCCCACCAACTGTGGGCAAGGGTTCCCTTTTCTCCACATCCTTGCCACTACTTGCTACTGTCTTTGTGATAATAGCCAATCTGAAAGGTGTGAGGTGACATCTCATTGTGGTTTTGATTTGCATTTCCCTGATGATTAGTGATGTTGAGCATCTTTTCATGTACATGTTGGCCATCTGTATGTCTTCTTTGGAAAATGTCTTCAATTCCTCTGCCCATTTTTAATTCGATTATGTTTTGTTTGTTTTTTGTTATTGAAATATATGAGTTTATTATATATTTTGGATATTAATTCCTTATCCAGTACATTTTCTTCCAATCTGTGCATTGCCTTTTCATTTTGTTGTTGTTGTTGTTTCTTTTGCTGCACAGAAGCTTTTTATTTTAATATAGTTCTAGTTGAATTTTACTTTTGTTGCTTGTGCTTTTGGTGTCACATCTAAAAAAATCATTGGCAACACCAATATTAAGAAGCTTATTTTCTATATTTCTCGTAAGAGTTTCATGGTATCAGGTGTTATGTTTAGCCTTTAATCCATTTCAAGTTAATTTTTGTGAGTGGTGTAAGACAGGGGTGCGACTTCATTCTTTTGCATTTAGTCATCCAGTTTTCCTAACAATTATTGAAGAGACCGAGTGTCCTTGGCTCCCTTGTCAAATATTAGTTGACCATAAATGCAGGTTTTTATTTTTGAGCTCTCTTTCTGTTTCACTGGTCTGTGTCTATGTTGATGCTAGTACTTTAGCTTTGCAATATGGTTTGAAATGAGGAAGTGTCATGCCTCCAGCTTTGTTCTTCTTTCCCACAATTTCTTTGGCTCTTCAGTCTTTTGTGGTTCCATACAAATTGTTTTCTATTTCCAAGAAAAAGGCATTGGAGTTTTGATAGTGACTGTGTAGAATCTATATATGGCTCTGGATACTGCGGACATTTTTAAAAATATATTAAGTCTTCAATTTATGAACATGGGATATCTTCCCATTTGTATCTTCTTCAGTTTCTTTCATCAAAGTCTTCTAGTTTTCATTGTAGAGCTCTTTTACGTCCTTGGTTAAATTCTGTCCTAAGAATTGGGACTTTGGTGAAAGAGACTGCAGAAGACACAAGTGGGAAGATATCCCATGTTCATAGATCGGAAGACTTAGTATTTTTTTTTTAAATGTCTGTCGTATCCAAAGCCATATATAGATTCTACACAGTCACTATCAAAATTCTAATGTCTTTTTCTTGGAAATAGAAAAATAAATTCCTAAAATTCGTATGGAACCACAAAATTCTGTTTTATATACGTTGCTATCGTGAATGGCATAATTTCCTTTACTTCTTTTCTAAATGTTTAGTTGTTAGTGTATAGTGATGCAACTGATTTCCGTATGCTGATTTTATATCCTGCAACTTACTAAATGTGTTGATTAGTTTCAGCAGTTTTGAGGATGAATGTTTAGGGTTTTCTATATATAAGATCATATCATGTGTAAATAATGGTACTATTACTTCTTCCTTTCCAATGTGGATGCCTTTTATTTCTGTCTTTCCTAATTGCTTTAGCTCGGACTTCCAGTACTATGTTGAATAAGAGTGGTGAAAGGGAACACCCTTGTTTTGTTCTTGATCGTAGAGGAAAAGCTTTCCATTTTTCACTGTTGAGTACGTTAGCTGTGGGTTTGTCAGACTTTGACTGTGTTGAGGTAGATTCCTTCTATATCCAATCTGTTTTTATCATGAAAGCATGTTGTATTTTGTCTAATGCTTTTTTCTGTATCTATTGAGATGATTATGTGATTTTTCTCTTTCATTCTATTAATGTGGTTTATCACATTGATTTACATGTGTTGAACCGTCCTTGCCATAGCAAAGATAAATCCCACTTGGTCATGGTGT
This sequence comes from Rhinolophus ferrumequinum, assembly GCF_004115265.2. Classification (NCBI taxonomy): domain Eukaryota; kingdom Metazoa; phylum Chordata; class Mammalia; order Chiroptera; family Rhinolophidae; genus Rhinolophus; species Rhinolophus ferrumequinum. Next base: position 20,630,308 of record NC_046301.1, on the reverse strand, counting down.
ATAATCCTTTTAATGAGTTGTTGAATTTGGTTTAACATTTTGTTGACCATTTTTGTATCTCTATTAATCAGGGATATTGGTCCCTTGTATTTTGTTTTCTCTTGTAGTGCCTTATCTGGTACTACAGGATAATGCTGGCCTCATATAATATGAGTTTGGATGTGTTCCCTATTCTTCATTTTTTTTTTTAGAAGAGTTTGAGAAGGACTAACATTAATTCTTTAAATATTTGGTAGAATTCACCAGTGAAGCCATCTGTTCCTGGGTTTTCTGTGTTGGGAGGTTTTTGATCACCAATCTCCTTACTCATTATTGGTCTGTTCAGATTTTCTATTTCTTCCTGATTCAGTCTTAGCAGGTTGTATATTTCTAGTAATTTATCCATTTCTTCTAGGTTATCCAATGTGTTAGCATCTCACCATTCACAGTAGAGTCTGTGATCTTTCGTATTTCTGTTTTATCAGTTGTAATGTCTCCTCTTTCTGATTTTATTCGTGCCTTTTCTCTTTTTTTCTTGGCCTAAAGATTTGTTAATTTTACCTTTTTGAAAAATCAGATCTTAGTTTCATTTTTTTCTATTATTTTTCTGGTCTCTTATTTTCTGCTCACTTTGATCTTTGTTGTTTTGTCCTTATGCTAACTTAGGGCTGAGTTTGTTCTTTTTCTAGTTCTCTGAATTGTAAAGTTAGGTTGTTTATTTGAGATCTTCCAACTTCTTAATATATGCATTTATCACTATAAACTTTCTTCTCTGAACTTCTTTTGTAGCATCCCATAGGTTTTGGAATATTTTGTTTCCATTTTCATGGGTTTTTGTTTTTGTTTGTTTTTTCCCTTTTGATTTCTTCTCGGACCAACTGCTTGTTCAGAAGTATTTTGTTTTCCACATATTTGTAGATTTTTTTCAGTCCTCCTCTTTGGGATTTTTAGTTTGATATCATTGTAGTCGGAAACGATACTTGGTATAATTTCAGTCTTTTTAAATTTGCTGAGACTTGTCTTGTGCCCTTGTCTTGTGCCCTGGTCTATCCTGGAGAATGTTCCAATGCACTTGAGAAGAGTATGTATTCTACTTCTGTTGGATGAAATGTGTTTATACATGTCTGCTAGGTCCATTTTTCCTAGTATATGGTTCAAGTCCAGTGTTTCCTTGTTGATTTTTCTGTCTGGATGAACATAAGTATTGAAGTCCCTTACTACTGTTGTATCTTCTTGATGAATCGGCCCCTTTGTCATTATATTCTGACCTTCTGTATCTCTCATGCCCATTTTTGGATTGAAGTCTATCTATTATGTCTGACATAAGTATCTACCTCCACTTTTCTTTGGTTTTCATTTTCATGGAACATCTTCTTCCATTCCTTCACTTTGAGCTTATGTATGTCCTTAAAGTGTGAGTCTCTTGTAGGCACCATACAGTTGGGTCTTACTTTTTTATCCATCCAGCTACTCTGTGCCTTTCAATTGGCAAATTCAATCCATTAACGTTTAGAGTTATTATTGATATGTAAGGACTTATTAATGCCATCTTACTTTTTCTCACTGGTTTGTATTTCCATTGTTTGTTTTCATCTGTTTCAGCCTATCTATCTTTGTAAATCGTTGATTTTCGGTGGTGATATGCTCTGTTTCCCCTTTTTTTATCTTTTGTGCATCTACTCTAGGTTTTTGCTCTGTGGTCACCATGAGGCTTTATATACCATGTTTCCCCGAAAATAAGACCTAACTGGAAAATAAGCCCTAGCATGATTTTTCAGGATGACACCCCGTAAACATAATAAGCCCTTAAGCATCTATTGGAGCAAAAATTAATATAAGACCCGGTCTCATTTTCGGGGAAACACGGTAAGACGCCCCATAGATAAAACAGTCCATTTTAAGCTGACAGCAACTTAAATTGTCTCTAAAAGCTTCACTCTTATACTCCCCCTTACATCTTTGATGTCATTGTTTACCTCTCTTTATGTTGTATATCAGTAAATTACAGAAGCTGTGATTATTCTCGATACTCTTTTCCTTTGAGCTTGACGAGAGTTAAATGGTTAACAGCATCCTCCCACAGAATTCGAGTTTTCTAAATCTATTTACCATTGTGTTGCATATTCTCATGTCTCTGATTAGCATCTGTTTATTTCAGCTTGAAGAGCTCCTTTCATCACTTCTTGCAAGGCAGGCCTAGTGGTCGTGAACTGTCTCCACTTTTGTTTGTCTAGGAAAGTCTTTATTTCTCCTTCATAGCTGAAGGATGACTTTGCCAGAAAGAGTATTCTTAGCTGGCAATTTCTTTCAATACTTGGAATATCTAATCCCATTCTCTCCTGGCCGGTAGGGTTTCTGCTGAGAAATCCACTGATAATTTAATGGGGGTTTCTTTGTAGGTTATAATCTTTTTTCCCATGGCTGCTTTTAGAATTCTTTCATCTTTAATTTTTGACAAGGTCTTTTGTGCATTGAGATAATAGGATATCTATTAGTTTTGTGAACTTGCATATTCAGTTCTCTCCCCAAGTTTGGGAAGTTCTCAGCTATTATTTCTTTAAATTAACTGCCTACCCCTTCTCTTCTTCTGGAATCCCAATTATTCTAATACTTGTTCTTTTGATGACATCCCGTAGATCACATAGGCTTTCTTTACTCATTTTCATTCTTTTTTGTTGTTGTTCTCCTCTAACTGGGTTATTTCACGATTCCTATCCTCTAACTTACTTAGTCTGTGTTCCACGTGCTCTACTCTATCACAGATGCTCTGTTTTACATTTCTCATTTCACTCATTGAGTTCCTCAGGTCCATAATTTCTGGTTCTTTTTTTATGATTTCTGTATTATCAGTAAATATGTCATTTTGAACCTATAGTTTTTCATGAATTGTATTTGAGTTCTCTGTTAGCTCATTCAGTTTCTTCAAAACGGAGATTTGGGATTCTTCATGAGCAAGATCACAAAATTACATGGCTTTGAACTTAGTTATTAGAAATTATCGTTTGATGATGACATGTTTCCATGATTGTTAACATTCATTGGATTTCTGTATTGCTGCTCTCATTTCAAGTTGCAGATACCTCCTTAAATCTTTGCTAGTTGTCTTCAAATTAGTATTCTCTTTATTGGTGCTGATGTTATCTAGTTGTTCTGCCTTTGTATGGGTACTCAGAACTCTTGCCTTGCTCCCCCTTGTGGCAGAGGTCTTAAGTTTTTTAGGTCTTTGGTTCTTGCCACTCACCAGGCTGGCTGCTGGAAGACTCTTGTTTTCCAGAAGGTGGTGCTATGGTTTAAGTTAGTGGTTTCTCCCTTGACCCTGTGCTGTTTTCTGGGGTCACTCCCTACTGGGTCTTGCTCTTGCCTCAATACTTGAAGTGCACATAAAGAGCCCACCACAGAGTGAGGTAGGTGTGGATTTGGCAGGTGGGGCATTGGGGGGTGTCTGCAGACCCAGTAGGGAGATTCCCAGGTGTTGTGATGCCAGAGGCTCATGGGTAGACTTCCTACTGAACACAGTCAGCAAGGAACCTAGTTGTTCCTTTAATGCCTTTTTATATACTTATCTGCCTCTTTTCCAATCTCCTTCCTCCCCCCAGTCAGGAGGTCCTGATGAAGAGAATGGGGCTTCTCCAGCTGAACCCCTAGAGTAGCCAGGGCACTCACTGTGCCTGCCACCCCAATAGTTCAGCCCCGTCCATTGTTGCCTTGGGCAGGGGTGCTGCTGGTCAAGTTGTCTCCACTGCATCCGAACTTTTTTTTTTCCTTCTCCCATGACGTGCTGGAATTTCCCCCAGGGAAGGCTGGATTTCTGCAGTTGCCATCTTGTCTATGGGTATCTGCCCAGGTTAGCACTCTCTAGGTTTCTCCCCGACTGTGGTACAAGGCTGTGGTAGGTGCACTGCTCTGCTGGCTCCACAGCTCATAATAACATGTTTACCTGGTACTGGATGCAGGGCAGGCAGGACTCCTCCCTGGTGTATAGGATCACACAAAGGCACTTTTGTTCATGGATGGATGTCCAAGTCTTTGTTGAAGTGGCGCGGGGTCAAAAAGGAGGAACCACCTTGCGCTGCCGTCACGCCTGATGGCATCTTTCTGATTCTTTTCTCCCCGTCACATGTAGGAGACCTTTAGGACTCTCTTAAGGGCAGCCTCTAAGAGAGCTTTCCAGGAACACTCAGCAGAGCAGTGGTTCCACTGTGTTGTTAAAGGTTATACGTACTTCGGGGTGTGGAAACAAAGGCTGTTAAGTCTGGGGTCTTTTGCACCGAGTTATTAGCATGTCATAGCCCACCTATGTCATCCATGCTGGATGCAGGTTTTGAATGAAGTCCAGACTCCTTATATAATCCCTGCACGACACTTGCCGGTGGCCACAAGGCAATTGCAGGAACACCTGGACTATATAATCAGTCGCTGGCCATTTCTATTACTGTAACAGAATTCGGAGTTGAAGCTCTGTATCTTTGCCTCTAACCCCATAATATAGCTGCTAAAATTCTGATCTTTGAAACTAAAGCTTCAAACCTCCCTGCTGTGCTCATTTCAGACAAAAGCTTGATCCTAATTAGGTGCGAGTTCTAGAGTCAGCAGATAACTTCTGAGAAATGAACATGCTGTTGAAAGCGCAGGGGACCCCACTCCAGGAAAGCTGTCCTTCAGGTGCTCCGTCCCCGCTCAGTGGTTATACAGCCCTAGAAGAGTAGCAGCAGACCCTCCCTGCTTGGCAGGCACCCTGAGAGGCCACTGCTTGTGACGTGAGCTGGGCAGGGGGAGAGGCTCTGGGTGATGACTCAGGGAGAGTGGGGAAAAGGCACTAGAGAGCCTGATGGCTTCATTCGTCAGAGCCAGCAAATGTCTTCAGCCACTCTGACCTCCCCAGGCTCCTCTGACAGCTGTGGCCCATTGGGCTGGATAAATCATGCTGAGGGTCTAGCTAAATAAACCTCTGTGATCCCAACAGATGCATTTTTGTACAGAATGAAGAGTCCTCGCACAAGACTCTTTCTGATTCCTACTACTGTAGGACCCTTACTGGTTATTATTAGGGTTCTTGCTTCTCCATCTAGCCTAGTGTTGCCAGGAAAGGCCAGTGGGAATCAATGTTGAGATGGCAGACCAGGCCTGGCTACTTGTCTCGTTGCAATTAAGGCATTCATGCTGCCAGGCCATCAGCGGAGAGCTTTTATCTCGGGCGCCATGACCACCCTCCCACTTCCATCCCGCTGACCACAGCGATCAGGAATGGGGTTCATGGCATACATATGAAGTCACCTTAAAACCCAACATAAACAAGAGGAAGGAAATCGGACGACAGGAAACGATAAAAGGGGTTATCTTTGTGTACTGATAGAGGAGGTTCGCTTCACATACTGAGTTTTGTATTATTGGTGCCACTAAAATGACGATGCCCATTTATATTACCCAGTTTTTGTTTGGGTTCATTGACTAAAACTAGCAACCCAGCACCATAAAAACAAATACTGTTGCATTAAGTTATTCCTGGGCACGGAAGGGTTTGGAAGAAGCCAGAGGAGCAAGGGCCTCAGCTCCTTACCTGCTCAGAGATTGCGGGAAGGGGCCTCTCCTGGGAGCTGCGTGGCTGCATGGGTGGTTCCCGTCCTCGAGGAGCTCACAGGCCGTGTAAGGAGCTGCCAGTGGGAAAGGTTATAGCGGTGAGAGATGTGAACCACAGCATAAAGCAGAGATGGTGTCACCTGGCTCTGCCACTAATTGGCAAGGAACTTACACACAAAATATAGCATCTGTGCGTTCAGCAGAGAGAAGGGATCTTAGGCCGGGGCTCCCAGGAGGCCTGGGGCCTGGGAGGTGACCGCAGGGAGGAGGGCAACAGTAGAAAAAGCCTCTACTCACATCATGTGAAGAGAATGAGTGACATTTTTAAAACATGATTCCATGCCGTGGGGCCAAGGAAACTTCTGGATGATCCCTGGAGGGCTGTCCACACAGAGTCGTCCTGAGTGATTTAAAAGGTGGCCTTTGAGAAGGTCTGGCTCTCCCCCACCACACACCAGGCCTGTGGCAGGCGCGGATGAACACCGCTCCTCGCTGTTAGTTTCCGACTTTGCAGGGGGAACAGTGGTTTGGGCCCTAAGTAGATACTATTTAGTGATGCAGCGCCACCTTCCAGGGTGTGACCACAGCCTGGCCTGTCTCTGCCAACTTTCTGCACTGGGGGCAGTAGCCAGTCCTGCCCCAGAGGCAGTTGGGGACAGCATCTAGTGAGGGCTTGTGTGCCGTACCTGAGTGTACTCTTGTTTCCTGGCTTCTCTGGGCTCGGGCAGGGGCCCTGCCTGCTGGGTTTCTCCACGTGCACCCCTGCATTGCACCAGGCTGACACCTAGGAGACACCCATGCAGATGTGTTAAGACACTTCACCGTGACGCAGCCATTTGGCGCAGCTGCCAGTGTCTGCTGACTGGCAAGGTCCCTCCCCAGCCCGTTTTTCTCGCCCAACTCAAGGCCTAGACCACCTGCAGCTTCGCCTCTCCTGTGTCTTGTATGTTACGCAGGGCCGGCGTCCCTCTACTGTAGCAGCATCCCACCTCAGACAGGTCCTAAGGGCCAGGGCTCGTGGATCTGGCCCAGGGGCTGCGTCAGGTCAGGCCTGCAGAGGACTGTGGGAGGGCTCTAGGGGCGGCGCGCACTTGGCGGCAGAACCTACCGCCTGGGCCAACGTGGCCATTTCTCACCCCGTGACGGGGGCACCTGGCTGTGGTCCTCACAGATGATCCCTGACGTCACCCCCTGCGGTTCCTGGCTCCGAGTCTGCTGGCTGGCGTCTTGCAAAGGTTTTCAGCCTTGTCCCAGGGCAGGCTGGGCCCAGCAGGATTGCGAGCAGCTGCGGAGGTTTCCCAAGCTTCCAGCCCCATGAGAGTCCTAGCCACCCCAAGAGAGAGCCCTTTCCTGAGAGTGGCTGGTGGTGACAGCGCCCTCTCCCTCTCAGTGTTCGTAGGGTCAGATACCTGGCCTGGAGCTGCCAGGGCAATGCCCCCCCCCCCCCGCCCCAGCAAGGCCCCATCCGTTCCCAGCTGGCCAAGGCATTACTGTAAACAGAAGCTCTGGGTAGCAGCTCATGACTGGCAACAAGCTGCTTTCTCAGTCTCTGGAACATGGAACAGAGGTGGGTGGGAAATGCCAGGCCCAGGTTAATATGCATGGTTAGTGAGTAGTGTCTGGGACACTTGTCCCCAGCCAACCTGCAAGGAAAAACAGCCGAGCCCCTGGCCCCGGTCTCTCTCCCTTCTGCTTTGCTCAGCATCTCCTAGGCGATGCTCGGTGCTGAGAACACATGGCTGTGGGTGTTACAGACAAGGGAGGAAAAGGCCTGGGCTTTGTCCCCATTCACAAGTTCACAGAGATGCTGCCTCATGGGCAAGAATTGATATCCTCTTCTATGCATCTCCTATCGCATTTATGGCTTGGCATTGCTGCCGCCCATTTACAGATAGAATCCTGAAGGGGCCCTGCCCAGTAACTTGTTTCAGATGTCACTGGGCTGGCTCACGTGAGGGACCCCACGCTTGCTCTCGCCCTAGGCCACATGGCTTTGGCACTCAGGACTCTGCTGTCCCCCACTAAAGGGCATGGCTGACAGCTGGCACTGCTGACATACTCGTGGCACCACGTTACAACGGAGGGACCAGCGTGGCTTTTAGCTTTCACAGCCACTGCCCCTCCCCCCAAAGTAAAAAATGGGATGACAAGTTTCTTAATTTGCTTTTTCTTTCCTGGAAAGGCAGAAAACAAGAGTTCTCCTGTCCCACGCTTTATACAAGGGGGGACCAAGTCATAGACGATAACGCAGAGCAGGTTCCTGTAAACTGTCCCATAGAGAAAACCGGTGTGTTATGGTGGAAGGAGCTTGGCACCAGAGGGAGAACCGCAGTAAAGAGGCTTCACCCTGCAGCACACCTCCATTCCAGGTCAGGCCTTCAGGCCTCTCCGACACCCCTTATCACCCTCCGTTTTACAAGTGTGGAAACTGGGGCCCAGCATTCACAAAGCTAATGCTGTGTGTGAGCCTGCCCAGCAGACAGTGCACATGCTGTGTCCCAGTTTATTTGGCCCCTACACCCTGTGGGTGCAGCACACTCGGTAACCCTCACAGTCCCTGGAACTGATCTAGAGAAACAGCACGGCAGATAGAAGACATGCGTGGGCCCAAACTGAAGTGTCAGATATTTTTCCCAGTGAGATTTTTCTCGATGGCTGATTTGTAATGAAGGCCTTTACCACACAGTTATTTACTATCCAACTCCATTTAAGTTGGCTAATTGAGTTTTTAAAAAATCCTGAGGGAAAGTTACAGATGTGTTTTCCACCAGAATCGCTTTTATGACATGTAATATTAATATTGCATGCTTTACTACAGTGGGAAATGACCAAAAGTCATTTCTCCCGTAATGGAATATGGAATTAACTAAAGAAAAAGCAAAGTATATTTTGTGATTCGAAATTATATTCCTCGTAAATAGAATAGCAACTCTTAATGCTATACTGCCTTTGTGGGTTGTTATTATTATTTAACTTACAGAATTGGGAGTGGGTCAGATCCAGGAAAATGAGAAAGGTCCTTGAGTCACAGAGTAGGAAAAATGGCTGGGCAGGCAAGAAGACATAAACATGTTCCTTGATGCTTTCTCTCACTCTCTCAAAATCCGCCTGCAGTAGGAAGTGGATGAGAATGGATGCATATATAGTTAGTATATATACACACAATGGAGTATTAGTCCGCCAAGAAAGAAATCCTGCCATTTGCTACAACATGGATGGAACTTGAGGGCATTATGCTAAGTGAACTAAGTCAGATGGGGAAAGACAAATACTGCATGTGGAATCTAAAAAAGCCATACTCACAAGAACAGAGAGTAAGTAGAATGGTGCTGACCAGGGGCTGGGGACAATGGGAAGACGTTGGTCAAATAGTACAAATTTCAAGTTATAAGAATGAGTTCTGGGGATCGAATGTACAGCATGGGGATTACAGCTGATAATACTGTCTTATATACTTGAAATTTGCCAAGTAAGTATTCTCACCACAAAAAGAAATGGTATAATTATGTGACCTGACAGAGGTGTTAGATAATCATTTTACAACGTATAAATGTATCAAATCAACCCATTGTACACCTTAAAGGTATTCTATATGCCAAGTATATCTCAGTGAAGCTGGGGAAAAATCCAAAGAAAATGACAGAAGTCTGAGCCCTGCCCCCAGCTCAGGGAAGGAAGTCTGAAGGTGAGAAGGAGGCTAAGGGCCAGGGGACTGCCACTCGAAGTCCTGGTTGCCCCACTGTCACAGCTTCATGGGCAGGGCCAAGTCACGCCTAACGGGGCACAGCCCCTGCCCCTAGGGCGCTCTGGCCTGCGCTCACTGCCCTGGGCATCCAACATGTGGGCCCTGCGCCAGCACGTGCCCTCCACCCTAGCGCACCTTACGGCCTCAGGAAGGCCCATCACGGACACCCAGAGCTACCCGAACATACCTGCCGCACCCAATTCACATGTTTAGAAATAAGAATTTGATGAAAGCAACCCAGCCACTGAACTCTGCCACTGTCCCTGTTGTGACTGATTGATAGACCTAATCCTAAAGTGACAACACCTCTTTGCATGAGAGGCCTATCACAGGCCAGGGGCCGTGAGCACCTTTCTCTCCCTCTCCCCCACCCCAAAGACTGAGGAATTGAATTAGGCTGCTTCACTGACCGTGATTTCCTGGCTGGAGTTCCAAAGGTCGCTCTCTGCGTTCCACACGAGTTTAACACAGAGTGGTCCAGGGATGGGGATGGCAGTCGGCCTCTGTGTCATGTCCCCTCTCTGTCTGTGTTGCAGCTGGTGCGTGACTTGTTGGAATTTTGCTTCTATACCTTCCGAGAGTCGCAGGCCCTGAAAGTGGAGTTCCCTGCCATGCTGGTGGAGATCATCAGTGACCAGCTGCCAAAGGTGGAATCCGGGAACGCCAAGCCCCTTTACTTTCACAGGAAGTGACGGAAGATGTCTTAGCAGAAGAACTTTGCCTTAAGTTTCCTTGTGTAATTCCACACCCACGAAGGACCCAAGAAATCATATTTTTAACATGTGATAGTTGATTCACACTCGTTCAACAGTTTCTCAAGTTTTAAAGTCACATCAAGGGTTTGGAGCTGGGAAGCAGTTAGACATGGATTTGGCGAGACCCGAACAGTCCAAAGGATTCGTCCCTCTCCAGTCCCCAGCGCTTAGAAACACGTTCCTGTTCCTCTGGATGAAAAGCCATATCTAGTCAATAACTCTGATTTTGATATTTTAACAGATGGAAGTTTTAACTATGCCATGTAGTTTCTGGTATTGTTTGCTTGTTTTAAAAGGGTTCAAGGACTAATGGACTTTTTAAAGCTTACCCTTGGTTTGCACATAAAACGTATAGTCTATATCGGGCATTAATATTCTTTTGTTATTAAAAAAGAAAAAAAGAAAAAAGTCTATACAGATTCCTGTTGTGTACTAAGAGCACGTGGCGGGAAATAGCACCCCCTCTGGCTCTTACTTGCCCGCCTTTCTCTGCATCACTGGTATCCACCCCCTTTAGCGTCCATTTATTATTTAATTAGAATGGATAAGATGTAAAACAAATGCCTTGGTTTTAATTTCTAGTATCTATTGTGTTGGCTTTACAAATAATTTTTTGCAGTCTTTTGCTGTGCTGTACATTACTGTATGTATAAATTGTGAAGGACCTGAAATAAGGTATAAGGAACTTTTGTAAATGGACAAAACGAAAAAAAAAAAAAAAAACTTCAATGGTTAATAGGATGAATGGGAAAGTATTTTTGAAAGAATTCTATTTTGCTGGAGACTATTTAAGTACTATCTTGTCTAAACAAACAGTAAAAAAATTTTTTTTTTTGTAAAGTGAAATGTTCTGCATGCCTAATGAACCGTTTACAGTGTATTTAAGAAAGGGAAAGCTGTGCCTTTTTTAGCTTCATATCTAATTTACCATTTTACAGTCTATGTTGTAAATAACCACACTTAAACCTCTTCAGTTGTCTTTAAGCCTTTCCACTTTACCTGTCCTTTTCGTTTCGTCCTTGGTCTCCCGCGTGGGGTGTTCGTGGGACTTGAGCACGGTTTCCCGCTTCTGCTTCCTCCTGCTTCCATCGCTGTGCTGTCTGCAGCTCCCTGAAGGTGTCACTTCACAACACACACATGGAGAAGGTCCTGGAAGTGTGCGGCTTTAGGAAAGCTGCCTCTTTTCCTTTTCCCTCAAGAAGCAGAATCAGCACTAGGAGAGTGGGACTGTGGAAAAACGCAGTGCCTCAGTGAGCAGATTCTCATCCCATTTTAGAAAATCAAACTTTCTCCTTTGGGGAAAAAAAAAGTCCACGCACCCTGTACATCTGTAAAAGGTGACATGTTCATGTCTGGTCTCGGCAAGGGTTTTTGCACTTCTGGAACCGGTCACGGGGACATGTAGGTCTTTATGGGACGTACTGGGAAGATGCACATTGGCTCGGTTCCATCAGAATGGCGTGGAGACCGCACGATCGTTAGAGGGTTTTTAGATTTTTAAAGGTAGGTTTTAACAACAAATTTTATACACAAACAGTTTTGGAGGAAAAAACAAACAAAAAAAAATACAGATCATATAAGCAAGACAGTGGCACTAAATTTGTAATTCATTAATCTGTTTGGCACTGATGCAATTTATGGCTTTTCTCTTGCCTCAAATCACAGACATTTATCTCTGGGGAAACTTAACAATGTGATTGCACTAAATAAACTACTTTGAATAGAGGCCAAATCAATCTTTTAAAAGTGATGATAATCATCGAGTACTCAGTGAAGTCACATTATTTTCAAACCCTAAAAGCCGTAGCTGGAGAAGCCCAAAGGCCAGGAGAAGGTGGCACTGGGTCCCACACTTTTTTCCAGGGTTCACCATGCAGGCAACATTACCTTGTCTTTTCCAAAGACACCTGCCTTATGCAAGGGGAAACCTGTGAAAGCTGCACTCAGAGGGAGGAGTTTTCCTTACCTGATTTGCAATCTCAAGAATTTAATTTATAGGCAACTCTTTAAATACAGCCAACGCACTTACATGCACAGCAATAGGAAAGCCACATTTGGAAGGTGACAAATACACAGCATGCAGACTGGGAGTTTCTAGAAAAGAAATGGCTCACAAGAGCAGCTTTCAGCTCAGACTCAGACTGACTTTTGATGAAATCAGAATTTCAACGTAACCAGGTTTGGGATGGAGACGGTCTGCATCAGCTTTTTGTATTAACAAAGTTACTGGCTCTGTGTGTCTCCGGGTAACTTTGCTTGATTAAACAGCAAAGCCATATTCTAAATTCACTGTTGAATGCCTGTCCCACTCCAAATTGTCTGTCTGCTCTTATTTTTGTACCACATTGCTCTTAAAAAAAAAAATCTTGGTTTGGTACAATTCATAATTCACCAGAACTTCTTCATATAATTAAAAAATACTAAATTAGTTTAAAATGAAGCAATTTATATCTTTATGCAAAAACATATGTCTGTCTTTGCAAAGGACTGTAAGCAGATTACAATAAATCCTTTACTTTAATCACCTGTTGTTTTGGAAACAGTTCATTTGAAATGTCTATGGGGACTCCTGGATTTTGTGCCCCTCTAAATCTTGACTCTATGTGCTTCTGCCTACATCCGAGACGGAGTAACAGGTTTTTTTCCCCCATGTTACAAAGAGCCTTGTGTTAGTTGCATGGTAACTATACTCTCTAGGACTGATTAGTGCCTTCTTTCTTACTGCTAATATTTGGTCACTAAAATACCCTGTAAAATTTAAGACAATAACTGCTATCGTGTAGCTGCTAAACACTGTTTATGCACTGCCCTCATTTATCTTCCCAACTGCATGAAAGCCTGTCCATTTTACAGACTTTGAGACTTACCTGAGTAGACAAGGTGCCCCTTCTGACTCCAGGTTTCTTCTCCATGCAGTCTTTCCTCTCTCACCCACAGTCCTCGTGGGCTTTCAAGTGATTCAGCTTCCAGCAGCCATGACGCTTCTCATACTCCCCTTACAGGCTCCTCTTCTTCATTCCACTCATTTAATGTGGACCACAAAAGTAAGCAATTAGCAGCTCATTTTAAAATTAGGAAACATTTTTCCCCACAAGATAAATTCAAGTGCCGTCATGCACAACAGGGATGCGTTCTGACAAACACATCATTTGGCAGTTTCGTTGCTGTGCCAATACAGAGTGCATGTCCACAAGCCTAGATGGCCTAGCCTGTCGCTCCTGGGCTACACCTATGCATCCTGTCCTGTGCTAACTACTACAGACGATTGTGATAGTGGTAGGTATCTGTGTATCTAAATATATATCTAAACACAGGAAGGTGCAGTAAAAAGACAATGCAAAAAAATTTAAAAAATAGTACATCTGTATGGGCCGCTTACCATGAATGGAGCTTGTAGGACTGGAAGTTGCTCTGGGTGAGTCAGGGAGCGGTGCGTGAAAGGGAAGGCCCAGGTCGTTACTGTACGTGACTGTGGACTTTATAAACACTGTACCCTCAGGCTACACTAAATTTGTAAGACAGCATGAGATTAGATCAAACACAAGAGAAAATGATGCAATCAAGAGACACGGTAAACACGATGTCTGAGGCTGCTGCTGGCGTAACATGGCGTACACCTTTACAGCAAACTTTTTTTCTTACATAAGTTGAAAGAGTACACTCTTAATGATAAAACTCTAGTACAGTAAATACATAAATCAGTAACAGTTACTATCGTTACCAAGTATTACGGACGGCACATGATTGTAAATGCGATATACTTTTATACAACCGGCAGATTTGTTTCCACCAGCATCACCACAAACACGTGAGTCATGCATTACACAGCAGCGTTATGATGGCCCCGATGTCACTAGGTGATAGGAAGTCTTCATCTTCATTATAATCTTAGGGACCACCATCATGTATGCGGTCTGTCATTGACCCAGAGGGCTTTCTGCAGTGCATAACGACATTTTTAATGTATCATTTAACCGGCAATCATACAAACCATTTGCTTTCAGAAAGAGAAGACTATTTGAGAGTCAAATTCAACTTCACTTCAACACAAGAGATATATTTCTGGAACACCACTGAGCCATTAAACCCCGCCATTTCCGCACAGGGAAAAAAATTAAAAGACTAGCATTGCATGCACACATTTGTAAAACATCTATAAATGACGGTTAATTTAATACCTTGAATTTTGTGGAATTGGACCTACTGGGGATCATAGCTTTTCACAGAGAGACCCTAACCTGAAATAAAAGCCATGCTGGGCTGTGAGCACACTGAGACTAGCAGGCCACACCAGTCAGCACCACGATTCAAGTGGGTGCCCTTCCGGAGTAGAGCAGGCTCAGGCTTAGGTCCAGTAGGACCATATTTCTAAGAATTTGCAAAAGTGCCCTCGGCCCCAAAGAATCCAGCTGCACATTTAGGAGTCAGCTACGAACAAAGCCTCTGCCACTGAGGCAGCCAGCCACTGTAGGCCAGAGCAGTAAAAATTATGCATTGTGATATATATGTAGTTAGGGGTTGGTTTGCTTCTTTTCATTGAATGCCCTTCCAGCAAATAGAAAATATTGTCCCTTTATGCTAAAGTCAGCTCTAATACACGTTTTGATAAACTGTAAGTGTACAGAGACTAAAATAGCTTTAATATAAGTATCTCTGACACTTTAATTTCAAGTCATCCAATGTTAGCGCAGCATTTTTCTTGGAAATAAAACACTGGCTTCCCAAACAACATTGGGTAAGAGAAGATTAAGATTTTATCTTAATGACCAGCAGGAACCAAGACTGTATCGAAAGCAAAGTAAATAATGGGGCAGAATAGCAGGTGGTTAGCTGTAACACCCGCAAAAAAACTTAACGGTTTAAAATCAACTGCCATTGATTATTTCTCCTGAGTTTGAATTAGCTAGGTGAGTTCTACTGATCTGAGCCAGGCTGGGCTGAGTTGGCTTGTTCATGCATCTGTGGTCAGCCAGTAGCCGCCAGGTCTAGCTAGGATGGATTTGCTCCATGTGGCCTCTCATTCTCCATTGGACTAGCCTGGGCATGTTTTCCTGGTGGAGGCAATGCGCTACAACAGGCAGTGGACAGGTATAACACTGTTCCGGCCTCTGATGTGTCAAGCTTGTTCCTGTCCCATTGGCCAAAAAGGTCAAGCCTAGAGTCGGCAGGGGAGGGCGAGCTCAAAAAAGGGGCATGGATCAGGGAGCGGTGAAATGCAGGAGCATTAAATCAGCCTACTAGCAATTACTCAGATATTTTATTTCATAGAATTTACATTGCCAAGACAGCGGTTTCCAAGTTTTCATGGTCTGAGAAACACATTTCTTTGATCTCCATGCCCAGGCCAGCCTGTCCAGAGAGGGTCCTGGCTCCTGTGAAAACCGGCATGAGCTTGGTTGGACCACGCTGCTCACACTCTGTGAGTTGCTCCACCTGCAATGTTTGTTCAGGGGCTAAACCCTCTGAGGAAGGAGAAATCCAGACACCAACACATGGCACTGAGCTGCCTCCATGAATGCCATGCTTTTCCTGCCCACGTCCAGAGTGTAGGTCTCCTGTTGGGCCAAAAGCAGAAGCCTGCTTTCCGATCAAGTTGACCTTTCCTGTAGGAGAGAGCTCTCCAAGGTATTCTTCCAACCAGTCCATTGGCATCCTTTTAGCCAGACACAAAAGCACTGGGACAATGTTCCAGGTTACCCACCTGGGGTAATGATAAATTACTGCCCAGGCCAGTCAAGGAACAGAGTGCTCACAACACCTGAGAAGACATCTGCACAGGTAGGAGCAGGATAGCAGCTGGGGACGCTCTCCTGGAATAACAGCCTCCAACATGCAGGGAGGAAAGAATGTCACATGGCTCAGGAAGATTCAGAAAGACACGGAAAACACGCAGCCGAGGAAGGAGCCACTGAGATTGCCTTTGAGAGAGTTGAGGGGGGAATGAGTCAGAAGGTGGGAAGGGGCCAGCTCTGAGGTGAACGGGGAACAGAGAGACAAGGCCGAAGTTAAAGCGGCACAGTGCGTCCTTGGGAAGGAGCGGGAAGGCCAAGCAATGCAGGGCAGAGGGAAGAGCAAGGGATGGGCTTTGGAGAAAGGACGCTGGAGAGAAGCAGGGTGTGGCTAGAAGATGAGAAGGGGGACAGACTAACCACTGTACCTGTCGGCTGCCTCCTCCCTCTTCTCCATTTACTAAACCGTAGTTACTGCCACGCAAACTCCAGGCACTTAACCTTCATTACCATTTGTCCACAACACCCCAGTAAGTTTGATACTGCTCTCTCCACTTCACCAAAGGAGGCGGAAGCACAGAGGTCACGTTAACATGCCCAAGGTCACCACGGTCTAAAAACCGTAAAAACAGAATTCAAATAGGCTGTTTTTAACTCAAAACCTACTCTTAGCCACTGTATTAATTCCTGGGGGCTGTTGCAGCAAGGTGATGCCAACTGGGTGGCTTAAACAACAGGAACGCATTGGCTCCCAGTTCTGGCAGCTGGAAGCCTGAGGTCAAGATGTCGGAGGGTTTGTTCCTTCTGAGGTCCGTGAGGAAGGATCTGTTCCAGGCCTCTCTCCGTGGCTCGTCGATGGCCGTCTTCTCCCTGTGTGTCTTCACACTGTCTTCCCTCTATGCGTGTCCTGTCTCAGTGTCCAAATTTCTCTTTTTTATAAGGACACCAGTCACATTAGATTAGGGCTCAACTCTACTGACCTCCTTTTAACTAATTACACCTGCAGTGATCCTGTTTCCAAAGAAGGTCATATTCTGAGGTTAGGGTTTCAACATACGAATTTTGGATGGGGTGGGATTAAAATTCAATCCAGAACAGCCATTATCCCCTACGGGCCCCCAGAGGAAAGACGGTGCAGCAGAAAGAATGTGTGCCTAGCCTATGGAACTCGAACAAAGCTCTTTGCTCGAGTGCCTCCACTTTCTCATCTATAATATAGGATCATTTCTCCTGGCTCAGTTAGTCACTGTAAGGAAAGAATGAGTTAAACACCCATCGCTGGCTCAGACAAGCCCGCTTTCCCCATCTCCACCGGGAACTGCAGACGTTTCTGCTACTACACAGGAAGGAAGGTCAGGCCCCACAGGCGTATTGGCGTATTGGCTCTGTTCTCACCTGGCATCTCCTTTACAGGCACAGACACCACCGGGGTAGGCCCTGGATGACACCATCAGATGCAGGCCCCACAGCCCCACTGCAAACAGGAAACACAAAATCTGAGTGTCCTCTTTTGCCCAAAAAGCCCCTCATTGTGCCTCTGGGTGAACACAGGCTGCAGACCTGCTCTAAACAGCTGCAGCTGGTGCCGAGCCAGGGGCTGCGGGGCCAGAGCCAGAGAGAGGTGGGGCCGCCACTCAGGCAACCTTTGGCAGGTGCTCAGGGCATCAACCACACAGATGCATCAAAAACACAGGACACAATATACCCCCGTTTCTCTCCTGGGGAAATGAACTATGACTTGCCAAAGTAAGAGAACATCTCACAATTCCATTACTAAGTCTACTCTGGGGGAGGCTCCCCGACTGGAGACCCTGGTGAGCCTGGCCCCACTGTCCTATTCACAGAGAAAAACACCCTTTGTGTTACCCTGTTCTTCACGGCATAACCTCAGGAGGGCTCTGCAGGGCTTGGGGCTGTGAGAACCCTGTGAGAGCAGCCAGCATTGTACTAAGGTTTCACTACTGCCACACTGCCAGCCTGCAGAACACAAATGGCCCCAATGACAAAGATGCAAGTGACAATCACAGTAGAAATAACACAGGGATTAGCAGCTCCCATTAACTGAGCATGTACTATGCCTTGGGCGTGCTACTCGTATTAGGTCATTGCCACCTCTGGGTATCATCTTCTCTGTAGGAGGCTGGAAGAGAATCACAGAGTTAATTTAATTTTCCCAAACCACACAGATAGCCAGACAGAGGGGCAATTTCCTTGACCAGGTAAGTAGTGGTAAACACACTTTGGGGGTCACAGAAATTTGGGGGTAATAGCAGTTTGAGTGCACCTCACTGTGAATGATGGAAACCTTCCTCAAGCAAACAAATCAAGTCCTGGTATGGTGGGTCTTATTTTTTAATGCCCCGTGGGGATACATCAATTAGGAATCCTGCCAGGAAACCATGCCCCGTGCCGACCAGAGTTCGCTGTAACTGCCCACATTTGCATTTTTCTGCAGAGGACTTTCTTAAAGTGGGACACACGAGTAACCTCTTTTCATAAGCCAAGTTTCCCATCTACATCCCTAAGCAGCAGAGACGGCAGGAAATGGCAAACAGGTGGCACTGGGGGTAGTGCCACCCCCAGGCCCTGGCCAAGCTGGGCTGCACAGGGCTGGCCAGTGTCCCGTGGCCCTGGGCTCGTCCGCAGTCCCAGTGCCCTCCCTGGGGCCCACAGTTCAGTGCTCTAAATTATATTACACTAGGACTGTCCCCATTGTTATGTGCAACATGGACGTTTTTCACCAGGTCCATTTCCCTGTACACACCCTGACCCCAAACTTGACACGCTACAAGGTCCAAGTAACATGACTTCAAACCTGATAACCAGCAAACACTTGAATCAACCCCTCTGGGGAAGAGACGACAGACACAGCCTTCCTGTGACAAATTCCTTGGAGAGAAGTCTGACAGGCACCTCCTGTGGGGAAGAGAAACACACTAAGGTCCTGGGACAGGGCTGGCTTCAGAACCCCGAGGCCCCTAAAAATGAGCTCCACGTCCCCAGGACTCCAGATCAGGGACCAAGAAGCCTCCTCGGGCCCCGAGGTTGGTTGAGTCTGTGCCTGGGAGCAGAGGCTGAGAAGAACCAGGGAGGAGGGCAGCAGGGCCCACCCCCAGCTGGGGTGCCATCACGTGCAGGGTCAAGGCCGAAGCTCCTCCAGGAAGAGTCTGGATGCCTGACAGGCTGCCTTGAAGACCAGCTTAATCCAGATGGAGAGATTAGCACTGAGGCCTGGAAAACAGAGGAAGGGCAGGGTGCGGTGGGGACAGAGTCATCCGGTCCAGCAAGTCAGGAGGGCTGGCCACCACAGTACACTGCAGCTCACACACAAACCACAGAGGGGCAAGCCCCATCCTGCTCCCTCCCTGTCGGGGCTCACATGGGCCATGGCACAAAGGCCTGTTCAGGTGGCTGGAGGACGCCCTCCAGGATTTCAAACGTCGGGGAGGGTCTCTGGCCTCAGGAACATACCGTGCTGCAAATAAACAAGGATCCTTGTGAATAAATTCTACCTGTGAGTGTGTGTCAACATCAGAGGAAAATAAGTTTCCATCCACCAGCTGGCAAATCAGAAAACACTACAGAGGGAAGTCTTCTCCACATTAGACACACATCAAATAGTAAATTACATTTTATTTCATTTACAGAGACTATGGGGCAAAAGAGTGGTGTCTGGGAAGCAGTACACAGGTGAGAAACACCTAGAAGAAGCCTGTTATAAATATGCCGGTGTTCTCAAAGTAAAGTGAGCATGGGATCCCAGGGCGGCCATGGGGAAAGGAGCGCCTCTGAGCTGCCCTCTGGGTTTAGACCAGTTAAGGCCCCTGATGGCCAGCAGCAGCCCCTCCATACCACGTCCGCCAGGGCCGCGAGCCACCCTGCAAACAATACAAGTACAGCTCCCTTTGAAAGCTCAGCAGCAGGCGTGCAGGGAGGTGTCTGGTGGTGTGGTCGCCAGTAGGGGAGGTTGGGCAAGAAGAAGACCGCCTGCCTCCCTCTTCTCTACAGACTGGATAAAAATCCCATGTCCCGAGGCTTGACAAATGACCAGTCCGTTCCGTCAGTCCTGACAGTCTTCTCCTGCTCCACAGATCTGTGCACTGGCCCCTCCCCACCCCTGGAGCGCCAGTATGTGTGTCCAGGTGGCTGTGGGTTCCGCCCAGGAGGAAGAAGGCAGCTCCCTGCCCCCCGGCCAGTCCTTGGGGTTCCAGGGTCCCTGTGGGGTTCACAGGCTAGGTGCTACAGCAGCTTGACGTAATTCTGTGGAATCAGACCCCTCTTGCCATTCAGAGTCCCCTCTAGCCAGCCAGGTTCCCTCGAGGTTTGCACTGAAAAGGAAGAGAAATAATTTTTTACCAAAATGCCCCCAAGTTCTTGCTCCCTGTGAATTCACTGGATCACTGTGTATCTTAAAGGCTCAACCAATAGAGGATTGTGCCACAGCGGGCCAACTGCAACTCCACGGCCGGCAACACCCTCCATCCACAGAGGTCGGTGACGTACTCAAAGCCCTCCTTTCCAAGGCCCAAAATGCTGCCCTGACACACCATCCATCTTGTGGACATCCTTGAAGCATGTGATGCACAGAGAACTTAAGGAACGTGTCCAGAGCCACACAGAAAGCAGACAAGCCAAGGTCTGATCTCAGACAAAGTAACTCCAGAGTTGACAATCCATAGCTACCTGCTATCAATCACTCTTCGCTTCCAAAATCACACTGAGAAACTGGTGTGTAGAGGTGTGTATGTGCATATATACCTACGTGTCTGTGAACAGAAACACACATACACCCACATATATAAACAGTCACACACACTTTTTTTTTTTTACACAGACTCCTGCAAGTCCCCTAGGGACTTCAGAGGTGGAGAACATCAGTATCCAGTGTCGGCCACCTATTGGCCTTTCCCATTATCCACACGGGCAGAACTGGGGTTGGCTGAGGGCCTGGCCCTCCCTCACATGTGTGTGGGCCCAGAGGAGGCACATCTGTGCCCAGCGTGGTTCCGAATGAACAACGTCCTTGCTGGCAGTAGGCTCAGGGTGAGCAGACTCCTATGACTCCGTTCTGGCTATGGAGACGTGAGGGCAGGGAAACTAGGAAAGAAGTCTGGAGAACTTTTCTTGTTCGTAAAGAAAAGGAACACAAGGATAAGGCACCCCTCCTGCTGCAGATGAGTGCGACCAAGAAGCCTAGAACTGTGGCAGCCACCGTGACCACGAGAGACGCCAGACGCCCCTTCCCCAAAGCTGAGAACGGTTCAGCAGACGGTTCAGCAGACGTAGAAATGCTCTGGACTTTGAGAACATAAATTAACCAACACTGTGGCGGGGGGCCCTCCTTCCAGACTTACTACTGGGTGAGCTAATCCATTCTTATGACTGATTTAGCCACTTGTGTCAGTTTTTGTCACTGCAGTTAAAGGCATCCTAATAGACACACCTTCTACCCGGGTCACTGTCTCCCAAACAATACTGTGGAAGGGTTTCCGAGGCTCCCAAACAAACCCCCCCCAAAATCACTATCATGGAAAAGACGCGCGTCTCTTTCTCGCAAATGGCTGCCTTCAATACTGCCCTCTCAGCTTTCCCTCCTGCCATGTGGTGTGCCGATATGTGACAGGCCTGGAGGAGGGCAGCGGAGTTACCACACTCTCCTCGCCAAAGTGCGTGTATAGGTGTTCTGGTAGCAGGAGTGATCTTCCTTCTACTCCAAGAGCAAAATTTCTCCACAAAGTATAATTCTGTCATTACGTGAGGTTTCTGTTATTGTCTGTTTTCTGACACTATCAGGAGTCCCTGGCTCTCAAGCATACATATCACACGCATACACAGAAATCTCTTCTAAATGAAGCAAATTGCTTTCTAAAAAAATAATCCCCAGCAAGTGCTGCATTACTGACAATATACCGCTATGCATCGTGTTGATATACTCCATATATTCCAAACATTCTGGCTAATCAGCCATTCCTGTCCAAGCACCTAAGGTTCTCACTGCTCCCCCAGAACTCTTCTGGGCAGCTCCACCCACACATGACATCACTGTTTCCACAGCAACCAGTGAATGTCATAATGAGCAGAGCAGGCCTGGAGAAGGAAGAAATCGAGGGGGTGGCGGAGAGACACACACTCAACCATAGGAGGAATTTGTGAAACATTAAGCCAGGCACAGCTCCTAAATGCTTGTGTGTGATGAATCAAACCTTCAAAGTCTGCACACTTGTTTCCGTGTGCAAAGTCAATCCCCACAGCTAAAGATCCGCATACTAGTCAAATCAGCAGAAACCACGTACAGCATAGGGATAGGAAGGGAATTACAAACCACATGTTTTTCAATAATAGCACTCCTCGGTATCTCAGATTTGGCAAACCTGGAGCATTTGGGTGGTTTGCTTGGGGACGCTCTGGGTGACAAAAACAAAGGATGTGAATCAGAAGAATCCTTGACTCCAAGCGGCACCAGCTTCTTTACTCCAGGAGACAGATGTCCTGGATGAAGACCCACAAGAGTGAGAAGGGCTGGAGAAGCACCAAGATTAAGGCAGACGTGGGATGCCGGCCGCCCCTGCACCGCCCGCGGACGTCCAGTTCCTGGGAGCCAAATGAGCCAACTCTCTCCTGTCCAAGGCGTCAAGGGATAAGCTTATGCTCCTGACACCACCACAACGAGTGGCTGCTTGCTCTGGGTTGCTGACATGTGAGGGGGACAGAACATATCCCACCACAAAGCTCCCACGGACAACTTACCGTCCTCAAAAATCGCTCCTATTTCAAAAGATAATTCCGAGCTGTGTTCTGCTTCACACGGATACACCGCCCGAGCCTTCCGACTGGACATGCTGAGAAAGGAGCATGAAGGACACAAATTAAAATGTGGAGACACTGGGAGAGAGTAACCTCATCTGCCCTCCATCTCCCGTGGCCCAAATCTCATTTATCTATGTCCCCAGTGGGACAACTCCATCCACAAAAGAATTAGCAGGGAAGTGAACATCAGGCAACACTACAGCACTTGATTTTCAAGTAAATGATGGGTTTCAAATTCAAATCTTTCTTTAGGGAGCCTCTCTGAGCAGCTTTCACTAAACCTCTTCACCTAATTCTCCTCTCCACCCAGCAGGATGGCCTTCCCCATCATTCAGCATCATCAGAATCACAGGATGTGTTTATTTCCTAAGTACTTCCGTTTATCTATTAGGTAAAGCACCCGTGTCTTGAGACAGAAGACCCGGCAGTGGAAAGACAGAGGCACACACATCCTACGTGGCTTCAGCAATGTGTGCAGACACTGATCTGTCTACACTGCTCAGCTTTCATGCCGTTCTGGAAAAGGGCTTAGTGTTCTAACTTAGGTCTTCTTTATTTAGACCCCCTCACACCTGCTCCTAAAAGCCGTATCAGGCTCAGCTTCTCACCACTTGTCAAAACGTTCTAGGTGTGCTGGTGGGGACAGAGCATCCTGGGGAGGGACAGTAACCACGCTGTGAGCCAAACTGAAGCAGAGGGACGTGTCCCACCTCACTGCACTTGGGGTGGCTGTGGGGAGCCAGTCATGGTAAGAAGAGCTTCAGTCCACCACCCCGGAGGAAGGGTCTGCTCAAGGCCAGCACCTCTGGCCCTCTGCACGACATGGCTGTCGTAATTATTATCTTCAGTGTCCAGCTGACCTTCCTTTCAAACAGAGCACATGCTTTATTATATTCGTATACAAGAAGTTCTTCTGAAATAAGTGGTTTTATTAAGTTCAAAATCTGCACCAAAAAGAGTGGGTTCAAGCAGGTCTGACATAAGGTAAATTTTTCCTAAGAACATTCTTGCTCTTGAACCGAGGCACTGCGCCGAGACAAGGTTGTAAATGTATTCGGGGGAGGGGACAGAAGAACCGGAGTTGGCCTTTTCCTCAGAGAACACAAGGACCCGTCAGCATGACTGAGCGGCTTCCGTGTGCTGCCGCCATATCCTACCTCACGGTCCAAACCACGTACCTTTCCGGTGGCTTGTCTGCTACAGTGGCAGGAAGAGAAAAGGGGCAAGGTGACAACTTAGGTGAAGGAGGCGTCCCAGCTGGGGTGCAGCTTGGTGTGGTTGGAGACTGTGGGTTCAGCCACTGGACCATTGATGATCGGGTCTGGCTTGGGCTAAGGGGGAAGTTTGAAGAGCAGGATTTAATCGTATAAAGGCCACAGAACCCCAAACATGCACTACCCCGATCCTAACTAGCCAGGATAATGGCTCCCTGCTCTCTCCCAATGACCAGAAGGGACAGAGTCCTCTCCACATCCTCCCAAGTCTGTAGCCCCGAGAGGCACGCCCCCAAACTAGAGATGCCTTATTGCACTTCTCCAGGTTTGTGGAGAAGGAGATCTCGTCTTGTCCAATCCAGCACCATACCAGTTCAATAATTAGGACACTGAGAATAGGTGCCCAAAATAGTTGCCTGGACTTTTAAGGGGTTCATGTTTTCTGCTTATAAGGAAGGTCCTAAGAATTTTCAGTCAACCTCATGACCTACATGGCTCTAAAAATTCACCATGTGGTCTTGGAATGTTTCAAGCTCTTTCATCTGGTCATATACATGTAGCAACTCAGAAAAAAAGTGCCACTGAGACTCACGATCCCTCACGACTAGCATGTAAAGGAGAAACTGATGAACAGCAAAAACCTCTGTGACCAGAGCCTCCACTAATATTCGCAGATAAAAAATAATGTCAAAAGGTCAGTGAACAGACTCCTGGAGGGGCCTCTAAACATGAAGGCAGAGTTCAGTAAATACGTGCTGATCTGAATTACAGCACCCTTCAATGATCTCAAAACTGGAGGCGTGTGACTGTGGTATAAGAAGCTCACTTGAAAAGCACAGTGCTTGAAGTTTCTCGGCTTCTTCAATCCCATTTTCGGCACATACATATTGTGTCCGATACACTCAGATGCTCTTTACCTCAAACTCACCCTCTTGGCGAAAACCAGTTTCCTGGGTAGCTGCTTCCTGTCCTTCCACATTCCTGGGCATTCCCTTTTGATTCTTTCTTCTCTAGCAAAACTAACACCAAGGTCTGTGCATTTTCACTTCAAATAACTCCCAGGCTGTTCTTTCCTCTCCCTTCTCCTTATCGGAGATGATCCCATTCTCACTGCTACATGCCAGTGTTACCACAGGGGTCTCCTGGCTAACCCCACAGCTCAGTCCTCAACTCTGCCAGCTCTCAGGCTCTCCCACGTCTCTACTGGGTCAGCTGTCTCTTCCTCAGCTCCGCTCCAGGCTGGCCTGCCCCAGTATTTCTACTTTGGCCTCTCTCAGTCATACGCTTTCTCTGACGTCCCATCACACTGATAAAAGGGAGGGCAGGTTGGCATGAGTTGTTCTGTGATGGTGTCAGATATTTCTCGTCTTTGGGGCATGAGCACTTCTTTAGCTCTTTTTGTAGCTCTCACATGGCCAGGCAGAGTGCTAGGCACATGAAGCGTTCAACCAACATCCAAGCAACCAATTCTGATGTTTCTAAAACTAAAACTGGATTTTATAAACCAGGTACCTAAAATATTACACAACTGTCGTGATAGATATTTAGTACACAGACGGTTTCCTATCCTTTGATCAGCAAGGGGCGGCAGGTGCACATGTAAAAAAACCATTATTCTTTGAACAGCATATTTACGTCTTCCCTCTCCAGCCATTCATTTGGAAATCATAAAACCTATTTCACACCCAGCACAGAGACCCATAAATCTCAAAGGGATGTCTATTACCAGCAGCAGAAGTCACTCCATTCTTTTATCAGAAAATGAACTTTAAATGGTGTCTTACTAATCAGGAAAGGAGGGGAAGGGATGAGTGAAGCTCTGAGGGAGAATTTAAGACCTCCTGAGCCAAACAATTGCCATTTTATCGCCCAGCAATTATTCAAGGTGCTTGGAGGCTAGTGGTGGTGGAAGATGAGACGTCTTGCCACACCCCTGTCAACACTTTCTATATTTATTTTCAATATTTATTTTCAATAAATAGTCAAGCGATTAAATGATGGCCATCCATCTGCTGAGAGGGAGGACAGCTACAGGGTGAAGATAACGCAACAATGCGACTGTATTTATAAGGCTCTTTAAAAAGCAGATGGTAGCCTTTATAGCTATTATCTGTGTAATCCTCACATCTTTCTTAAAAAATAATAAGTAAAAAGTGTTTTGGATTTTTTTATAAAGGGCAAATACCACTTTTGGAAAAATGAAAGAATTGTTAGAATGGCAGATGCAGAAGGTAAGGACCTGTCCCTTAGCTGGGCTCTCTCCATCCTGTCCCAAAGCAGAACTCAGAATCAGCATCCCCTTCCAGTGCCAATTTCTCAACCTTAGCCTTTTTGGGCTTTTGCTCTATCATCTTTTTCTAGTTGTTCAACATATAGGTGTGTTACGTGATCCAGTACTAACTGGTTCACCAGGATAACCTGTCTGACTTGCCACTTAGACTTCAGTTTCTGTATTTAAGTTCCTGGGTCTTTCCCCACAGTATCTCAGAATCCTCAACTAGTACTTCTCTGGATTTCAGAATCCCACGGGGGCACAAACATTGCAGGCTAGGATATTCATGAAAGGGATCAAAACACAAGTCTGGAAATTGTCTCTAGAGAGGCAGCATAAAAAGTCACGTAAAGAATCAATCAGAAGTCCTGTGAAAGAGGAGATCCACGCAGCCAAACAAAGTTTGGGAAACAGAACTGTCTGGATACAAGAAACTTTCAAGGCTTTTCCACTGGGAAAGAATGGGATGAGGCAAGAAGTAGTTAAAAAAATATATACTCAAGACCTAAAAGTGAGTTCTCACCTCAGTAGAGGTCGGATGATGGTATAATTCACAGGTGTCTCCCAAAAGCAAACTGCCCATATTTTTTGAAGCCAAGCAATTATAAGCATGAGCTTTTTTATATAAACCATCTCCTACTTTCCAGAATTTGGGTAGGGGTGGGTGTGTGTGTGTGTGTGTGTGTGTGTGTGTGTGTGTGTTAATAAGAATCAAATTTTAATTTCTTTCTTTAAAATACAATATTTACATTTTCTCAACAAAGCAGCAGAGGAAAATGTTACTTTTGCAAGAGAATTCTGATATTCTCTTTCCCTTCTTTGATTTAAAACATTTTAGAGGAGAACTAGGTATTTTGCAAATGGCAGCTCGTAGCAAAGGTCTAACAGTTTTTCTCAACCTGGGCCTTAGGAGAGAATTAAGCCCTAAGGTGTCCAGGTACGTAATGAATGAATACCTCTCCTATACATCTAGAATGGTCCTAGCTACCTATGGTGTTGCATCTCTCCTGTTTTTGCACATATGACGAGCAGAGGGACTGGCTGCCTTAGAAGACTACAGAGCAAACAACCTTAGAAGATACATTATGTCTCCCTGGAAGCAAAGAGCAGGTTTTACTGCCCATCATAAAAGATCTGGGTTTCCTAAGCTCTGGGCTCCCCTCCTATAACACTCCACATGCAGGTGTCACCTGGCCTAGGGGTATCACCCTGGGGACACTGGGACTTGGGGAAGTGCTCCTCTGACTGTACTATTGCTGTGACTGGCAGAGTCCTTTGGCTGTGACCCGGAGTCCCTTGTCCTCTGTTAGCATCCATGAAACCACCACAGGCAAATATGGTTGTTTGCAGAGTAAAGTTTCAGCCTTTACAGCTCTTAAAATTAACACCTTGGAAGAATTGAGAAAATACTCTCATTCAGTACTCTGTGGTTCAGAGGAGAATATAGCTAGCAAAGTCTTTGGGTTAAAGATCAAAAATAATGGGAGACATAAGAATAAAAAGCTCATTACCTACTAGAACACAATGAAATGTTTTGAGTATTCTCTCCTACCCCTTCCCAAATCTATCTATCTATCTATCTATCTATCTATCTATCTATCTATCTATCTATCTATCTATCTATATCTATCTTTTAATTTACTTATTTCCTTCTTTCTGCTGCCCCTTTAACTAAGGATTTTTGATGAGTAAGGCTGACATGATCACAAACTACCCATGTTATTTAATGATGAGCTGCTGACCAATTACAAAAAAAAAACTAAGTGCTACATGTTTCTTGAAGGCCAAGTTGTGGTTTGCAAAAAAAAGGAGACAGAAGTCAACTCTTCCTAAAAAGCTCAGAAACCACATTTACCAAACATAGAAGTGCATTAAAGAGGAATACAAATACCTGTGGGCCAGCTTCCTAATTTCACACACTACATGGAAAGAGCCTTCTCCAGAAGCAGAACCAGCGCCCCATTTCAGTGCAGGGAAGCCACCATGCCTGCCTTCCTTCGAAGAGAATCTTTCCTTCTTAAAGAAAGGGACACATGGAAACAAGAGGGTTTCCCTATAAACACAAAGAACGGCTAACTCAGAAACTCATCCTTGGAAATACTTGTATTGAAAGTCTTCCTGGCTATTCCTAAGGCAACAGAGAGGTCTCTTGTGTGCAGTATAGGGTGGGCAGAGTGGGGGAGAGCCAATCAACGGGGACTAGGGTAGCATCTGTGAAAGTGAGGAGAAAATGCTCATCTATCAAAACAATCAACACTCTTGCTTTGGAAAAAAGGTCTGTATCTCAGGGAAAGACCCTACAGCTTGCACTGTGGGGAAGACTAAACCCTCAAATACATGAAATTAGGACTGTGTGTGTGTGTGTGTGTGTGTGTGTGTGTACAATTTTACAGAGTTTATTTTTCTAAAATGTAACAAATCAGCAGTATATGCTGCTTCTGATTCAAACTGTGACCCAATCGTCTCCAATACCAGACTCTACGCTCCATGCATATTAAAAACTTTTTGGCAGCAAAAAAGCACCAACATTTCAAATATGGGGGAGGGGAACTAGGACCTCAACTGAGAAAATTCAACAACAGCTGCAGGCAGAGTCACCAGAGAGCTCCTGCATCCAACAAACATTTCTTGCATAGCACTGACGGGTCAGGCTCTGGACAGTGCGAGCAAAACAAGCACCCAACTCCAGGCTCTTTGAGCGCTGAGCATAATTTAAAATTCGAAGGATGCAGAACAGGGAGAAGACATGTCAAGAGAAGAAATGACTGCTTATATAAAGTGATTAAATCCCCCAAATACCAAGATATTTGACGGCGGTTAAATGATGTCAGAATCAAATCAGAAGTTTGTACCAGGATGAAAGATTTTAAAACCTCATTTGCAAGGTCTCCGAGCAGAAGCTAACACATTAGTGAAATGATCTTTCATTCCAGCCTGAGAAACGCACAGCATAAGTCTAGAACAGCTGTCCTGGGCAAAAGTGTTTGAAAATGTTAATAAAGACAGAAGGAAATATTGTAGATCTGTACATTACGGGAAATCTCTGTTCAAATAAATGCCACAGTTACTCCTTCAGTGCCAGAGAGGGAGAATTCCGCAGCCAGCACATTGTTGGTTCCCCATGAGCAGACAGAGGGGGACAGCAGTGGGGGGAAACAAACAGCTGTGACAAGAGTCACTATTGGGAAGGAGGCCGTCACTCACTGCCCATAAGAAGGTCCAAAGGGACCCTGTTCGCTCATCATTCATGGTCTGAGAACTACCTTCGGGCCCCATGCTAGGCTCGGTGACACCCAGGGGGCTACGACATCTTCTCTCCATGCGCACTCTCCATGCCACGTGGGTGGAGATGCCGTGTGATGTGCGCCATGTAGGGAGTTGCCCAGGGGCCCTCAGGAAATAGAGGGAGCAGCTATCATGTGGGCATCCAGGAAGGCTTTCTAGAGGAGGTGGTGTCTGCCTGGAACCGATGCTCTCGTCATCAACGTCATCATCGCCTCTTTACACCCAGGCTCCTTCCAGGCAGAACGGCGCACACAACTCATGCATTAGGTCACTCATCCCCCGCTACGCTACCATGCCACACTATGTATGAAAAGGTGAAAGTGACTCACTCAAGGTCACGTCAGTACCAAACCCCATTGTGACAAGACTGCAGAGAGCTCACAGCCTCAAGTCCTTCTGAGTGGCTGGAACACATTATCAGGAGAGATGGGAAGTGGAGATGCTCAGGGGGCAGGACCAGAGGCAACAGAGGGCTACGGAAGAATTTTAACCACGAGAATTCCAAGTGCATGAAACGCCACCCCCTCTACAGGGAGACTGCGGTTCCAAAGCCAGCTCTGGCTGTGTGCCCGTTTCTTAAGCTCTCCGGGCTTGTTCCTTTTTTGGGTAAATACAAAGAAGGACACTTCTCACTAGCTAGAGGCTGTGGCGGGAAGGAAGAGGATGGATTCCGGGTGCCTCTCGGATGCTGCAGCACAGTTGGCATGACAAGCCTTGCCCGAGGCTCATCCAGTGACTAACAAACTGCCTGGTCTCAGTTTCCTTCGGTAAGATGAAGGTAATCATGAACGGGCTGGTCGCTGCAAGACTGAGACGAGATGAGAGGTGCAAAGCACTCAGCAGTGACAGGACCCAGTCAGCACTCCATAAATGAAGCCCTTATTACCAGTATTAGGCGTTTCTGAGTCAGCGCTCGTCTCTCTGGTTTCCAGCTACATCACCACTAACAAATCATTTGCTTGACCAAAAAACAGCAAATAATCTACGTCACAGGGGGAAAATACAGATATTAAAAGGATGTCACCATTAAAAAAGAAACACAGAGGTGCTAAATGTAATGTAGTGGGATTCCAGATTGGATCCTGGAATAAAAGAGAGTGGAAAAACTAGTGAAATCCAAATAAAGTCTCAAGTTAATAGTATTATACTGACGTGAATTTCTTATTTTTAACAAAAGTTCCCTGGTGCTGTGTAAGACGTTAACAGTAGGAGAAGCTGGGTGAAGGGTTTCTGGCAATTCTTTTTATACTATCTTTGTAACTTTTCTGTAACTCTAAAACTATTTCAAAATCAAATTTTTTTTTTAAACAATAGGTGTAAGTGGAACGACCCCAATCACTGTTACACTAAAGGCCTTTTGAAATAATGCTTCCATGCTCGAAGGCATTCAAAAAGCGTAAGAGACACTTTTGATTGGTTCAATGATAGGAAAAAGTTCATGAGGGTTACTTTTAAAAATTATCTGCACTGTCCATCTGAAAAATGGCAATTAACCACACTTCTTGAAACTGACTTTTAAGAAACACGGGCTCTTCCAAATAGGTTAGTTTTATTTATAGATTAGATCGGGGTCAGCAGAAATTTCTGCAGAGGGCCAGACAGTAAATACTTTAGGGTCTGCAGGCCATACGGTGAGTCTCATGACTACTCAAGTCTGCAATCATTGCATTGAAAAAGCAGCCACTGACAAAATGCAAATAACTGGGTGGCCGTGTTCCAATAAAACTTTATTTATAAAAACAGCTGGCAGTGAGCCACCATTTGCTATCCCTACAGGAGAATCCATTGGTAGTGGAGAGTGGGGAGAGATGAAGAGGATGATGATGGCAAATGCCCCTGGGCTTGAGAAGTCCCTGTCCCCCGCCCCCACACACACACTCCATCTTAACCAGTTTTGTGGCTTGGACTCCTGTGTGTGTCGGAAGCCGACCTGCAAATACCCAGGGCCTTCCTGCAGCAGAAGCTCTCTTCAATCACTGCTCACAATCACCTCCCATGCAGGAGGGAGGCAGCCAATACATCAAGCTAGCATGTAAAAGCAGTAAATTGCTCACCCTTGAGAAAAAACATAGTCTTTTGTAGAAGGCAGGTGGGCAGGAAGAGATGGAAGGGCACTGCGGGAAATCAGTCAGGCACAGACAGAGCCTTTCGAAGGAGGCCACGGCCACACCTAACACACAGCCCTCACCCTGTGGGATACTCTCAGGCTCCTGCTGGCTTCCCTCCTTAACGAGAAAGGACACCACCATCTAGTCAGTTTACCGCTCACAAAGGTCACTCCTAGGGTGTTCGTTTTCTTGGGTTTGGTTCTAAAAGAACTATCTTAGAATCACGTCTCTGACCAATCTTTCACTCAGTGTTCCCCGGAATTGCATTTATCTTCCTTCCAGATGACCACGGTGGAGTCAGGTAAGAGGGCTGAACTTGAGCTTGCTAGCGAAACCAAAATGGAACTATAGCTTCATTTCAGAAAACTATGGGGCTTTAGAAGTCTCAGTGCTGTGGTCCTGCAGGGTTAACTGACGGGAATGTTTCTACCAGCCCAGTTCTCATGTGGAAAATAGCTGCCACCCAACGTGAGGGCTGAACATAAGACAAGGGCTACCTTGTACAGGTCGAAAGGGGTACAACATCAGGCTGCTAAGAAAAATCCTCTGGTTTCTTACCAAGCTGTTGGATGGGTTACCTGATGTGATAGGTGAGTCACTCATATTGCTCAGAATAATTTATAGGGTTGGCAGGGTTCCCGTGGGAACCCAAGGCCTTGTTCACATAATATCCAAGAGCCATTATTCTCAGGGGCTTCTACAAAGGAGGTGCTGACCCACAGAGGCTAGGAGAGGACCTCCAAACTGAGGGTCCTCCTGGAATAACTACAGTAACTGCTGGAAACAACACAACTTCAGGTCAACATCTAAGGCTTCTCCAGCACTAGGGAGGTTATTTCCCTGAGCTATTTAGTGAGATTATATAATGGACAAACCAGGAAGTCGGGTTAAGTTTAACTAAGAGTATCAAGTTAGGTTCTCAGAGGGGAGGGAAATCCAAGCAGGGAGCTGCCCAGAGCTCCCAGGAGGGGTTTTACAATGCCTGGTTCCTTGAAACCTCACAACAATCCAGAGGGGCGGATGCTGTTATTCCCCTTTTACAGATAATCTTGCTAAGCCTTGGTTTGCCTAAATAATTTATAGAAGGCCTACAAAGTTTTAAGATGCAGAACGAGGCTGCAAAGCCAGGCGTGTCTGACTCTAAAATCACTGCTTTTCCAGTCTAGACTATCTTCCAGCTTACAGAGAGCTCACGAGGGCCCTGCCAGCATTTCAATATTGAGACACAGCCAGCCAATCCTTGCATAGCAAGTGATAAATTGCAACAACAAAAAAACCAATGAAACTAAAAAACAGAACAAGACTAATGAGAATTTTTTTTTCTTTTTTTTTTGGTCTTCAGCAGAAAATCTCCTGCAACATTCAGACGTGTCTCTTTATTTTGGAAAGTCGACTTTTCATTATGGGGCTTTAAAGTTACATGACTAATCAACATTCTGGCTTGAAAAGAAAACCTCCAAATTTCAGGCCCTGTAGTTACAGCACAGCAGAGGAAGACGTGAATTAGGCCACACACAAGTGCCAAGTACACAATAAAAATACCCTGGCAAGACACAGGGGAGGTGCATGGGAAGACGTGAGCATGCAGGCCGTTGGTATGGCATCATTTCTATACAGAGTGGGAGAGAAGATTCACGGCAACACACAGGACAAAAGTCGTACCCCAAAGAAATGAGTGTACACAGACACTGATGGTCGATGGCCAAGTATGTGAGCCAGTGATCAGCTTCAAGACCTTTAGTGAAGCTAAAGGGAGATGACCGGATATCACCCCGCTCAGGAAAATGATGGACGCTGCTCTGTTTGCTAAATATCAAATTTCCAAGTCCTTCAGCTCTGTTTCAGGGGAGGACGCCCTCTACCCCAAATCTCAGCCAAAGGTGTTAGATGATGAATGTGCAGCAACCAGATTCAAGTGTTTATTCCCCAGAGATAATGCTAAGCCACAGTCACGTGACTTAATTCAGTACACCATCTGCAAAACAAGGGCAATGACCAGCTGACAGTTATATCACACCGGGTCTCAGATTTGGGAGAAACCTATAATTCGAACAATGTTCCCATATGCAACCAGACAATCTCCATCCTTACAGTAAAACAAGTCTAAGGGGACCATTATCACTGGGACAGACAGCTCAAACTCCACTAGTCCTTTACTAGTCGGGCAGCTTGGGGCAACTTTCCCACCCTCTTTGTGCCTTGGTTTCCCCCTCTTTAAAAATAAAGATGTATCTACCCCACTGGGTTCATGTGAGGATTAAGGTGAAATATCATTTATAAAGCAGCTAAAAACAAAATCTGGTCTCCCCAAATAATTAATGCTCCGTAGTCTTTGATCTTGAGAAATGCAAGAGGGTAACTATCAAATCAAACCTTCTCTGTAGTCTCTAACCACCAGCTATTGCTGAAGCAAAGGCTTCTGCCCCCTGTAAGTCCCCAATCCCCCAAAAGGAAGTCCAGAAGGGAGCTAACTTCCGAGCAGAATTCACAAGATAGCCGTGGGCTCACAGCAAGGTGACATGTTCCTCCTACTCATTTGGCCCTGTTCTTCCTTACACTGGAGCTATCTTAGACCTCAATCCTCCTGAACCCACCCAGGGACTTTGGCGCTCACTTGGGTATGGGAGAGGGGACTGGCTTCCAAATCTGTCTTCACAGAACCCAGTACCAGAGAGTACATCCCTCCAAATGAAGGCGCTAACTCTACTAGAGATGTCGGTCAGTGTTACCAGCCATGGTCTGTAACTAGGACCAACCTGCAGGTGAGCAGAGCAAAGGTCTAACCTTGTTAGGATATGATGTCCCTACTAGCCAGGAAAGATGCTGGAAATTCCTAGGACGGGCAAGACAATCCTTTGGGTTAAATATCACTCTCTCCTAATCTCTTTTTAAATCTGCATAGCTTTCATCCCCATGTTATAAAAGCAACTATGTGTTCATTTTAAGTCAAGTTAGCAATAAAGTAGAAGTGAAGAAAAAAAAACAAATTTTAAAAGATAAATTCCCCATTTCCTTTTGAAACAATAATCATAAGAAAACATGTAAAAATAAAAGATACCAAATTCTAGGGTGAACTGATCACCCCTGGGCAAACAAGGTGAAGCGGGGTGGGGTAGGGTTGAGGACACCCTCCCTGAAGGGATAGAGGAGAGGGGAAAAGGAAAGAAACAGATCAGGAAGAGGTGAACACAAAGTTTGCCTCTGACTGCTACCTTATAATTTCTAGGTATGAGCCAAGTTTCACAGAAATTTGTTAGAAGATTATCTGAGATGATTATTTTTCTGAGCTTTAGACAAATCATTCATGGTTTGTTGTGGTATAGTAATTAAGTTTAAGGGGTACCTTGACAACTCCCAGCAAAATTAATCGGCTTTCTGAAAAGCAGTCATGAAAGCAACGGTCAACTAACGTGAAACGCCAAGTAGGTGTCTATGGAAAATCTCTATAGGTTTGCCCAATTTAAAGGAAGCAAGTTACTTATTGCGTTGACAAGAACAAATATGGTTACCAGTGAGTGCACACACAGTCTATGGCTGGCATGCACACAGCTGTACATGGGAATAGCAGTCTACTGTCTAATGACTTTTAAGCAACCAGCTTCAGGTCTGGATAGGTAGGAATCTCTCCACAGAACAGTGGCTGAGGGCAGCACCAGGAACATGTGTGTGAGGAATACCTGAACATCCAGGATAAACTAAGCCAAGCCTCTTGGCAGGTAGGAGAGAAGGATCTACTGCTTTCCTAGCCTGCGGAGTAAGTTGCATCTTGGGGTGCCAATATTCCCATCTGCAAAGAGCTATTTTCTAAGATGCCGCCATCCTGAATGTGGGAATGTACTGGCAGAAAAGGAGGTGTTCCTTTTCGTTTGAAAGCTGTAGAAGAAGCAGATAGCAATGCCTGATATTTCTTAAAAGAGATTTTCTTTTGTTGCAGGGAGCTTAACAGGATTACTTGTCAAGGACCTGCTCCATCACTTACAAATGAAGAAAACCTGTTTAGAGAAAACTACTTTATTGGGGGAAAATGACTTTGGAACATTTGAAATACCTTGACCTATGATGTAATGTCCTCCAAGGAGACTGAGCTAGCAATTCTCCACTGGCAATGCAGTCACCTCTCACCCTACTGAGTGTACAGGTAAGTAATAGCTCCAGATTGATTGACCACAATGAATAATACCCACAAGTCATAAACATTAGCAGAAACCCAAGAAAACCAATTTTGCTGTATTGTATTCTACCTGTCAGAGGCGACAACTGTATTTACACACTGCCTATATCAGAATCTCAGCTTCTGTAAGTTTTCCTCTGCAAAGCTGCTTTCCAGTAGGTGGGGTCATGGCAGTTCTGTACAATAGAGCTACTGAGTGTCCCACGTGATCAACATACATTTGGACTCCATTTCTCAGGACCTAAGATAAGGCAAGTGTAAGTTTTGGAACGGAGAGTCACAACCCGAGGTTAAAACCAACCAGCCTAGGCACTGCTTCCTTTTTAAAGCCCTGGGTAGAGTTCTAATGATCCACAGTAACTTTGGTTTTATTAAGAGGGATCTTAATCAGCATTTACTCAGATCCTTCTATATTCTATACTGCACAGCTGGTACTCAGAGATAATGGATTAAAAATTACACAGACTACACACACCATGAAAATTAAATTTACAAATGCTAAGGAAACGAAGAAAAATGCTACAAAGAGAAAATGGGGCGGTTAATTCTGTGGACTTCCTGGAGGAAGAGTGTTTAACGTTTAGAAAGAAGATGGATCAGAAACCAAACAGAGTTGTCTAAGAGGCATTCAATGATATACAGAAAGAAATGAGATTTCCAAAAGGAAAGAACTTTTATAAATACATAATAATTAAAAAGCGAAATGTTTATTAATAACTATGTCAATATCACTAAAAAGTTCAAACAGTACAAGACTCAATTCCTATCCTCAAGAATGATACGATCAACCTTGGCAGGAAGGAAAGATTAGACAGTGTTATGGAATGAATGTTTGTGTCCCCCCAAAATTTCTAAGTTGAAACCCTACCCCCTCCCATGTGATGAGGGTACGAGGAGCTGGGGCCTTTTGGGGGTAATGAGAGTTAGATGAGATCATGAGTGGGGTCTTCGTGAATGGGATTCGTGTCCTTATAAGAGTCACAAAGCCAGCGGTCTACCAGCTGAAGTGGGTTCTCACCAGAACCAGCCATGCTGACACTGGTATAGGTGTACAGATACACATACACCACCCAAATAACACTAAATGGTAAATATTAACTAATACTAGAAGGTAATATTGGCCTAAAGTATTGGGTATAGACAGAGAAAGGTAGCATTTAGAATCTTCCTGGGGACTAGAGTACTCGAGAAAGCTTCCTGAAGGTGAAAACAAAATTAGACCCTGAAGATAGGTTAGATTGGTCTTGAGTCAAAAAGGAGGGGGGCCATTTCAGGCAGAAAGGATCAAAATATGAAGGTGGCACACAAGGGCTACTTGAATACAACACATCATCCTATAAGAATTTAAAAAGAAGAAAGTAGAACGAGATATTCCTTATCCTAGTTACACTCCTCAGAAAAGCTGTTTATAATCAATACATGCCTAGAACCATAGAGGTTTGGAAGGACAACTGTCTGTATCAGGGTTAGCTAACCATCGCCCAGGATTAGGTTAGAAATGCACATTTTCAGGCTCCCCTCAAACCCAACAGTCACTCTGGGGTTGGGCCCAGCAGTGTGGGTTTAACAAGGTCTACGGGTGACCCTAATGTGTTTTCCAGTTCGAGAGGCACCCCTGACTTAATGGTAAATCTGGGCTGAAACATGCTTATAAGTAAAGCCTTTAAGAGATACACAAGAAACATTCGACGTAGTTAAGAGAAATATGGATCTATTTTATCGAATGCACAGAAAAAAATCAAGTTCTTCATTTCCAGACTTGTTTCAAAACTACTTATTCCCCCCGCCCCCTTCTTGGCCTCTCAGTGTTGGAGTGCTTTCCATGACATTTTAAAATGTGTATGAATAGCAAGCTGGGGAATTCACTCCTCGTTTGATTTATGACCAAAAATATCAAGCTCTTCATGTTTTAGGCATGGACGTGCTGTGAATTGAGCATTGGCTATATTGTGGCTCATAATGTCACTTTTCTACAGAACCACTATGGAAGAAGGATGACTAACTAAACTGTTCTCCACTGACTGCGATAAACACTTATTGAAAGAAATCACTGGATATCTGGTTTTTGCTTTCACTCATACACACTCACACACACAGACACAGACACACACACACACACACACACACACACACACATAATCACACACACACCAAATTCCACCCACGAGTGCCAGGATTACAGATTCTAGGTTCCTATGTACCCTAGAATGGTTGCTCTGAGTATTAAAGTGAAGAGTATATTCATTCAGGAAAAAGAACAGCAAAAATGACACGCATGTTTGAGTGGTATGTAATTTAAATCCCAAACAAACCATCTTCAGCATATAAATATACATATATGAAAATCTTGGGGGGGAAATCTCATCTGGAGAATGGGATTCCCTACTTTTGAGTTTCACTTTGATTGTATTTTCAAAGTCTTCAGATCACCCCAACATTTTAGAATACCAAATTTCTCCCAGCCTCTTTTAATACTTAATCAGTTCATAATGATTTCATGTGAATCCAGCAGTAGCTATAAAAAGCGAAGTAACATGAGGAACAATTCCATTTACTGTCCTAAGAAGGCCCAGCTAGGGTCGCATGACATCATTATTATCTGATTTATTTTAAGCAACTTTTATTTTTAAAAAAACGGGGTTTTTTTGTTTTGTTTTTTTTAACTTTAAAGACAGGCCACCTAAATAGTCTTAGGATGAATTATACATGTATTTATGGATGTAACTTGATTGACTAATCAAGTGATGTCATGTAATTATTAGTGGAGCTCTTTTTTCCTTCTCTGAGCATTTGTTCCGCAATGTGATGTTTTCCCAATGCCCCATACCACCACCAACCAGCATTTACTCCACATCCTGGGTTAACACTGAAAGACAAACCCTCAGGTAGTCAAATCAGGTCCACGGCGTTTTGTCTGTATTGGTATTGTTTGTCCTAAGG
Organism: Rhinolophus ferrumequinum; assembly: GCF_004115265.2. NCBI lineage: Eukaryota > Metazoa > Chordata > Mammalia > Chiroptera > Rhinolophidae > Rhinolophus > Rhinolophus ferrumequinum. The sequence continues at coordinate 20,591,726 of NC_046301.1, read as the reverse complement.
TACCTGAGCTGATCTCCACATGCCTGGCACTAAAACAAACTGCGAACATAAAATCGGATATTTTAGCCATCAATTGTCAACTATACAGGGCGCTATGGAGTAGACAGAGCAAATGCTAACATAAAGCCCTCAAAAATCTATCCACCTGGAAGACCATTCTATAGATAGTTTCAGCAGTTTATTGATCACAATGCATGCATTCTCGTATCGCTGAAAGTTTGCTTAACTGGGGAGAAAACATCCTGAGTAGGACAATAACAAATTTCCTTTGCACAACCCCAAACTGCCATGGATTGAACTCAAAACAGATCTGAATTAGCACTCACCCACCCTTTCCATACAGGGAAAACACAAAAGCTGCTCAGGAAAGGCCTTTTTTACGGGCCCTTCTTCCTTGGACAGCCCCATGGATTACAGAACAAAGTTCCTCAGATGCAATGGCACCAGTACCCACCAGCCATGTAAACTTCAAAATGAAGGGCATGGCCTTCCTTCCCTCAACACCAGACAGAAGCTCAGTGACTTACGCAGTGGATCCCCAGTCCCCATCTGCGAGAAGGTGGTTTTTGTCTGTTCCAGGTGGCCCATGGACTGTTGCAGTCGTGGGAGATGGGGAGGAAAGTGAGTCGAGACTGCTGGTAGGGGTGTCCTCCTTAACAGGGTGAGGACTGTCGCCTAGGGAGGGAAAAGAAGGTGTCAACTTTCAAACAAATACTCAGAGGAGAAAAAAATAACTCCACCAATAATTATATGGCATTACTTGATTAGTCCATCAGATTAAATCCTAAATTACATTTACAATTCAGCCTGAGAGTATCTGGGTGTCCTGTCTTTAAAGATTTTGTTGTGTTTTTTTGTTTTGTTTTGTTTTAATCAAAGATACTTAAAATATATCCTAGGTGATACCCACTGAAGACTGTTTTCCCCGTGAGAAAATACAATCATCCAAATCAGACCAAATGGAAGATGAAAGCCTTAATGTGGCCGCAGGGACTTCCTAATCTGTAAGGATCACTGATGTAAATCATAATGATAATCTCAAGAACAATTCAGAGCAGTACACCAGCCCCGCAGGGTCCAACCTCTCCCTTTCTTGTCACCTGATGCTTCTTTAAGCCACTGGCAGTCACCACTTAGTGCTTAATAAATTAAACAGCTCTAAAGGGACCTTGTCTTCTGAGCTGGATTACAATTTAATAGCCTAATTTATTAAAATCCTGAACAGACAGAAACTTCCATTTCTCTGTGAACATTATGCAGCATGTTATACCGTGTTTCCCCGAAAATAAGACCTAGGCGGACCATCAGCTCTAATGCGTCTTTTGGAGCAAAAATTAATACTATAAGACCCAGTCTTATTTTACTATAAGACAGGATTTTATATTAATTTTTGCTCCAAAAGACGCATTAGAGCTGATGGTCAGGCTAGGTCTTATTTTCGGGGAAACACGGTATTAAGAACCAGATCCCTGCAGCGACTCCAGAAGATGACTTTAAACCAAAACTAAAAGGCATTTCTTAAATGGACTGCGTGATTCATTCACAGGGGGCCATTTTTCTTTAAATTAAATTTTATTGGGGTGACTTTGTGACAAACATTTAGTATCATTTGTGTACATTATGGGCTTGGATAGAAATGCAGAAGATGGAAAAGAGAGCCCCCAAGAACAGCTGTTTCCCTCAAATGGTCTTCTTGCCATTACAGTATCCCCGTGACGTAAACAGTACCCATCAGAGCTGGGACCCCTCAGCCAGACTGACACTCCCCATTAAACATTAAACGTGCCGAAGCGCCTTGCAGAAGGCACTAACTTGGCCTTGATTTTACAGGTGATGGGTGATAATAGTTGGTCAACAAACTGCTACATGGAGGCAGGTGATATACGCCATGGGGTGGGGGGAGGAAGGGGTCCATACCCCCAAACACAGCTAGCTTCTGCCCGATTAAACTTACATTTTTCTTCAGTCCTGGGTCCTGGACACTGAGTATGCACAAATGCCATAATCAGCAAGGAACTTGATCACAGAGAACCATCTTAAACGGATTTCAGTTCTACTTATATTAATAATAAAGCACAAGAGAAATTCTGGGCTCTGGGTAAGCTAGATCCCAGGACGTTAATGCTGAAAATTGACCACATGAAACAATTCTTACTTAACTCTGACCCACGTTACAACTAAGTCTAAGAGGAAAAAAAAAAAATCTTAGAAATGGGGATGTAGAAAAGCTGAATTCAGGGAAGTGGGACTTAGAATGGTGGTGATGGCGGAAAGAAGGAATTCTTTCCGGGGGAAGTCACAGGGGGAAACATAGATGATCCTGTGCAGAAGATTCTGGTAAGGAAGAGTTTTCTGAGCCTTTTCTTTTCATAAGTGTGCTGTCAGGAAGGGTGGGAGATATGGTGGAACCAGAGACAAACACAAGCTCTCTGGGCAGGTCTTCTTCACCTTGGTCTAAATCTCCCCATAAAACCCTGCTCTGTCCCCACTCCTAAGTATACAGTCGAGAATACTGTATGATTCCTCTTTCAGTGAAGTCACTTTTTCCGCAATACTTCACTCCAAAAGTGTTTAGCAAATTGGAATAAGTCAGCCCCAAATGGAAAGGCCAATTTTCAGACAAACGTCAAACTGAAACCCAATGATGGACCACTATGATTTCCTTTTGATTTATTTTCGTTCTGGGATATTTCGCCGCCTTGGAAACAAAGGCTACTGCTTACCTTACACACCTGGATGGCTCAAGCCCATCCAGTTCTGTTTTACAAATGAGGCTCAGAACAAGGGCCTGGAACTCTAGCTTTCCCAGGCCCTTCCCCTGTACCCCTCATTCATCACGAGCAACAACTCCCTTCAAAGTTAAGAGTCTCCAATGTAAGCCCAGCACAGGGTCTAAAGTAAATTCCTGTGCATTACCTGCACAGTAGCTGCCCATTCCGGGCTTGGCGGGAAGAAGCAGAGTATGACCAGCTCTGAAGCTGACGGGATAACCTCGACAGTGAGTCAGACACAAGCAGCTTCCTGGCTTCAGGAGGCTGGCTCCTGGCCCTCAGTTCTCTGGGCCCCGTTCCCTGACTGCAGGGCAGAGCAGGACACCGCAAAAGCAGCCAGTCAGAGTCCTGGACCTTATTGCCTGATTCGCTCCTACAAGGAGAAACCTGTCAATGGGAGGCAAGTTTGGGGAACTAGAGAGCAAGGGTCTAATGCTACTTTCAAGAGAGCCTGAAAGGTGTTTACAAGCTACACTAGCTCATCGTACTGCCTGGAATCCTTTCCCCAAGCCGACTGACACAGCACAAATCGCCATTCAACATATTAAATCATTCTATCAGGAACATTTCTGTCTTCCTTCCTGTCAAACAGTGGCAATCTAAACCCTCAAGTGAAAAGAATATTGGCAGAAAGGAATATGTTTACACAAACTGATCAAACGAAGCGATACCTCACCCTGCCTTCCGTGCGCACAAAATTCCTTTCTCCTTCACTATTCAGGAATGAGCTTATCTACTTCAGAATCACTGAATTCAAGGGAACACAAACACCAAGCAGAGAACCATTAAGTACTTGTAACCATTTCTGAAGCTTTAGTTTGCCAAAATCAAATTACTACTTTTTAACTAGTATGAAAATAATACAACTATAAAAAACTCTATGCTCAGTGATGTGTGGAATGAAGATTTGAATTCGTATGTGAGAATGAAAGTCAGATGCCCTCCTCGTTTTTCACCTTTCATTTCTCTTGAGGGTCACACAACTTCTTTCCTTAGGTGTAACCCTTTAACAGGCATCTCAGGCAGATCACCTGTGAGGAACGAGGTTGTTCCAGGTTAAGCGAACAAAAATGGTGCTGAAGGACTTCAAGACAAGAAACGCATGAGAAGCAGAACTACCACTGCTAGAAGAGCAAATGACTTCTCCACAACATCCAGCCTACTTCCCACCTTCTCCACGAAGCACTAGCCAACCACCTTTTTTCTGCTTCTTCTCTCCTTTCGCACAACCATAAGCAAAAATCGAGTTCGCATTTCACTGTCATCTCGTGGTTTCGTGACCTGGTTTTAGGTCGCCATTTCCATTCCACATGCTTTGAGGGTGGAGATCATGTGTCAGTCTTGGTAATCCTTAAAGAACAAGTTGCAGTGCCAGGCAAAGCAGGAGTCTTCAGGAAACACCGACTGTGCACTCGCTGCCACACAAAATATCATGAACATGGAAAGCCAGTGCTTCTGGGCATTCAGAAGAGAAACAATCTGCAAACCTCAAAGTATTGCTACACAATCTGTACACAGCTTCCAATTAGCACCCTCTCCCCTTTCAAGCCACATACATTTCTAACTCTCTTTATTCAAGAAACAGCATTAACTGAGCTGGTACTTATATACAAGACACATCACGGATGCTGAATTATAAAGGTGAAGAATCAGTCCCTAAGCTGAAGGTGCTTCCCGCATAGTGTAGAATAGTCAGATGAAAGACAAACACAGCAGAAGTTGGTACATACTGTAATATGTTTGTATCAAGGAGCTTCGAGACCCAGAGAAAGGAATTCCCAAACATGCCAGTGGTGGGGGAGAAAGACAGGAGAGTCAGGCAACAGGAAGAAGACATTATTGCCAGACTTTCAAGCAAAGGCCCCGTGGAGAGAAAAGATCAAGACTAAAAGCATAGAAGTAAGAAAAAATATGGCAGGTCTCAGAGACACAGGTAATTGGAACTGGCTGGAGAACAGGGTCAAAGGCAAAAAGTAGGTATCTGAGTTTATTTTGTAGGCACTGGGAAGTTATTACAGGAATTAAGTAGGAAAGTGATACGATCAAGAGAATAGATTCAGAGGTATTCAGATACTACAGTCATTAGAAGTCTCTGAATGAAGATAAAGGGGGGAAGGGGAACCTAAGATGACCTTCAAGTTCTTGGTTTAGGTAACTGGGTGAATGGTAGACCGAGTAATTGCAATAGCGAATAAAAAAAAAACCACCAAGGAGTATATTGGGTATGGGAGACATTAACACCAGTTGTAAACATCTCGGGCTTGACGCGTCAATAAAAAATCCAGGTGAAAAATATCTAGAGGAGAGTTGGTTATACAACCACAGAGCTCAGGAGAGAGGTCTGAGACAGTTTCATTGATCAGAGAATCATATAGACAGAGCTGAAGTCATGGCATTGGATGGAGAGAAGAAAAGATAAAATACAGAAATGTAAGAGAACCTTGGAGGAACCTCAGGTGTAAGGAGCAGTTTTCTACTGCAAGCAGCGTGGGCTGGTTATTGCTGCTGTTATTTTAAATACAGAGAAGTGTTATTTCACAAACATGTACGATTCCCCCCCAGACATAGATTCTCATAAAAAGTGGACAAAAGTGCACTCAAGAGGACATGCCTTTCATGACAGCGACTGGATTACACTATTTAGTCTGATTTCTTTATGAACCTGAGCACATGAACAGGTGTTTTATTTATTTTCAGCCTAGACTAAAACAATCCTCAAAGACTGGCAGAAAATTAGAGCAAGAAGAGGGAATAAGAACTTGATAATTCTGTCACATCTAACAATTTAGAGGACGTTCATGTAGTTAATTGACTGTTCTTATTCGAATAACAGGAAGCTATACATACTCTCCATCCATCTTCTGGTCATTTCACTTAAACAGAAGTGGTTTTGCAGTGTTGGAAGGCATAAGGCTTTGAGTTTTCCCTCCGTTTCATTCACTTCTTTCTTGGCTTCCTCTCATATTTTCTAACAGTTAAGAAGTCAGAGATAGTTCCCTTTGAATCCCTTACCAGCTGTTTTTCACTTTGCATAAAAGCTGTGGGTATGGTATGAAACCATAGAAGGTTTCTGTTATTCCTCAGAAATGGATTGTCTCCGCAGAAGCAAAGCTATCTCATGGTTCCCTCTCTTAAACATCCTGGTTTATGTATTAACAGAAAGAAGAAGGAAAAAGAAGAGGAAAGAAAACAGCGAGAGGGAGGGAAGGAAAGAGGGAAAGATATAATTTATTAGCTGAACGTAATCCTAACAAACTTCACAGTTATGTATTTGGTTAACTGGAATTCACCAGCAGACGACTACTGCAGTTCCATTGGCACACAAATACTTCCTGTCAGGTCAGGATAATCATAGATGCCTCTAAATATCAAACAGTTAACCACTAAGATCAAAGAAAGATTTACTGAGAATTAATTGCACTTACAAACTTAAAACAACACAGTAAAGACTAGTCCTCTTCCCACATATGCCCAACAACAACAACATGATAAAATAACATTTTAAAAATAAAAAGATATAACTGCACTAAAAAACTGTTACCCATCTCTGTGAAACAGAAAGGAAACATTGTTTCCGAGGTCAAGGGGAACACAAGACGAAGGTCTACTGTCTCCAGGGCCGGGGAAATCCAACAGAACGAGCCAGTCCTTTGACTCCAGTGGCATCCTAGTACAATATACCTACACTACCCCAAGCAGCGGGGCTGAAACCCACTCTCCACGTGGAACAAGGGGTTGGGAGACACTAACTGGACGCCAAAAACCTATGACCAAATCGCCCCCTTTCCCAGGGAGCTGGATTGGACATGCTCACCCTTCCCATCTCCCGGGTGAGATTTATGTGCAGGAATAATAGGACCCGGTTCTGAATCAAAGCACCTGGGTGAAACTGCTGGAGGCAGGAGCCAGAAAGGGAGGAGAAAAACTAGGGAGAGACAGAGGCTCCAACTCACCACATGAACACATAACAAAATCCTCTTTCATGATAGACTTGTAAACCACAATTCTAAGAACACAAATAAAACTGATAGTAAATCCAACAACAAAAAAATCAGAGATGCAGGGATTTGTAATATGTACAAAAGAAGTGAAATTGCCAATATCCACGTCCCAGAAGAAGAAATAAATTGAGAGGAAGAACTATTTAAAGACATAATGACCAATTCCTCAAAATTAAAGAAACTTCAAAGACCTCAATCCAAAGGACACAGAACAGGGGAATAAAGAAAATACTATACATAAGACACATTATTGCAAAATTTTAAAATGTCAAATACAAAAACCAAAAATCTATATAGAAAGAGCAGATATAAAAAAGAACCAGATTGACATCGTGTTTTCAACAGCAACACTGAATGAACAATACTGAAGTAATATTTTTACAGTATTAAAGAATTTTGAGCATAGAATTAAATATTCAAACTGCCATTCAAACATGAGGCCATAACAAAAATATTATTAGATATAAAAATGCCCAAGGTTTCCACACAAAGAATTATACTGATAATTCTTAAAATTTCTTTTCAAGTATTTAAATCGAAGAATAAGATATTGTCAACAAATTTGATAATGTCTGTTTTTATCTTCTAAAAAGGAAAGGTGAAAACATAACCAAATTGATCCAGAACCAAAATTCTGGAAAATATCAACATGGCGGGGGTAGACAGCCCACAGGGAGATGAGAGTCCATTAAATTATTTCTTATTAGGGTGGAGAGAGAAATATAAATAATTTAGTTTAAAAAATTGATAAATGAGATTATAAGTCCTCAACCCCAAATAAGGGAAACCTTAAAAGCAAAACAGAATATGTATCATTGGAAATACAAGAACATTTGTTTTAAAGAGAAAATAGAAAAGAAAAAAATATATCAAAATTCATTAAATAAAAATTATAAAATGACAGAAATCCTAACATAACGGTAATTACTATATAAATAGTAATCCATACATAAATGGATTAAACTCACTAATTAAGAAACAGTGACTCTCCAAATATATATTTTAAATCCAACAATATGTTTACTAAAAGAAACATGCTTAAAAAAAAGACAAAGAAAGGCTGAAAATTTTTTTAAATAAATGAAAAATAGATATACTAGGCAAGTATGAACCAAAAGAAAGATAATGATCTTAATAAAATGCATGAGAGACAGAGATATTTTATACTGTTAAAGGGACAAGATGATCGAACAAGAAAAGCACCTAATGATATAGCCCCAAGGAAAAAATAGAACTATAAGGAAAAACAGAAAAATTAACAATTGTAATTGGAGATTTAAACACACTCCTCTCAGATACTGCTATCATGCATAGCAGTAAAAAAAGAGCTCTGTAATCAATAATACAAAGCTGATCTATATTACACACATACACACACACCTTGTAATAAACAAAGGATACATGTTATTTTCAAAAACACATAGAATATTTATGAAGGAGGACTAAAGTCTTAAAAAATTCCAAAAATAAATATTATGCATACCAGAGAACACATTCTCAGGCCAAAATTATTTAGAATGTAATAAACAAAAGGCAGATGTTACAATTTCCATATGCTGATAAACTAAATGAGGTTAAATAGAGAATCACAATGGAAATTAAGACAGGTTTACAAGACAATAAAAATATTTCATATCAAAATTTGTAAAAGAGCAAAAAATACCACAGAAAAATATTTATAAGAAAAACAAGTTCAGAACATTTTAATGCCTTATTTATTTAAATAGATAATTCTCCTAATTATTGATTATCAGTGAAGAGTCATCATGACTACTTAAATATTGAAATTAAATTCAGTCAGGGTGAACTCTCAATAAAATAAAATTTGCAGAAATATATGTGATGTCTTTTATTTTAGTGTAGTCACTCAACAGGGATTACTTGTATACTAGTTAATACGTACAGACTATTCCATCAAGTTAAAAGCTAATATTCTTAACTATTAATTTCATTATCTATTGGTATGTAAGACTTTCTAGGGAAAAACATCTCCCAAGTCACAGTGGACAATTGATGAGAAAGAGTGATTTGACATATTTAAAAACTCACCCTAAGTACAGAGAAATAAATCCCAAAACTAAACATAATATATGCTTTAGAGAGTAGCTTCAACTAAAATTAGGTGGACTCTTAGCAGCAGTGGTGAACAATGCTGTTCTTGTTACCGCTCCCCCTTGTGCCTGGATTCATTCTCCTGTCATTCTGTATTTTCTACCTTTTAAAATTGGGCTGCCCCATAATAACCTATAATGTCTTGCTTAGAGTAATTCAATTTCTTCTTTGCCCGCTTGGTGTGTCTGCTCTCATGATGCTCCACCTAAGGAAGGCTAGAGCACCAAAAATTCAGGCTTGAAGTCTGAAGCTGGAGAGGGCTCAGGAGGTGAGGAAGAGAGAATAGACATCCTCAAAGATAAATATTCGCTGGGAAAAAGTCAGAGTAGCAGACAGACTAACAGCTCTGGGAATGAAGTTGATAGAAAGAAGCTTGAAACTAAGGGGATTATAAAATGGTGCAGTAGCAGAGTTTTATGGGTTTGTTTTGCTAACTGATAGAAGCCTATTCAAAATATAACCTTTGAACTAAGCAGCAAATGTTCATGCTGCCCTAGTTTCCTCCATGTGGCAGATATTACAACATCAATAAAATCGCCTTCGAGCCGTAGCAGTCTTTCCTCCAAATGTTACCTAGGACATATAAAGTGTACTAAAAAGGAGAGGAGTGCTTAGTATCCAGAACAGGACTCCCCTTTTCATATATATGCTGACATAGTTTCTACTTTGCTAAAATAAAGTCTGAGTTGTTATATTTTACCACATCAAAACTGGTTTCTAATGCTGTACTGACTAGCATAAATTAGGATAAGCCAACATGTATGTTTTCCCTCCCCTCAGCTCAATAAGCTGTTGAACTTGATATTGTAAAACCCAATGCTGAAAAACAAACATGGAAGGGACCTGTATAAATAAAGCATCTTGTCCTTAGCACTAGTATTTCCATAATTATTGACTTACAAGCACCAGAGTGGCCAGATACCCAACTTTACTGCAAGACTGAGGAAATGGGAAATGGCCACACCCAAACAACATAGAACCACATGTCTTGCTTAGTTGGATTGTCTAAGACTATTTCATCCGTGGAGGCCACTCCTTGCTTGTTGAATAGGAGTGAACAGGCTTGTTTCTTCACAACCTATTCAGATGCTTGATTGGGCCAGAATCTCCTGGAATTCCAAGACCTTCTCTGACTAGAAGCTGCAGTATACAAACAGGAACGACTGGTATACAGCAGGGAAGTCTGTGGGCAGCAGGCCTGAGAAGAGGAATGGTCATATCCAAAACCCAGCTGACACCTGACCAGCCAAAGAAAATGCAGCACTCCCTTCCCATCTTTCCATATTCTAATTTACTTGAACTAAAATGGCCAAATAATGGCTGTGACTTGCTTTATGAGGCACCATCAGTGGTGGCATTAAACAGGTAAGAACTTTAGAAAATGTTCAAAATAAGACACAAATTAAAGGTGATATATTTTGCAATCCAGGTACCTATTACCATCCTTCTCAAAACACAGGCCAGAAAACTTACATATTATCTTACACATTAGTTTTCCTTAATTGGAAAAGTACACATACCCACACTTCCTTTCTTAAACCAATTAGAATAATAAAGATAGATTAAGGAAGTCAAAGGTTGACTTTAAAATTGGACTTTTAAAATTGCTAATGTAATTGGTTATCTTTCTTTGAAAAGCGAATCCAACCCTACCACTCAAAGGGAGTTCTTTACTGCCCACAAAGTAGTAGGTGGTAAATGATTACTGTTAAAATATAGACTAGATTCTAAGTTTTACATTAGGGAAAAAAGGGGAGGGGGAATAACAAATTAACCCTGCCACCTGCCCATTAAGGAAAGAAAGCTAATTGTGTTTCTCAGCAGTGGGAGGTGCCCTGAGAGACAGGTTATAATTGCCAAGTGGAAGGAAAGGTTTCTCAAGTCCCACTTACCCCAATTCTCAGTTCCTTTGCAAGTGAAAGCAATGTCATGCTGGGTAGGGAGCAAGATGTCCCAGTTCCTCTCCTTCCATTTTGCCCTCCTCAAAAAAAACCAACATTAGGAAGCTAACACTAACAAGCAGATCTATGACAGTCAGTGGCTAGAAGAGAATAATTAACTCTGGTAATATAATTTCTCTAGCTGGAATCTTGACTAAGAAAGGAAAGTGTGACTCTCCGTGGATTAACTTCTCACCCCCAATCCTAAAAGCACAGGAACAAAACTGTAGCCCCCAACACACACACACACACACACACACACACACACAACTGAGTAAGAGAAAAGGCAACTCCTGAACTATAAATTAAATGTCACATTAAGGCATGAAAAGATGTAATGAAATTGCCATACAATTATACAGATTTTATTTTCTACTGTCCAAAGTTTTATTTTTTTTTTTTAAATAAAGCATAATGCTTGTCCAAAAAAGCTACTGGACAGCTAAAATATGCCAAAAGTGTGTGCTAGGAAAAGGTGATGAGGGCATCAGCTACATAAAACTCAGTCTGTTTGGACAGCAGCTAATAAGCATTAGGTTACAACTCCAGGAACCACCTCTACTACTTGCAAGTCAATGGAAGTCAGTAGTAATTCAATTATAAAAGGAATAAGACCAGTGCAGTTGCAATGTCAATAGAAGTCAAAGTAAATTGCTTTAGTCTATAAAGCAGAGAGCATTTTTCTATCATAATCACAGTCCTGAGGCATTATTTACAGACTGAGATTTCTGCCTGCATAAACAAAGAAAAAATACAACAACCATGTACTGTTAGGCTTCGGAACCAAAAAGTAATCAGATACCGTCTTCCATAAACTTTTAGAGAAGGCTGACACACTGACAGCTCAGAAAATTTAAAGCATGGTGCTCAGAACACAAACTCCAGCCCAGCTAAGACAGTGAGGGCTGTTGGACTCCCAGATAGGTATTTACCTGTCCTCGTCCTGCTCCTCTATTCTCCTCACATACAGAATATTAATTAGTATCAATTGCCAGATTAAGACTCTAGCAACCAAAAAGCTTAGGAATTACTCTGGATTGAAATAACCAAAACTAAAAAACTAAGCTTTGTTCTTTATGAAAGTCTATTTCAAGCCCTCTACTTCATACAACAGGCCCTCAAAAAAATATAAGCTAAAATCCTGGAGCATTTACTACATATTGGGTGGTTTACAGTCATTAATTTATTTGTTCTTGGCAAAAATCACTTGAAATTGTATTGCTCCAAACTCATGAGGCTTAAGGGGGAATTTGCCGAGATCATAAAAGACAGCAAGAAATTCAGGACAGAGATTTAAATCCAGGTTAGTTTAAATGCAAACTTAAACCACAAATAATTTTACCACTAATAAAACTCTGCTGCTTAAGTATTTCCAGGGATTGTGGTCCCCCAAATGCTAGGACAATGTGCCTCTGAGAGAGTAGCCCAAGTAGAAGGTGAAAGATATACTAGATCTAACAAGAAACCACAAACCAGCAAGAGCTAACCATTGTCAACATGGTGCCCATGAAAATTCTCCAGGTTAACTCACTAGAGGGACTCCAGACCCTCCTTTCTAGGGTTCTGCCTCATTCTTCCTCCTTCAAGTACGAAGCACAGCTTGCATCAGCATTAAGCTGAACTTCTGTAGCGTAAACACATAAAATAGGTATGTAGACTATATGTGTGTATGCCTTTATATGTATATGCACATGTATGTACAACAAGGAATATTCTTTATGAAAAAGTAAGAAATACAGATTTGTGTACTGTGTTTCCCCGAAAATAAGACCTAGCCAGACAATCAGCTCTAATGCCTCTTTTGGAGCAAAAATTAAGACCCAGCATTATGTTATATTATATTATATTATATTATATTATATTATATTATATTATATTATATTATATTATTATATAAGACTCAGTCTTATTTTAATATAATTTTTGCTCCAAAAGACGCATTAGAACTGATTGTCCAGCTAGGTCTTGTTTTGGGGGAAACATGGTATGTACAAAGAAGAAAATCACCACACACTCACTCCCTAAGGATAATCATTGTCATAACTGATAAACATCCCTCCAAAACTTATTTCTATGCGTATACATCTATTTACATAATTTTTCTTTTAGAAGTGAGATTATTCTGAAAATTCTGTTTCCTAACTTGCTTTATTCATTCAAAAGCATGCCATTTGTATTGTTTCTGTGGAAACATTTTTATCATTGGAAGGTAAGACATCCGTGTGTGGTTAGTAAGGGACACGCACCATCTGCTCGTGTTTGGCTGTAGAACGCAAAGCCCCTGTACGAGGGTCATCCACACAATAGACCACACAACGCTACATGGCAGTGAAAAAAGGATGGGGGCGCTCTTCATACTGACATGGAAAGCAACACAAGATATGCTATAAAATTTCTAAAATAAAGTACACAGCTAGCTTTTGGGTGCACACGGGCTATGTGAGGGTTTCTATTCATATTTGCTTATACATATACAAAGAATTCTGGAAGGTTAAATAAGAAACTGTGGGTTGAACCACATGAAACTGCTGCTATTCCATCATTTTTGACTTACACAAAGAGCAGTTCTCATGGATACAACCCTACTCATAACAGTGGTTAGCGGTCCAATCTGAATCTCAATTCTGAAAAGATTTAAATTAACTACGCAAAATTCCTGATACTTTACTATGTTTGACTTCCTAAATGAAAAACAAAAAAACCTGAAATTGCTGATGTTAGATAACTTTGAGACTAAAAGATGGCACGTTTACGTGGCCCAATCTATTGCTATCAGTGGTCACAGATTGGCTCTGCAGAGGCACTCGGCTGCATGAAACAAGCTTAGGGGATGGAATGGAGACTTTTCACGTTGTATCATTCTATATGTTTTGGTGTTTCAAACCATGGAATGCATTCTGTGTTTTTTTTTAATGTTTAATTAAAAAAAGGAGAGGGAGAGAAGAGAGATAAAAATAAAAAATAACAGCAAAATCCAGTATATTCAGGCAGCATCAAATTCCTGATTCCGTGTTACACACATTTCTAACAACCTATTAAGGCACTACGTACCTGAGATAGCCACACCACAACTAACCTAAGACCAAATGGTTGCAAAAATCACGAGGAAATAAATCTATCATTGAAATAAAATGATTGTTTTCCCTCCCAACTTTCCATAAAAGTCAGCATCCTCTTTTCTCCCGGAGGGCCCATTTTTGTCATAGCGTCTTGGGTCCCAGGTTTAAAACCATACTCGTCTCTGGCTCTTTCTTCTCCTTCATCAAGAGCATTAAGTCTGATTCCCTTACAACACAACTATGCACTTTCTACAATTGAAAAATTGAAGAATCATTCTTAAAATTAAAAAATGAATATATCAACATACTGTTTTAAATGCACAGACTATCTCTGACTTTGCTGCGGTATTTGTGTTTAGCCCTTTAGCAGGGAGGTAAGAAACCCAGACTCTAGGGTCAGACTGCCTGGGTTCAGTCCGGGCTTTGTCACTCACCAGCTGTGAGACCTGGGTGAGTTATTGACCCTCTCTGTCTGGGCTATAAAATAGGGATAACAATAAACCTAAAGGATTGTCATGAGGATTACATAACTTTAATAAATATTGCTAAAAAACAGGACCTGGCCTATACAATGGTGTATGTAACTGTTTGCTATTATTACCCTCCAGATTTTGTGACCTGTTTTCATATTAACTATTAAAAAGTTTAAGAAAATAAGAGTATAGCATTAAGATAATCAATAGTCAGAGACCTAAATAAATCACCCTTTCTATTCCAAACCAAAGAGAAAAATAATGATCATAAACACATTTTAAGCTCAAAACATCATGCTGCTAGTTTTAAAGTCTATTAGCACACACAGAATGTCAGCCCAGGAATTCATTTTAATAAGATGAAAGACTTTTTTTTTTTTTTTTTAATCCGAAGGTGACGCTGGACTCCTAAATACTGCTCAGAAGGTACACAGGAAGGCCATGGAAAGCAGAACGAGCATTCCAAGGGAACCCAGCTGCAAAGTTGCTCCCCAGAGCTCATCAAAGGCAACTAGACAAGTAGTTACGGGAGTCTCCTCCACAGTGACTCAATCGCACGTTGTTTCTTTTTCCTCCAGAGCTGATAGAGATGCAGTAAGTAAAAATTAAATGGCCACAGGTTTGTTTGGTTATATTGTCAACAGCATTCTTATTCCGTGGTAATTTTTATCATGGTCCCTAAGAGTTTTCTGAGTGACGGAAGTCACTTAGAATCGGCCACGCTGAGATAATACCTTCCCCTTCAAGATTTCTGCTCATCTTCCTGGCTACCAAAGAAAATGTTTCAAATCAGTCACTCTTGACAGCCTTAAAAAATTCTATTTCATTCAGGATAAACAATACTTGGGTTGGTTTGAAAAGATGTTTCTTAGACAGCCCGGCTACCTCCTACGCTGTAAGCGTTTCAAAGAGGGCTATAAAGAGAGTGACAGCTGCTTGAATTCAGAACTAGAAATTAAAATAAAAGCTATTAGAAGTGAAGCAAAAAACCCGCACCACGGGGAGACAAGCTTTAAAGAGTTTTTCTCTCTTCTGTACATTCGAGTTACCTGCCATGAACTTATTTTCACCACAGAAACAGCTCTGTGTTGTGTAGAGGCATGAAATAAGCTTTCTTCCCCTCTCCAGAGAAATGGGGAAATGTTCATCCCACACAGCAGCAGGGTTAAGATTACACAGGAAGTCATATAAGAAGTGGCCTCGTGCTTTGTCACTAACATTAGGGTGCGGAGGTTCTGGGAGCCTTGTGGGGAAGCGACAATGCACGCGAGCTGCGTGCATGATCTGTGGGCATGCCACAACTCCATTCCAGCCCTGAAATTTCTGGCTGCCTTTCCCAACCCATTGATCTCAACACGGAAAACTGAGTTAAGAAATAATCTGTCTATATATACTGTCACTGATTCAAACGGTCTTAGATTTCACTTCATAACACAGTACTCCATGGCAAGGAATCATAACATTGCTCTGGAGAGATTGGCACTCAGGAAGTTATTATCCAGAGCCCACTCATGAAGTGTCATGCAAAAAAAAAAAGATAAGAATTGAGAGAAAATTACCAAGCTTAGGATAAAGATTTGCTGGTGCCCCGTTACTTGGGTTGATTATAATTCTGTGTCAAGCGGATGAGATATGCCTACAAGGAAACATCAATAGCTATAGAATGTCACCGAAAATTCACATCAACAATGGTTTTACAGTGGTTCTTCTCACACATAAGTGTCCTGATAACATTTTGGGGAAGACAGGGGAGTTGCAATTCCCTTACAAAAGCATGTTTTCATGGAGGCAATTTCTAAAGATACTCTCTTGGGAATTGAGATTAGCGAGTACACAGCTGCCATGACTGTCACCTGTCCATCCTTGACTTCTACTGCAATAAATGTCGTTTAGTATAGTTGTCTCCCATCCTTTATGATACACCTGTGAAGCAGTGTGAGCAGGTATCAGTGAGGGAAAGTAGGAAAAACATGAGCTCTTCTTTGTTCATGGTTATGAGACTATTCTCTCTCTCACAAGACATAACATTTTAGTAATTATTTAATATTTCTCTTTCCACTGATTTTCCACATATACTATGTATACCAATATATGTTATACTGTTTTTACCAAACCTATTTTCCAAAACAGTTATATAGAGCAATGTGTACGGACAGCATTAACAAAATGTGGCATTTCCTTTCTTTGGATGATATAAATATTTAAATTTAAAAAAAAAATCACAGGGCAGAAGCTAAGACATAAACACAAGGATAGATTTACCTAGGAGGCTAAAATGTGGCTGATGACACCCATTTTGATTACCTGCCTTCATCCTCCACATCCAGCCAGTTGAGAAGTCCCAACAACTTGCTGTAATAGCTCTCCCAGATATTCATTTTCTTTTCTATTCCTAGTGCTTCTTCGAGCTAACATCAGCCTAAGCCTACATTACTTAACCAGCCTTTTACCATGGCTTTCCTGATTCTTACACACAGCTTTCTCCCACTCTGATTTTAGAGACTGAGCCATATCAGGATATGCTCCTCCTCAGGGTAAAAGGAAAATGACGTCTCATTGCTTATCCATCTCCCCTTCAACAGTTGTATTTTCCCTTTTTTGCTGATAAGGCTGTGTATCCTCATCATGGCATCTACCAACAATGTAGGACTATAACACATTCAACAAAATGTGCTGCAGTTAGCATATCCAAGATCCAAGTGTGAAAGTGCCAACTCAAGGATACCCAAGTAAGACCCACTCTAAAATAATGTTAAATCCTGCCAGTTGGCTTACAAGGTGATTTTGTTTTCAACTTGCTATAAATCCTATTTTTTTAAGTTGCCTAAATAAATAAACTGTTCTATCATGTACAAAAAAAAGATAGGCATAGAACACCTCATCACCCCAGAAGATACAAATAACAACTAGTCCCGTGACCATCTAGTTCTATTTAAAATAAGAGCTAGCATAAAGGAAGAAAGGGAGAGCTTAGTCAAAATTCAGATAATAATATTATCACTCCCCAAACCTTTTAAAATTTTTCTTCAACAAAGAGTGTATCTCATATAGCCCCCTGACCTTTCCTTGTACTTGGAGCAATTACTCCAAACACAATAGTCTCTTCTTACATAGAAGTAATAAGGACATAAATTTGGAGTGGGCAGGAGAAAACAAAGATACAACATACACTCAACTTTTTGAAGTTACTTTACTACTAGTTCTACAGAAATAAAAAGAGATAACTTGAGAATGACATGAAAGCAACCTTTGATTTTTCATCTTCTTTTTAGCACTTAACAGCCTACCTCCTCCTATTTTGCTATTTCACAACTGACTTGGCCAAATGTGCTCAGCTTTGAAGTTGATGAGATTATTAAATGCTATGAAAATGAACAATATGGCTTCTACAAAATAATGAAAGAAGAATGTCAGTAAAGATTTAACAGCTGCTCTATTTACTGAAAACTAGCTAGATACTATATCCATTTTGGTTCATAATAATCATCAACAAAGAGCCTTCAGCAAGTAACTAGAATTTTAAAGACTTTTGTAAATAATAAGTTTAATATCATTTAATCATATATTACAAAGAAAAATAATGAGCATTGTGTGTGTACTATGGTTAAATGTGCTAAAGCCAATTAAAGGCTTTATTGAAGTAAAGATACTAAGTGTCTTCAATCAGACTGGTCTTCTCTCAATTGGGGGTGCAGTGGGGTTCAATATAACCCAATAAAAATCATATCTAACAGTAGAGTTTCTCTCCTATTTCATGCCTGCTTGGCTTCTCTGCTTCCAGGCTCATGCTAACAGGCTTGCTGAGTCTTTGGTAATAATGACTTTTTGATCTGCCTTATGTTACACTGAAACCAATTGAGTGTTTTCCAGGGTTGGCCATTTGATACATCACAGTTTCATACCCTACCCAATGTAGAAGATGAAATAATATACCACAAACCACTTCATTCAAATACTAAATCATAGGGCTGGGAAAAAAATCTCCAGTTATCCATTCTAGTTCCCTGAATCTTAGCAAATAATCTACCTAACTTTTATTAAACAAAAAAATTATTTGTACTGGATTTTATTAAATCAAATTTAATTTATATTACAGTGAAAAAATTGGGGGGGAGAAGGAGAGAGAAAAGGATGTATTTGAAATTAAATTTTCTATTAGACTCATATGAACTAAAACATTTGGAAAACTAATCAACCAAAGTTGGCTAAAGTTGCCTACCTTAACCAAAACCAGATACAAACGGGAAGTGACTCCACTACTATCGATAAGAAAAAAATGAAAGATCAAACTTTTTGAAATCTTCAAGTAGAATTGACAATTAGATGACTCCGGCTACAGAAAAACAAACGAACAAACAAAAACACCTAAGTCCTAGTGATAAGAATAGATTGTTTCTAAAAAAAGGCGTAGAGTCCTCAGTATGCTAAGTGATATCCAATAACATAGTTTTTTAGTATCCTTTCCCCATATGCTTCCTTTCAAAAGCATATATGCCACTTCTCTTCATTTATTTCCTTTTTAGAATATGTGAAACATACCCCTATTTCATTCTGAAATAATTCTTTTTCACTTAAGTTTCACTAAAGCTTAGCTACAAATAATGGGGTGGGGAGATATATAGTAGTTTTCAATTGCTTTATCTTGTTACCTCTAAGATAAAAATCACTCCATGACCAAAATCATGGGATTTCCTGATTCTGACAACTTGCTGCCCCTACCCCTCCAAAAAAAATCCAAGGCTATAATGAAGAAGTATTAATGCCAAGTTATGAATTACAAATGTAGAATGAAACATCATATAAATGATGAACATATAGAAACTGATTGAAGCAGCTGAATATCTGAAAATCTTCTTCTCCCTTATAAGCAAATAATTTTTAAGAATTATTTTGACCTAAAAGTTAGGAAAGCAAAAAAAAAAAAAAAAATAGGAAAGCTACAATTGCACACCATTTTGAGTATTCTCATAAAAGATGTGCTGAATACCACTTCAGTAGCTTCTTATCCATTTACAATCACTTAGCAACTCAATGATCAAAAGATTAATATGCTATATCCTTGTGATTGGATTCAGTGCATGCATTATGATTCAATTCCTAAAAATACCAAAATAGTAGATGTAATTCGAAGACACACATTCCCTCTATGGTCATTTTTTTAAAATGAAATACAGCCAATTCCGTTTTGAGCCAATGTAGGTATTATTGCGTGTCGTCTTGATTTTTTTCCCCCGCCTACTTTCCAACATTTCCAACTCTTTCACTCTTTATTAACACTTCCACCTGAGGACAAGCGAGATATAAGAAAAGTGCAATTCAAATCAGTCAGTTTTACTCCTTATTAGCAGCTCTACAGAGGGAGAATGAACATGAGAAAAAAGAGAGAGAATAAAAAGATTAGCTGGGAACAGAAGTTGAAACGAATGTCTAAAAGGAAACTGAAATTATAAGTTAAAATCAACTTTCACGTCCCTCCTCTGAAAAACAAGGACTTGATTGTAAAGCTAATACTTGCAGCATATGATGCATGTCTTAAACGATTTAAAAGACTACCAGAACATCTTGCCCCCAGGGTTATTACAGTAAGCATTCGAGTCCTTCTGCGGACACCTCCGAGTCAGTTGATTAGAAGACATTTGTCACTTGCTTGCATGGCTCTTTTGATATTAACTACCTGGACATTTGCTTATGTATCTGATGATGATGAAGGTACTGTATCTGTTTCTTCATTCCCTTCCTCCCTTGGACAATCATCTCACACTTCCAAACCAATATAACCTCAGCAGCTTGAAAGGATAATGAAAGATACAAAACAAAATAAATAAATAGGAAGCCAAGGAGGAGAAATGAAGACTAATTTCAAATTCAGGAAACATCCTCAGCAGGGGTGAAGTCCCACAACAACAGAGCCGCAGTTTGGGACACACACGCTGCAAATGCAGGGTTTGAGACCCGGACCGTCTTATTCTCCACACCAATAACCGCATGGTTACAAATCAGCAATCTGTGGCCTCTACATGGCGCACTGTCTTGTTTTGTAGGGATCAATGCTTCAAATTCCAATTCCCAGGCTCTGTTTAAAAAGTAAGTAATCTGGCAATACTGAGACAACATAGTCACAAGACGACATGATAGCCTGGATGGGACATGAGAACTTCCATTTGCCAGAGTCCCACTGTAGCTCAGTTCACTCAGCCTGGCCCCCAAATACAGGTCAGTCACAACCCCTGCCATATGATGAGATACCTGCCTCATGGGGAAGTCAGAAAGACGGGGCGAGTAAGGTGCAGAAGCCATAAATGCCAGTGCAACAGTGAACTGTGCCTTTAATCTAGAAGCATTTAACATCAGCCTCTATCTGCGCTTCTCATAAAAGATCTACTTTAATTTTAGTTTCCCTTCCATGTGTCGCAGGGTTATGTAACCTCACAGGAGGTCACACAAGTCTCCCAAAAAAGAAATTTAAGCTGTCTTTTAAAAATATAAAAAGAACCCTGCATAACAAAGACAAACACAAAACTGAGACTCTCATTCTCGCCCTGACACGAAAGCTTTACCCTCCCTGTTAATCTCAAATATTATAATCTTCAAGGAAAAAGAAATGAAAACACAAAGGATGGAAAACCAGGGCCTGCCCTGGGGATATACACCATATTCTCCACATGCTGTCAAGCAGAAAAATATACTGAACATCTTACCATCTTCCAGCTCAAGACAAAGATTATATACAGCCACGGGTCGCTTGGTCCTCTGGCCTTGTCGCTTTGATTGTCTTGGTGGAGCATTTGGGGGTGATGTTGACAGGGAGACTGACTCAAGGAATGTGTCATCAGGCCGGGTCCGAAAAATCTGCCATCAAAGCATAAAGGACATTAATTGTTGCCCCAGAACAGAAACCTGTGTATTCCAACAGCAAACCAGCATCAAACAACATTGATTTGGAGTTCATCCAAAATGGGCGGGAGCCAAAAATCCATTCCTACAAATTTGGGGTATAGGTCACGAGTCTTTTATTTTTATTTTTAACAGAAGATTTCAAAACAACATTTCTCATTAAAATTAAGTCCTAGCAACATCAAATCATTATATTTCAAAATAAATTCATTCCCAAACTAAACAAGTATAATTATCTTTACCAGGTGTAGACAATACCACAGCTCGTCATCCATGAAGGAAGTAGCCAGGATAAAATATTAAAAACAAATATCCCATCAAATTTCACAGAGGGTTATATTTATGCCAAAAAGCTGGTCACATTTTTTTCAAATTACATAAACAGAAACATATGACTGCAAATATTTTTTACATGTTTCAAAACAGCTTGTGCTTATGAAATTACCTTTCAGATTCCCACATACATTTTTCATAAAATGTTTCATAGATCTTACCAATTCACTTAATACCCTCCAACTTCTCTTAATAATTCCCCTTCCATTTTTAAACCTAGAATATCAGCACCTTGATTATCTACACTATCATTCATATATCAGCAATAATAACATTAATTAAAATGTGCTGCTTCATTGCTTAGGAAAAAAATTTTTTTTTTTTTTTTTGAGAAAAGCAATCTGTGCCATAAGAGGGAGTATGCCATATACAGGTGGTTTGTAATAGACTGTCCCTGGCTGCCAAGACCTGAGTTCAGAGGTTTCTTGTCCCTAACAACAATGGTGGCCCGTCAGTCTTCAATGAAAGTCATAAAACAAAATATTTAGAGACATCAACCTAACAGACATGGCACCTCCAGAGGGCTGATGTTCCTCAGGTGGAAGCAAGAAACAGAAAGAAAGCCAGCTAGCATTAAACAAAACATAAGTCTAAAATGATAAAAGGCACTGCGCGAAAGCCCCACTATTACAAGGAAATTATTACATTTGTGCATCTGAATAAAAACACTCATGTGATCTTTGTATATGAGGGAGGGTATCACATATGTGTATCACGTTTAGAAAGAGACAACCATAGCAGTTATAATTACAGAGTCTAAGAGTTCTCACCTAAAAACTATTATATACCAATAAAAATAAACACTACACCACAGCATTTGCTTTATAGTACCATACTGCCCCCTCATGTGTAAACAGAATAAAAAAATGATTTAAATTACTGTGGACAAATATTTTGCGGGAGAAAATTTAATTTAGTGCTCCAACTGGTAACATACTAACACCGTATTTCCACAGAATCTGCATTCCAATAGGATATTCTGGCAAATAGCAAACTACTTATCTGCCTTAAAAAACCCTCTGCTGCCCAGATTATTGTCCGCAGCTGGATTCATGGCCATCTGTCACTGTTCACCTTTAAAAAAGGTTGTGGAGTCACAGGGAGAGGAGAGGAGTTAGGTTGAAAAAAGCATGGCAATGGTGAAGATGGGACAACTTAATTCCACCAAAACAAAATAGCACCTGTGCGTGACCAACATTTGGAATAGCTCCTTGACTTACTTTTGTTTGATCTTTACAAAAATGGCAAATGCCTCTGGGATTTACGGGAATAGGAAACCCAAAATACACAGAGCCAATGCACCCAAAGCCTAAATGAGCAATGGAAAAGTGAAATCCCAGCACTGCGCAGCTGGTAACCTTCCAAGCAGACCTTCCTGCAAAATCACACTGACTACTGGTGCAAATGCTGACAAGCATCCCTCCTGCACCTTGCACCTCTACCACCACCACCTCCTCAGGGTGACAGCATGGGTGGTGGAGGAGTGAGGCGTGGGGGTGCTCAGCCAGGAGTGTGACTCCAGTACTCCAGGGGGACTGACCTGAGACGTCCCGGGGCTGGGCCTCCAGAAGCCTCCATAAGAACCACTCGTTCAATAGATTCTGTGTTGTGCTAGCATTGCAAAGTGCTCACCTATCATCCCGAGTAGGTGGTAGCAAAGCAAGGATAGCTCACTTGAGAAGGTACTATCCTGCCTTTTCTATCTCCCAGCTATGGAAGCTTAGACATACCAGTAAAATAGTGAGTACCTCCTGTTTTCACCTGGAAAGTGAGGGCCCTAATAACTATATCTCAAGTTATTAGGTTGGTGCAAAAGTAATTAGGGTTTAAAAGGTTAAAATTGCAAAAACCTCAATTACTTTTGTACCAACCTAAGATTTCGGGGATTAAATGAGATGATACTTATAAAGTGTTTAGGACAGCACCTGCCACCCAGACACCAGAACTAAATAGTAGCTACCGCTATTTGTAATATGATCACATGCAGTAAATAATGACAATGAGAATGGATGCAGACCCTCATTACTCTATTCAACCACCGTTTTGAGAAGGCACTGATTTGTTCAGGTCTTAAATATTCCTCAAATTCAGTGTTTATTTATTCTCAAGTGTTTGTGGGAAAAGTTCATCTAGCAATGGATTAAAGGGAAGCAACAGAACGGCACCTTTTCAAAATTCCCAAGTCACCTAGAATCACACAATTGTTTTGTATATTTATTTCTGCACTTTAATGCTACAATTTTAGATTTAAATTACTTCCAATTTTATTGAGTACAGTTAAAATTTAATAAGCACCTACTACTACCGTGTTTTCCCACAAATAAGACCTAGCCAGACAATCAGCTCTAATGCATCTTTTGGAGCAAAAAGGAATATAAGAACCAGTAGTTGTTTGTTGTTATGTTATGTGTTGTGTTATGTTATGTTATGTTATGTTATGTTATGTTATGTTATGTTATGTTATGTTATGTTATGTTATGTTATGTTATGTTATGTTATGTTATGTTATGTTATGTTTTATGTTATGTTATGTTATGTTATGTTATGTTATGTTATGTTATGTTATGTTATGTTATAAGACCGGTCTTATATTATAGTAAAATAAGACCAGGTCTTATATTAATTTTTGCTCCAAAAGACTCATTAGAGCTGATTGTTGGCTAGGTCTTATTTGCGGGGAAACAGGATAGGTAGTAGGTTTTCTCTGAAGCAATTTAATATCCTCAATAACCTTTGAGGTAAATATCACTCTCCACATTTTAAAATGAGAAAAGCTCAGATTAAATAATTAGCCCAAGTCTCCACAGTTTGAAAATGGTAGAGTTGATATCTGAATTCTCAACTCTGATTCCAAAGCCCCTTATGCCAGTTCGTAAAACAAACAAAATTTAATTCCTAGAGAAAAAGAAAATCATCAACTACTACTGTTCCACATCTGTTTAGAAAAGAGTAAAACTGAAGAATATCCATACAGACTCACCATCATCATGCTATGTTTTCCTAGATGTATCAAGTGTTTACTTTGTGTGCATTCACCTCTCTTCTAACTAACTCTTTTTTTTAAAGCTACAAAGCTATGCTCTCACAGTTCTCTCCGAAACCCCAGAAATGATTTAAAAGGATATTCTTGTTAAATTTAGAAGAGGAAGAAATAGTATTTACTTTAAACATTTGAGCTATTTTTCAGCAATCTGACTTTAAAAGTTAAAATTTAGCTTATCTTAGTCTATATAGCCAAGATGTGTGTCATCCTTCACGATGACATTGATTTTCCAGTTCTAGAACCACCGTGTGGATGCAAATGCCTTTACTGCCTAGGTCTCTTTGCGAAATATTTTGATTCCCTTAACTTCCCTGGCATCATGACTCACGTTCTCCCTGTTCCAGGCCAAATGAACTCATCTTAAGCAATACTAAGAATCAAGAGATCAAGTCTACTCCAAACTTGCTATTTTCAGGGTAGAAAATTTCTTCACTGCACCTACGTAGTCACAACATAAGAAAAACTAAAACCAGACAATCCAACGACAAAAAACAAAACTCCACACATAGGCGTGTCAGGTGAGCAGATGCTTCTTCAGGTGTCCTCAGACTGCTAGCACAAACAGAAGTCTGGCGCGGCTGTTCAGAGTCACAGATACCTCTGACTCAACAAACTGGATGTAAATGCCCATGGGACTCAGCTAGACTTAGAAATACCTCCCCAAGTCCTTCATGCTCTGCTACCAGTGGCCACAGGTGCAGACAACTGGGCCACTTCTGCCAGCAACACTGCAGATAACAGGAAACGAGGATGGTCTCTGGAAATTTTGCTTTAGGACCCAACTCAAACCTGCAGCAGTTGATTCAGCTGAATTAATACCTGCTATGGTTAAAGGTAATTCTTTTTTTAGAAGATGTTTTACAGAAGAGTGCACTGATAAGAAGACTACTATTATTGAATAATAAGATTCAAGGTTGGGGTACCTACACTATGCCTTACATGATGCCAAGTGCTTGACCTACAAAGATTTGAACCCAGACCTCCTGATTCCAGTGTGCTCCCCTGGCCCCAATGTCACCCAGTCTTATTAACCCCCCTTCATATTATATCTTCTTCGGTGAGGCCATGTCTCACGTAACTACACATATTCATAAACAGATATAACCAGAAGACAGTGGGGAATCAATACACACTCCCCTTAGCAAACCTTTCACATGGAGAGGAGGGACAAAAAAATACTATTTCCAATCTTCTCTCTAAAATATGTAACTACAAAATGGTCAAATAGGACTTTCGGCATCGGAGTGTTTGGACAAACACTCATTACCTTGAGAATATACGACTCTTAAGTTGACTCCAAGGCAGCCTGAACTTCAGAGCCTAACTTCAGAGTTGAGCTCCTATGTGAACTGGACACAGAGAGCTCCCTTTCCAGCTGTCTCTCATTGACTCAGCACTACCCCATGACTAAATATGTGTCTTTTACATAAAATCTAACTAGAATTGATAATAGGGACTGACAGTAAAATACCAGTTGGGTTCAGGCTCGACGCTGGAAATATTTCTAAGGTTTCATGTTTGTTCCGGTTCATTAAAACTCAGAATCGCAGAGCTGAAAAGTATCCTAGTTATCACTTCAGCCAACCCCTTTATTTCACAGCTGAACAAACGGAGGCCCCTATGGTTAAAGATTTGCTCTTATTCACACCACTACTTAGTGGCCGACTTGGGCTTTACTCCCAGACCAAGGCTGTAATGCCAACCTCCTTTCCCATCTTGCTGGCTCTGACCCTTTCTCTCCAACAGACTGTCCTTCCCGCATGTACTTTCTCATCAAGGGGAAGTTTAGCTCAATAGTTGCATTCCTCAAAGTGCTTTCCTATGCATTACCTGTTACAAGCCTCAACACATAGATCAATGAGGGCGACACTGAAGCACGTCTGGGGTCTTGTTCAGAGTCCACCTGCTACCCGCCAGCGGGAGGCCCTTTCCAGCATGTCACAGGAGAGAGGGAAAAGAGGGCAGGAGACGTTCCCACTCCAGTGGTCATTCATCCCACAGGTTCAGGCTTTAACCGTGACCCCCGACTTACCACAAGCTTTTAGAAAAACAACTTCAAGTTTTGCTTATAACTGAGAAAAAGAAAAGCAAGAAGTGTACTTTTTCAACTTGATCAAATTTGTATTGTTCTTGTGTTTCTTTTTACTTCTAAATGTTCAGTTTTACTTTCAGGAGACATTTTCAGACCTCTTCCCCAAATCCCAGTGGGGTATGCCATATTGATTTCTGTAACACTCTATGCGCTAAATAGAGTAATACATAACTAACATTAGTGTGTAACTTCAGGATTTCAGTAAGTGACCATTTTTATCAATGGGACATTATAAATGGAACCTTCCCACAACGACCTACTCCAAACCACGGGCATTTTCAGTGGCATTCATCGTGGATGCAACCTCATTACCCTGGTTTTTCTAGTGTTCAAGACCAACAGGGGTGGTGGTGGTAATGATAATAATACTAAAACTTTCATAAAATACTGGAAACCAAATGGCATTCAAGGCATTTTCAAAAGCTCATTAAATAACTTTCTGCCCAATCGACGGAAGGTGAACCTCAAATGATTAAGCCAAACCGGCATCACTCTTCCATTCACGGTGTGAACATATACCCCCAATTATAAAATGTTGTTTCCTGGCTGGCAAACCTGTAAAAACACCCCAGGTGCAGTTTTATCAATTTGCACCTGCCAACTTTTGGGAAATGCAGCATACTTTCCAAAGTCAGAGGAAAACACTTGCCCAAACCCAGTTCTAACACTGACTTTTATAACCCGAATGTCTACAAGTATTCTTCACTGAATAAAGGGCTGGTGCCTAGCTAGATTTTCTTTTTTTTTTTTTTTTTTAATCATATGTCCTTTGCTTACATGGAAACAAAAAGTTTATATTTCAGCAATAAAACGTTAAAGAAATAAGAATAGTTTACATCAATTATAAGGTATACTCCATACATGATGGTCCTTTGTTTTTCTCTTGCTTCTCATCTTTCAATTTTGATGAAAACAACTTCTTCCAAGGCTGTTTTTCTCCTCCCTTTGCATGCTTTTTCTTTCTAGGACTCAGGCCACCCTTCAAAGCCACTCGATCCTATAGCACCACGGAGCATCAGAACACAGGACGCCTGCCAACGGCATTCCCCAAAGGCCTGGGGACCCACAAGGAGACGGCCTCCCCGCCCAGGGCTAGCTGGAGCCATGACAAAAAGCAGGACCCTGCCTCAATGGTACCCATGAAACTTTAAACTGAATGTAAGTAAACACATTTAGAACTGACTCATCATCTTAAGAAATTTTCAAGGTGAATGACATTTTCCTTTTGGAAAACAAAGGATGACCCCTAGTCATTTGGGGAGGCTGGAGTGACCATTTCTCTAGAAACAAAAAATAAGCATGGACCTACTAATACTCCAAAAGGAAATATGTGGATCTTAATTACAGTGAAAAAAACATCTCCTGAAGGCATGTATATAATTATATTTATCAGAATCATCTGAAACCTTTGCCTACATATTTAAGAGATAACACAATCAAATAATGCAACCTACTTTTTTTTATTTATTTACTTATTTTCCATTTAACCTCTCATAAAAAATAAAATGCCTAAAGTAAAACCATGTCTTAAAGGTTCAATGGTGGTACTTTATGAGAAGCTACATGGAGGTAGTTACCAGCTTTCATATTTAATTACGGCTCCTAAAATTTATGGGAAGAGTTTGGTTTTCGTTTTTTATTGACAACCTTCTCCGCCCTCCCAAATTACAATTAACTCATGTTACAAAAGTGATAACTACTACACTTACATCCCTTATAGAAATTCTAGTAAACACCACAAAAATGAGCTCTTTTAAGAAGATAAAGCCTTAGTGTTTAGATTCTTAGATTACACATCAGCTTGGAACTTGCCGACTCGTGGTTAGAGCAGCTGTGTTTGAAGTGCAAGGGGCAAGATTGCCTTCAACCGATCCTACTCTCCTAGGACCAGCTTTGACACAAATATCTCTCAACATGATGCATGGGCGCAGGACCTACATGTTTAAAAAGCAGCTGCAGAAGTACAGTATGAGGTAGGTGTGCTCTGGCAGCGACAATACAAAAAATCAACACGGACAGTGAGGCTACCACATGTCACAACTGGCAAACTGATGGCATTTTAGACAGGATTAACAGATACTGAGTACACCCAGAATGAGGACGATGCTAATCCCAACTGCATTCCTCATTGACGGGACCACACAAAGGCATTCCATTCGATTCTGCAGGGAGAGAATCAGGGAGAAGCGGAAGGGTCTCCATTGCAGTACAAAGATTCTAGTCTCCAATTCCAATAAGTAGGGGGTTTTCCTCTCCAACACCAACTGGGTGTCCTACTATTCAACACAATTCTGACACTATCTACCTGGAGACAGGATCAGATCCCACAGGTAAGGGCTCAGTCCCCACGAGACTGCCCCGCATCAGACGCCAGTCACAAACCCAGGTTGTCACCTGTGCTTCTCATCAACTGGCTACAAATCACAGGTTCCCACGATCCCCTGCTTGGGTTCCATTAACCTGCTAGAGCAGCTCTCTTGACTCAGGGAACCCATTTGCTAACTAGATTACTGTTTTATTACAAAGGATATTAAAGACTATGAATCAATAGCCAGATAAAGAGATACCGAGGTTAAGGTCCTGAACAAAGGAGCTTCTCCATCTGTATGGAGTTTGGGCACTGGCATAGTGGCACGTGGAAACCTTCTGGTTCCCCAACCTGGAAGCTCTCCGAACCCCGACCTTTTGGGTTTTTATGGAGGTTTCATTACTTGGTCAAGATTGACTAAATCATTGTTCACTGGTGATTGATTCAACCTCCAGTCCCTCTTTTCTCCCCCCAAATCAGGCGGTGGGACTGAAATTTCCAATATTCTATTCGTGGTTGGTTCCCCTGGCAACTAGTCCCCATGTTTCGGTGCTTTCCAAAAGTCACCTCATTAACATAAACCCAGGGGAAAGGGGCTTGCCATGAATAACAAAACACCCATCTCATCTTTTTGGATCTGAAGTGTTTTCAGGCACTGAGGACAAGGGACCAAATCTAACAAAGATGCTTCCACTGTTCTTATCACTCAGGAAATTACAAGGGTTTTGGGAGCTGGGAAGCAGGAACCGTGGACGAAGACCAAACATGTATTTCTTATAAATCACATCACAAAGTATAACCAGGAAGGTGGGAAATTCAAAACAAAGTCATGCAACTTAAGGCCCTGGGAAAAAATCAAACAGGTCACACTACCGATTCTCAGATTCTAAATACACTGTCATGTGGAAGAGGGATTCCCCTGGCATGGGGCCAAGAGGTGAAAACCAGGGCTCATGGGTTAAGAATATAAGAAGGGTTGGTTCAGCTGAATGAGGGGGGAGAAAAAACCTTCTGAACTGGTGAAGTTACACACCGCTTGGGCAGGTCAATTTGGGAGATAATGAGTTCCAAGTCACCAGAGATTTACAAGGTAAGACTGGGGCGTTCCAAAAGAGGTTCAAACACTGCCTGCGGGGCTTGAATGGCTTGACCCATGAATCTGTGAGTGAGAAAACATACACCCAACCCCAAAAGACAGACTCACTCACCAAGCTGTGTGAGCCAAGTGACTCACTCGTGTCAATACAGAAGCAAGCCTGTCAAGCCGACACGGCACCCTTTCTACAGGACAGGGCGACCTTTACCCACCCCTTGATAAACACACACGGCACCACGCTGAGAGCCGAGCTCTCTTCTTCCCCCACTTCAAGTCAGCCACACTCTGGGTTCTGTGGGGTCTCATTACACCTGTGGTGCACGGTTCACATGCCAAGGAGGTGGCCTTGGCTGTGCAGGGAGAAATCTCATCTTCTCATGCCTTTTATTCTGGTTTTCTCTTTCCAAAAGAAGAACATCCCAGATATTAGTAAGTACATGAAAAGGCTTTGTAAACTGCTCGCATTTCAGAAATACATTCATCATAAATAAAGTCATCCTGATCTGGCCCCTGGAATACTAACCGTATCATTCTTCCACAGAGATTTGTGTCAAAAAGCATGGCGATTATAGCCTCCTTGAGGTTTACTAAGAGTCATAGTACCTATAGGCATTTTAACCCCATCTTCCTGTATCTTGTGATACAAAAATATGCATACAAACAAAAAATCTATAGAGGTACTATAGTAGAACTGAGCAAGGCCCAAAACGGACAGAATCCCATTGATAAGTAAAGTTTGTGTGTTGGGGAGGAGAGGAAAGAGGAGGGCAGGGTAGGTGGAAACCTTATCCAGGTGGCTAAAGCTCTAAAACTGCTGTCAGTGTGGGAGAATGACACGAGAGATCACCTGCGTATCCTGCACTGGATTTACACTTTTGGACATTTTGTTGTACGGAAAGATGCAGATAACATGTTGTTGTTCTAAAGACAAGACCTTTAAAAATATTCCCTTGTCCTCCTAAAAGAACACTCTTCTGGAAGTCAACAGAAAAAGAGAATTCACTAAACCAAAATTCATTTTCAGTGAACTAGTGGGACATTCCTTCTGTTCACTGCCGTGGAACAGACCTCTCCAAAGCTTAGTGGTATCAAACAACCACGATTTTATTACACTCGTAATTTTCTGGCTCAGAAATTTGGACATGGTACAGCAGGAATAAGCAATCTCAGCTGGGGTCAGTCAAATGGTTGGAGGTGGCTGGGACTGGAGCCATATGTCTGAAACCTCAGTTTTGTTTGCTGGAGTCTGGGATGACCAAGCTCTTTTTCCATGTATCTGACGCCTGGGATTGGCTGGGCGTCTCTCTCTTCCTCTCTCCTACACAAACATGGCAAGCTTGAGCTTCCTTACACCTTCCTTATTCTCAGAGTGGGGAGAATCATTCCCCAGCAGCTGAGGTCCACCAGAAGGAGTGTCCCAAGAGGAAGGAAGAGGAAGCTATCAATCTCTTCATGCTATAGTTAAGAGCCACTTCTGCCATAGTGTACTGACCAAAAGCAATCTCAGGGTCCACCAACATTTAAGGGAAGGAGACACAGATTCCCATATCTCTATGGGAGGAGTACAAAAGTATTTATGTCCATCTTTAATCTGCCACAAAGGAGACACATTTATGTCACAGATAATAGTTTGGATGTGAGCAAAAAAATAAGCATTCACAAAGTAACTTCAAGATATGAGCGCATCACAATAAATAGAATTTGCTAAATAGATCACATAAACAAATATTTCTCTCACCACTGCTTCAAGTTTTTGTCATCTAAGGACAAGATGACCACACAAGGGCTTCATTTATCAGAAAAGAGGGACACACAAGAATGGTGAGGAGCTCTAAGTCAAGAAGAATCAGACTCACTGTTAAAAGTTTCTTCAAACTGAAACCTGATCTCTCCAGTGATTTCCAGTTTTATCCAATAGATTAGTCAAATTGACAGATATTTTTACACTCTAAGAAACTAGAGCATCTGTTTATTCTGTAATGTAAATTTAAGTATGTGGTAGCTAAGCTTTTTTTTTTTTAAAGTCAAAGAAGACTACAAATGAGCCATAATTGCCCCATCCTGACAACGCTGGATGATGATACTGACACACAAAGAATACTGGAAAAAGACTGAGTCCCTTCCTCCCCACCAAGGTAAACATTGTCAATAGTTTCTCTGATTGCTTCTAAGAAAGTTTAAAAAGTTGCCTATGCATATGCCTGCATATATGTATAATTTACATTTATGTATTTTAACACACAAAAGATCATAACATAGAGTTCCACACCTCCATTTTTCATTATCCATTCAAATATTAACTGAACGTCTACTAGGGGACATTCAACGCTCTAGACAATGAAAATTAATAAGGGCAAAGGCCCTGGGGTAGAAATGTGCCTGGTATGTTCCAAGAATACCAAGAAGGCCATGGTGACTGAAATGTAATACATGAGAGTGTGAAAGGGAAGCTGGATCGGTAAGCAGCGTGAGATATTTTAAGTAGCATGAGAACTGACTCTGGGTGATGAATACACAATGCGATATACAGATGATGTATTATAGAATTGTACACTTGCAACCTATATAATGTTATTAACCAATGTCAACCCAACAAATTTAAAAAAAAAAAAAAAAGGAAGGCATACGTGGCAGTGAACATGCTCTATATTTGTGCAAAATTTTGAGAGAATATCTGTCAGTATTTTGTAGGAGAGAGATGGCCTTCAAAGCAGGAGTGTATTTTAAGCTTTGCTGGACACAGAATTGTCTCAAAAAGGCTGCTGCAACTCACACTCCGTCCAGCAGTATGTAAGACCAATCATTTCCTCTTCTCAGAGTGACTTCTCTTATGTATCTCAGTGGGACATTTTAGTTTTCTTCAAATAGGAGTTCTTCATCTCTTGATGTAGTCTTATACCCGGGTCATTTAGGCTCACTCGGGTTGTTTATCTTTCTGAGTAACGCTGATAACAGGGCCTATTCTCCCACTGTGTTTTCTGACTCTGGTTGTAGATGAGGAAGTTATCAATCTTGGTAAGTAGTTTTAATTCTTTATCCCAATGAATCCTGCTTCAATCGTTCTCTTGGGCTCTGTATGTAGTATACAGTCATATCTGGAAATAATGTAAAATTTTCCCCTTCTAGTTTTCACATCACTTTTTTATTATTATTATTATTAAATGTATTAGGGTGACAATGGTTAGTAAAATTACATAGGTTTCAAGCGTACAATTCCACAACACATCATCTCTATATCAGAGTCACTTCTCCTTCCATCACCATATATTTCACCCCCTTTTCCCTCTTCTACCATCCCCTCTCCTCCCCAGTAAGCCTCTTACTTTTTTCTCTCCTTTCTTATCTAGTAATTCTAGGACAATAGTTAATTAGTACTAGTGAGCTGAGTTATGATTTCAACATTTTAAGCATTTCAACAAACCAGATACTAACTTCAGGGTTAAAAAATATATTTTAAATCATTTTAAGGAAGTATCCACAATTTCTGCTTTATTAAAGTGTTTTATTAGGAATTACATAAATTTTGTCAAACTAAAACTTTTCTCCTTTGGCTTTATAATATGGTACATTATATTAATGTATTTCCTAATATTGAGTCACCCTTATATTTCAGGGATGAACTCAACTTAGACTGAAATTTGATACTGTTAACGTACTGCTGCTATTGACTGATGTATTATTTAAGATCTTTTAAAATGCTTAAGTAATACTGATCTACAACTTTATCTGATAGGCTTTGGCATTAGTGCCTATTGGTGTCATTCAAAAGAATTTAAACGTTTCCTTTACTCTGCAGTGGACCAGTTTAAATACCTAGAGATTTAACTGTTTCTTCTAAGTTTAAAAATAATTCACCTGTGAAAATATCTGGGCCTGGTGCTTTTGGGGGGAATAGATGGTGGTAGCTCTTTTAAAATGTTCTCCGTTTCTTTCATTACTATTAGTTCCCTAATTTCACCTAGATTTTCAAAATTCTGTATACTGTGTATCTATGGTAATTTCCACATTTGTTTCTGTCTATATATGTGAGCCTTCTCTCCAACCCCTTTTTGTTCTTGACTAGCCTAACCCAGAAAATCTGTTTTATTTTAATGGTCACCAATCCACCAAAAATGTAAGAAGCATTTTTTTTAAAACACCTTTTTTTCTCTTTCTTAATTTCATCTTTTATATTTCTTAATTTTCTTCAAATCTGGGGGGAAAGAAGTGGTAAAAGCTTAATTTAGTTCATTCTTTCTGGCTTATAGTTATTTAAGATTATAAATTTCCCAGAGAACATTATTTTTGCCCTATTCTTTAAGTTTTGATATGCTTGTTTTCATAATATTTTTCTAGGTCCTCTATGTATTTTTTTTATTTCTATTTTAATCCATGAATCGTGAAAGCTTTAAAATTTTCAGAGGACCAGGGATTTTCTTTTTTTTTTTGCTTCTATTATTATTACTGTTGGTAATTTCTAGAGTTAGAATGTTATGGATCAGAAAAAGTGATCTGCATTATTTCTGCCTTTTGAAATTTGAAATTTTTATTTGTGGACAAAAATAGATACTTAAAACTTATAAACATTGTTCTTTTTTTTGTCTTCTGAGTTGCTGTAAGAAAACATGAGGTAACCAGATGTATCCTCCCAGTGGAATTTTCAGTTTTCCTCAAAAACCCAATAACTGAACTACAGTATGTCTCTATGCGGATAATTCTGAATGACTTGAAATTCAGAATTGTATTTCCTGAAATCCAGTGATCACTTTGATCAGATTAAGGCCTCACTGTGATTCAGAAAAGAGTTCTCTTCAGTTTTATCATTCAAATGACTTGTTTTATCCATGTACTTAGTTTGGTATTCCTGTGACCAGGCCTTGTGATAGGTCATTTTTGCCCTCCATGTCTACTGTTTTCTAACTTTTTTTATCTGTCTTTCTCTTTCATGGAATGGCTGTTTCATCAATAATAGTGATTTGTTTTTTAACTTTTGATTGTATTCATATTCCATTTTTAATTTGTTTATTTCTTCTGAAATATTGTTTTAGGTGTCCATCTGTTTTCTTAGCTCAGCAAGCACCTTTTAAAAAAAAAAAGTCCTCCTTAATCACTTTAATTTTGAACTCCCATTTTACTGAATATTGAGTTCTTCGATAGAGATAAACTTTAGTACATTTCTTCTCTTCTTTAGATCAGTTTGTCTTCCAAAACAGATTCTTCATCTACAGTTCACATATTTTCCCCTCCTGCTGCAATACTTTCCCATAGACTATACACCGGATATTCTGGGTCGATTTCAATTATACTGATGTCGTTAAGTGGGCAGCTTTGTGAACACTTTCTATTCACTACACTATGGGTGGCATCTCCTTGAATCTCGTCCCTTGCTTTGGATGTCACTTTTCTTCTGTGCATTACAGTTTTCCCTGCCCAGCGTTCTGTAGCCGGAGAGAAAGGTGTATGCGTCGCTAGGGCTGCCACAACAGAATGCCACAGACTGGGTAGCTTAAACAACAGATAACTCTTCTCTCACTGTTCTGGTGGCTATAAATCCAAGATCAAGGTACCGGCAGGCATAGTTTCTTCTAAGGCCCCCCTCCTTGGCTTGCAGATGGAAGACTTCTCGCTGTGTCCTCACATGACCTTTCCCTTGTGCATGTATATATGCTTGATGTCTTTTTTCTCTGCTTCTAAGGACAGCGGTCCTGTTGGACTAGGGCTCCATCCCTATGACTTCATTTAATCTTAATTACCTTCTTAAAGACTCCATCTTCAAACAGATTCACAGTGGGGACTAGGGTTTCAACACATGAATTTTGAGGAGACACAATTCAGCTCAAATCCGATGGGTATGGGGAGAACAGGGATGCAGCCAGAGCTGCATGCAGACCGGTCTTTGACTGCGTCTCTGTGGTGTTGCCAAAATACTGTGTCTGTGTTGACTCCCCCTGCCAGGGCTGTACAATTTCAGCAGAGGCCCTGGCCCTTCAGCCCCTTCCAGGAATCTGTCCTAGGCGGTCAGTTACCACCCACTTCCTATCATTCTCCAGGCTGAAGATGGACCAGGGAAGAGAGGACGACTTCTAGATGCTCAAGTTGGAAGGTATCCAAGTGAGAAATGACACTCCCCGTCCTACTCTGAGGGCTCATTTCTCCTACCGTTCTCTCTTGCAGAAGCTCTTTTCTAACTTAGTTTCAGTTCTGATGTTTTCCTTTTGACTTTGTTTCTTGATGGAGATCATTGACCTCGGGGTGGCTATGACAGGGCGTCCCTGATAGGTCACAGCCTTGCTAATCTCCTTTCTCTCTCAGGAGAGCAGGGTGGCCAAAAGGAGCTTCTACCTTTGTGGAAGTTTCGAGTCTTTACCCAAGGCTGCCCAAATCATCCCCTCCACCTCCTTCCCAAGGGAGAGTTTTGAAGACTGCACATGCACTGTATCATGTCATGTCTGAAAAGTCCAAGTCAGGAGTAAAACACAAATGGCCTGAGCCAAGTTTTAGAAACATCACCGGTGGACCTCTAGCCTTTCTTCCATTGGTGGATACCAAGCTTTCGTGGCTGTTTTTGTGCGTTTCTTTTAACCTATTTTTGGCTTATATTATGAGATTTTGAAATCTGTCTTTGCCATCTTAAGGCATGTGTTTGAGATATCTGTTTTAGATAACAAATGAGCAATAAGTAATACTGGTAAATTCACAAGTAAAAAGTAATATATGGCCACATGTGGAAATGTGTGACTTGATAAACTTCACTCCCTCCCTCATATGTAAATGAGCCACATATTTTTATTAAGTTATTTCAGTATCACCTAAGTTTATTTCACCAAAGCAGAGGTTCCTGAGGTCTCTTGAAGACTACGGTATTGGCATATGCCTAAAATCATATGTTAATGGTATATATGCATTTGTATTTTTTCAGAAAGTGAGACTGTTATCTTTCACATTCTCCAAGGGGTATAAGACATAAAAACTGGTTAAGAATCACTGACCTAGAATAATGAATAGCAAAGCTGCCAAGAATAAGAAACAATGAAGAATCAGAAATCATTTACAATAGTTTGGATTCACCTGAATAATCAAGTCAAATATAGAAGTTTTAAATTACATAGAATTTGGATAAAGCCACAACAGACTTCCAAAAAAAAAAAAAGTTCAACTGTGGATGTGTTTGTGGCCCTATGCATTGCAGGGAACAGTCCTGCAGGAATCACGGGAATAAAATGATTATCCAAGAGAAACAATTATCACTCCGAGAACCTGAACAATCCACAGCTTCCTCTGAGCTTATTATTAGCACATTAAGTACAAATGACCTAATTCCTTCATTAAATTTTGAAAATGATGACTAATCTTCTTAGTGGCCATTTCCCCTACTTGCATCTAAACAGAAATGACATTCTAGAGAAATCCACTGTTTGAAGCCTTCCCTGGAGAAAGAAATGTCTCCACTTTTACCAACTGCTGAGGCAGGGAAAGAAAAACAATTACCTAAAAAAAGGCAGGGCCTATAAATAAATTCCGTTTTCAATATACAAAAAAAGCAAAGTTGATTCAGCAACAAATTAAAGAGAACAGGAGGGAGACACTGAGAATAATACACTTGTGATCATGGTCCAGATTGTGTGTGTTTCTGACTTGCACTATTTCTTTACATGAACATATATAGAATTACTGTCATTTACAAAGGATTGTAAGTCGTCCTCAAAACCTATTAATCCAGCTGCATTGGAAATTTGGTTGGGCACAATCTATAGTCCATAGCCCACGTGTCCTTTTGGTAATTAAGAATAAGTAATAATGATGACAAACAACACACCAGCTGTGCAACAATTAACAAGAACTTGCTGGTGCACACAAGCAGGCACTGGTATGTATGGCTCAAGGAACTATATAAAGCTCATGATTTTATGAAATCAAATACAGAGATTTCCTTTCTTACTCCCACACACTCCAACAGAGACATACATAAGCACTTTTGTGCAATTGAACTTGGAACTACCCGTGTAGTCATATTCACCGAAATCCCATGCATCATTTAAGCTTTAAAATATATATATATGTGGTCTTGTTTTTCTTGGGACACTACAAAGACTACAAGAAACTTTCTAACTATGTGGCTTAATGGCCTGAAATCTTTTTTGGAACAAGTTAGGCTGTAAATGAATACAGCAAGCTGTGTGACCTTGGATACGTTCATTTCAACTCTCCCAGCTTCAGTCTCTTGCATGAATCTATAAGCAAGTGTTATCTACCCTCTCAGGGTTGGCTGGTTGATTTCAGGGGTTGTACGAACTAGAACTGGCCAGTGTCTGGAACACCAGGCACTCAGGGAGCCCTCCTTGCCAAGCCTCCTCCCTTCTGGCAAACCAGAATGCTGAGGAAAAGGCATCTTTTCATTTTATAATTATATCCATTAGACCCCTGCAGGCCTAGCTCACTGCTGTGAGTGGAACAGATAAATATCTTCTGAACAAACAACTAAGTTGATTCACAAAGGGATACCTAATACATTTATGTCTTTAAAGTGTAGAACTGGTCTTAACCTGGCTATAGACAAAGAAAGCTAATGGCTTCTCATAGGTCAAAACTCTAACATACAATCTTCAGGCCATGGTGTCTGCTATGTCAGAGCTGGCTGCACTGTTGTCTTTCTCACTAAATGCTGGAAATCTAAAAAAGCAGGATCCGTGTTTTTTTGTGTTTTTTTGTTTGTTTTTCTTAACCTTTTGTGCTTCTCATGGCATGGAGGAGCAGCTTAATAAATGTTTGTTGAATGAATTTGAATGAATTATTGATTGCATAAAAGATAGGATGCCAGCATCAAATATCAGATCACTTAACTTTTATCTTTATCATGAATAATTTCATCACACACACACACACACACACACACACACACAAACACACAAGTAAAAAGAATAATACAATGAACTCTTATATACACATTATCTACCTATAATCACCAAGCCATGGCTCATCTTAGTTCACATTCCTGGAGTTAGAAGCAGATTTCAAATAAAGTACAGTGCGTTAGGTAATGAGGTTTTTACTCTACTCTAAAATTATACATACTTGTACAGCAGATACCTAAATAACGTCATTTTGTTCAGCGTCGTTTCATTATAACATTGATGACATACCACAGAGACTTAATTCTTGTTTATATTGTTTAGCCTATGGTGAAACTCGTTGTTGTATGTTGTTTTGCTTATAGTCACAGACCCTACTGACAACATTAGGTGAGGACATACTGTGTATCTCTGTGGTAACAAGAAACACACAATACCGCATAAAGATCAACAGAATTTATCACTACCTAGTCAAGAGAAGACCTATGACAAAAACAAAAGGAAAAATCAAACACTTCCCCTAAATCACTATGTATGAGGGGGTCCTTTCAGTATGACCACTGAGAAATTAAAGTATTAGGTTGGTGTAAAAGTAATTGTGGTTTTTGCAATTATTTTTAACCTTTTAAACCGCCATTACTTTTGCACCAACCCAATAAAAGAGAAACAATAATTCTACAAATATCTGCACGAGAAGAAATGACCTTGAGACAGATCATGGGAAGAGGGAGACGGTGTTAATACTGGATGGCAAGCTCACCTAAGGAACACTGATGGAAGGCTACAGATCGTTTTAAAACTTCTTTATGAAATGGTTTTAAGAGTAAAATTCAGAAGCTAAATAGACGAGGGAGCAGATCTGAGGAGGGTCAGTGTCCCTCGGTCACTACCAGGCTGAGGTAAGGAGAGCATTTTGACAAGACACAGAGGAGAGAAGGCAGTGCCTTCCTTGATCCCTGAGAAAATGTGGGGATCCAAAGACAGCACTCAGCAGGGCTTAAGGGTAAAAACAGAAATAAAGCTAACAAACCTGATTCCTGCCTGTTGGGGGACACCCTCCAGGAGAAATAGGCCAACTGGAAAGTTAAAACAAGGAGGGCTTTTGAGGGCCTTTTCACCCTTAATCCAGTGAGATAAGGCTGCAGGGCTTATAATCTACTTAACCTGTTCCGATCCCATTCTTGTCACCTCCCATGCTCTTCAGTAAAGTGAATCCTACAGTCTTTAATAGGGCTGATGCCATACTCTTCGCCACTAGGAGGGGGCAAGTACTTCCAGGGCAAAAAAGGCAAGGCTGTGAACCCAACGACAGAGAACCTCACCCTCATGCCTGCCCTTCCAGTTCCTCACTGTGGCAGTTAAAAGACGCCCCAGGTGCAGAAAAGAATAC
Source organism: Rhinolophus ferrumequinum (assembly GCF_004115265.2). Lineage (NCBI taxonomy): Eukaryota > Metazoa > Chordata > Mammalia > Chiroptera > Rhinolophidae > Rhinolophus > Rhinolophus ferrumequinum. The sequence goes on along the minus strand of NC_046301.1, from coordinate 20,551,386 downwards.
ACACAGCAGGCCCCAGAGGACTCTCCTGAGAAAGGTCTGTTTGCAAAGCTGTCCTTTGGTTGGCATCTGGGCACTTGTTTGGTAACCAGGTCTCTGAACTTATCTAAAACACCCCCTAAATGGTTAGGATGACTGGCTATGCCAAGACTGTACAGAAATGCACATGCGCCGATGTTATACAGGACATTTGCTTTCCTTCTGGGAGTCCTGCACAGTGGTACACGTGAGGCAAGGGATGCAGGAACTGAGATACGAGCATACAGTCAGCAATCGGTTATCATGGACTAAACGCAACAGTGGTGCTTCAGAATGGTTTTAATTTCAGAGACATCCATCAGAACGGAAATGAGAGAATGAGGGTGCACTGTGAAGGCCTGACCTGAACAGAGATGCAACCTGCACCAAGTTGATTTCCTCCCTCCTCCCCAGGCAGGCGGAGTATCAGCACATCTCAAAATAATGGAAAGTGGCCATCTTTCATTATTGAAGCAGAATGTCTTTCATTTTGGGCTCATACTTTTCATGGCTAAACTGAGGAGTCAACATTTTAATAAAAGGTTTCCTTGATGACTGTCTTCCAGGTGGTAAATGGGAACAACAAAGTGTCACTGATGGAATAAAGCGTGAATCTGAGATGAGTGACATCCTTACCTGTTCCCCTCGCAGTTCTACACAAAGTTTGGAAAACAAGTCAACAGCAAAAAGACAAGAAAAACTGGCCTGAAGAAATGTTCTGGACCTAACTTCTCATAGATTCTACTGCAGCGCTTGGTTTCTCCCATGGATGTAGGTTCCTGCCCTGGCAGTCCCAGAAATTCCTATAATTGTATATCCATTTCCTTTGGGCATACAGAAGGTCCTCGAATGGCACTGTCTCGTTCAATGTCTTTTTGTCATAATGTGGATGAAATGCCATAGAACTTAACTCTTCTTTATACCAACTAGCCCAGGGTAAATCAGTTTATCTGATGTCGTTTTGCTTAAAGTCACAGAACCCATCAACGACGTTAAGCGAGGTCTTTCTGTATAGAACGTACTATTTTCTCGGAACAGGACCCAGAGTTTTCATTAAATTTTCAAAATGGATCCTAATGAAATAAAACTTCAAACCTATTGCTTTAGACAGAGGAAAAGGATGTCAGAGGCAGGACTGGACTTGGGAATGCTGACTGACTGAATGGCAGACCAGAGGACCACCCAGGCAGGACATGTGGGAGAATGCAGTGGGAGATGAAATGGAGATACGAGACTGGAAACCAAGAGCTAGGAAAACAATAACCCAGAAAAAAAATTACATGAGAGTTTAGACAAATGGTATATCTGGTTCAAACCTTGGTCTGAGAAGAGCAAACTGAAGAAGAAAGTTAAAGAAATTCTAGTTATAAAATTAAGGAAATACGGCCACCACGGGTTCAGGTTTGAGTGACTTCAAAGGACCAGTTTCACCTAAAACTATTGTATGTTGAACAGACACACTGATCTGTTTTCTTCAGGACAGGCCTAAGAAGTAGCCATCCTCAAGGAGATACACTGAAATGTAAACTGAACTGAGTTAAAGTCAACGAAGAAACTGTACCTGTAACTTATCAAATTGCAGGTACTTTGCACTCTGTATTTCCCACACTCTCTGAAGATGATCTGGTTGCAACCAAAACACTATCAGGTTGACTTAAGTAAAAATGAATTTATTAAAAGGAATCAGCAGGAAGTAGAAAGAGCTCAAGACAGCCCCAAATTAGTAATTCAAGGCCATCAAGAGTCAACCAGCAACTCTCCATTTCTCCCCTGTGCACCCCCCTTCTAAGTATCTTCCATATCCTTCCCTGCACGTGGTCTCCCCACTGCTCCCTCTGCTCTTCCAGAACCTGCCCCGCCATGTTGTTTCTTCAGCCCCAAGCCCAGGGGAGATCTCACAGTAACTGGCTCCACATCCTGATTCCAAATCTCCAGAGGAGAGAATCTGCCTCAGCCCAGATTCCAGTGTGAATTCTCTTGTCATGTAGCTGGCTCTGGTCAGTAGATCTAGACGACAGTGGCATCAAGTCTTACTAACATGCCAGAGAGGTCCATCTCCCCAGTGAGAAGTCCTCGGAGCAGCTGGGCTGTCTGCTTGGACATGTCTGTACTAAATGACATGGGGCACTACAGATGAAGGGGGACCCAGAGAGTGGCAAAAGGGGAAGCGACTGAGTTCAGAATCAAGAAAAACATCCTTCTCCTAGCCCTGCCCTTCAGCAAAGTAGCAGGACACCTTTCCAGGAAAAGAAAGAAAAAATAATAGTAATAACTTTTCTCTGCAAGTATCCCAGTCTGATGCAAATCATCATTGTATAGACTTCAACAGTATACATATTTATATGAATATATGCTTTTATCATTTTTAATTCCAAAATTTCTGCTAAAGGCATGTAGCTTATTCTTAATACTCTGGCTTACAGTTTAGAAAAACCACTTCTTTACATAATAGTGAAGTAATACTTCTATTTTCTCACTCTATCTGGTGTAATTTTAGATTCCTGAAAATATATTTGAGACATCAAAATATTCTGTTTTTGGTGATTGAGTTCAATTTACATATATTCCAGATCTGTTTCTGAGGATGAGAATATTAGTCCAGCCTATTAGACAGTGACCATGAAGACAAAAGCTTTCTACTTAAAGCCATTTAGAATGGAAGGAGCAGCAGAATAGCCTAGGGTTTAACAGGCCCACCTCCGAAGCCAGACAGTCCTGGGTTGGAATCCCAGCAATGCCATGTACCAGCTGTGGGACCCGAGAAGAGAATGCATCTCAGAACTGAGGTGTATGGACCAAAGGACCACATTCCTGCTCATCATTTTTAATTCTACGAATCCTGACTGAGTGCCAAGTTCCAAGCACCGAGCTTCGGATCTGTCTTTGCAGCTCTGCATCCCCAGAGAGTCTGGCAGAGAATTTCAGCTTGGATCAGACCTCAGAGGTCTGCTAGCCTTCCCCTAATTCCTCAGTCCCATCTCTAGCATGAACACATTCTCATTATTAAAAATATTATGAAGTCTTTCCTTCTATTGAATCCAAAACTGACCTCCTGGCAAGTTCTCCTAACTTGTACTGAGTATGCTTTCTTAGACAACAAAGAATAAATCCATTTCTATATTGCAGCTTTTCAATTTTCTTGAAGACAGCCCCAACGTTTTGTCTACACTGGACACTAAAATGCTACAGAATGAAAGACCCGTCTCCCAAATTCCGTCCTATCAAATCACACTAGTCCCATGGGAAAATACTATCTTCCCTCTACAGAGCTATATTACAGTGCAAAGCAGAGACTTCCTATGCCATAGCTAATGAAAAGAGAAGAATTGGGAAGACAATGTCATTATTATTTTCTGACTCTCCTTAAAAGATTCAGAAAGGATGACTGAAACCTTTCTGTCCTTTTAAAGCTTCTTTTTTAAATTCTCCAGAAAATGCAAGGCCTTCTTGAGGGGAAAAAATACACACACATGAAAAAAAACATATAATAGTAAAGTTTTCTTGGCTACGCCAAAGAGGCCAACTTTTGTGAAAACTGGAAGAAAAAAAAAAAAACCCTCTGAAAATTTGTCAAATATTCTTGTCTTGACTTCTGCACTGAACAGTCACTACTACTCAGACAAGCATAAAGCTTTGAGAAACTTTGGAGTTTTATTGTTGTTGCTGCTGTTTAAGACATTTATTTTTCTATCACATGAAAACCGGTGCTGCCTAGCAACCCAGGGCCAGCAGAGCTGAATCAGGAAGCAGTTTAGGCTGGGTTTATTTTTAAAGAGATTTCTTTTTCCCATGAAATGACAAGCAGGCTCTAAGACTAGAAGGTGCCTCACACTCGAAGAAGGAAAATGTTTCATACTACTTACTTGGGCCTCCTTTCCATTAAAGGATGACAGAGACCGACCCACAGAAGAGGGCAAGGATATGTGTTGTTCTTGCAGCAAGAGGAATGGAGGGGAGTGCTGCCCCATATCAGAAACAGTCCACGTGTGGCTGCTGCTGGACGGGAAGTTGGGACTGACCAGGGAACCCATCCCACCATTGCACCTGGGGACAGGGACACATCTCTGTAGCTTCTGGCAAAGATAGGCAGGTGCAGGTCAGAAGGTCAGCCCCAAGGTTAACCAGAATAATGCAATGCTCCATGGACACTCAGCTACACGTGCCGCGATTTCATATTCTGGTGATCACATCGGACACCTATTGGGAAACACATATGCCCTTCTCACCTTTACTCTTTCTAGGCTCTTTTAGGACCAGAGGACACCGGCTATTCAAGGACTTGGCAACACATGTTATAAAAAGGGGGAAATCAAAATGTACTGAAGAAACCTGGGAACAAGAACATGACATCAGCCTTTTCCATCAAGCGTGAGCATCACCAAGGGCCTCCACTTCCACACCAGGAAAAATGAGACAGACTGTGAGACAACCTATTTCAAAGGCTAAAATGCTTATTTTGACAGAGTTATTAGAATCCTCATGGAGGAAAAGTTTCATGCAAATCAAAGGTCATCTCTAGGCACCTTGTGGCCCACAGAAACTACACAAAGGCTAGAAAAATGTCATGACCTACTGACCGTCAGACAACCAAGGAACATCAGAGGACACTGAGGACCACACAAAGCTAAGAGCAACCCAGAGTACCACGCTTGGCAGATCACATCGAAAATCCAATTAAAATCCTTAGCAAGATAAATGTAATCTGGATTATAATTATAGTATTATGTGGATTACGTAAAGTGGAGAGGAACGTTCTATACCTTGCTTTGCATAAATTGCCAAGTTAAGTATGAACATAAAGTGAGACAGACATTAAAATGACCCTGATATTAATGTTTCCTTTGATGATTCTCAAGCATTCTTCAGAATCTTAAAGGGCTCTCAGGGATTGGGGAAGAGATACATTACAGATAGGAGCTAACAGATTGTCGGAATACGAGAGTGACTAGCAAGCTGCATACAACTCAGGTCCTACTCTGTTCTTCCCTGCCCCATCACGTCTCTTCTGATTTTGCCTCCTGTGTATTCTTCTGTCACAGGGAAAATACAAAGTAGATCTATACTTACGATGGCACATTCCCCAACACTCACTCGTGTAAAACCTTTCCAGTTGATTTCAGCTCTTGCTCTCAACAGACATTTTGGAGGGAACACACGCCATCTGCTAGTCCTCATACCCTCCCGTGTCGTGACAGCATCTGGCATCACTGGAAACGCCCCTCAACACCCCTGACACTGAACTTGCCAGGGTTTCTTCTGGCTCCTTTTCGCTCATTAACAGTAAAACCTTGGTGTTTCTCAAGGACATTGTTCTTCCCTTCTCCTAGTGATGGAAAGCAAAGCCTTTGGGGTTCCACAATCCTTAGTTTAAAGCGAGGTGCTGCACTTTCTAGCTATGTGCTCAAGAGCAAGCTAATCTCTCGCCTTCAGTGTTCTCATAACTATAAAGGGACAACATACGTAATGAGCATTTTGTACACGCATAGGAATACTATTACACATATGCAAGGGGGATTTCATATATTTTAGTATGTATATATTTAAAATATACATATATATATATCTTAAGTGTGTGTGCATATGTATACACACACATACGAGTACACACATGTAAACACTAGGATTATATGAGATAAACACTCTGGAGAGTTCAAAAGCATATAATGCAATGAGCACCCGATAAACACTTTCTTATGTCAATCTCATGCCTTTTTATCTTATATTAAACTTTCCACGACTAAATTATCTCACAAAGTTGAGCCCCACACCTCCAACTACCGTCTGGACATCAGACCACAACTAAAACTCAGCGTCACATAAACTGAACTCATCTCACTCCTCATTTCCCCCCTTCTATCACTAACGGCACCTATATTCTGCCAGGAATGAGTCCTCTACATTATTGATAACACCCTCCTCTGAGATGCCCCACAAACCCAGTCGCGGGCTTTTTGTCTAGAGCACCGCAAAATGATGCTCTCCAGCCTGTAACTCTCCATTCACACTACAAGGCCCTAATCGACGCCATGGGGCCTCTTGCCTGACCTTTCATTCCTCTACCTTCCACGGCAAACCCTGCTGCCAAATTTAGCTTCCTGAAGCAGTTTACTTGGAAACCACAAGATGCCCGAGTACCTATAAAATTAAATCCAAAAGTCCTACGGGGCATTCTGAACCTCCCTACACCTGGCCCAAATCTCTGTCCAATCTCATCTCGTGCCACTCAACCAGGTTCCAGCAGGAGCCACATTTGTAAAACACACATCTACTCTGTGTTTCTCTGACTGTGTGATCCCCCAGACCTGAAACATTCTCTTAAAACATCTCCACCTACTCAAACTCCATTCTAAAACCTGTTCGAACCACTATTCAGGACACGTTCCAGATTCCCCACAGTTGGACGTACTCTCCTCTAAAGCCTTAGCTGCTTTGTCTCTGTCTCTCTGAGAACACTTGTTCTCCACCATCTCCTGCAGTTACCATTCGTTATTTCTTCTTTCCCCCTGCTAGACTCCCTGTCTTCATGTCCCCCAATTTCACACCATGTATGACTCAAAGCAGGCACTGTACTGAATTAATCCACTACGTGTATACTTTGAGAACAAAACTTATGCAAAACTCACAGATTCTAAGGCACAACCCCAATTTAAAATCCTTGGCAATTTTAGTACCCCTTTTCCACCTGGGAAATACAATTTTCTGGTTTGCAAAGGAAGAAAGACCTTGATAATATTTTTGGCCCACAAACACTTCTTTTAAAATAACATCTTAATGTATTATGTGGAAATGAAGCCAAAACATATGGATTAAGTTTCCTATAAAGTACATATGGATTTTATGAAAACAGCAAAGAACCTAGGATAAAATGTGATTTCCAAAGCAGATTAACGAGGGGTCTTTTTCTAACTCCAAAATTAATCCAAAGCTTTCTTGCTTTAATTATATGCTGAAAGTTTCTTCTTCTGCTTTAGTGACTTTCCTAGTCAGAGTCAACATTTTTCACATTCCTTGAGAGGAAAAATAAGTAACAGAAGAAAAGAAAACATCTTCCTTCTATCGTTATTTTTCCCCCTCTGTTCTCCTTCATAGACACTAGACACTACCTGGACCTCCTCACTTCCTCTCTAGCTTCCCCTCTTTTGTATCGTTGTTTTTTTCCTTTTTCACAAGACTACACTTTTTCACCTTCCTCATCCGTATTTCCTCTCTTGTTTTCTTTTCATTCTCACCCATTTACTAAGAGGAACTCTATTCTTCCCTCACCACGTTCAAGTCACACAGAAGATCGTGGGGTGGTACAGGTGGATCAGTTGTCAAGGAAACCTGCGGCTCCTTTGGGTACCGACGCCCATGAAGTTTGCCTGCACAAGCACCCCTGTCGGCAGAAATATTCTTCCTCACAGCAGAGCCTGGACTCTCCAGTGAAGTCCAGCCCAGCGGGGACAAAAAGCTGAGAGAGGGAGTGAACGGAGACAAGGATGAAATTACAGAGAAAAGAAGAGGGAATGGGGAAATACGTTCTCAGAAATGTTAACGAACGGCGCTGTCTTCCCCAGTGCTTCCAGCCCTAAACCCATCAACACAGTGAAAAATCTGAAACTCAGCATCTCACCCCCTCCCTTCTCGGTAGGACAGCTCAGTACTTCAATTAACACTGGTTGTGTGTTCACAGCATTATGTAGCCTAGCCCCAGAAAGGGAGAGAGGGAAACTAAAAGCCTCCTCTCTACTTAGCTCTATAAAGCTTGATCTCGGAAAATGGGTCCAGTTTCACCTGCTGTAACTACTATAATTGGCTTGCCAATGCCACTTGGAAATTCCTCTAAGAGTTGTTAACAAGGTGAAAGCAGCACTATCTACTTCCTGGCAGAAAAATCATGTACTTATCTTCCCAGCTTCAAATAAGAGCAGAAAATAGGAAGCTACAGCATTAAATGGAAATCCTTTTATCCGAGAGCAAGACCCAGAGCCAGTATTTTCACAAATAAATTGGTTAAAAGTTCCCTAATTGGGATTTAATCTAATGATGGTTGCGCTACTAAACAGCGTTTCAAAGCTTGTAGTCTAATTATTTCTTTTTCGAAAAATGAATGGTAGCCACCGTTCCATGAAGTTATCTGGAGAGCGTGGTGCACGCTAATGAAGTTTAACGACAGTGTGACAGGACCATAGAAGAAGGCACAAACGCACCATCAGCTACCGAAAACAAAACAAAAAAGTCCCACAAACTTCTTACCCCTGTAAGTAATTAGCTTTCACCATATTGGTAAAGAAAATCTCTGACCAGGTTTCAAAGCTTTGGGAACCAATATGCACACCAGCCAGAACTGCTCTAGCGAATAGCAAATGTACCACGGACTCAAGAAACACTCTTCCAATGCTCTACTGTGAAGAACTATACCCCTGTCGTCCCTTTCCCACTCCTGTGACCCCTCGAAACTTAATGAGTTCATTAATTCATCCGATAAATACTAACTGAGCACTAAATATGTACCAGGTATTATTCCCAATGCACAAAAAGATCTCTGCCCTCATGGTTGTAGCAGGGAAAAACAGATTAAAACTAAGAAAAATAAACAAGTAAATGATACAGTTTGCGAGAGAGGGATGGTGCTATAGGATACAAGCCCTTCAAACCCCCAGATTGTGACCTGCTTTCCATCAGGGGCTGTAATGTTTATCTTTACATCCCAGCACCTAATTAATACACTCTTGGCATAAAATGCAATCACAATTCAAAAAAAAAAAAACAAAACCAAAAACAACCTTTTAATGAACAAATGAGCAATCAAGCATTTTAACCGTTTTCAAATTCCCTATCTTAGCATAAAAATTATTAGCAAGGTTTTGATCTGCAATGGGCAGAATGAGAGGGAAAAAAATGTAAAAGTTCTTGAAAAAGTCTATTGTATTTTGAGAAATCATGTATGTTCCATGAGTACAGAGAAACAAGTAACAAGATGTGTCACCTAAGAGATTATTCATTTTAAGTCATAGATTCTTAACCTGGGATCCCCAGATTCAGAAATGCATGTGAATACCCTGAAATTATGAACACAATTCAGAGGAAGGGGGAGGTTGTGTGTGTTTTTCTGAAGAGAGTATGACACAGATTGACAAAAATATTTTCCCTATGTCACAGAAATATAATTTGAGAAATCCAAATATAGGAATAAAGGCAGGGGGAAAAAAAAGAAAGAAAAAGAAAAAAGGAACCCTAAACAGCTCACAGCTACACAGTTAATATTCATTTGCATCTGAATTAAATATTTCTTCCTTGAACCAGTGAGATCACAGACGAGCCATTATAGGCTTCAGATTTATGAAACTCCATCAGAAGACAAAAGCTCAATGGAAATTACTCAGAACCAAGCTCATCATAATAATAAAATCATGAGAGAGGAGGGAAATCTAAGAAAATAATTGTGCATCACAAGGTGACAAACCAAATACATCAATTCCTTTAAGGAAAAAAAAGAAAAACAGACAGTTTTACCTTTTCATGGTTCTCAATTAAGATTTCCACAACAATGTTCTGAAACTTTAAATCCATAATGGCAGCAACAGTTTCTTCCTGTGGCCTCATCAGAGTTGGTCCAAACACCACTCCTAAATTTGCCACAGTCATTAGGTTCTGCTTGGAGTGGTTTGAAACACTGATATGGACGATGGAAAAAAGAAAGGTCTCTGGTTAAAAGATGGGCAAAAACTGTGCACTGTACAGTATCCTGCAACTCTCATTGTCCTCAGCGTCTGCCTTTGCAATAATAGGCTCTGATGAGACCACCTATGATGACGCCTGTGCCCGCCTGTGTGCTTCTCTCTTTGATGTTCTGCTCTAGCCACAGTGGCTTTCTTAGTAAGTCTACATATATGCTAAGCTCGTATCACTCAGAGGTCTCCCTTTACTGTGCCCATCTAGTTAGAACATCCCCCTCTTTGCCCAGATCATTATACTCCTGCTTCCAGGGACGACTAAGAAGAATTACCTGCACAAGCACATAGAGCTTGGTCAGAGCAGCCACACTTAACCCCTAGGTCCAATAAACAACGTGGACAACTGTTCTCACCAGCCCTGCCACTTCAGTCAGGTCTCAACTCAAAGGTCTCATCCTCAGAGAAACCTTCCATAATAACCGTCTTTGTAGTCCCACACCCAACATGCATTCTCTATCCCCTCACTCTACAAATAAAAATAATGTCAGGTGCTAAGTGCTAAAAAGACAAAGTAATCTGTTTATCTTTCCTCTCTTAGATAGAAGAGACTTCATGAAAGTAGGGACTTTATCTTGTTCAACCATATATCTACTAGCACCTATAAAGGCATTCATGTTAAACCATCAGAATGAAGAGACACACTTAACACAGTGATCTTATTTGGGAATAAGGTCCTTGCAGATGTCATTCATTAACATGAGATCATACTGGAGATACATATTAGGATGTTCAGCTTATCTGTTGACCAAATGAATGAATGGTTATCCCAGGAGTAGGACCCTTGACAGGTCATAATATTTTCTGGCCTTTAGTTCCTTTTTATGTAAAACAAAGGTTCTAAAACATAGTGTTCCCTAGCTTTCTCTAACCTCTAAAATCCTGTAATTATAGTAATTGAGGAATCACTAATTAGCCCTGGAGAAAGGGCTAATTTCTCCACTGAATTATTAGATTTTGCTTGCATTTTAAAGAGGGAATTAAAAGAATAGAATGGATCTTATGAAATAACTACCTATTACTGGATTAAATAAACTCAAAGGACACGTTCCAACTTAGAGTTAGGTAGGTGTGAAACCAAGCTAAATTTGCTAACAGACTTATAATCACATTTCCGGAATCTGTGTACAGGGAAATGTATAATATTTGCTTCTTTTACTTCAAATCAACCCCCAAATTGCTGGCAGTGATATTAAGTAAATAATTATACAACTTCATGAAAGCATCATATTTCAACCGTCTTGTCCAAAACACACACGATGAGTCAGACGTCCAGCCTGCCCTTCCAGGTGTGGTCCCTGGTATTGTGTATACAGCCCCAATTTCAACCCTTACAGATCCAAGAACACTGCACAACACCCAGAGCAAAACGAAGCAAGTTACGAAGAAAAAAAAGGCTTACTTTGTTAAGTGTTTCACCAAAATATCCAACATTTCTTTATTTTTCTCTGGCAGTTTGTGCACCAAAAAATGGATAGCATTAACACGCGATTCCGGGCTCCCACTTTCTTTTAAAAAGAAAAAAAAAAAAAGTTAGTAGAGGACTCAGAATCAAATATATTCCTATATATCAACAATTACAACAGCTCATTTGTTCAACATCTCCCAACAGAATTTAGACATATTTTGCCGCCTTTCAAAGGAAAAGGAAACCCATCTGTCTCCCTATTCTTACTCGCCTATGCCCCCCCCTGAAGAGGGGGGTTCAGTGAGGCTGCAATGTGTGCCTTTCCCTCGGCTGGTTACTGAAGAATGGCCACCACCGCTTCTCCTCTGGCCTGCTACAGAGAACAGTCCTCATTACTCCCTCGGACGGTCTCCCCACTGGGTCACTGGCCCACAATGGACTGCAGATAAAGTATCAGCAAACAAAGTCTCCCCTCTTTCTTATGGATGGAATTTTATCTCCTAAAACATGTTGAAGGTTTAACCCGCGCTATCTCAGAATGCGACTCTTTTAAAACACACTGGGGTTTGTTTTAATGAAGTATGGTAAGACACACAGACAGGGAAATGACTGCCACGAAGGGAGATGGTTATCCTTACCGATTCCTAGACACAGGAGGCGTGCCATGCCACACAGGGCTACACAGGGAAGCAGCGGGGTCAGTCAGGAGGCAGAGGGAACAGCGGAAAACGTAGGCAAGAAGTTTTAGTGTGGTTTCCACATGAAGGAGCAGGAGAGGTAAACTAAGCAAGCTTAGGCCTGGTTGGTTTGATTTCTTTCAGGGGTGCTCTGGGGTGCAGGGGTGGTCCTGAGTTTTCTGGTACCTGGCCCTGAGGTGATCAGGGCAGGACAATATTGGCATGGACTGTAAGATCCCGAAAGATGAGGTTGGAGGAGGGAAAGTGAACTCTGTATTGGTTAGCTGGCATATGGAAAGCATGCTCAGGTTTACAGTCTCTAGGAATTGATTAGTCTTGGAGAGGCAGTCTCCCAGGATCAGTACAGCCCCGGATGTTAAAACATCAGAAGAAAAAGACACACTTAACACATTTGGAAATAAGGTCCTTGCAGATATCATTAGTTAAGATGAGATCATGCTGGAGATACATTATTAGAATGTTCACAGCAGTAGCACTCTTGGTGACAGTCCAAACTGAAACAGCTCAAGCAGCCATCAACAGAACAGACAGTTTGTGGTATATTCATACAATGGAAAACTTTACTACAATGAGAGTGAATGAACTACTGGTTCACTCAACATGGATGAATCTCACAAGATGAGCCAAAGAAGCCAGATGCAAGAGTATATTCTGTATGATTCCATTTATATAAATTTCAAACGCAGAAACCGTGACCTATGGTGTCACAGGTCAGGCAAGTGCTCACATGTCATGGGGTGCATCGTAACCCTGTGGGCGTGAGAAAGGGCTTCTATGGTTCTGATACTGTTCTATTTCTGACCTGGGAGCTGATTACACGGCAATCTTCACTTTGAAAAAATTAATTAAGCTATACGCTTATTATTTGTGCACAGGAAAAATATGTGTTATGTGTCAAAAAAAAAGTTCACTGAAATTAAAATTATCCACATAAATCTCACCTGAAGATAAGCTAGTAATGTTTACATTTAACCCTCTCAGAGTTTCTTTTTGTTTGTTTGTTTTTTGTAATGAAATTTTCAGCTTATTTCATTTACTCTATCACGGATATTTCTCCATGTCATTAAATGGAGCTCCATACCATCAATTTTTGGAACATGTAGGTTGCTTCCAATGTTTGTAAAGTTAAGTTTGTTCCAGTTTACACTTCTGTTAGTACTGTGTGAGAGTGAGGAATGAGATTTTACACAGAACACAGCAGTTGCTAAAGAGGAAAAAAGCAAAACAAGCTTTTTGAAATGAAAAGGCACATGATAAAGCAGAACACAATCAAATCATATTACATAATCAAAGACTCTTAGATACAGACTACAATGGACATTGAAAACAAAAGCACAACTGTCTAAAGAGTTAGGTGATAAATTATACTCAAGTTTTTAATCTGAAGTTAAAAACCAAGATAATGCCTCACTAAATCAAAGCTGGAGAAAAATGAAAGCAATAAAAATACAGTAACATTTTCAATTCATTTTTATTTTTAACAATAAAATTAAAGCAGCGACTTTGAAAAGTAGTCAAAAATTCCAAAGGAATAAAAGACTAACTTCCTACAATAAGAAATTTCACATAAAAAATTAACAAATTTTGAAAACTTTGCACTAAAAAGCTACTTCTAACTCATGTGTCTGTCTTGTCATTAATAATCATCTTTCTCCAAAGAAAACCTAATTTTAATATTTTTGGAATTATTACTTATTCAGAAACCCAAGATGGAGAAATAGTTTCCCACCTTTTAAGGATAAGGGTCTTCGTTTCTAAAAATAGTAGAATCAGTTTTGAAAAATAGCCCAAACCTCTCATTTTCTTTTCTGAGTCTGTCACACTGTCCAATCCTATCTCATTTAAAATCACACACATATTGTTTTCCACGTCTGCTTTTTCCTTCTTCTTCCAAAAAGAATTTTGGGAAGTAAGGTTTTTAAAGTAAAACTACTTTTTTCTCCATTTTGTTTCATTTTTGACGTTAATCAGAGCTTTCTATTAATAATGGGCATTTCCATGTAGCTGCAACACGGTAATAACTTTAAGGTACTCAACGTTTTCTAAGATAAATAATCTTCAGTTGCTTATGCTACAATATGCATTTCATTATATTTAATTGATATAAATTGACAGGGAATGAAAGGCGTACATTTTTCTAAAAATCTAGGGTACTGACTTAACCATAACACCAAATTCTGACATATGCCACGGACATGTAACAGCATAAGCATTTTTAATTGTGAAACTAAAAATTAGCATCCCCAGCACTTAATGTCTATCTGCTTATGGTGCTGTGCCAACTAACAGAAATTGAAAAGATCTGATAATAGCTTACTAGAGCTTATCAAAGATACACGGGCAGATAGATGCTAAATTATTTCAATATTTAAATGTTATTAAGTCAATACTGCAATTTTAGGAAAGCATTAGCAGTGACCATTAGCACATCTCAAGGGCTTCAGTCAACAGACATCAGGTATTCCAGTTCTTCTGTGGAAGATCCTATCTACTTGGAAATTCATACATCAGGCTAAGGTAGCTTGATGTCATTAAGCATCCAATGCCTTTAATTTAATTGGGCACAATCCTTTGCATTCCCGCATAGACCAAGTAAACTGTTTTCCATCTTATGAATACTATACTAAAAGTCCATTATATTCTCCCAAAAGATGAATGATGTGAAATAATAAGAAATAAGTATTTTGGTCTCTGTCCCCAGTCCCTGACACAGAGTTCCTAAAACTCTTGTGAAGCGGGTTGCTCATATTATCTTTTGTTCTAATACTTAGTCTTTGATTCTAGTTCCTGACAGAGAACTCTTAAGATCTCAGCAATTTACCGAGTGAAAGGAGTGTCTGACACCAAGCTTCTAAGTCCCTTGGAAATTCCTGGGTAATAAGAATGTCTTTTGTTCTAATGAGGTGACTTTCGGTGGGCCCCTAGATGGGCGCAGGTCATCAGAAAGATCTGGCCACATTAGAAGCTCGGAATTTTCAGCCCCACCTCCCACTCTCCAGAAAGGTGCAAGAGGCTAGAAATGGAGTGCACAATCTATATTGCCGTATTGCCCACATGATGAAGCCGCCATAAAAATGCCAAGAGGGTTTGGAGAGCTTCCAAGTTTGTGAACATATTTACATGCTGGGAGGGTGGCACAGCCCAACTCTACAGATACAGAAGCTCCTGGGCTCAGGACACTTCCAGATCTCGCCCTACGTACTTGTCATCTGGCGGTCCATCAGATGCTTTATTCGCTAATAAGCTAGTAAACCTAAGTTTGTGTTTCCCTGAGTTCTATGAGCCTTTCTAGCCAATTATCAGATCCAAGCTGGGGGTTATGAGAACCCTGATTTCTAGCCGGTCAGTCAGAATTACTGGGGATAACTTGAGACTTGTGACTGGTATCCAATGTGAGGGCAGTCTTGTCAGACTGAGTCCTTAACTTGTGGGACCTGACGCTAACTCTAGGTAGATGGTATCAGAACTGAACGGTAGGCCCCTTAGCTAGTGTCACAGAATTGACTGATGTGGGGAAACAACCCACACATTTGGTGACCAGAAGTGTCAGAAGTGAAGTACTGTGTGTGTGAAGTAAAGGAGAAACACAGGAGTGGTTTTTCTTGACAGATGGTCTCTAGTTCTTTTTAGCAATTGCAGTTAACTCTCTCAGCTGAGGGTTTAGTTAGCACTCTAAATTTTCTCTAAAAATATAAAAAAATTTTAATTTCCCAATGCATTCAACATTGGACAATAAGTCAGTATTTCTTAAGAATGAAGAATAAAAAGCTTTTGCCTTTTGTGATGACAACAAAGTAATAAAATTAACTTTTGTATCATGCACTTCAGAAATTAACTTACACATTCTCAACAGAACTCTACAGGAAAGAAAACTGATGAGAGGAAATGAAAGGACCCAGGAGAAACCTTCAGATCTCTCAGCAGGGAGGGAAGAAGAGACAATCTCAACACCACAGCACAGATGGAAACTACCGCAGATGACTGAAAAGAATCAAAAATTAGTTTCCATGCTGGGGCGAGAGGCGGTAACAAAGATTGGTGAGGCTTGATAATTTTAGCAGTCAGCTCAGCTAACAGACACTTCAGCAAAACAAGGTAATCTCTGCCATTGTTAATGGAAAATGATAGTTTAACCGCCATCCCAATTTCCCAACAATATTCAAAAAGGGAGACTAATTTTGGCCACCTGATTTCTGTAACTGTTTTATTCAGTACTTGAAAGTACATATGCAAAAGATTAGAGAATCTGCTCCCACACTCTTTCCTAAGAGGAAAAGTGAGGATAGAGAACGGTGCTTACAAGAGATTCAAATAAAAAATTAAAGTCTGTATTAGAAATGCTGGCTCATAAAACACACCTATTTAATACATGTGCTTTTTCTCATTAAATAAGTAACTACAGGTCCCATTCCAACTGCAACTCCACTTAGGTGCAAATACATGCCAACAATTACAGTAACTACAGTATTTCTTTGGAATAGGCCTGTTATTCCAACTGCGAAGACTATTAACAGCATTTTCACAATATCGAGCAGCAGAACACAGGTTATGGTCTAGTAGGTGATGGTACCTTTTGAATTTACACAATCTCTTCTACCACATTGTTCAAAGACGGCCTCGACAAACTCTTTCGACTCAGTTCCTACCTTCACAGATTTCATACCACTTCTAAGTTCCTATTTCTTAGGAAGCCTTCATCTGGTAAAATACGTTGATAGTAACATTTCAAACAAACTGGCTTCAGTTACCAGGCATGACAGTAATCATGATACTCACTTGTGGTAATTTAAAACTTTATTCCATAATCACTTTATGTTTCCCCGATTCTCAAAGGATTAAAGATTCTAGATTAAAACTGGCACTCTTCTGCTTTTTCCAGTCTCCAAGGCGAACAACATGAAACAATTGTCCTCCAAGTAGTTTAATTTCTCTTTCCCCAGTTTGCCAAAAATGCCACAGGGAAGAAATCAAAACAACTAAGCATTTGCTTGAGTTCCTGCCAAGAAAACTTTCCCCCACTTCCTTGATCACACAAATTCCCTTTAAAAAACAAAAAATCCTATTCCATGTGAAAACAAAAGTTTTTCCCTTTTCCAAAAGCCTATTTTATATGTACAGTCTTCCTTCTGCGACATACTAGGAACTTTTACACTGGCCTGAGCAAAGACCTCACAAGAAGGTAACATTTTAAGCAACATAGGACCCAAAGGGATTGCTTTAAATTTTTCAACAGATTGAACTATGGAACACGTCCAAGGGGAAAAAAAATAAAAGGAAATGAAAATACAATTACAGCTACTGTTGGTGCACCTGTGAAAACCAAACTTCAGGTTTTAGTCAGTGGAAGTAGGGTTTTGAATTTTAAATAAAGATCCCCATAATCTGGCAAGTTACTTAACATCTCTCAACCTTCATTTCCTTAACTTTTAAATGCCTAACACTAGTGTATTTCAGAAGACTCTGATGATTAAATACCATGTGTTGAATATAAAAACTGAGGTGTATGATAATAGAGAGAAAACAAGAAAGCTTCAGATGAGTACGACTCACCAAAAATATCATTACAAATTAAAATTCTACCAACTATGGGCCTTTTTCATTTAAGATTTTATCACATATAATTCATTCTCTATCAAATTTTGTATGGGCTTCTGACATTATCTCAAAATACTTCTTTTGCAGGTAATTTCCATCTACATATCTTTCTAGGTGAAGCCATTTCCAATCTGCTAATCTCTTCAAATCCATTAATCTCCCCAACCTTCTGCAAGTTAAATACTTCTGTGTTCCCACAGCATTATGTTCATGCCATTGTTACATTTTTGATGGTATAGTGGGAGTTGTGTATGCCCCAATACTTGCTAGACAATTGACTCCTGGGGGCAAGAGTTCTGCTAGGGCTCTACATATCCAGTATCTACCAGCGACTAGCACACAGCAGACAATGAATGAATAGTTTGTGAATGAATGAATGTATTCATTATCCCTTTTGTCACCTTCTAAAAGGAAAAAGAAACCCAAGATCTTCTAAAGTGACTTCTATTTTTAACACAAATTACAATAACATAAAGTTAAATTTGCATGTGGAAATTATAGTGTATCCACACTGCCAACCACAAAAGTGTGTCTATTCACCTCTGCATAATACTTACTGACGGGAACAATGAAATCTCCATGTAACTCATAGGTCATAAGAGGCGCTGGAAGACTCCTGTATGGAAAAGACAGCTCAGAATTACTGAACAAATGCACCACTCTTTGCATTCATTTTTTTTTAATACAAGGATATTATTAACTATGTTGTGCATTTCTTAGTTAATGTGTAAAACTTCCCTAAGGGAATACTTTTACATATCAAAAAGATACATAAATCAAATGGATTCCTTTATTTAGTGTTATCTGCACCAGGCACCATCAAAGCCTAAGCAGCCACAAATCCCTATCAGATCTAAACATGTAGTATTTTATATTTAATCTTGGAAAGTACCTTTACAAACATCTGGTTTTATATATAAAACTGCCTTCCACACATTAACTTATTTATCATCAAACATTCTATCTAACCAAATATAAGCATGTAATTTTGCAAATCATCACGAAAATATTAATTGAAGATGCCACAAAAAAAATATAGGAAAGATTAAACAACTTAACGCAATCAAATCCTCTCCTCTTAAATATGTCTATTATAAAAATACAATATCCATTTTTGGTTTATACCTATGGAACAATAAAGGATAGATATGAAATGAAATGACAACTTAAAAAACACCCACATCATTTTAGTTTTCTACAAAACAGATTACATAAATGGTAGTATATTTTTTCCTGTGATCAACAGAATGCTACAGTTCATTCAACCTTTAGATACATTTAAAATTTTTAAGAGACCAGATCTCTGAACTCTATAAACACTTCAAGAATACTTAGACAAGTATCAATCTGCACAGTCTTTCTGGAGGGCAATCTGGCAAGGTATTAAGAATCTTTTAAACGTTTAAATCGTGTTACCCAGAAGTTCCCCCTTCAAATGGTTAAAAAAAAAAAATCAAAGATACACGCACACAAAAAATTAAAACATATTCAAAAGCCAAGAAAAATAGTAGGCATAAAGGAGATCATTTCACATTGACAAAAACGTCAATCCATCCACAAGCCATAACAATCCTAAATGTTAATGGCTCTCGTAACAGGAGCTTCAAAATACATGAAGCAAAAATTGATGAGACTACAAAAAGAAATGGACAAATCCACAATTATAGCTCGGGATTTAAATACCTCTCTGTCCCAATAACTGATAGAACAAGTGGACAGAAAATCAGTTAAAATACAGAAGATTTCAACAAAGCTATCAACCAACTTCACCTAGTTGGTATGTCCTCCACCTAAATGAAATTCAATCCAAACGTATTCCTTCCCCAGTGTGTATGGAACATTTATCAAGATAAACCACACTTTGGGCCATAAAACAAATCTCAATAAATTAAAAAGGGTTCAATTTATACAGAATATTTCTCTAATTATGATAAAAATTGAATCAGAAATCAGTAACAGAAATACATCTGGAAAACTCTGAAGAAAATGAAATTAGGAAGTATTTTGAAATAAACACAGAATTTGAGAGTTGTTAATTAAGCAGTATTTGGACATAAATTTATACTGATAAATATTTATATTAGAAAAGAAGAAAGGTCTTAAACCAATGGCTTCATGCTCCATCTTAAAGAACCGGAAAAAAAAAAAAGAGTAAATGAAATCCAAAATAAGAAAGAAAAAAAAAAGAAATCATAGCAGAAATCAGTGAAATAGAAAACAGAAAACAATAGACAATAATGAACCCAAAAGCATTTCTTTGAGACAATAAATAAAATTGGTAAATCTAGCCAGAATGATAAGGAAACAAAAGAGAAAAAACACAACTTATAAATGTCAGGAATGGTAGAGGTGATAGCAAAAGCACTGCGGCATCTATCTAAAGGTATTAAAAAGAAAACTCAACAATTTAGATGAAATGGACAAATGCCTTGAAAGACACAAACTACCAAAGTTCTCTCCAGAAGAATTATTAGGTAACCTAAGTAGGCCCACATCTATTAGAGAAATTCAATTTGTAGTTAAAAATCTTGCCAGTAAGAAAACTCTAGGCCCAGGTGACTTCACTGGGGAATTCTACTAAACAATTAAAGAAGAAAGAATACCAATTCATACAAATCCTTTCAGAAAATATAATGGGATAATTTCTAACTTATTCTTTGACATCGGCATTACCCTAGTTCCAAAGTTAAAGATGTGTAAGGAAGTTACAGACCAACATTACTCATAAATATAGATGCAACTATTCTAAATAAAATGATAGCAACTCAAATTCTCAAAGATAAAGGATACTACATCATGAATATCTTGTGTTTATCAGAAATGCAACATTGCCTAAATATTAATACAAAATCAATGCAATTCACCATACCAGCAAACTAAAACTGAAAAACTCTGTGATCATCTCAATACGCAATTCAAGGAGAAAGAATAGTTTTTACCGCAAATGGTACTGGAACAACTGGATATCCATATTCAAAAGTGAACTTGGATCCAGTCCCCAAAACTTACATAAAAATTAACTCAAAAATAGATCAGAGATCTAAGTATAAAACCTAAAACTATAAAATTTCTAGAAGAAAATATAAAAGAAAATTTTTGTGACTTTAAATTAGGCAAAGATTTCTTGATATATCACTAAAAGTACAGTCCATAAACAGAAAAATTGATAAATTGGACTTCATCAAAATTAAAAACTACTATTTGAAAAACACCATTAAGAGAATGAAAAGACAAGCCACAGACTGAAGAAAACATTTACAAAGCACATATATGAGAAAGGACTTATATCCAAATTATATAAAGAATTAATAAAATGCAATAAGAGGACAAGTAACCCAATTTTTCAAATTGCCTGAAAGACATGGACAGACACTTCACCTAAGAAAATATATAAACAGCAAAAGACCACATTAAAAATGTTTACCATTATTAGTTATTACGGAAGCACAAATTAAAAGTACAATGAGATACCACCATACACGTATTAGAACAGCTAAAATTAAGAAAACTGACCATATCAAGAGTTGGCAAGGATGTAGAGGAAATGGAACTCTTGTACATCATTGGTGGGAATGTAAATAAGTACAACCACTTTGGAGAAAAGTTTGTCAGCTTACCAAAAAGTTAAACATATACCTGCCGTACAACCCAGACATTAGATTCCTAGGATTTACCCAAGAGAAAGAAAGCCTATCATCATAGATTTGTACACAGAGGTTTTCAGTAGCTTCATTTTTAATAGCTAAAAGCTACAAACATCCCAAAAATCCATCAAGAGGTGAACGAATTAAAAAAATAAAAAACCGTGTTGTATCCACGCAATGGAACACTACTTAGCAACAAGAAGGAATGAACTATGCTACATGCCACAACACAGTTGAATCTCTAATTATCCTGACTGAAAAGGAGCCAGATTTAAAGGAGAGGGAGGGGGAAAAAAAAAAAGAACACACATACTGTAGCATTCCATTTATATGAAATTACAGTCAATACAAATCAATGTATAGCGATAGAACTCAGACCAGTAGCTGCTTAGGAATGAGGAAGAGAGGGAGTGATTTCAAAGGGGCAGGAGGAAACTGCAGGACCAGGAGATCACTATCTCGATTATGCTGATGGCTCCATAGACATATATACCTATGGTCTTTTAAAGCCTGGAAATTATCCAACTATACACTGTAAATATGTAGTTTATTGTACGCCAATTACAATTCAACAAAACTGTTTAGAAACAAAATATATGCAAAAATATATTTATATGTTATGTTCCCTACATAAAATTTATGATGGTGCAGAACGCACACACACACACACTCACACACACATACACACTCACACGACTACAGACAGTGAAACTAAAACTTAAAGCACTGGTGAACTGTTCTCTTCTCTCCTCTCTTTCTCCCCTTCATTCCCTGCACTCTCATTTAAGGAAAATGAAATCAATTATACCAAAGCCTAAATAATGAGAAAGACATAAACCTTTGGGGGTTTTGTTTCAAAACACGGAAAGGCTATGGGGCAAAGAATGAAAAGTTAAAAGGTGATGAAAAGAAAAGTGGGAAAAATGAGAATGCTTAGAAAAACCAAAGAGGGCATTTCCTTTCCAATAAAAATGAATTTGTACCTAAACATCTTCTATAAGCTTCTTATATTATTGCCATATGTCTGCTAGGCAATGCAGCATAAAAAGTAAGTATTAAATGTTGTTAATGCGAGGGAAGCAGTAATAAAAATGACAAGTTCCCCATACAAAATCTATTATAATGAGACACCATATCTCTCAATTTCCTACCCAACGTCTTCTTGAGCCACCTTTCCTTGCCACTCGTTGGGATCTATCTGGGAATATAAATCATAATATTTACCTATGCTGGCATTTTCTTCCCCAAAAGTCCCATTCCAATTTCCAGGCTTTAAACATTTCCTCCAGGCAAAATCATTTTACTAAAAAGTCACAAAACAGCTCATTTGTCCCCTCACATGGGAAACTGTTGTAATGAACACATTGCTGGAAATCAAAATTATGGTGTGAATAATAGGAAATCAATCAGAGGGCTGCTATGCAGCCCTCTAAAACATGAAACTTTAAAAAAAAAAAAAAAAGGAAAATTTTGCCTCAAGTAAGTAGCAGATGGAGATGTCATGTACTCGTATAATGTCCATAGTATATCTTTTTCTGTTTCGCAGATGCTTGAGGGTTTGCTTCTTGTTTTGGGGGTTTGGCTATTTCCCTTCTACTACCTCCAATCTTCCATCCCATAAGGTGTCCGGGTTATTTGCAGTGAGAATTCCAAGGGCAATAGCTTGTTTGATGAGAAAAGCTGTATTCAGGTATGTGTCATGGTGCCATGAGCAACAGGGCTGGGATTCAAACCCAGGCAGGCAGGCTCCAGAGACCACGCCCACGGCCAGCACACTGCATTTCCTCTAGTGCTGAAAGAAACGCACTTGCTCAGAACACAACTGGGGAGCCAGAATGGAGGTATATAAAAACTCAGTTTTCTCCTCTTTGGTGCATCACCAGAAGAAGTGTCAATTAAATCCTCATTACTGAATTTTAGTTGCTAAAAATAGCACAGGGGAAAATAACAACAACCTTTCAAACCTCCCAAGGCATCTGCCTTGGATAATCACTTTATCACATTCAGGCAGAATGTGTATATTGTGAAGTTATATAATAATAGCATCTCATATTGTTGTTCTGTAAGCAGTGTTTGCTTAAAAGTGGAATTCAACAGGATGAAGCAACGTAATGAGAGAAAACCGCAGAAAAAGCAACACAAAACTAGGGGCAATAAGAAACCAGCCTCAGAGTCATCAACAACCAAAAAGAAATTATATGTATTGAATAAAACGATCCTCTAGTTTATTAAACTAATTCCCCCCAAAAGGAAAAAAAAAAAAAGAACCATGTGGAGCATGGGGAAAAAAACATAATTTACTACAAAAGAACTGAATTTCTGTCCTTCCTTCCCCACCAATAACTGAGTTACTTTGGCCAATCCCCTTACGTACCAGGTATGAGTTTAGCAAACAGTAAAATGAGTGTAATGCTTCCTCCTAGAGTGGCAGCATCCACTACTGGTCAAGTTAACATACACACTTCACATTTTTATATCCCTCACCCCTTCTTAGCATCATCCACCTAATTCAGGTTCTCTTAAATCAACCTCCACATCAGGGACATTTGGGAGGAAGACTGGGCTGTTATGTGCATTGTAGGAATTGTAGCAGCCCACCCCTGGCCTCCAGTCGTTACATGCCAGTAGCACGCCCTCTCCTGCAACTGTGACAACCAAGAATGTCTCCAGATACCGTCAAACAATCTCTGGGGGCCAAAAGCATCCCCAGCTGAGAACCACTGCTCTGATACCTGAATGATAGAGATCGCTCTAAATACTGGGGATTCTGCAACAAACTTAACACATAAGATGTCTACCTTCAGGAAGCTTACATTAAATCCCCTGGTAGGACCTAACAAGATTCATTTTGACCACAATCCTCATCTAAACCAGCTAGTCACTATCAGTGGCAAACTAGACATAAGTGTGTCGACTTAATTTTACCCCATCACTGATTAGGGATAATAAGAATGTACTTCATAGTTTAAGGGGAAAATTCCAAATAGTGGCTAAAAATATCTTGCTTAAATTCTCAAAAATACGTAAGATATACCTGAATCCACTGATAAATTTTAATTTCCTTAAAAAGCAGGACAACCCAACGAGTTGATATAAAACAACTCGTTGATATAACAACTCGTTGATATAAAAAAGCCCTCCTGATATAAAACAACACGAAGAATATAGCACCTCTATGATGCATTCTTTCAATAAATAAATAACCTTAACCTGACTCGAATGGTCTATAGATTTAACTAACAGTTTACAGGAAATATGGTGGCTAGAGAAACGTGTTACATGACACCATAAGGACAGAAACTACAGTCATACCCAAAAAGTAGAAAAGTCCATTTTAAAAATTGACCCTGGTTTATTAACAAAAACAACCC
Organism: Rhinolophus ferrumequinum; assembly: GCF_004115265.2. NCBI lineage: Eukaryota > Metazoa > Chordata > Mammalia > Chiroptera > Rhinolophidae > Rhinolophus > Rhinolophus ferrumequinum. Next base: position 20,526,942 of record NC_046301.1, on the reverse strand, counting down.
TGGGAAGTGGGGGTGCAGAGGGAGGAGACAGTGCAGATTAAAAGGGACTTAAAACATATCAACAAAATGAAATGTTTTGGCATGGTTTAAATCTTGTAGGCATTAAAACACATATAAAAAGACTTCTGGGGGGGGGGAAATCAGTAAAAAATGGAACATAGACTGAATACTGGATACTAATTGTGTTGGATATGATAGTAATTACATTCCTTCTGTCTTTTCTACATTGTCTTTTTTTTAAAAGTCCTCATCTTCTTTGATATACATATATACACTCAAGTATTTACAGACATAGCAATATGCTATTATAGGAACTCTTTCAAAGACCATCCAAAAAAAGTGGCAGGTAGGGAGACTGATGACAAAGGACAGAATGTGTGCAAGTGAAGAAGCAGGAAACGGGGCCATGTAGGTCCATTACACTAATCTCTCTGGTTTTATATATTTGAAATATTTAAAGTGTATAAATTTTTTAAAATATAAAATCTGTAATATAAGTTGATTCTGATGTGCTCACTGGAACTCTAACACTGTTTACCTGAAAAGCAAACCTATGTGATGGTGAAAAGGAACTGACCCTGGGGCAGCACCGCCACGCTTGTGGCAGAAAAATCAAAGTCCTCAACAGAACCACAGCACAAGAAGTACAGTCAGGATTTATTTTCCAGCTGCCATTATTCTTTTTGTTTCTTTATGCCATTGTTCCTTTTTTCACTCCCTAGGTACTTGTTCTTCCCCTAACCTCCAGCTTTTCAATCATTAAATGCCTTACCTTTCTAAAGAAAGGTCCATGACTCACAGAATTGCTCAACCTTTTTCTAATTCTAATCCTAAATATTTTCTATAGTAAATGCAAAATTGAAGTTTACTTTAAAACTTCACCCAGTGAACTTCTTTTCAAATAGCTTTGTATTTATGCGCTATCATCAGAAGCCTTTCAGTTCACATGGTTTAAATACAAAAAGTCCTCATTATAGTCAAAGACATAAAGATTCAGTGAATGCAATAGCCTTCTTCCTCACTGGTCCATAGCCCTTACTTCCTAAAACTCACACCTACAATAGATATCTGTTTCCAAACCTAAATGTGTTCCCTCCAATTCTGCTCTTCTGTTGCAAATGACCTAACTGATGACCATCTGCTACTTATCTCACATTCTGGGACATTATTAGGTACCGCATAAGTGTTCTCTTTCTTAATAAGGTTTAACTATGAAGATGTACGTGCCGAGTAGGTATCTGCTATGTGTGAGATGTCCAAATCGTCCCTCTTCCCTCTGTTACTCAGGGGAGCTTACCTCAAATACTGTTTTAGGGCACTTGTGATTGTCTTCACTTCCCAATCTATGGAGTTCTCCAGGTCCAACTCATTGCATGTTTTTACATCTAGTGAGCAAGCAAGGAAGAAAACACAATTAAAATCTTGAACACTCAAAGGCCCTCTTGACTGGCTCACAAAAGCTGCCATTTATGTGACCACAAACAATGAATTCTGTGGTTTCCTATGAAAACATTATATACAATTTCCTATACCATTCTAAGCCATGATTTATTATTAGACCTTTCTAGCACTTCAGAAAATCTGTAGTGGAGATCAAAACAAAAGGCTAAAGGTTGTGCCGGGAGTAGGCGAGAACTGGACATAGCACAGCACCAAAATATCCACCACTACAAACAAAGCACGGATAGCTAACATTATTGTTATTATCGACAGTATTATTAAAGGTATTACTCAGTAGCCATGGCTTAGCGCATGTGGCATGTGCAGTGTCCGTGTATTCTCCCTTGTTCAGGTGGCATTATTGCTACCACACTGTGTTACGACAGGGGAAAGGGGCAGCATTGTTAATGGCAACATGATTGTTAGAATAGCAAAAAGTCAGTGGGAGGAAAGGATAAGTTTGGTCCCACACTTCTACGATTTGTACTTAGCGTTATTATCTTTCTGAAGATCAATAGATGGTCAACCAAAAGAGGAATATGACACACAAACTTAAAAAGTCATTCATGGGTAATCTTTCACATTAACATCAGAATTCATACACTCATCCAGGAAATATTTATTGGAAGCCTCTGAGTAATACTTCCGATGTTCATTCTAAATTAAACAAGTTTTCTTCATCCTAAGTGTGTTAATGACGTGTTTCTTCCAAATGGCCTTTCAAATAGCTAGTAAGCTATAAAGACATGTGAGTTAAAAAAAAAAAAAAGGAGGAGAAGAGGGAAGGAGAGAGGGAGGGGGAAAAAAGGGGAGGGAGAGAAGGGAGGTACTCAATTTTGAAATGGAAAAAGTCAGTCCTGGTTGAAATAAAAGGAAAGGATGGTGGGAAAGGCATGTCCTCTGAGTACTGTGACAGCTTCGATCCTCGTAGGGCTGGGCTACAGCACTCAGCTGTGGCATGGCAGCAGCTCTGGGATCACAGACCCGGGCTGAAATCCCTGCCAAACCCTGACCCCCACCCATCCCAAGTCAGTCAGTTCCAAACGGATCTGAATATCTTTCATCTGACTATCCTTCCATGGAGGTAATGTGAACGCTCTCAGGGAGTAACTGAGGGCATCAAAGCACATCAGGAATGTATACAGATTTCCACAAATTATCAAATGAGTAGGTAACTAGCAGAGCTGAGTCACTGAAAGTATCAGCTTTCAGTGGTGGTTAACTACCTCAAAGGGAGGAAGCAGTAAACGGGTTATAATGAATGATATCAGGCCATCAATATAAACTCGCCTGGTTTTCTACACTCCCATCATGCAAAGGAGAAAATAGGAGATTCATGGAGGAGACTTTTTTTCTCTGTCACTCCAGAATGATGTTTCAAGTAAGACCAAAAAAAAGTAGTTGTTTGGGTTTTGGGGTTTTTTTGTTTTTTTCCTCCTGTACACTGCATTTGTCTATATAGGGAAGAAACATCTTCTTAGTATTTCCTTTTTAAAAGCACTTGAAAAGAAAAACTTGCCAAAATGGGACCACCACATTGTGGCATGCATGCCACTTAAGAAGTTTCAGGCTTAGGCATAAAGAAGGATGGATGACAAGTCAATGTTATTCTCAAACTTTTTGAAAATAAAGTAAAACAGGAAGTGACGGTTATTTCACAGCCATAATATCATACATATGAAGTCAATTATTCAAAAGTCTGGAGAATTTTTAAAGCCCTTCAACAGTTCTTGATTACAGCAACTGACAGCAATATGCAATAAACTACAACAATGGCAACTGACACTGATTACATTTTGATCAGTTCCTGCAATTCAGAACTCATTTTTTACTGAGCTTGTCAGACAAGCCACAGGTACATTCAAGAAATCAAATTAAGCACCCTGATTAAAGGTGCAATCCTTTATAACTGGGACTAAATAATTCTGTTCTAAAGGCTTTGCCAACCAATTACTTCAGTAACTGAATATTCTCTCTCATTAAATTAATTATTTAAATCTCATTTTAACATACAAGTCAGATAACATTTTCAATCAACTGGCTCCCAGCAAATCACCATGTTTAAATCCTTCTAAAGAAAAAGGCTTCTAAAGGAAATCTTTTATGTTCAGCTTTCTACTGAATTATCATTATGTAGGTTGAGAATCATATTCTTTCCATGGAAAAATAAGCCATCCTTTGAATTCATGGAATCAAAAGTAGCTGTTACATCAGAAGCTAATGACTACATTGTGTCTAGGGTACTAATCCTCCATTAAATTTTCACTGTTTTCAAATAACTCAATCATCTAGCAGTTCCTTATAATCAGTGGATGTACTGGGACAAAGTAAATTGTCAATAGCTTATTTGGAATTCAAACCTACCATGCATTTGAGTGTTCAATCAGAATATATGTTCTATCGTAAAGAAGGTACAAATTTTGCTTCCTTTCTGACCAAGGGAAACCACCTCATGGATTACTTAAAAATCTAAATTAACAAGCACAGATACAAATAGTTGATTTTTCACTTGGATTAATGTTTCATAATTTTCTAACCAGGGGTCATTTTTTTGAAACTGGAAATTTTCAGCCCAACCTAAATGCAAGTGTTGGCATCCTACTGACCTAATACTGACTCAGGTCTCATTTTTAAAGCACTTAAGCACAGTGATTGAAATAAATTTTGAAAATATACTTTATAATCCAAAATTTGAATTTTTTTCAGCTATGTTAGTTTACTCTTCCACCAATCTATGTGAAAAAGTTGTCCTACAAAGTAAGCAAGGTGCTATTTTAAAAGTAAAGCACTTCTAAATTACTTTTTGTTTTCTGCAGTTCTATGTCTAAATTTAAAATCATCCAACCTTTTTTTACAAATGACACACAAATCACCACCAAATTCACCAGCACACAAAAGCTGCTCTCATATTTTCTCACAATTTCCCCTCCCCTACTCTGATGTTTTAATTCTAAAGTGCGGGAAAAGACATAATATAACAAGTCTACCTAATCTCAGTTCCAACCTACCAATAATTATTGTAATTGATCTGTTACAGTCTCACCCAATTTACTAAACAACCAGGACTCACCCAAAGATACCTCACGTGATATTTCTCCCTGCCTCCCCCAACTGTTCCCAAAAAACCAAAAACTTTTGCAAGACTGTGTGTGTGTGTGTGTGTTGTGAGAGCAAACGGGGAAGGAAAGGAAAATGCCCTGTAAAGGGAAGGAAGGCGATTGCTCACTTGGGCACTTTTCTTCTGGAAACTTAAGAAGCTTGGTGCAGGGAAAGCTGGGAGGCTGCTGGAAATCCAGCAGACAGCTACCTTCCGCTCCCAGGACAGAAGACAACTAAGAAAGCCAACAATTCGCAAGTCCATGGGGAGGAGGGAAGCTGCCTACACCTTTACCTGGCCTGGAGAGGTACAAATGACTTGACCATTTAGAGACTTTCTATGGTCACTGCCATTAATATTTCATGTTGGCAGCCAGAAAGGAGGGTAGAACGGAGGGGAAGAAGGACTAAGAGAAACATTTTTTTCCCCTATTTTCAATGTGAAGGGGCAAGACACACTGAAAAAGGAAACAAAAGAAGAAATCACACAAGATTTAAGTATGCATCCTTTCCTTACAAATCACCACAAACCTTTACACATGAGGACTTAGAGGATACTTAAGATATTTTAAACAGTACAAAAATATGTTATGCAAAAACAGCAGCAGACAAATAATACCGAAGTAAATAAGTAGCTCTCAAGAACTGAAGAGAACTAAGTAAATGGACGTTCTTGTCAAAAAGTATGAAATGGCTTGGAATGTTTTCTCAGATACTTACAAATTATATTATTTTTCATTTGTACAACGAAAAATGCATTACAAACAAAATGTACTTTGAAAAAAATTCAAATTTGAAATAAACATTACCTGGAGGAGTAACTTTTTTTAAAAAAAATAACTGCATAGTACCACAAATGGGCAAAAGTATCAAAATTAATTGTCTAGAGGAGGAAAAACATCGATTGGTTTAAAAGTGCAAAGTTAAACATCTGGCAGACTCACCCAATGTTTTTCTCTTTCAGATACATAACCTTTAAATAATGTAGAGAGGTGGGCAAAGTTGGAGAGAAAGAAAATCTATGGGGTAGCATATACACAACTGTTCAGAAACTCTAAAATCCTTTTTTGGGGGGAAGAGCTATAAATCATTCCAAGTTGAACACCTGCTGGATCAGGATGAAAGTAAAGATACATCTTAAGGAAATCTTAAATTTGCTAGGAAATAGTGAACGAATCCATTTTGTTAAGAGCTGAAGTTTGAGTTGGTAACAAAGGGACGAGAAAAGAATATTCACGCTAATAAAAATCCAAAGTTTGTGGACAATTTTAAATGTGTATTAGTAATTATTTATAGATTAAATAATATATATTGCATAGCCCCCATAAATAAATTAATACTTCATAAAAAAATAACAAGCCGGTATCTGCCCCTCCTGGCAATTCTCTAACTTCCTCTGTTTGCAGAATATTACTGAAAACACAGCATTTCTTTTGCCAGCAACATAAATGAGGCGGTGTCACGCTTGTGTCCTGGACTTCTCTACTCTGAGTCTCATGGTAACTGAAAAACAGTTTTCCAGGTCATGAATTTTTGAGGGCTTGGATATTTTAAAACACCTTACAAGTGAAGGACTGTCAATGAGACATTTCCCATGAGCAGAGGAAACTGCCACCTGAGGTCAGGGATGCAGATCCTGTGGGATTTTACAAGATTAAGAACAAATTTGGGGACAGCTTCACACTTCAGGGCGACCACAGAGACAGCCTTGTTTAAACTGCCTTTGAACATGATGAACAAGGAGATAATAAAAGTAACGCTGAGGCTCCTTAGAGCCAATTGACTGCCACGGGGCACCCCTCAGCCATAGTCCCCCCTTCTGATAGCAACACTCTTCTAGTTCTAATCATCATAATACCATCTTGGAAATGAGAGAAGTGTTTCTAATTTTAAAATTAACTAAAAGCAGATGCTATAGTCCCATTAAACTCTTCCAGCTGCTACTGCACCACTGGCAACCTGTGTCTATTTAATTTGGAGACTGCCAATGGTAAAAAGGAAAATGTGACTGCCAAGATTGTACACCCAAGTTAATCCAGAGAGGCAGAAAATAAAAACAGCTCATGAAAGTGAATGTATTCGAAAAAGGCTCTCCAACTGATGACGGGTGGCTTTTTCCTGTGGTTAACAGCTAAAAAAAGGTGGCTGCTTATTAAGTCCTTAATTCAAATACAGCCAAACAAGCAATCCTATCGGTAACACCTCATTTGATTTTATTCATCTTGGTTTCTGCCTCCCAAAAACCAGTCTTTGCTGCAATGCTTTAAGACACAGACAGGTTTCGATGCACTGATAATATACCTGAGGGCACTGCTAATATCGATTAATTAAAGTGATGGCATATCAAGTTAATTAACATTTAGCAAGGTCATAATGACATACAGTCCCTCAAGCCTGATGAGTTATCATCGCTCAAGAGGGAGTCTGCTTTGAGGTGGGGAGGGAAGGGGGACTTCTTACAGGTGGCACGGAACTGACAGCAGTGTGTAATGTAAAAGCGCTTTGTCATCCCCATAATGTCTGGGGTAATGAAATGAATTCACTTTCTGGCTTCCTCTAGTCTGCAATGCCAAAGAACACTGTGTTATCAGCACAGATGGAGCATGCCTGGTTCTGGAGAAGAGCCTGGTGCAAACTACAAACAAGTCCTTGTGAATACCAATGAATCCCTGAGAACCAGACCCGTGCTGTCAAATGACAGTTTTGGAAGCTCCATAAAAACGAGCGAGTCCCAGTGGTCTTGTCCAATCAAACGTACTGTCAAGACTCTGGAAAGCCAATTTGGAAGCCACGCAAGTCACAGAGGCCTGGCTGCTACTTTCCTATGAGAAAGAAGCAGAAGAAGACATTCACCCATGAGCCACATTTTTTTTTTCTTCCGTTCTTTAGGAAGTCGAAAGGAACTGGATAATCTGAGCTGACGCAAACACTCGTCCACGTCTCTGAGTCAACTGGGAGAAAACTAATTTAGGCAGTAGAAGAAAAGAATGGATTTACAAGCACGCTGTAAGTTACTATGAAATATTAACTTGTGACGTCAATGAACATAAACAAATAATGCATGGAAAATGATTAGAAAAGAAGCATACCCATCAACATACTGAGAAGTCTCTGGACCTTTGAACTCACCCCCACAACTCTGTACAATCCTTGGTCATTTATACCTATTAAAAGAGACAAAATGTTAACAAAATACAAGACTGTCACATGCAAAAAGCTGTCAACAAACAGTTGCATTCAGAATCTTTGCTAACTCACAACAGCCGCGCTCCTGTTGACTCTAAAAATAACGTTTGACAAAAGCAAGTGTTTACCAACTCGTTCTAGCAGCTTGGTATTCATGAGTTATGGTTGGAAAATAATCTCATAAAACAATGTTCTGTATGGACCAAGTCAATGTTAATGAAGTTAGGTAAGTATTACTCATGTATACCAACACAATGCATGAAGATGCGCTGTTACCTTCATGTTTATTATGTTTCCTTATCCTTGACCGTTTCTTGAAAAAAGAAATTAGCTTTTGAAAAACAATATGGTGCTGATTAGCACATAAAAAGAAACTGTTGTTTGATGATTCCTAAAGACCATGGAAATGCATTCAAAACTGAGGCAGAACTGTTTTTGTTTTTAAGGGCTGTTACATGCACTGTCCAATGAGAAGCTTTGAAATATCAAGTATCACCACAAACTAAACATCAAAATGAACCAAATCACTGCATTGTCTCTCTGCAGAGAGACCTGGAAACCAAATATCCCTGAGCACACAGATGAGAAACAAAGACAAGAAAATGTCAGGTCAAATATGATTTAGTATGTTGAACACACAGCCTTGTTTTGATACAGATCTGAACAAACCAATTGCAAAGGGACTTTTGGAGGCAATCAGGAAACTCTGAGTGGCATTAAGGTTGTGTGAGAAATTGTCCATACTTTTTAAATTACATACAAGAAGGGGTGAAAGTAACCTGTCTTACACGTGCTTTGAGAGAAAGGGATGGATGAAGGAAGAGTAGCGAAATCTTGGTAAATGTTGAGTCTGAAAGATAAGAATACTGGAGTTCATTGTCTCACTCTTTCTACTTTCTTTTATACTCACAAATGTTCACAGTAAAATAATGACTTCCAGAAAATGTGACTTATTATCTTTATTTCTCAAAAAAGCTGCCGCCGCTTTCCGCCTGTGTGTTTACTTTCTGCACTACAAATGGTAAAGCTCGGGAGAACATCACTGGCTGACAAGGAGATGATGCCTCCAATCCCCAGTTTCCAAAACAAAACAACGCAACACCAACTGAGGCCATGGAATTTGTCCAAGGGAACCTACTTCCTTTTTGCCTCCCCACATGTGGTGATGATAAAAATACAAAGAAATGTCTAAAGAACTGGATTCGAATCACAGGACAGTGGCTCCTAAGCTCTGAGGCTTTGGGCAGGACAGGAAACTGAGTCTCCGCGCTGCCCAGGATCGCACGCAGCATTCTGCCTGTGTTATGCGGGGAGGGAAATGAGACGATGCCAACCCAGGCTGTCAGCTCCAAAGCACGGCACACACGAGAGCTTTTATGATTCCTTGCAAAAACGAGTGTTTGTTTTCCTTCTTTCTCGCCTTTCATTTTTAAAGCTTTTCACGTGTCCTATTGGTCTGTCTGTTACGGGCTGAACGGTGCCCCCCTCCCCAAATGCTTATGTTGACGTCCTAACCCACAGTGCCTCAGCATGTGACCATATGTGGAAAAAAGGTCTTTAAAAGAGGGGATTAAGTTAAAATGAGGCAATTAGAGGAGGCCCTCATCCAGTAATACGACTGGTATATGTGTAAGAAGAGAGAAGGACACAGACATAAAGCGGGAAGACCATGGGAAGACACGGAGAGAAGACAGCCATTGTGGGGACAGAGCCCCAAAAAGCAGCTTCCAGGCTCTCGGCCTCACATAGAAAGGTGCTGGCTCAGGTAGTAAATGGCCATCGACTGTGATCAAATGGCCAGCAGCTGTGGCTAGTTGGCCGTCAGCTGTAACCAGTGAGCAATTGGCCACGAATATAACTGCTGTGGTTACGCTAGCAGGAAAAAGGGGGGCTAGCAAGAAGATGGTGGCTGAGCCTGCAAGCGGCGCAGTGAGGGTTGAGAATTGTGTGGCTCCTGTTTCCTGTGTCTCCAACCCAGCAGCCAGCAAGAATATAGTGGTGTGACTCCCCTACCTATGGCTCCGTGGGTGTTCCTTTTTGGCCTCACCATGTCCTGCGTTCTTATGTGGGGAGTGGGAGCTGAGACCCCGCAGACCCCGCCTGACACCCCGCACGACACTTGGCGAAGTCGGCCGGATCCCCTGCACTACACATGGCGCAGCGAGCAGGGTATGGTGCCGGCCAAAGCTCCCCGAAGGGCAGTGGAGCAGTTTGTGCATATGAACACTCAGTTGCAGGAAGACCAGGAGGAGCAGCTGCCTGAGATCTGGACCCCCGTGGAGGGGTGAAAAGACGTGGACGGTTCCCCAACCAGCAGAGGCCGGAGAAAGCGAAGGTTGTTGCGGCCCTGTGGGCTGGGAAGTGCTTGCTGAGGCAGCCCAGATGCAGGACTTGTAGTCCCAGGAGGAAACACTTGCTGAGTCCTCCGTGGGAGCTGAGGGTGAGGTCAAGGTCATCCCTCACCCCCAGGACAGCCCTGGCGAATGACTATGGACTATGGGGAATTGCCTTCCATCCCTAATTTAATGGACCACTTGACTGTTTGAGAACATATCACCACGTAGTGGAACTGGCGGATGTTTGCTTTTGTGTCTTGACTGGCCACCATTGAGAATATGTAAGCACCTTGACTGTGAGCCGCTGTTGTTCCAGCACAGTGCCATGAGAGGCCCAGAGAGAGTGGCAGTGCCCTGAGAGCCCTGGCTGTGTCCAGGAAGTCTGGCTGTGCCCAGAGAGAGTGGCAGTGCCCTGAGAGCCCTGGCTGAGCCCAGGAAGTCTGGCTGAGCCCAGAGAGAGTGGCAGTGCCCTGAGAGGCCCTCGTGTGCCCGGGGAGACTAGTGGTACCCTAAGAAGTCCAGGAAGTCTGGCTGTGCCCAGAAGTACTGGTGCTGCCCTGAGAAATCCTGGCTATGCCCGGGGAGACTAGTGGTACCCTAAGAAGTCCAGGAAGTCTGGCTTTGCCCAGAAGTACTGGTGGTGCCCTGAGAAACCCTGGCTGTGACCAGAGAGCTTGGCTGTGTCCAGGAAATAGCATTCACCTCCAAGCTCCTTGCACAGGGCCCCTCGCGGAAGACGCTTGTTGCGTAGATTGTGAGGCGAGACCCTGTAGGGGTGGAGTGTGGGGACAGAGCCCCAAAAAGCAGTTTCCAGGCTCTCGGCCTCACATAGAAAGGTGCTGGCTCAGGTAGTAAATGGCCATCGACTGTGATCAAATGGCCAGCAGCTGTGGCTAATTGGCCGTCAGCTGTAACCAGTGAGCAATTGGCCACTAATATAACTACTGTGGCTACGCTAGCAAAAAAAAGGGGAGCTAGCAAGAAGATGGTGGCTGAGCCTGCAAGCGGCGCAGTGAGGGTTGAGAATTGTGTGGCTCCTGTTTCCTGTGTCTCCAACCCAGCCGCCAGTGAGAGTATAGTGGTGTGACTCCCCTACCTATGGCTCCGTGGGTGTTCCTTTTTGGCCTCGCCATGTCCTGCTTTCTTGTGTGGGGAGTGGGACCAGAGACCCCGCAGACCCCGCCTGACACCCTGCACGACAGCCATCCACAAGCCAAGGAGAGAGGCCGCAGAAGAAACGTACTCTGCCGACATCTTGGACGTCTGGCCCCAAGAATTGTGAGAATAAAGTCCTGTTGGTTAAGCCACGCCGTACGTGGTCCCTTAGTATGGCAGCCGTGGCAATCTGATACACCTTCGCTCTCAATTACTCAACAGACTAAGAACCAGATAAGTAAAAGCAAGCCCCTCAGTCTATACAGGTCTATTCAGAATGCTGACGAAACCAAAGAGGCGGAGGCCCCTTCTTGATGGGGAATGCTCACTGACTACGAGAAGGGAGAAAAATGCAGGTCAGTCCTGCCAGGAGTTGGAAACAAGGAAAGAAAACTGTCAAAAAAACACAAAAATCTCCCTGCTATGGGAGAAAGACTGAGCCTCATTCCTTCCATCTCCTAGACGCCAGATGGCCATCTCCAGACAGTTTAAAATACTAAAAGACTTCTTTGTCTCCAATACTACTCTTTATTTTTCTATTAAATTTACTGGGGTGACAATGCTTAGTAAAATCACATAGGTTTCAGGTGTACAGTTCTATAATACATCACCTACCATACCACATTGTGTGCTCACCACCCAGAGTCAGTTCTCCTTCCCTCACCATATATTTGAGCCTCTTCTACCTGCCCTCCACCCCCCTTACCGTCTGATAACCACTGTTGTCTATCTGTGAGTTTTTGTTTGCTTGTCTTGTCCTTTGCTGCTTTCAGTTTTATATCCTACATATGAGTGAAGTCATGTGGCTCTCTACTTTTTCTGTCTGACTTATTTCGCTCAGCATCATACTTTCAAGATCCATCCATGTTGTCGCAAATGGATGGAAATGGCAGTATTATCTCAACTACTACTCTACTTAAGAGACCTAAAAGAGTTTGACCTCAGTGCCAGAAGCCAAAAGAGCGAGGAACGTTCTGCAGTCAAACAAACACGCCTCTATGAGAAGTGCCTGAAATATATGGAGAAATGAAATAACAATGTTATTTCAGCAATAATAATCCCTCTGCACTGGTAATTCCTATCACATAATTGACTAAGTTCAAATTCATCATCCTGAGAGCCGCAGAGTTAATTGCTAATGCAAACCAAAAGGTGCAAGGGGGAATTGATGCTACTCAACACAGATTTTACTTTTTTGAAATGATTGAAATAAACCTTGTACAACAGCCACTTGGAAATAGCATGTGAAACACATATACTCACGTTGTGTAAGATTTTGTTTCTTATTACATTGTTCTTAGAAGCTCTGGACTGAGAAAATTGGGACATACTTTATATCTCTAAACACACACAGTCACAAGAAAGATACCAAATGAATACATTCAGAGGCTATAACCCAGTCACTATGCCTAGTCATCTCAGTAGGTCTACCGCATTCTCTCCAGCTTCTCTGAAGTTCCCTCTTTCAGCCAAAAGGATCACTGTTGCTCGTCACTAAGTATTAGAATTTGAAATTTTCTCTTTTGCTCCCTGTCACTTTCCGAATTCAATAGGTCGAGGTCTACATTTTCTTCACACTTCAGAAGAGTCTCTGCTTCTTCAACACAGCCTTAAACTTGCGTACACACATGTATTCCAGCACCCGTGCAGGAAACACACATCCGTAATCCCTTTGGACATCTTCCGTTTTTATATCTTTTTTCCGTTTTCAAACCCCTTTGATTATCTAAAGTCTCTTCCATCCCCACTTAAGAGTAAGCCATCAGCTCAAACCGAAATTCCTCAGCAGAGCAAGTACGTGAGGCACAAACATCCGGGGTGGGTCCCCCCTCATCTACCCACACTGATTGCCGAGGATTCGCCTTAATCAGAGCAGACCAGACTCATCCACAAATAACCAAATGCCTTCCCTCCTCCACGGCTACGTTCAGTTGGACATCTCTTGTGACAGGAATGTCCTTCCCCTGCTCCCCAGAAATTACTCATCTGTCAAATTTTTATTCATCAAATGTGGGACGGGCGCTAATCCAGCTGCCGAAGGTTCAATCGTGAGCAAAAGAAAGTCCCATCCAGACCTTCAAAACCAGATAAAATCCCATCTTGTCTGACACCAGCCCACAGTGACATTCCCTTATGCTGAAGGTGATACATGATTAATTCCTTTTTAACGCTTAATTACATTTTTTAACTAGCCTGCAATCTCTTACTCGCAATTTCCAAAATCAAATATCTGAACGTGTGAACTGATGTCAGGTTATTTCCTTAGTTTTCTCCCACTCAGTATGAGTATTCCTATTTCAGCATGTTAAAAGTAATTTTCACACCAAACCTATCTGAAGATGTTACATGCTATACAGTATATGTTCTTTATTACCTTTTTAAAACAAACAGAAAAAAAAACCCCTAAATTCTAAAATTCATCCAACCTCACAATTTTCAGATTGAAAACTGGGGACATGTGTTGTATGTTCTCTCCCCCAAACACACAGAGATATTACCTGGAAGGATAAGAGGTCAACCTTCGTTTTTTTGTTGTGTTATTAGCTTTGCATAAAATAGTTGGGTACAAAATAGGTATGACTAGGTTGATTTGACTTGAAATTGATAGAGAACTACAGCTAGACATTGGACTTGGGCCAAAACAGACATTACAGTTAGGAAATGTAAACTTAAAGTTAAGATAGACAAGTTATTGAAACGTTTCCAGGATATCAAGGCTCACTGATAGATATCATTACTACAACACTTTCTAACTTTTAACAAAAATTTGTCTTCAGGTCAAAGTGTGTACAGACCCAAGTATTTTATTTTAAACAAGTAAGATTAGTTCTGATCGGTAGTCAAGAAAAGGTAAGTGTTGTCCACTACAGTGATGAGCAGGTGATGACATCTGTCCCTGGGCAAAGTGAGGAACGTGAAATCGGAGGTGTCTTATCCTTCAATCTCACACCACACTGTCATGGAGTACCTACTACCCATGTCTTCCTGGAGGAGAGGTTCAAGAAATAGGAAGGAGTCCAGTTGCATCATCCTCTCTGCCCAACTGTTTTGTTTCCCTCTCAGAACCCAAATGACACCATTAGCGCCAATCTAGTCAGCTCCAGAAAACACCTGTGTGGAACCACTGACCACCAGTAGGCGTATCAGGTGGGCGGGAGACACACAGGAGACAATTAGATGCCAAAGGAAGATAAAACGTAAAAGGGCTGAGGAATTCAGTTCAACAACAGAGGTAGAGAAAAGACTGCAGTGGCTAACACGGGCAAGTAATTATGGTAAGAAGGAAACAAAGTGGCAGTGAAAGGAAGCAGAAGGGAGAAAACAGACACACGGGAAAAGCAAACAGAGGAAATACAAAATGAAAGGAAGGTGAAATGGGATTTAAAGGAGAAAATAACAAGCTAAAAATTACACATCATAAGAATTATTGAGCGCTTATTGTACTTTAGGTACTGAAATAGAATAAAAGTAGAGTAAAATGAAGACATAGGGTAAAATTTAAAAAGAAATAAAATTGAAAGAGCAACTTGGAACCAAATGAGCCACAAAATTTTTCCTTTTTGGTTTCAGTAAGAGAGTCTATAACTGATAGCTCAGGGGTCTTAATATTTTGCATGGTCCTCGGCACATGGTATAGATGTAACGCATGAAGTGAATAAATTAGTGAATGAACTGAATAAATGAATAATAAGTTGATCATTGACTAGTAAAGAGATATGGCAAGAACATTAAGAGATATAAAAGGTTATTTATAACTAGAAAACACAGCTATAACAATATAAAGGAGTAAGGCTCAAAGTGAAACACTTTTGATGGTAATAAGTACACAATTATTAAAAACTAATTTTGCAGCTGTGCGAGTCTACAGCATTAAATGGGTCTTTTTTTTTCCAAAGACCCACCTTCCATGAGTCTAGAAATTATGCTTATTCACCTCTCGTCTAGCAACAACAAGCAGAGTACGTGGCATAGAACGAGGTCATTGATCAATATTTGTGAAGGGAATGAATCGTTTCTTTGCACTGGTGCGTGTTGACAACAGGGATGAAAAGTCATTAATGTTCCTGTTCACACTCAAAGGATTTACACCCCCAGTCTGCGACATACTAGTAGTGAGGAACGTGTGCATATATATATATACATGTGTACGCGTAAGTACAAATACAGGTTTAAATATCCCACCAGCACTGCAAAGACAAATTCTCCTATGGGCTATAGAATGGACACACACGCACTATTATGCACATATTAGTATTACTCATAATTGTAAGTGTGTTTCATAATCATATCTTTATAGATAGTTATAAATATTAACTAATCTTGAAAGATTCTTGAAAACAGAAGGAGAAAAGCACTACAGGTGAAATGATCAGGAGAAACTTGTGAGGAAATGCTAAGCAAAAAGGTGAATGATATGCTAGAAAGGTAACTCAAAGGGAAGCAATGATGAGATGCATGAACATTGTTTCAGGTCACAGGCGAATTACCTAAATTTCACAATGTGTCCCTTACCTGTATTTATAACAAATCCTCAATAGACACTATGTTTAAATGTTTCTTTAAGTATAACAAGCACTTTCCAGACTATCCACTGTGCTGAGTTACATGAAAATAAACAGGTTCAGATACAGATACCCTTCCAAGAAACTGGGCAATTCATAACATTTTAAGGTTCTGTCCAAAATGCATGTTTATATTATTTTTAAATATAAGCAGACAGAACCAAGAATGATTCCTCTATTCCATCAGAAGGACATAATATTCAACATCAAAAATGTAACATATTACATTTATAGAATTATAGAATTTGAAAACTCTGGAAGAAGAATGCATCACTTTTAACACATATAATGCATTCAATACTACAAAAAGCAGGGTAAGAACATTTCTAAGCCCTGGGACACTTAGAGGATTAACTATAGCTCTGCAAAGGTAAGAAGCTCAAAAGGATAGTAATATTTTAACCTTTCTAGATCATCCCCTCATTAAAAAAAAAAAAAAAAAAAAAAAAAGCATATCCTGGAAACAAAAATTTGTTAAGTTTGTAAGATATAGGTTACAAGTTAAGTTGTATTACAAATGAAGGTTACTGGTATCTGGAAAACTTCCAGCTCTACTTCCCGGTGGTATGACCTGGCAAGTTAATCTCTGTCTCAGCTTCTTTACCTGGAAAATGAAGTTAATGATAGAACGGGGTCATTGTGGAAATTAAAGAAAATAATGTTTGTAAAGCATCTGCATGAGCCTTCCATACCAGGCACTCATTAAAATCTTTAACTGAGCATAAAATTCAAAATTCATATCAAAATATTAGGCACAATAAACACAAAAGTCACCCTAATCAAGGCATCTAGTCTACAGCCCACTTTCATAAAATGAAGCACAGGGTGGGAAGAGAGTCGATGTTTATTTAATACGAATGAGTCATGGAAAATAAAAAAAATTCCTGCTCACCAATAACATTTGGAATTTCTCCCCTGGATGATAATTATTTGAGCAGCAGAGAGAAAAACATTACAGATAGCTACTATTTGCCAGGAACTAATCTGCATTTTCCCTGCCTATGAAATCTTGCTTTCACTTTCACCTTGGCCTTCAGACTCTTTCCCCCACAAACCCACATCTGTACTGAGATGAACAGCTTCCCCACCGGCAGGCACTGTAAGCACAGGGCTTATGCTTTCATTCACACGGTCTTCCCACACCCGAACCAACCAGAGACTGAGCTCTGAAATCCGACAGCTTGGCACTCGAGGGCAGCTGTGCCATCACGTCCACTTCCGTTACTGCTTCCCATCCCACCCTAAGTGAGAACTATCAAAACAGCACAAGGCAATTATCCAAGTTCAGATGCAATCCAGTATTTTTGGAAGTACTGATCATTTCAGGACTCTTCAGGCACATCTAGGCTTGACTCTAATTTTCATGTTCTCAGATTCGAGTCTCAAATACAAAGCATGTTTGGTTTATCAGCTGCTACCTTTGTATTGGGGTCAGAATATTCCCCATACTCTGGGTGGCTAACCTCCATTCCAGTTTCTAACCAATACAAGAGAAAGAATTTCTGCTTCAGAACCAGACATCCTATAGACTTGCTGATGTTCCTGTACAACAAATCAAGTCAGTGAGTCAGTGGGCAGGCTACCTAGACCACGGCTGGAGGAAAGCTGCAGAATAGCAGGGAGTTTCCTCTTTCACCGTGACACTCGAGGTCCCAAACTCACCCCAGAGGTCTGGTGTCTCACTTCCCAGGACCTAACAGTGGCACTAGCGAGGACTCATTCAATACAGCCTTCTTTCTTTCCTTGGGGACAGAAGTATCTCACGACCTCTGTCTGCGCCATCCAGCAGAATTCAACTCTCTTGCACCACTAGGTTGTGCTGTCAATCAAATCTTTCACTCCCTACTTCCACAGGATAATTCTGACTTAGAGTCAGAAGATCAGCATCTGAATTCCAGCTCTGCTGCTTTCTAGTCATGTGACCTGTGGCAGGTTTACCCTTAGCTGGTTCTAAGCCTCAGACTCCTCAATGCACTTAAGTCTAATAAATGAGATGTATCAGTTCAACTACCTACTGAGTTCTGTAGGGTCTGGGAGATAGAGGACATGAAATACTCAGAAAACATAAAATGCTATATATTAGGATTTAAAATATTGTCAGATGCAGATTCCACAATGACATTATGCCTGCCACGAAGAGACTTCCCGAAGGTGTTGCAGAGACTCCCAGCAAAGGGAGGAAATCCTCCCTGGGCTGACGGTGCACCTGCAGAGGTCCATGATTGGGTTTGTATGGAAAGATGGAGAGAAGGAATGTGTACCTTCCAAAAGGCTTCATCCCAAACCTAGGTGAGCACTTCAGAGATACTTACCCCCATCCTTTTCCCTTCCCTATTCTCTACAGTTTCAAATCACCTTTGCTCTTTTAAAAAAATATGTCTGCTCTTTACTCGTTCGTTCGTATCCAACATCTGCAGAAGATCAGCCTGCAGAGTCTCCATCTTCTCGTGCTCATTGTGGTTAAAAGCACCAGCATTAAAATCTCAGTCTTAGATTTGAGTTGTAGTCTGGTGCTCCGTAGCTCTGAGACTTACACAAGTCAAGTGATGTCTCTCTCCACTTCAGCTGCTCACGTAAAATGGAGAAACTCCACTGTCGCATAGGGTTCTTGTGAGAACAACACGTGAGTAGTACAACCTACAAAACTTGGCTATTCTCTAGCCTCTTGCCTTCCAAACCCCTGAAGCCATTCATTGTTTCTTGGTCCCCCTCCTACCAGAATGTTCTATAGCATTTGACACAGTTGACCTCCTCCTTGAAATCACCCTTCTTCTGACTTCCTTTACACAACATTCTCTTGATTCTCCAACTACCCCTTTGACTGTCCTATCTCTTTCATTCTTCTTCCTCTCATTCCTAAATGCAAAGATCCCCAAATATTCAGCCCTTTGCCCCATTATCTTCTTACCTCACCATCGATCTGAATGACTTTCTGACACTCAAAACTTGGCCTCTTTGAAAATGATGGCCACCATCTTTCCTGTTGCCTTCATTCTACTTCTGACGGAAATGGCACAGGCACCTTGAACTCAGCATATCCAAAACCAACCAAACTATATCCCTTCCAAATCTACTGTTCCTCTTGCATTCTCTGTCTTAGTCAAACTTGTCCTCATTTACCTGGGTTGGTAAGCTTAGAGTCAGTTTTTACTTTTACTTTCGCTTACCTCCTATATCCAACAGGTCACCAGATTCTGTTTTTCTACAAATCTCTTCCTATCCATCTCTTCAGTCCATTACCCACGGCCTAGTTTAAACCTCTGTCATCTCTTACCTGGATTATTTCTGACATTCCAACCAGCCACCCTGCCTCCCATCTCCCCCACCCACCCCACTTTCAACAACTCCACTTCTTATCAGAGATCTAAACACACCCCTGCTCAAATCTGGCAGTTTCTCACCACTGCCTGCAGGACTGAGGCAAATATGCAACCCAGCACCTGCGATCTGCCACACCTGGGCCTCAACGGCTCGCAGAGCATCTTCTCACCTCGTACTCACCCCACGCAGCTCTGCACCAACACCCCAAGTGGGTGAACACCATCTATTCCAGTATCTCCCTCTGGAGCAAAGAGCAGGTATGTGCGTGGTTTGGGAAAATAGAAATAGTGTCTCCTCCTAGAGCAAAGGACAGACATGCTTGTCCGCCATGATAAAATAGTCCAGTTTCCTAAGTTCAGAGTTCTTTTCTCCTGTAGCACAACCCACTGTGCACACACGTATCATCTGACCCTCTGTGTGTTACCCTAGGGAATCTCGGCTCACGGCACCAACACAAAACAGAATACTGTGGCTCCTGACAAGAACAAAGCCTCCTTCCTCTCTGATCCTGGAGTCTTGTGTATCCTACAAGTCTCCATGAAACTATGCAAAATAACTTGTTTCCATAAAAGTAGAATAAAATCTCAGAGAAGTCACTGTCTTGAAACGAGACTGAAGCTAATCTTTAAGAAAAAGAACAGTATCTCTACTATTTTTTCCTCTAGTCTCTTTCCTGTAGGAAATACCCAAAAAGTGTTAACTATAGCCCACTGAACACGTGCATGCCCCGGAATACGTATTAAAATAAGCTGGAATGGAGGGGACAGCTACATAAAGGTATATTTTATTTTCAAACTCATCTACTCATACAGCTGAAGCTTAAGTAGTTGCAAAACTTTACTTCTATATAAGTCAGTAAAGAGACTCAAAGTCAGGGCAACAGTTGGCTGTTGCTTTTTGCAACACTTCTTTCGTCCTTTCTCTACAGAGATCAGAACATGAGAAAAGCCCTGATGGTGACTCACTGCTGCCATCTGCCTGTCCACCTCAGAGCAGCTGTGGCATCAGGGACTAAATCGATGTTAAGCAATCCCAGACAATCTTTTCTTTTTGTGGAAAGCCTGAGATAAGCTGAGAGCCATGGTGTTCCTATTGAGCCTCTTCCCTTCCCTTCGCTGCCCCGCCAATATTATTGCACAAGTGCCCACAGGACTCTGAGGAACAGAGGGCTGAAAGCCAAACCAGTTAATTTGGCTGCTTGTTACACAAGAGTGACATAACATTACTGGATAGAGTGAACTCCCCGGTGATTTATCTCCCTACGTAAATTACTCTTTTTTTTTTTTTTAAGATTTTATTGGGGAAGGGAATAGGACTTTATTGGGTCCCTTTTTCCCAGGACCCATCAGCTCTAAGTCGAGTTGTCATCCTTTCAATCTTAGTTGTGGAGGGTGCAGCTCATCTCCAAGTCCAGATGCCGTTTTGCAGCCCCACGGCAGCTCAGCGGCAGCTCAGCTCAAGGGGCTGTGTTCAATCTTAGTTGCAGGGGGCACAGCCCACCAACCCTTGCGGAAGTGGAACCGGCAACCTTGTTGTTGAGAGCACGTGCTCTAACCCCCTGAGTCATCCAGCCGTCCCATAAATTACTCTTTTAAAAAAACTATACCAAGTGTCTGGGTGTTCCATGAATCTTAAATCAATAGTGGGACAACTTAACTAGGATTAGCCTCAATTAATAGATTTTTCTCTTAAATAAGCAACTGACATTTACTGAGCACTCAATATGTGCCAATGCCTCAAGCATTCTCTTTTAATTCTCACAATAACCCTACGAAGGATACTCATACCATTAGCCCCTATTACACGAGATAAAATCGAGAAACAGAGAGGTTACATTACTAACACAGTTGTGGGGTTAATAAGCAGTGAAACAGATTCCAACCCAAACTGACTTTTGAGCTCATGTTTTGCACCACTGTGCTGAGTGCCTCCAGAGCCTTACCATCAAATGTCCCACACCTCACCAGAATTTCAACCAAACACGCCAAACCTACTAGCCTACCTGCTCTGTAGCAAGGTGGTTAAGCCACTTGTCCCTATTAATCTTACTCAACCATTCATTTAGAAACTAATAGCTTTGGAAGCTTATTTGTGCTTAACACAAGTAAGACTGCTAATTGAGAAAATGAACCATCAGTCCTGACTTGCCTGGATTTAGTATTTCAGTTCTGCATTTGCATTTTTGCCGACAGCACAAGACTCTTCAGCTCCCTCCCACAGAAGACTGTCCTGTGTCCACCCACATTCATCTCACACCCATTAGGATTAAAAAAGAGACAGCGAGCAAGAAACTCTAGTTCACTTGCTGTGAATTTTCTGGGGACGGCTGTTCTCCACCTTCTTCATGTTGCACGTCATTTGCCCTTAGCAATTTAAGACTAATGTACAGTCATGGTAAAATATATTATTGCAAGTTCACTTTGGGCATCTTCCTTCCCACAAAGACTAATACTGAAACTCGAGATTATCACCTTATTTCAGGCCCATCTTGGAGCCCCATACAATTCCAGAAATGCTCTGGAAGCAGAAAATTCCTCAACTCAACTTCAGAAAGATTTTCCAAAAACGTAAAAGTTTGCTTTTCAAAGAAAGAGAAATTCACTTTTACACGCGACAAATCTAAGACTGTCACATCTTAGAAGAGGTGGCTTCCTCCTTCTAGTCCATTAATTCAGAGCTTGTTACAAGGCTGAATCTGATAACTGGCAGCTTGCCTAGACCGACGTTTTGATGCCATACTCTAGAAATTAAAGCGCATATTCGAATTATTCACTTTTTTTGTTGTTGTTTTAAGGGAAGCTTCATAAACAAAAGTGGCACATAAATTTTGATTTAAATCACAATGACTATTTAAAAAATAGCAGCTAGAAGAAGTTTTTAAGCAAGAGTCTTACTTTGTTTTTGCACATTTTACAATGAATGCACCTGAGAAATGAGGTGTCATGCAGTTCCAGAAAAAGACAAGGTATTGGGCATGGGAGCCGGTTCCTTTTTAGGAAAGGGAGTTATTTACTTAAGGAAATGATGTTAGTTAATCGCCAAGATTTAAAACCATAATACTCTTCCACATGTAACATGATACATCTTTCTATGTGTAAAATGTTATCCAGAATTCAGAAAGATGCTGACAAATTCATAAAGAAATAAAAACAATTTACATGTTATTTGAAAGTACTGATATAGAATAAATTCTTGCAATAATTTTACAAATTGTTGGAACACATAATATTGCCAATGTGACATTTTAATCAAATCTCTGAATACTCAAACAAAAAGCAATTGCTTATTGAGTGTTTACTATGTGTGCAAGAGGCAAGCAATATATAAGACATTTTTTCCACTCCAAGGGAAGAGTAAAATTCCAGAAATAAGATAAACATGTGAAATAAATAGCAATGCCGTGCAATAAAACTATTAAATAAGGAATGTGGGCATTTCACAATTAAAACAATTTGGGAGAAGGATGGAAAGAGAATATAAAGAAAATACATTTAATGAACATCTACTATGTACAAAAATTAGCTCCTTCATCCTCACAAACGTGGGTGGGGGTAGACAGTATGAATGAACTTCCTGGTTACTTTCTTATAGAAACTAAGGGTCAGAAAGGTTAAGAATCTTTCCAAAATGTCTGTGTTACTGCAGCACTTCGGGCCTTAAACCTGACAACTCCTTAACATCTCACAGAAAGGTACACCTTCTTCAGGGTGACCGAGTGCCTCTGTTCCTCCCACACTCTTCTCATGCCCTTCTCTTTTCTTACCCAATGACTCCTTTTTGAAAAATTCTAGTTGGAATACAATATTATATTATTTTCAGGTGTGCAACATAGTGATTCAACATTTAAATAGCATAAGAAGAGATCACCTATTCTTCTCGTAACCATCTGTCACCATACATAATTACATTGTTGATTACACTCCCTATTCTGTACATTACGTTTCCATGACTTATTTTATAACTGGAAGTTTGCACTTCTTAATCCCCTTCCCATCTTTTGCACCCACCTCCCCACACCCCTCCCCTCTGGTAACCATCAGTAACGATGAGTTAGGTTCCAGATGCTTCACATTGTTTCAAACATCTACACTTCAACTCCCACTCTTTCCTCTGCCAAAATCCTTCCGACACCCCACATCCGTGCACCTAGACAATCACTCCTCATCCTTCAGAACTCAGCTTACGTGCTGGATCCTCGAGGAAGCCCCGGGTCGCTGGTGTTTCAGAGGCTCGGGAGGAAGAAAGGAGAAGGAGCCCATCATGTTCTTCCAGAGATGCAGGCGGAACAGCAGACTCCATCATGAGAGCCACAGGTCATGGTGGCTACACAGGAATGTTTATTTTCAGCAAGGTCGAAACAGTGGGGGAAAGGTCATGTAAAACTGTCTGAGAATAATGCCGTCTTTTCCCATAAAGGGACAAACTACTACAGAGCACCAGAAACTAGGGGTCCTATGGAGATAGTACTAAGTAGGCAGGGCCAGAAGTGAAACGGTGAGATGACTGAACAAGATGTGAACACTTGTGGATTTGCCTTGGCTTTACCTGCAAAGTGTGTGAAATTTGAATTGTCCTTGGCTTCTGACGCAGGGAAACTTGGCCACTTTGATCCATTCTGATTCAACAGAGCTGGAATGAACCCAGGAATCTGCATTTTCAAGAAGTTACCCCTGGTGATCCCCATATACGTTATCAGGTCTACCTGGGACCCCTGAGTTTCTCTGAGATCTTTGGTTTCCCAAACTAAACCTTGAAGGTGAAACTCATTGCAGAACTCTGATCCTCTGTGTCCAACCAACTGCTAAATGTGACCACCTTTCCATCTGCTAAATCACTCGCCTATATCCATGCTCCCTGACCCCAGCAGAATCTACCATCCTGAATCAGCTCCCTCCCCTACGAAACAGCCCAACTGAGCAGAATTCCTGTTACCCCACACATAGCTACCATCCTATTTACCTTTCTACGCCTGCGACTCTGTGGCCCACCAGCCTCTTACTGAGCTCCTTCACAAGGAAATGCACATGTCTGAGTACCTGCTTCTCCTCCGTTTCTCCACGCTTCCTTTCCAATCAAGTCTGGTTTGTTTTCTACCTCCACACCTTTGCTCTAAATGCCAAAATCTACTTCCCTATCCTGTAAATCTAAGGAAACACAGTCCTCAAACATCAACCACCATCCATCACATGCATTCAAATTCTCCTAATCCTTGCAAACTTAGATTTTACGACCAGCCTCACTTCAATTGCTTACAGATCTCTATGCTTTGCCTGCAGTTACTGGATCAAGGATTATATGGAATCCACCTTTCATATGCCCCCCAAAGGCCTAGAGCAAGGCTATGCATGGCCTGTGACTGCTCGGTAGTAGCTGGTTACCTGGATGGCTGCAGAGGAGAGCTAGGGCTTCACTGGGATGGTTTACCTGTGGCTCAGGAAGCAAAGAACATTGTGCGGTTTCCTTCAGAACTCTACTGTGTTGTTTGTTTGTTTGGGTTTAGGTTGGGTTATTTTAAAAGAAGTTAACAGAAAGGCTCTCCATGTAGCTGGATACTATAAACATAGAGCTAACAACTGTGTATACCATTTCTCCAATACATAAACAACTCGAGGATCAGAGGTTTCCAAACTTTGCTACATATTAGAATACCTATATGGGGAGCATTTAAAAATCGCACTTCCCAGTTCACACCCAATAGCAACGAGGTCACACTGATTGAGGGTGAGATCCAGACAGCAGTGGTTTTTAAAGATCCCAAGTGATTCCAGTGTGCAGCGATGTTTGGAAGGACTGCTTTAGGGTGTCCTTCAGCTTGCTGCACACGAGCAATAGTTCAGAGGTAGTCAGATGGCCTGGATCCATTAAGAGCTGGTACACATCATTAACAAATATTTGGGAAACGGATGAAAGATAAGTTGATCTGACTCCCACACGTACCCTAACTTCATGAGCAAATGACTCCGTAGAAATGACAGAGTATGTTCCTTGATGCTCATACTGTTGTGAAATGGGGTTTGTTCTCATCTCAAAAGTAGACTAACTGCTAAACAGGCCCACCCTGGCCAAGATACATTCGCATACATTAACATATATATATTAACTAATATTGTACTGTATTATATATCAATGCCATCTGTATTATATATGCTATCAAAGCCATGTTAGTATACTAAAAATACGTTATCTTTCTTAGGGTGCTGCAGACTATAGTAAATTTTAGACATTTGTCTGATATTTCAGTGATGTCACAAATAAGGTTGGTAAGAAAAATGCCAAATACACTAACTGCTCTAACCAAAACATATGACATGGTAGTTTTCAGACAATAACAGTTATGTTTAAAACACTGAAAACAGTGATTAGAGCTCATTCTTCAATCAGGTCTGAATTCAATGCTTCTGGTCAGCAGGCATCTAGACCCACAAAACACACAGTAGTCATCGATGGTATTCACCAAATATTTCCACTCTCTACCAGTTTTCCAGGCTCCTGGGAGGATTGTGCTACCAAGACTCTCAGGATTGAGAGGGGCCATGTGGCTATTTCTGACCAAGTAGTTGTAAGCAAATATCACTCACTTGAAAACCAGAGCATTCACTTCCTGGTCCAAAGCCCTCCAGTGCTGTTTCCCTCTGGCAAAGCAGCCAGGAACCTTTAACATGGTTGGACTGCAAAGGCAATCAGGCACCTTTAAGCCCAGGTATCGGGGATGAGCGAGGCCCTCCTACCAATGTTTGAGCAAGAATTAAGTCGTGTCATTTTAAGCCAGAGACTTGTAGGTTTCTTGTTATAGGAACATAAACTAGCTTTATTCTGACTGATGTAAAAATGAGGCAACAACACCTGTAGCACAAAAAATGTCAAGAGACATGATAGCTGATTTGAGGAAAATCATTAAATCATTCAAACCAAATTCCTTGAAGCAACTTCCAAATTAAGCATAAAAGCCTCAGAGATTCTATAATGCTCCTAATCATTTTTAATAATATGATCTGACAGTTGACTCTTTTAACTCTATCTTTAGTCTATTACTCCACTAAAAACAAAAGGCTTTAGTAATGGAAGACTAAAGACAAAAGATATGGAAAGAAAAACATAGGCTTTTAAAAATGTTTAAATGAGAAAAATATAACTTAAAATCTGTAGACTCATTGTTCTGTTAAAATCATCGAACAATTTATACATTTATAATAAAAATGCACTCAATATATGCAGATTCCAGTATATATGTCTATTTGATATACACAACACTCCAAAAAAAAACTACACATACTAATCAGAAAGAGTTCTAGATAGATTTTTATCTATTTAGGAAGAAACAAATATATATAAAACATATCCTCTGGGAAAGAATTTAACAAAATAATAAACCTGCAAGTGATACAATTAAGTTTCTTAAGAAGCTTGGGGAAGAAAAACATGAATAAGAAAGTGATAGACATGAAAATCACAGTGTTTTTTCTAAATTTTGGAAAATGTGAAGCACGATGAAAATGAAGAGATTTGTCAGCTCAACTTCAGTGCAGGCTGAAATGAATGAAAATCTGTCAGAGCCTGAATTGTCACTGTTAAGAGAGTATGGGAAAAAAGACTTTCTGTGGCCTGGGTTTGTATTATTGACTGGCAAATTCCCAAATCATAAAGCAGCTCATATCCATCTGTTATCTAGCACTCTAATTTCACAGGTGGCAGTCCTGGCTTGATAACAAAGACCTTATTTTGACAGAAAACATGAAGGCAATGCTTCATCTCACTAAGTCATCCAAAGTAAGACTGGGATATACAACGTATGATAATGAATTAAATATTTAATTTATCCATACTTTACTAGGTCTCTAAACAAAGAAAAATTCAACCTCCAGAGAAAGCCTGTTTGCAGTATTCAATATTTAGTTTCTCTAAAGTCTGCTGGAATGGTTGCAAAGGGCCAGAGCCCTTTTCCTTAGGGACTATAAAGAAAATGCCTTTGAGATTTTGAATGGAGAAAACATTAGCTCTCCTTTAAAATGGAAGCAACCCAAATATTTATCAACATGCGAATGGATAAATAAATTGCAATATATCCATATAATGAAATATTACCTAGGAATAAAAACAAAATGAGCTAAGAATACACACAACAAGATGAATCTCAAAAGCATTATGGTAAATAAAGAAGCCAGACTCAAAAGACTATATACTGCATGATTCCATTTACATAAAATGCTAAAAAACAAAACGAAACAAAACCAAACAAAACAAAAAAAACGCACACACGAGAAAACCATAGTGATGAAAATCAGCTTAATGGTTGCCAAAGGCCAAGGAGAGAATATGGATTGATTGCAAAGAGGCACAAAGGAATTTTGAGGGGAGACCGGAATGTATGATTGCGGTAGCAGCTATACAACTATGTACATCTGTCAAAGCTCATTAATTTGTACAGTTAAAATCAGAGAACTTTATTATATGCATATTATACATCAATAAAGCTGATTTCTTAAGTAGAGTCCACCAAGACAATGGAAAAATAGTGATTAAGATAAATCACTTTATAGAAAGAGAACTGATTCTGGGTGGTGTGAACACACAATGTGAGACATAGACAATGTATTACAGAATACTACACCTGAAATCTATGTAACTTTACTAGCAATTGTCACCCGAATGAACTTTAATTAAAAAAAGAAAAAAACAAACAAAAAAAAGGTTGGCAGTCCAACGCTGCAGATTCTTCTAATGATTCTCATTTCAGCTCTGACTTCATGTTCCAACGCCAGGGAGAAATATGTAAATGAAAAAGAAAATTCCACCCTGTAATAATAAATGAATAACTGAAACTTTGACATCTGGAATGTGCATTTTGCAATTAATGGTTTTCACTTTACAACACCTAGCCATGCAACAGGCATTTTGAATGGCTCTTAGATTTTACATACCTATAGCTTTTCATGAATAAAACGATTCAGACAATCATGTTACCTCGTGTTTCAACTGCACTGATGCATTTTCTGAGAATTGTGAATCCCATTTTATCCAACTGTGCACCTAAAAAAAATAGTTATAAAATATTAAGGGCACAATCACGTACATTTCCCTTCCTTACAAAAACAGGAGAAAAACTGTAATTCAATTTTTTTCACTACTGAAAAAGAAAACCAAAAGTTACATAGTGTGTGTTTAAATATTGTAAATGAGAATTTCACATATGTAGAAGAGCACTTACTGGAATATTAGGATATCCCTTACCAATAAATTATAAATTACATATTTATAATTTAAAATAAATTTTATATTAATTAAATATAACTTATTTTAAACATTGGAAAAGAAAGTTGATAAAAATCTTGGGGAAGCTATCTAGAAACAGTTAATATACAGTTTTCCAAAATTCCAACAACAGGTCAGTTTTCCAAAAATTATGCATGAGTGAAGGTTTAAAATTACTTGACAGTTGGAGAAATAAGACAAACTTTTTTTTAACCTAGGGAAAAAATTTAAGAGACTCTTTATAAAAATATTATTTGGGTCATGAGCTTCAAAAAGAATTTCATATTTTATATCATGTTCTAAGCATTTAATATTTTATTATTTTCATAATGAATTTAACACATTATTCATGTAGCAGAAAAAAATTTGAAAATATAATTTTATATAATTATAGACACTTGACTATGATTAGGCTGGCATATTTGAGCAGCCTAATAAAAGACAATTTCTTGTTTCAAAATGAAATCAGGGAAAGCAAATACTTTACTCTGTATTTAAATTAGGCAACAGTTATACAAACTCTGGGCTCTCAGCAGGAATAGAGTGAACACTCCATGAATATCAACTTTGCAGGTTTGACACTAAGCTTGAAGAGAATTTTAATGAGTGAAATTGAGTAGTCGTTTACTGTTTCAGGATCCACTATTCATAACATTTTATAAAATGCAAGTGTTTCTTTCTGCCTGGCAAAACTACTTTTTCAAAATAAAAAAAGAGGCATGTTTCCATTTCTCTATAAAAAATAAGAAAGGAAAGAGAGACGGAGAAAGAAGAGAAAGGGGAAAGGAAAGAAAAGGAAAAGGAAGGGAGAAAGGGTGGGAGAGAGGGAGGAAGAGGAGGGGAAAGACAGGAAGGAAAGGGGAAAGAGGAAGGAGAGGCAGAAAGAAGAAGCTGTTCCAGTATATTTACAACCTTGGCACACTGTCAATTTCCAGTGCCAGGCTAGAAGAGATGTCTTTTATTCCTGCATTGGCTCAAATGTTACACATCACGATAATTTTGAAATCACGTGTTATACAACATAATGTTTCCAAACTCTGGACATGTGATAATATGGAGTCTTAACTTCTCCAGAGATATCAAAAGTAAATTTGTAAAGAATCCAGCAAATCTGATCATACCATGTTTCCCCGGAAAATAAGACCTACCTGGACAATCAGCTCTAATGAGTCTTTTGGAACAAAAAATAATATAAGGTCCGGTACTATATTATATCATATCATATTATATCATATAAGACCCAGTCTTATATTATAGTAAAATAAGACCGGGTCTTATATTAATTTTTGCTCCAAAAGACGCATTAGAGCTGATGGTACAGCTAGGTCTTATTTTCGGAAAAACATGGTAGTCTTGGTTGACCTCAATAAAAATACAGAGAACGGAGCTACGTGGGACTTCATTTCCCTCTAGTGCATACAATGTATGTAAAGATCTCTGTCCTTGAATATCTGACTATCTTTGGCCATTTTGTTTGTTACTTTCTAAGGTATGATGATATACAATTTATATAGCCACACTCAGAGACTTTAAGGATAAAGGACATCCAGAGTGTGGATGGGGGTGGGGGGAGGTGCAACCGGGGACCTGACAAACAGCTCCTACCCACAGGCACTCACAACTTTGGAAGTTCAAAGCTGCACAACTGAAATTCTCACGTGTTCATGTATGGCTGTAAGAATAAATATCAAAGTGAATTGTAGAGAAGGTATTTTGGGTTTTGTAGAGAAAGGAATTGTACAGGAAGACTTTTTTTTAAAAGCTCAGCTATGGGAAAAATCAATGAGGGTTACAGTAGTCCAGGAAAATTGGAAAAGGTCCCCAGTGGATAAGGCAGAATACATTTAATATTTGGAGAGGGTACAGGGAGTGAGCACCCAGCAACAGTTTGACATCAGTCATGAAAACAAGGACACTCATAAAGAACAGAGGCAAACAGTCATTTTTAAAAATTAGCACTTACCTCCTTCTGGTCTTGGGATGATGGCTCTATTGAAACTATGGAGTACCTAGTAAGAGATGAAAAATGGGAAAACAATATTTTTAATAAATCAATAAAAATGATTCTAATAGGCATACCTAGGACCATGCAAAAACTACACTGCTATTCGTAAGTTACCATCATGTACTCAAATGTAAAGGTAGTCTATTTGTCTCTCACTGAGGTATGCCCAAGTAGCAAAAACAAGATGAAGGGGCCTGATTCTTAAGGAATTTATTAAAAGTTGATGTGAATTTGAAATGCTCAGCCTTACAACTAGGAATGACAAACTGTTGTCTTCTAATCAATAAAATGAAACTCATCTTCTCACCACTATTTCTGAAATTTGGCATTTACTTAATTAAGAAAGAGATGAGTCCTGCCCATTATTTAACTAACTACACCTGAAATAGCTAGGTGATAATTCCAGGCTACTGCTAAGAATTCTAGCACTTCCCCATTATTTGCAAGGCATATACAGCACCTGCAAAAACTACATAGTACCTTAACCGTCCCCATATAAATACATAGCTGAATACAGTTACACGCCCCGTAACAAGACGGATATGTTCTGAGAAATGCATCGGTAGGTGGTACTGTCCGTGTGCAAACATCACAGACTGCACTTACACAAACCTGGATGGTCTAGCCTACCACAGTAATTGTAAGTGCTATACTGTAATACAATTGGCAGGGTAGTACGTTTGTTTACACCAGCATCTCCACAAATTCCTAATACGTTACAAAGGCTACGGCAGGCGATAGGAATCTTGCAGCTCCGTTAATAATCTCATGGGACCACTGTCATGTATGTGGTGTGCACATGCAGTGCATGACTGTAGTTTCTTCGTGCAGACTTGCCTTATCTATTTACCTCGAATTAATACTTGGCTCTTTACTCTTAAGAAGAGGTTACATATGTCTTCAAGGTTATACTGCCTCTGGCAACAGACTTATTTCTCAAGTGATCTTTTCGCTTTGCAAACTCACTTTCCAAAGCACTTCTTGCATCTCCGGGGAGATACGTCCTAGTCAGTGAACTGTCTGTAGTAGAAGCTTAGAATAACCTGTATGGCATTCTCGGTAACTATGACTGCTCTAAGTACTCTTGACTCACAGCTAAATTTCAAGGACAAATTAAGAATAAACAGACAGCAGTAAAAATGTAGGGCTAACCGTAGATAAATATGATAAAATATACAGAAATCAGTTCAGTACTTTTTCCCCACGAGGCTGATACATTCTCCTGTACGGGATCTACTTTGAAAATATATAATTTGAGTTTTCATTTTTCAAGTACCACAAGGAGATGGCGACACACTCTGCGGCCCGCCTCTTTGCCCCTACTTCCTACAGGCTCACCAAGGAGCTCTCATTAACATTAGATAACACTGTCCATTGCATAAGCTCCATTCTGACACCTCTCTTTTTACTGTAGAGGACCCCTCTTCCATTTTGCAAACCATGCCCATTCCTTTTTTCAAACCTTGTTTGAATGGCAAATGCTTTCCAGATAAGCCCCCCTGGTACCTGCAATGGCAATTTATTCAGAATCATAATACTTTAAGCGGTTTATTTCAATTGGTTCTATGGCATTTTCTATAACTGTCCTCACTAAGGCTCCAATTCAATACATGATCTCGCCAGTTCTCAACTCCCAAAGGCCACCACTCCACTGAAATGAAAGTAGTGTTTGGATAAAGTGGCAAACAGACTGAATTCCTGTGATCTATATCCCTCCCTTTAATGTATTCCTCAAACCCATCTGAAGACAGAGGCCCATTCACTCAGGCTGCAGAATATTGCATACAGTAATGCATTAGGCTAAACCATGAATTGCTAAATCAAGCAACATAATTATAGCAGTCACTTATCGTATGGGCTGCACGGCCTCATATTTACTATTCCATCTCCACTGAGATCAAAATGAATTGCAAGCCTTTATTGTGTTCATCACCCAACGTACTGTCAGGTAGGAAAGGGGAAATGGAGAATTTAGATGACTTCCTCAAGCAGAGCAAATCAGAGTGGCGAAGTCAAGAAAAATCAAAAATAAAAACTAATGATACACCAGTCTTCTGTGCACTGCGGCTCCTTCAAGTCAAATTACTAGAATACTGAACGCTTCCAAGGTGAATTCAAACACCAGTTTCAACAGGGAACTTTTTCCAAGTACTATAAAATAAAAATTACGTGAAAATGAACACAAGTCAACTCTAAAGGATTTGAAATAAAACTCAACCATTGATTATTCTTACAGCTTCTTTTCCACCCAGAGCTTCCAACCACTGCTTCCTTTCCTCCTCTGAAAACGCCTGCATGGTCAAGGAAACACCAGGCCTGAAAGACAGCAGTAACAGATCAGGTTACCCCGTGGCTGCTAAGAACAAACCTCCTTTTCTACTTCCTAATGTTTCATGGCGGTGATTAAGTTGTTTATTTTAATCCTAATTGTCATAAAATATACACCATAAAATTTACCATCTTAACCATTTTACCTGAACAGTTCAGCAGTGTTGAGTACCTTATGGAGCAACTAGTCTCCAGAACGCATGCTGTAAAATTAAACCTCTGTACCCGTGAAACAACTCCCCATTTCCCTTTCCCCCCAGCCCCTGACACCCACACTTCTTTCTCAGTCTATGAATTTGACGCCTCTAGGTAACTCTTACAAGTGGAATCATATAGTGTTTGTCTTCTTGTGATTGGCTTATTCCACTTAAAATAATACCCTCCACTTGCATCCATATTGCAGCAGGTGTCAGAATTTCCTTCTTTAAGGCTGAATAATATTTCATGGTATAGTTTATACCCCATGTTGGCTAGCCATCCTTCCCTCAATGGACACTTGGGCTGCTTTCACCTTTGGGTTACTGTAAACAATGCTGGTATTAACATAGCTATACAAATATCTCCTGGGGACCCTGCTTTCCATTCTTTTGGGTATATACCCACAAGTAGAATTGCTGAGTGTGACATAATAAGAAATATATATTTGGTCTCTGATCCGATTTCCTGGCATATAGCTCCGAAAAAATCCTTGGAATATCTGAAATGAAAAGTATATCTTTTTGTATAATAATGAGATGACGGGGTTGGAGGTTCCTGGATAGCCTCATGATGGGGCTGGTTGCCAGGGAAACAGCCAATTAGAGGACTGGAATTTTCAGCCCCATCCCCCACTACACTTCCCAGGAGTGGAGAGGGGCTGGAGATTGAGTTCAATCACCAACAGGTAATGAAATAATCAATTCCTACACAATTAATCCTCCATAAAAAATAACTAGGGTTTAGACCGCTTCCAAAGTGGTGAGCACACAGAGGTGCCGGGAGGGTGGCATGCCCAGAGAAAACAAGCTCCAAGTCCATTCCCCCATTCCTTGCCCTATATAACTCTTCATTTGGCCGTTCATTTCTATCCTTTAAAATACCCTCCCCTCTGCAGGAAATTAGCAATAGGAAATACACTGTTTTCCCGAGTTCTGTGAGACAGCCCAATACGTTATTGGATCCGAGAGGGTCATGATAACTCTCAATCTATTAACCAGTCCAAAGCACAGGTGATAACCCGGATTTGCAAATGGCATCTACAATGGAGGAGGGCAGTCCTGGGGACCTGAGCCCACATACTCTGCAGAGTATGCACTACCTCTGGTTAGGGTCAGAATTGAGTTAAATTGTAAGATACTCAGTTGGTCTCCACGAAGAATTGGGGAATTGTGTGGTGTGCAAAAATACAGGCCTTTGAGGTAGAGAAGTATTCTGTAAAGAGGGAGAAACCAAGTTTTTCCTCACACTAGGTCATACGGTAATTCTAGTTTTAATTTTTTTGAGGAGCTACAATACTGTTTTCCACAGCAGCTGCACTATTATGCATTCCCACCAACAGTGCACAAGGATTCCAACTTCTCCACATCCTCACCAACGCTTATTATGTTCTCTCTCTGAAAGCGGCCATCCTGGGCATCAGGTGGTAGTGAATGATTCAATTTGTATTCATAAAAGAAACGTATATTTACTGTTAGCCAGGCATGGACAGAGCAAAACCAGGAAATCACTTGTCACCCATCCCAGTTCGACTTCCAGGAGGCCAGCACTTTCCCCATTTGGTGTGTTTCCTTTGTATTTTCTTAGAGCCCTGTGTTAGTCCTCAGGGCCAAATGTCGATCTTTCTCAGTTTAGTTTATTCAAACATTTGGAGATTCTGCCACAAAAGTCTTAATATTGGGAAGGAATACTAGGTAGAAAAGTCATTAATAATTCCTCTTAACCTGCGGGTGGTTTCTTGAATGAAACAAATTTGTATACCTGGTGAAAAGTATTAGAAGTGCCCTTTTCTGGCAAGGAATTAAAAAGCAAAACATTCTAAAACATGCAAACTGGATAGATGGTTGAAATGGAAAGTAAATATTAATTCTTTTTAGAAGTTATCATTCCTTTAATAGCATTTCACCTTATTTTAAATTATTGGATACTGTTTCCCAACTAAAGCAACCTGTAAGAATCAACTGTTAATTGAATAATCACTACAATTTTTATAAAGTACACAGCACCCCAAAAGCACTAAGTGAATGACCTAATCAGAAACTGGGAGACAATGAGGAAAAACTGAGGGTTGCTAGATGGGCGGGGGGAGTGGGGGGTGGGGGGGAGGGTGAGGGGATTGGAGGGCAGTCGGTGACCACAGGATGGCCACGGGGTTTGAAAATTAATCTGGGGAACGTAATTTGGTGGTTACCAGAGCGTAAGGGGGTTGGGGGGTGGGGGATGAGGGTGAGGGGGATCAAATGTACGGTGATGGAAGGGGAGCTGTCTCTGGGTGGTGAACACATAGTGTGATTTATGGATGATGTGATTCAGAATTGCACAACTGAAATCTATGTAATTCTACTAACAATTGTCACCCCAATAAATTAAAAAAATAAAAAAAATTAAAAAAAAAAAAAAAAAAAAAAAAAAAGCACTATGCCAAATATGAATAAGCAGTGCTCCTAACATTTGCTCCCACAGACATTACTCTTTCTCCCCACATGATGATTAGGAAGCAAAAGAGAAGTTATTTGTTTCAATTTCACTATGAAATAATTATAGTTGCTGCTGAGAGGTTCGTGTTTACGGCCATTTTCTCCAGACTATGTATGAATTGTGTGGTAGAAAGTCGCCAATAATCCTCCAACCCCATCCCTGGACAACAAAATAGCTCTCTATGGTCTACCCTAAACATTCTTGCATTGGCCCAACTTTGCCCTCTCCTTGGCACCATGCAGCACAGAGCGAAAGGTCCTCCTCTTCCAGCTCAGCTACACACAGCATCCTTTAGGAGCAAGAATCAAAGCAAGATGCCCAGACACCCAGGCAGTTTTCAGAAGTTCCTTGACTGGGCTGTGAAGGCACTAGCCCTTCTTCTTAGTAACCCACCCTGGGATCAGGGGAGTGAACTCACATTGTGAGAAAAAACTTCAGAAGGCACCGATGTTTTTCTTTACATCATTTAAGTGCTACAACAATATTTACACAGATCGGCAAGCATACTCCATTCTTGTAAAGAAAAAAAAGTATCTACAGACCTCCCTAAAAATTACATGCATGCTAACACTTATTTTATAATTTAGGTGAACAAATGTAGAAAAGGTAAAATAAGATGCTATGGCAAATACATAATAGAAAGCTGACAGCTTTTCTAATCCAGGAATCACAAAACTGGCAGAGACAATGGGACCCAACGTCAAAAAGGCAACTGCGGTCATGGGAAAACACAGGGTTTACAAACACTCAGTTCAACAAGCACTGAGTGATTGTCTTCTGTGCTGTAGGTCTTGTACCAGAGGGTCAGGAACTATTGACTGAATACTTTACTGTGCACAGGCACTGGGCTGGGCCTACAGCTCACAAAGCGCTTATTGTCTAGCAGAAAAAGAAGGTAAACAAATGGCAAATAATCAATTAATTTCCACTGCACAGAGCGCTGCAAAGGAGTCAGCTAGATAACTGTAAATGAGTGAAGCCAGCTACCTAGGAAAACCAGAGGCAGTGATAAGGACTTTGGAATACGCCCACAGATAAAAGCAAAGCACCTTCAACTATGTTAACTCCTGTTGTTCAGAAGATTTGCCTGTGGGCTAATTCAACACCCAGGCTCAGCAGGCAACTTCAGCATGTCAAGGTGCAATGGGAG
This sequence comes from Rhinolophus ferrumequinum, assembly GCF_004115265.2. Classification (NCBI taxonomy): domain Eukaryota; kingdom Metazoa; phylum Chordata; class Mammalia; order Chiroptera; family Rhinolophidae; genus Rhinolophus; species Rhinolophus ferrumequinum. The sequence continues at coordinate 20,490,441 of NC_046301.1, read as the reverse complement.
TAAGAGAGAGAAAGGACTGACCTAACCCCCGAACGTCAGGCTTCCCTCGGGAAGGGACGTTTCATTTGAAGACTGAAGGATGAATGAGCCATGTCAGAGCTAGAGGGCCAACGTAGTCCCCTAAACTGAGAAGCTGCATAGGAGAAAAAAGGCACATTGAAGAAGCTGGGATTAGCCTCATCACGAGTCCTATACACCAGCTGCAGATCGACCCAATAGAAAGCTACAAAGGTAGCCAGGGTCCAGCCACTCACGTCCTCCTTGGCCAAGCTAAGGATTATCCTAAGTGTCTCTGAAGGTTTTTAGTTGGGGAATAACATGATCAGGTTAACTGTGCCCCTGACCACCGGCTACTGGGTGGAAAATGGACTGAAGATAGGCAAGAGCTGGCTGCAAAGACGCATTAGAAGACTTGAGAGGATGAGATAGAATGGCAAAAATGAAGAAAAAAATGAATGCACTTGAGAAATGTTCAAGAAGTGCTTCTACATGCTGTGGGCAACAAAATAATGAGTAATAAACACATTGCTCAAAAATAAAAGACAGATCGATTAAAATACAGCATCAAGAACTAGCAAAGGGATTCTGTGAAAGCCAAAAACAACTGTAGCAAATAAAGACCATATACTTATACTCACAAAATCAGACACTGGGCCTGACAAAATGCCTTGTGTTTTCTAGTTCCTATTAGTTGCCCCCTAAGGTTTTCCATTGATATGTGAGGGGAAATAATATTTACTAGAAGCAGATGGCTAGAGATCCTTAACCAAGTTACACACAGAGCAGCACTGAGAGATGTTGGGCAAGAGGAAGAATGACTGGTTCTGATAACTTGGAGCACAAGAAAAAAATGATGAAGAATTTAAAGGGTTATGAACTGGAATTATACATACTGAAGTAAGGGGGAAAAGCAATTGTCAAGCTTCAGATGAAACAGCCATATTACGTCTGGATAAAAGCCCAATGTGGCATAAAATCTAAAGTACTATTACATGCCTTGCTCGAGGCACAGTGATGTAGACCTGAGCCTCCTAGTCCTTTGTGGAAGGCAGTAGAGGACAAATACAAACTTGTTGGGAGATTAAATAGAGATAAATTGCCTACAAGGAAAGCATTATACCTCTGTTTACATTTTGACGAATAATAACCAGGTAATTCAAAAAACAATTCTACTTTTGAGAAATAATTCATCACACAACCCATTCACCAGAACATTTCACATCTGCAACACATTATTTAAAGGGATCAGTCACTATTATTACATAAAGCTGGGTTCCTATCCTATCACAAAGACTGTTCACATTCATTTCTTATTTACTGAGCCCCTCTCTCTAAAACACTTGTGTAGGAAAAATAAAACACAGTGCACTAAAACCATGTTTTAACCATTTTCAATGTCTCAAGTTTCTTTCCTTTTTGAATCATCAATTACTAGGAAATCAAGCAAAAATGAGACTTTACAAAACATCGTAAACTATAGTATTAACAGCAACACATTGTTAAAACTAAACGATAAAGAATTCTCTAGTTTTTGAAACCAAAAAAAAGGGAGGTGTTACTAATAGAATTTAATGAATATATGTATAGACAGGACAACACGGTGAATATAAAGATAGGAAAGAATAGAAAATTTTACAACAAGGTGCTGCATTAGTCACATTTACATAAAGAAAGAAACGACTATTATATCATCTTCATTTCATGGAGGAGCTGAAGTCACAACATTAGTCACTTGATTGGGAACTAGAACCAGAATTGAGAAATTCTAACTCTGCGGTCTTGGAGCCAATATTGCAGCAATGCATCACACTGGTCCGGCTGAGGACACAGCATTCTTTTCTTCATCTAACAATTTATTTCAACCAAATTAACATCTGGGTACCTAACACGTGCCACACACTATGCAGACCTCTGGATATTTCCATGCACACTGAGGCATAGGTTGATTCTTGGTGAATACAAAAGAAACAGTATAAACTTCATGAAGAAAAAATAGACCAGACAAAACATAGCAAATTGGCAGGATAGTCTGTCTTTCCTGACATAAACCCGTAATTATTACCTGTAGAACATAAGGTTGAGAATTGAAATCAGAAGAAACACTTAGGTTAAATCAGCACCTCAAACTCCTTTCATTCGCTCATTAAAAAAATAATGTACTACTTACTACTCATCAGGCACTATCCTAGTCCCATACATGAGAAGCAGTCTAGAGAACTATGGCCTGTGTTCTACAATTGACCCCATAACTATTCATTCTATTTCAGCTGCATTTTTTATAGTTCAGTCAAAGCATATGGAAGACATGTGTGTTCCTTATATCCTACATAATAGATCAATGAGCCTACAAATTAAGAAAATATATAAAAAGAGTGAAGAGAAACATCCACAGGACATTTATAAGATGTCAATTAATGAGATAGTATTGTAAACAGAGAAATTAAGAGAACAATCTAAGAAGCAGCTACCAAACTTATGGTGGTAACAATCAGAAATATTCTAATGCTTTTCTAAGAGGAATGTTGAAAAGGAAAAGAAATAAACCAAACCAGCATGTTACAAGTCCTGCACTAAATTTTACTACGAGAAGGGGAAAGTGCCAAAGCCAAAGAAAACACTTTTTAAAAGTTACAGAAATGTAGCTGTCATACATAATCAGTTTTTCATAGGGCTGCTGGAAAAAAAATTTTTTAAGTACAAATCTATGAGTCATACATTTTCCAGATATGATAAAAACGTGTTGCCTGATTTTACTAAAGGTGGAACTTTACAATAACTTCTTTTTCCTGTCCACCAAAAAGATGTTTCAAATGGAGCAAGTAAGCAATGATACAGTCAGAAGTAGGATTGTACCCAGCAATAAAGGTGAATTTAAACCATTAATCACAGAGAACTGCTTCTTCTGTTTATAATATAAAAAGTTGTTAAGGCAACATTGTTCTCACCCTAACAAGAACAAGATAGAGAACCTATAAAATCATCCATCTCTCTATATATATTTAGATAGATAGATATAGATATAGATACAGATACATATATACATATGTGTGTATGTGTATATATATGTGTGTGCGCGTGTGTGTGTGTGTGTGTGTGTGTGTGTGTGTGTGTGTATCCCTCTGAGAACTGAAGATGCAAACAATCCCAGTGAACAAAAATGCAGAAAGTTACAAGCCCTTTCTTGGAGAGAACACACTCATATATATGCTTTCATCTTTTGTGAAGCAGCAGAACAGAGGAAGCCACCAGAGATGAAGAAAACAGTAATATTTTAACAAAATTTTAAAGGAAGAATATGGGCTGGGGGGATGGTTTAGAATTCCTAGAAAACAAAGACACAAAGAGAGTCTGAGACCACCCTTCACCTCCTTTCTGTGGGACTCAACCAAGCGCTCCTGAGGCAGTCTAAGAACAGGGCTGAGAGACAGCCCCTCCCCCCAACTGTGTGTGCTAAGTACAAGAGGCAGGTCAGGAGAACTTCCAGAGAATGTTCTGATGGCATCCACGTGAAACCTGTGATAAATGGAATCTCAGTAAAGCAACAACAGTGCTAATCTCAGCTCAACTGCCAACTGAAGTGACAGCCCACCACATTAACAGCCTGATGGAAAAATGGGCCAGCCCTTTACCAGGCATTAATATTACTCACTTAGTCTTTACTGCTCTCTTAAACCTAATATCTGGCATTCAACCAAAAAAAAAATTACAAGTCGTGCAAAGAAGAAAATGTAGCTCAACATCAAGAGAGGAGGCAGTCAAGAGAACCAGACCCAGCAATAGTCCAGATATCAGAGGGGGAAAATCCGACAAAAACCTAACAATTTTAAGTATGTTAAAGGATCCAGTGTGAAAGGTAGACAACATGCACAAACTGACAGGAATTTCAGCAAAGAAATGGAAAGTACTGAAAAAGAGACAAATGGATATGCAAGAATAGAAAATCACAATGATGAAGACTTCAGGGTGATACTTTCATATGCAAACCAACCCATCCTGAGTCTATACCCACAACCATCCCCTTTATCTAATTCCAGCTAAGTCAATCCCCGTGCCCTAAATCATCCCAGGGTCTGGAGGCAGATAACTAAAAACCATTCCTCTAGCCTAGAGTCCACCAATATTATTTAAACTAGCCAATCCTATGCTATTTCCCCTTCTCTCCCTTGCCTTTCCCACAGAAACCCCAATGAAGGCTCTGGTCGAGGGTTTCCCCTGGCTCTGTCCTGACTCTGACCAAAACCTGATGTTTCCCCATGTGGCCATGTGTGGCATGGTATGCCCTCTTCTTTCAGAAACTGTAAGTAATAAAATCCTCTTCCAATGGCATTAGCCTCTCCATGTTGTCATTCAGTCACATCCATAAATTAAGACCCTGAAAACACGACTAAAACAGGTATCTGATAGTCTAGCACAATGCAATCAGATTTTCAGAAAGTGAAGAAAGAGAAAATAGGGCAGAAGAACTATTTGAAGAGATAATGACCAAGACTTTCTAAACCTGGTAAGAAATAATCCACATATCCAAGAACTGCAATGAACCCTGAGCAAGAAAAACTAACAAACAAAAAGCACACTTAAGCATATCATAAAAAGAAAATCTTGAAAGCAGCAAAAGAAAAAGACAATATATAGGGTAACAATCAGAAAGATGGATGACTTGCAATGAGAAAAAAATGGAGGCCTGAAAAAAATGGCATGACTTCTTTGAAGTGCTAGGGGGGAAAAAAACTATCAATGCAGAATTCTACATCCATCAAAAATGAAGGCAAAATAAAGACACTTTTAGATAAACAAAACATTTAAGAATTCTCCAGTAGACTTGCACTACAAGAAATGCTCAAATTAATTTAGCCTAAGGAACTTAAATGAAATGGCGCAAGATAAAAACTCAGTTCTGCAGGAAAAAATGAAGAAAATTAGAGAGGATAAATATGTTGGTATTAAAAAAAAAAAGACCACAAAATCATGTGCACATATACACCCTCATATGTATGTACGTATATGTAAATAATTAAATTTCTTTAGAAAATTACTGATTATTGATTTTGTAAATTAAAAGTAGTAATGTATTATTGGGTTCATAGGGTAGGTAGAGTTAAAATATAACAGGGACAGAAGCAAAAGAGTTGTAATTAGAACTCTACTAAAGTGCTGGAGGGAAAACTATCAATCTAGAATTCTACGTCCATCAAAAATTAAGTTTCTTATATTATTTACGAAGATTCTACTGTTGTAAGGTTCTTATATTGTTTGTGAAAATGTAAATACTATTATAATTTAAAAATGCATGTTATACTCCCTAGGACAACTACTAAAAAATATACAAATATACAAAAATATACTAAAAAATAATGAAAAATCAAATAGAGGAGATAAAATAGAAATGCTAAAAAAAATTCAATGCACTAAAAAGAAAAGGAAGGACAAAGAACAAACAGGACAAATAGTAAACAAAACCAATATGGTAGGCTTAAACCCACACATATTAATAATTGTATTACACATAAATTAAGTAAAACCTTGATGAAAAAGCAAAAGCTAAAAAGACGAAATTTTACAATAGGACTTAATTATATGTTGTTTGTAAACAACAAAGTTTAAACAAAGACACAGATAGGTAAAACGAAAATTGTGAAAAAATGTATATCATGTAAACAGTAACCATGAGAAAGCTAATGTGGCTATATTAATAACAAACAAAGTAAATTTCAAGTTAAAGCTTATTAGCAAAAATAAGAAACATATAATGATAAAAGGGTCACTTCATCAAAAAGAAATAACAATCATAAATGTACATGCACGAGAAAAGATCTCAAATATTCAATACATGAACAAAACTTGACAAAATTAAAGGGGATCAGCCAAGTCCTAATCATAGTTAGAGATTTTAGCATACCTAGTTTAGTAACTGATAAAACAATAACAGAAACCAAAACAATATAGAAGATTTGAGCAATGTTATCAACCAATCTGATCTAATTGCCATTTAGAGAACACTACACCCAACAACAGCAGAAAATGCATTGTTCTCAAGTAAACATGGGTCATTTACTACATAGACTAGCTTTGGAGCAATGAGACCACATTTGGGGCAATGAAACAAGTCTAGTAAACTTCAAAGTATTGATAAAATACAAATTATGTTCTCTGACCAAAAGTATTAAAGTGGAAAAACAATAATAACATTACACACGAAAAATTCCCAACTATTTGAAATTTTAAAAATATATTTCTAAATAACACCTGAATTAAAATTCAACAGCTATGTCCTTAATCACATAAAATTTTTTTAAAGTATTTGGAAGTGAATTACAATGAACACTATATATCAAAATATGTGGGATGAAAGCTAAAGCAGTCCTTATTAAGAAATTTATAGATCTAAATGTCTACATTCAAAAAATGAAGTGAAAAATCAATACTTCAATCTTAAGAACTAAAAGAAAATAATAAAATACAAAGGAAATAAAAGCAGAAACCAATGAAATATAAAATGGACAACATGGTTTACCTGAAGTAACAAAATTGATAAAATTCTAGGCAAGACTTATCAAGAAAACAGAAAACAAAAATCTTCAGTATCAAGCATGAAAAAAACTTATCACTATATATCTTACAAATATGAAAATAATAAGTGGATAGTATGAAGAAATTTAAGCCAGTAAGTCAACAGCTTAACAGAAATAAACAAAGCCCATGAAAACCACAATTTATCAAAACAAAAGAAAAATAGAAAACCTGAATATCCTTTTACCCACTAAATAAATTGAACCTATAATTTATAACCCCTCCCATGCACGCACGCACACACACACACACACACACACACACACACACAAATGCAGACCACAAGGGCTTCGTAAGTAAATTCTCACAAACGTTTAAGGAAGAAATACCAATATTACACAGACACTTTCAAGTAACAGAGAAAGATGGAAAACTTCCCAACTCTTCTTAAGCCACCAAAACCCTTATATCCAAATCAGACAAAGACATTACAAAACAAAAACATAACAAACAACATCCCTCATGAACATAAATACAGATATCCTTAACCCAATTATTAGCAAAATGAATCCAGCAACAAAGAAGTTAATACAGCATGACCAAGTAGAGATTGTCTCAGGAATGCAAGGTTGATTTCACTTAGAAAATTCATTGCAATTCACCCATTAACAAATTTAAGAAAAATATTTAATGATCATTTCAGTTGAGACAACAAATATTTTGTCAAAAGTCAACATCTATTCATGATTAAAACTGGGAATAGACAGAAACTTCGTCAGCATGATAACTACAAGTAATCTTCAGCTAACATTGTACTCTACAAGTGCAGTAATAAATGCTTTTCCCCTAAGATCAAGAATAAGATGAAAGAGTGCCATTTGCAACAACATCGATGGATCTTGAGATTATTGTACTTAGCAAAATAAGTCAGACAGAAAAAGTCGAGAACCATATGATTTCACTGATATGTGATATATAAAACTAAAAACAGCAAAGGAAAAAGACTAATGAAGAAACAAAAACTTATAGATATGGAAAATAGTTTAGTGGTTACCAGAGGGTAAGGGGGGAGGATGGGGTAGATGAGGGTAAAAGGGATCAAATACATGGTGATGGAAGAATTGACTCTGGGTGGTGAACACACAATGTGATATATAGATGATATATTACAGAATTATACACTTGAAACCTATGTATCTTCATTAACAATTGTCACTACAATAAACTTTAATTAAAAAAAATAAATAAATAAGGCAAGATACCCAAAATCACCACTTCTATTCAACATATTGGAGGTCTTGGCAGTGCAATAAGACAAATAAAAGAAATAAAACTCATACAGATTGGAAAGACAGGATAAAAGCGGTCTATATTCACACATGATACTATAGTGTACATAAAAGAATCCTAAAGAACTGCTAAATCAACTCAGCAATGTTGTAGGACACACACACAAAAAAACTGCATTTCTATACACTAACAGTATATTGGAAAATGAAATCTAAGACACGATACCTTTCAAAATAACATCATTCAGAAACATAAAATACTTAGGGAAATTTAACAAAAGATGTTACACTGAAAACAATAAAACATTACTGAGAGAAATTAAAGACTAAATACATGGAAAGTCATACTCATGAATTATTAATGCTCCACATTTAAAATATAAGCCTGTAGGTATTTTGTGAAAATAAAATTATTGTAAAATTTATACAAAAACACAAAGGATATAGAATTTCCAAAACAATTTTGAAAAAGAACAGAGGAATCACACTACCTGGCTTCAAGACTTACTACTATAAAGCTACAGTAATAATGATAGTGTAGAACTGGCAAAATGACAAACGAATAATCAATGGAACAGAATAGAGAATCTAGAAATAGTCCTACACATACACAGTCAAATGATTACAACAAAGGTACCAAAACAATTCAACGACAGGAAAGTCCTTTCAACAAATGGTGGCAGAATACTGAGTATCTGCATAAGAAAAAAATAAACTTAACCTCCACAAATCAGACCATCTATCCCGCCAAAATTCCTCATGAGTCATACACTCACTAACCATAAAGCTTTTATTTAAAAAAAAAAAAAAAAAAAAAACCATGGAGAATTATCTTTGCAACCTTATGATCAAGATTTCTTAGAGCAAACAGTCGTACCAATAAAATTTTTAAAAACTAATAAATTCAATTTCAGCAAAATTAGACTGTTCTTCTCATCAAAAGACACTTCTAAGAAAATGAACAGGCAGACCTGTTCAGCTCAGAGAAAATACTCACAATTAATATATCTGATGAAAGACTTATATCCAGAATACTCAATATATTTCCTGCAATTCAATAACAAAAAGTTCAACACCATATTTTTTTCAATGAGTAAAATATTTGAATAGACACTTCACAACAAAAAGAAATATGAATGGCCTAAAACACATGGAAAGGTGATCAACATCACTAGTTATGATTAGCTAATATGAAAATGAATACATAATCAAAAATTAGTAAGCCGGTAGAAAACTGGAACTCTCATACATTGCTGGTGGGAAGATAAAACTACTTTCGAAACCTGTCAATTTCCTAAAACAACATATATATATATATACATATATACATATACACACACATGAGGTCTGACAATTAAGTTCTAAAACTCATCCTAGAAAAAGTGCTACATACCTCATTGCTGAATATCACTATGGTCACCTTCGAAGTACTCTACTTGAGAAGCTATGCATGAACGCCAGCACCTAGTCCATCCTTCAAAGCAGTTTTGGAACTCTTCTGGAATGGCTATCAGAGCTTTCGTCATATTGCCCTTGATGTCCTGAATGTCATCAAAATGTCCTCCTTTCAATATTTCCTTTCTCTTTGGGTAAAGAAAGAAGTCATTGGGGACCAGATCAGGTGAGTAGGGAGGGTGTTCCGATACAGTTATCTGTTTACTGGCTAAAAACTCCCTCACAGACAGTGCCGTGTGAGCTGGTGCATTGTCGAGATGCAAGAGCCATGAATTGTCAGAGAAAAGTTCAGGTCGTTTTCGTCTAACTTTTTCACGCAGCCATTTCAGCACTTCCAAATAGTAAACCCGGTTAACTATTTGTCCAGCTGGTACAAATTCGTAATGAATAATCCCTTTGATATCAAAGAAGGTTAACAACATTGTTTTGACTCTTGATTTGGACTGACAGAACTTTTTTGGTCGTGGAGAACTGGCTGACTTCCATTGTGCACTTTGACGCTTTGTTTCAGGGTCGTATTGGTACACCCATGTTTCATCACCAGTTATAATACCACCCAAAACATCATCTTGCCTCTCCAAAAGGTCTTGGCAAACTTTGACTCTTCTTTGCTTTTGTTGGTGAGCTCCTTCAGGACCATTTTTGCACACACCTTTCTCATGTTAAGAGTTTCAGTTAAGATTTTCCTGTTTCTCTATTGATGTTTACTTGGTCTGCTATGCCTCTCACAGTCAGCCAACGATTTTGATACACAATTGGATGAATTTTTGCAATGTTTTTGTCAGTTCTGCTCGTTACTGGCGGCCCTGACCTCTCTTCATTAGTGACGTATTCTCTCTCCTCAGAAAAAAGTTTAATCCATTTGTACACTGCCGTTTTCTTCATGGCATTATCCCCATAAACTTGGACTAACATGTCCCTGATTTCACTTCCACGCTTGCCAAGTTTAACAATAAATTTAATGTTTGTTCGTTGCTGTAATTCAAGCTGACATTCTCACGACGGCACACAAAAACATGCAACAATAATGAATGCCACTCAGCAAGACACCACCACACATTAACACAAACACAGCTATGAGACACTGACGTACAAGGTTATGAAACCTTCCCGAGCTGTTTGTACAAATGCACGGTGGTAAGTTCATGAATTGTCAGACACCATGCGTATGTGTATATATGTGTGTATATATATATATATATATAAAAATACATATGTATATACACACACACATATATACACACACACATATATGTATAGGTATGTGCATGTGTGCTCATGCATGTGCACGCACACACTCACACACACACACACAATCACAGACCCAGCAATCCCACTCCAAGGTATTTATCCAAAAGGAATGAAAACATGAGTGCACAAAAACTCTTGTACACAACTGTTCATTCCAGCTTTGTTGAAACACTAAGAACTTTTCTATGATCCACACTCCAAAGTCTTTCAGCATGTATTTTACGAATAAATTCACATTAATGTCCACTCAGATTTCCATTTAAATATTGTAAGCAATATAAAACGTGGCTTTCAGTATGCCACTATGAACAATACTACCTACAGGGCAAACTGTCACACTTATGAAAACCACAGAAGTCTATATACAATTTGCCGTTTCAAATTCTATCCATTCCATTTTCTACCTGTTCCATCTAAAATTCTTAAAAAATAACTCCCTTTCTTATTCTCACTACAGTGGAATCTTAGTCAAGTTCATGAATAATGCACCATCCCTGACAGGATAAAGCCACACGGAGCCCTCCACATTCTGGCTTTAAACCATGCCCTGCACAATAGCCGATTAAGCTATTGTTACGTTTTTATTAAAACACACACCTCATAAATATATTCATGTAAAAGAAAGACGGTAAAATTCCATTTGATTCCACAAATATTTGTTGGAGTTGTTGTCTTATCAAATGCTTTAAAGCAGGGCTTCTCCACAGGGACCCTACGGACACATAGGAAGCCACCATGCGTTGCTGTGGAGGGCTGCCCGGTGCTGAGCTGAGGAGTTAGCAGCACTGCCCACCTCCACACCAGAAGTCAGCACCAACAGCCGGCCCAACCCCTCCCCAGCCCAGTGGTGACAATCAACATGTTTCCAGACAGAAAATCACTCACAGTTGAGAACCTGTGACATAAAGGATTATCTCAACGTGTTTTCTTAAGACTTCTGATTCCTTAGGTCTTGGGCCTCCCTTCCTGAGTTTCCAAACTTGTACCAAATCTTCAAGATTTAATTTAATAATCAATTTTTCTAGTAAGCTCTCCCAGCCAGTCCCACTCCCTACTGCCCCTCAGCTCCCGAAGCACCTCAGACCGCCCTCTGAACTGTGATTTGCTTGTAAACTCTCCTGGGTCTGTGAGTTGCCTCACAGTCAGCCCTTTTAGTTTCTGGTTTAGTCTTGTATCCTCAGTGCCAAACACGGTGAACGATTGTTTAGGTGCCTAAATGACATGCACCATAAAACACTTAAACAAATATTACCGCAGCTAATGTGCTACAGACACATTCTCTTATTCAGTCCAATCACATGGGCTTCTGGAAACATGTTCTTGACTCACTCTTTTAAAGGGATAAACAGTAAGGAACCTCTCGTGCCTGTGGGTCTCTCGTGCCTCGTGCCTCTCACATATGCAGGTTCCCCTACTCATGTGTTAAATGTGGTTGTTCTTTCTTGCTAAGTAAATAAACAAAACTAAAGTGGCAAACTGTATACAGTTCCATACACACAGAAGCTAAATAAAGCGCCTGGTGTAAAAGCACTCTTAGAACGCGTAATGCTTCGGATACGATAAATAGGTGATTTCATCCTCCCATCATCATCATGAAAATACAAACGGGTGAATTAGAAAACTAAGATGCATGCTGCCATCCTTTCAAAAGCGATATATTAGGAACTAGGCTAAACCAAACCAGATATAGTATTTGAGATGTCAGATTAATGAGAGCAAAATGGGAAGCATTTTCTTTAAGCGGTGCCTGAATGCGACGTGTGGGAGAACTTCCCAGAATGGTGATTGTTTATTAAGCAAATGTGTGGGGGTCACAGCACAGTGTGGCACGTGGCAAGCACGCCCAATGAAGCTAAAAGCATGTTACATAACAAAGTTGGTGTGGCAGGGGCAGAGGGTATAATATTTCACCTTTCAGAGGAGAAAGCCGCCTCTCCTGACAGACCACAGCTTGCAATGGGGAAAACAACTCTACAAGATATTCTTCTCCAACCTAAAATCTTTTGCAGCCCAGAGTTTGAAGTATGGCTGGTGTGGAATGGATGTTTATAGTCATTTTAATAACCTTGTTTTAATTATGGTGAGGCATATCTTTGTAGCTATGTTCCTTTTTAAAAAGTTTTGAGATATAACTCACACCATAAATTTTACCTACTTACAATGTATAATTCAATAGCTTTTTAGTATATTCAGAGTTGTACAGCCATCACCAAAATCAATTTAGCACATTTTCATTACCCCCCCAAAAACCTCATTAGAGGTCACTCTCCATTCCCTTCCAAACCCCTCAGCCCAAAGAAGCCACTAATCTACTTTCTGTCTCTATAGATTTGCCTGTTCTGGATGTTTCATATAAATGGAATCATACACTATGTGGTCTTTTGTGACTAATTTATGTCACTTAGCATACAGTTTTTTAAGGTTCATCCACTTTGCAGCATGTGTTGGTTCTTCATTCGTTTTCATTGCCAAGTTGTATTTCGCTGTATGGATATAAACCACACTTTATCCATTCATCAGCTGATAAACAGTTGGGTTGTTTCCACTTCTTGGCTAGTATGAATGATGCTGCTATGAACCTTCATGCATGAGTCTTTACATAAACATAGGTTGTCATTTTTTGCCCATACAGCTGGGAGCAGAATTCCTGGGTCATATGGTAACTGTATGCTTAACTTTTAGGAGAACTGCCAACCTGTTTTCCAAAGCAGTTACACTATTTCCAACTCAATTCCCACCATCAGTGTGTGAGAGTTCCAATTTCTCCACCCCCTCACTAATACTTGTTATGATCTGACTTTTTCATTAGTCCTCCGAGTAGGTGTGAAGTGGTGTCTCACTGAGGTTTTGATTTGCATTTCCCTGATGGCTAATGATGTTGAGCACTTTCCATGTGCTTACTGGCCACTTGTGCATTTTCTTTGAAGAAATGTCTAATTCAGATCTTCTGCCCATTTTTTAATTGGGTTATTTGTGAATTATAAGAGTTCTTTATATATTCTGGATAAAAGTCCCTCATGAGATATACCATTTGCAAGTATTTTCTCCATTCTGGGAATTGTCTTTTCACTTTTTTTTTTTTTTTTTTTTGATGGTGTTCTTAGCATATGTGTCCTTAAATGCTACTTCTTAGCTAAGACAGTCAAAGTAACCTTTTAGAGAACTGAGGGGAGAAAAATGAAGCACATATCCATCTAGCCATTGATAATGAAAGCAGCAATGGCTAACTGGAGACACACACACACACACACACACACACACACACACACACAAGCCCATCTCCCCTCATTCTTGGTAATAGATTCCCCAAGTATTAGAACAGCACATGGATATCTGGAAACAAGAGACAGCAATTTCCCAGCCTCAGCATTTCCCAGTCTCCCTTACAACTAAGTGTAACCATACAGCTCCAATCAGGCCAATGGTAAGTGAGCAAAAGTAGTGTGTGCAACCTCTGGAAAGTGTTCCTAAAACAAAAGACAATGATGCTATATGATAAATCAGAGCAGGCCTCTTGGGCCGAAAGTAACTAGGAAGGCAAACCATGCAGAATAGGGAGCAGGAACTGACACCAAAAAGCATGGTATCAATCCTTATCTGACCACCTTTAGGCTTACTGAACAAGAGGAAAACAACTTTTACACCGTTTAAGCCATCTTATTTTGAGTTTTTCTGTTACATGCAACCAAATCTGATCTGAATTCATGCAACAATTAAGGGAAAGGTCTGTATTTATATCTACACAGATCAAATGCAAGCCAAGACTCCATTTTGCAGTTTATGGAGTATTTCCTATTGTCACAATGTTATCTGACTACTTTTCCAACAAAAGGATGAAAAAAATAACAATATCAGGAAAGAAAACAAAATATATTTATAGTAAACATATACAATCAATTGTGAAATTGCTTTTCATCTGAAGGTACCCAATAGGAATTCTGTACGAACTCCATCAGAAACCCATTTGCAATACCCACATGTTCCCACATGGGTTAAGTTTATTTTCTTTAAGCGGAAAGAAAACACTGGAGCTCACGGTGTCACAGTGTGGTACAGAAAGGGACGCTGACTGACAGTCACCTGATTGAATCTAATCCCAGTTCTGTCACTTCTGAGCAGCAATTCAATTTCATTTAATCCAGTACAAACCTGGTGAATGCCCATATACAAAACGTTGCATTTGGTACTGCAGTACCAAGTAATAGTAATACTAAAATGGGGCTCCTACCCTCATTGAATTCATAATCTAACAGACAAGGAACAAACTACCGGGGATTCCCAGAATTTACCCGGCCAGGAATCAGAGAAATAGACAAGAGAAGAGCCTACCTTATTCAAACTTTTCATTAAATAATACCGTCAAAGTCCCATAAAAAGGGTAGAAACTTCAAAGTACACTCAGTAGCCCTCTCTAGATTTTACTCCAAAAATGAGAGTCCAACAACAACATATTGATAGTGGGGTGGAGGTGGCAGGACCCAACGGCCCCCACGAACACTACCCATTGGTAATATCGAATATGAATAGATGTTTCCCTGTTAAGACATGAAGAAGTAAAACAAAGACAACAGGAGTTTGTTTTTCATCTGCAAAGTGCCATGATCCTAAAAGTTCAAGGAGACACATACATAAAGAAAGTTATTTTTCCAAGTTAACCAAAGAGCTTTAGAAAAAATGTAAAATTAGCATGTTTTATTTTGGAAAAAAATATTTACATATTAGTATTTATATG
This sequence comes from Rhinolophus ferrumequinum, assembly GCF_004115265.2. Lineage (NCBI taxonomy): Eukaryota > Metazoa > Chordata > Mammalia > Chiroptera > Rhinolophidae > Rhinolophus > Rhinolophus ferrumequinum. The sequence continues at coordinate 20,475,207 of NC_046301.1, read as the reverse complement.
CCAGATGGAATTAATATACCTATATAAAATGTTGGATCCAATAGAGTATACCTTTTCTTTCTCTTTCCCAAGAATTCTTGGAAAATTGACAAAAAACAATAGCTCCCACCTCTGCACTATTCCAAATGTTTCTTAGACATCCCAGAGGCAACACTGAGCAGGCAGCTGGTTATAAAAACCTGGAGTTCAGGGAAAAGATCCAGGTAGAGATAATAAATTCGGGAGTTACCAACATATGGGTGACACTTAAAGTCATGAGGCTGGACAAAATCTTAGGGTTAGGGTTAGGGAGAAGAGATCTAAGGACCGAGCTCCGGAGAATGCCATCTTTAAGAGATCTAGGAAACGAGGAACTGGCAAAGGAGCCTAAAAAATGAAATGCCAGTGGGGTGGCAGGAAAAAAAACAAAAGAACAGGCAGGTATGATGTCCTTGAGCCAAGTAACGCGAGCGCATCATGGAGGAGAGTGGCCACGTCAGATGCTGCTGCCAGGAGTACAGGAGGCCTGAGAACTGACCACTGGACAGAGCACATGGAGGGCATGAAGACCTTAAGAAAAAAAACACAATCTCAGTGGAGATGTGGGGGCAAAGGCTTGATTGGAGGGGATCCAAAGAGAAGAGGAGGAAGGAAATCTGAGACCTTAATATAATAGCTTTTTGAAGGATTTTTGCTGTTGAGGAGAGGAGAGAAATGGGCAGTAGATGAAAAAGAAGACTGGTCAAGACAGGGTATTTTCATTGGTGATGGTGATGGTATTTTTGTTTTTTCATGGATGAAATAAGAGTATTTTGTATGCTGATGGGAATAATCCAGTAGGAAGGGCAAAACTAATGTTAATAAGAGAAAAAAGGAAGAATGGCTTGGGGGCTGTTCTGGATCAGCAGAGAGAGAACAGGAGGAGGAAATGCAAACAGCTGAGGCACATCGGGCCTCAGGAACACACACAGCTCCCACAGTGATGGAGGCAAGGCGGGAATCAGCATGATGACGACGTGAGCACATGGCAATGCACAATCTCTTCTGATTGATTCTGTTTTCACACACACACTCACACACACACACACACACACTCATACACACACACACACACACACACACACATACCCCCAATAGGACAGAAAATCATCAGGAAAGGAATTAGAGACAGAGAGAGAGGAAAACATGAAATATGCATCAACCAGGCCAATGAAGGAACTAAGAAAATGTAATACGATTAGTAGTTACATATAATGACCTATTTGAGGCTGGTGGTCATGAATTTGAAGTGATGCCAATGAATACGGTTGAACACGTCTCTCTAGGAAGAGAGAAGAGTTGAATCTTACTTAAGCGGGGTTGTGCAACAAGTATAATAAAGGAAGAAAAGGGCAATGGAGTTCAGTGTTTTTAAAAGAACAACTATAATGACTGAAATTTACACCAGGTAAGAAAAGCAGTGAGGGTGTGCAGGGGCTGGGGAACAGCAGAAGCAACCGATTACAGGCCTTTTGGGGAATCCAAGGACACTTATTAGAAAAGAGTAAGCGGTGAAGGATAGAACGTAGTGTTAGAAAGAGAGAGCCTTGCAACTGAGATTATAGAGGGGGTTGCAGATCCTCGTGAAGAGAAGACCAAAGGAATGATCATGAGAGGGAATGGCAGTAGTAGGGTAAAGAACAAGATGACAGATGGAGAGGAGTTCAAAGGAGTCAAGAAGCAAAGGGACAAAAGGATCATCTTAAGTGATACTGAACTTAGCAAGAATTATAAAAGGAGTAGAATTGGAGATGTGCCAGGTAAGGAGCTAAAGATTGTAAAAGCCGTTCAAAATACAAAAAAAAGGTAAGAGAAACACAGATTGTAGAGAAACACACTTTGAAGGTGAAAGCATGTGAATGGACAGGTAAAGAGAAGACAACCATCGAGAGACCCCAGAAATCTGGGGAGCACCAGCATGGTCCACTGTCACAGAAGTCACAGGATGCTCAGAGAATTGCAGGAGGTAGAAGGTAAGACCAAGGCGAATGCTGCTGAAGCTGCCAAGTGCTACACCCAGCATCCTCCTGGGTTTCTCACTGACTGATCCGCAGGAATAGCAATCTAACTCAACATGACCAAAACTGAAGTCATCGTCTTCCTCCATCCTTAGCCCTCCTGGGTTTTCCATCTTAGCAAATGGCGCCATCTAGTAGCTCCAGCCAGAAACCTTCTCCTCCTTTACCTTAGACTCCAACATCCAATTTAGTTCTGAATGTGTCTAAAAATCCTTTCAAGTGGATCCCCTCGCCTCCGTTCCCGCTGCCACCACACCAATTCATGGCCCTTTCCTCCACTCTTGCCACCTCCGAACCTTTCTCTGCCAGAGTGAGCTTTAGCAAATATAATTATGTCACTCACTGCCCAGCTTAAAACCATTTAATGAATTAAGCTCCACACCACAAGGTAAGCCCTGGCCCACGTGTCCAGCCTCCTCTTCCACTCTCCCTGGCTCTCCGCTCCAGTGAAGGGACCTCCCCAGGGGACCTCACATGGGTCATGCCCTTGTCTCCAGGCCGTCACGCATGCTATTCACTCTGCCTCAAATATAAGTGAAGTCTCAAGCCCAGCTGACTGCAAATCATCTTTCAGTTATCCACTTAGATGTCCAATCCTCCGTAAGCCTTTCTTTAATCATCTATGATAGATTTGCAGTCTCCCTGCCACAAGTTCCTAGAAAAAAGCTCTGGGTATCAATATAGTTAAATATTTCTGCCAGAAGGAAGCTGAAAGGGTAGAAGTCCAGGAACCCTACCCACTTTAATAGGGAAACTCTTTTTTGTGTGTGTTTTGCATATGCAGAAAATTTTAAGAGGGTCTCCCTAGAAAGCACTTTGAAAACCACTGGAGTCGATCACTTCTAAGGACGTCCCCAGTTCTGAGAGTCTCTTTATAAGGTATTATCCTTACTAGACAAAAATAACTCCATAAGTTTCCCTGTTAATCTGTGTGAGGGGTGGAAAGAGGTTGCAGTCATCAGAAGGATCAGGTGGAGGAAGAGCATTAGGTACGATCAAGGTCTTAGAGAAACTATGGAGTTCGGAAAAAATAATACAAGTTGTATTAAAACAATGTATGAGGAACTAGAGATACCCTGCTTTCAAAACAAATCAGATGAACCTCATGGAGCACATTTTCTAGTAGACGTCCCTGCTGACTCACCTTCATCAATTATTTAGGAAATACCACAATGACAAGGTAATACTCTGAGGCCTACAGCACAGTGGTTGAGAGCTTGGGCTCTAGAAGCAGAATGTAGGAGTTCGAGTCTCAGCTCTTTCACATCGTAGCTAGGTCTCAAACTCTCTATGTCCCTGTTCCCCATTCCAAAACAGGAAGGACAATATCGACCTCATAGAGCTGTGGGGAGCATTAAATGAGATAAAGCACAGAAGAGCATTGTCTGGCACTTAGAAAGAACTCAACACATGCTCAATATGGGAGGCTCAAGTTGGATTGCACAGCCAAAACCTCTTCTCAAAATTTCTGAACCAGTCCTTACTGGCTTGAAATTTAACCTTTGTCATTTTTAATCTATCTTGGTGAAAAGCTCATTAAACCACCTGTCCTTTTCATGGCAGTGCCAAATTTATCATGACGCTTAAGGGCATATTTTCATATGCCTGGTTTTCAATTTGTTTACCGGAAAGTAAAGCACAAATCTTCCCTCCCTACACCAACCCCATTAACTCAGTTACGTCATCTAAGGGAAGAGGAACCATTATTTTTGTATTCTTGGGTCCTGACCTGAAATGAACTATTGTTTAAAAAAAAATTTCATAAAGTTGTATTATACAAATATGACACAGTCTTATCTAAAGATTATTGTTACCAAAACCAGAACTTGCAAGGAAACACACACACACACACACACACACACACAAAGTACCATGATTTTCCTTGGTGCTACAGGAAGACACAGAATAAATGCCAGACAAGAAAATTGACAGGTGAACTTTTTTCTTTTTCTTACTTCCTTTTCTCTGGCAAAGATTCTTTTATAACTAAATAACTGAAAAGGCATACAATAAGAAAAAACACTACTCTTTTAATAAACAAAACACAACTAAGACCCTCCCTCACATACAGAGTATGTACACGGAAAAGTCCCACACACAAAAATGAGTATCATTCTGGACTGATAGCCACTGCCACTTCTTTTTAGCTTCGTCGTCAATGCTATCACTTTTACTCAGTCTTTTAGTGCCACACAGTAGGCTTGGATCAACCATGAAATGCTCCAAGGTTATTCTGTAAGTTGACGACACTGGTTAGAACGACTCCAAACATCACCCAAGATTAAGCTATCGCCCCACAGCTAAACATAGTGACCAAGACTAAACAGCTCACAGTGAGTAATACACTGACTGGAAATGTAATAACATAACATTCTTTCAGGTCTTGGAAATCTCCATTGCAATTTACCTCCATTTTTGTTTTAAATCATTTTTAAAAATGATTCTTTCATGAAATCCAGTAATTCCAGTAACTTACCGGTCAGCAGCTTCTACATCAAAACAAAATCTTCTGTCAATGGAGTCAGTATGCCTTTTGGTACATTCTTTCAAAAAGAACACCTCTCCATCGCCCTGCAAATAATCATTTTAAACATTCTCAAAAATGATAGCACAAACATGTCTGCACTGAGGCATCCTATATTAGGGGTGAGGGAGGTTCAAGATTTTACGTCTCCTTTATCCTATTCTCTTTCAACTAGTTTATTTAAACACTATTTAGAATCTTAACCATTTCTGCCATTCTCCTTTTCTTAAGGTTTTCTAGATCCTGCTTTAAAGACAGTAACATTAAACCAGAACTTATGAGTGCTAATTTTAAAAGCAGGATTAACAAAAATAGTTTCCACGTGCCAGAATACTTGTTATGCTTCTACCGTACTCTTTTAAAAAGAATGACAATTTGTTTTTATTTCATATTATACTAGGCCATATGAAATAGCCAGCAAGTGACCATTTTTGACCTACAGAATCTACCTAAAAAGGCCTTAGATCAGCTATCATGATCATCTAAAGCCAGAACCACTGAGTCTGTGTGGCTCCCATATTTCCTAAAAGAACCATCCTGCATTATCTTTTCTTAACTTTTTATGGTACCATTTTAGCTCACTAAACCATCCTCTCTAAAAGCATGAAAAGGAGGTAGAGGACAGAAGACAGAAGCAATGCAGGAACACAGGTCCTCAGTAGAATCATAAAAAATCTTGAGTTCACACTTATAGAATATTTTAACATTTTCTCTTAGGTTGGTGCAAAAGTAATTGCAGTTTAAAAGGTTAATAATTGCAAAAACCGCAGTTCCGTTTGCACCAACCTAATAGACTGTGAGGATCTCCACATAATATTAAAGATTCAAATATACAAACATTCCAAATATCACAGTCATTATATTCTAATACTTTTTTTTGTTTTTTTAATTTGGTGGCTGAAAGAGACAGGCGTCACTGAGCAGACATACCTTAGGACGTGAGTTAGCTCTGACAGGAAACAGACTCTACCCTCACACTCCATCCTAACCCTACCAGCTCTCCGAGTATCATCCCCACTTCTTCCTCTGCCCCATACCCCTAAGTTTCCAAGTCTATTTCATTATTACAAAAATGTACTTGTATTATAAGCTGCTTTAAATATATATTGTTTTCCAGGAAGCTACAAAGTATATGTACATAGAGAGTGAACTTGGGTTAGTTCTGTATTCACACAAACAAAATCATGCCTATCCACCCAGCAAGCAAGGAATTGACCTTCTTTCCTAAAATGTGTTAACCAATGACGTTCAATACTGGTATCAGACTCCAGAATATTGCTATGAAATGAGCTGCAGGTTCTATTTAAAACAAATATAAAGATGACCTTTCCTGCAGAGCCAACACCCATGGGCGCCTGGCTCTTTTCTTGCTAGTGTGCATTATTTTTGCTATTGTGGTGAGAGAAGTGAACTAAATGGGGAATACCTAAGACAGATCTTGGAAAGTCTAAGTGAAAAACAGTAAAATTCCTTGTAGATCGTCTACTCTATGTTTTCAGGGTGTGAACATCTGTGTGCACGTCAGATTTTCTGTGTCAAGTCAGACCACTGACCCTTGAAAGCTTGTTGTTGGTGTTAATTTTATTGTCCAATAACAAGGACATAAAAGAATTCTAACCTTAAAAAAAAAAATTTGACCATAAAAACCCATGCACTCACATCAGAAAACACGAAGTGTTGTTGTTTTCTAGCCTATTTTATTTAGAAACAAAACAAAACAAAAAAGCTTTTAATCCTAAACACAAAATAAAATGTATTTCTCATTAATGAATATAAATACCATTAAAACTACACCTTCAAAGACTCCCTCACATGGAATACAAAATGTAAAATCAAATTACTTACAAGTTTCCCCCCAGATCTGTGCTCAAATGGGATTATGTTGAATTTCTTGGCCGCTTTCCGATACATGCAGTAGTGTTTGACCCAACTGGAACCAAATGGAGCAGGCCCTGCAATAAGAAACAGAACTTTCGATTTTTCCTCATAAACAAGCAAATATGCCGAGTTCCAAACACATCATGAAAGAGGGAAAAAAACAATAAAGCAGCAACTAAGACAGTTCAAGGAAACAAACCAGAAACACTGCTGGTTCTAAAAAAAGGGAAAATGAGGGGAATAAGAAGGCTCAGAAAGATCACTGGAGAAAAGGTCCCATTAGTTTTCAGCAACACAGAAGGGACTTAAAGACATAGTTTATAGCCATCTGCAATCAACCTGATAATTACAGTAAGAACAAACTATCTCAGATTGGTGTGGAAAGAAAGGACGTGAAGGAAAAAGACAAGCATGTCCCTCTTGACTTTAACAAGGAGAAGCAGGCTTGTGGGGGAGGCCGGGAGGGCATGCACATGTGGCATGCAGTGTTTCACACCAGTTTATATAAGGGACTTGAGCAACCGAGGATTTTGGTATCTGTGGGGGTCCTGCAACCAATCCCCCCGAGGATACTGAGGGACAACTGTGTGTGTGTGTGTGTTGGTGCTAAGGATGGAGTGAGGCAAAAGGAGGAAAAGAGAACCTGCCTCTTCAGCCTCACACCAAGTTCTGGCTCCCTTACCAGCGAGTTTTAACAGTGGGGTGCAGGATTCAGGGTGTGGCTGGAAAGCAAGGTGCTCACAGAGTTCCTAACCTCCCTGCCCCCTCCCTAAAGCAGGAATGTGTCTTCCCCAAAAATGTAAAATACACCTTCTAGGATAGGAGGGGGCAAAGAAAGTGGTAGGAATCATTATTTCAAAAATGTCAGAGTAATTACACTAAGAGGTTTGAAAATAATTTTTAATGCGCTCTTTACTACTATTGGAGGCCTCTTACTTTTTTCCTGTACATACAGGTAGCCTTCTGCTGTGAACTGACTTGCTCGTTTGTGGTCTCTGGGATTCTGTCTGATTTTGTTCATAAGCTCTTCCACTTCTGACCGTGTTCCTTCAAAACGATTCCTCGTCTGAAAGAGATTAAAAAACACACGTAAGTTTTAAGTTCTTACATCATTTTTTTCATGTATGTTTTTAAGTCTCTGGATAACTATAATTAAATTTGTAGCATTCTTCTATTAATTTCTCAAAACACACCCATCCTTTCCAGTGTGTCTCTTTGTTGAGAAAAGAAAATAAAACATAGTGGTAAAGTAGCTAGCAGAGGAGTCAAGTTAACTGGGGGTTATTTATTTTTGAACCTTGCTAACATCAAAAATAATTATATTATTCAACATAAGAATCTCTGCATCCAACTCACACAATATTACTAAATCTTAGAATTGAAAGAAAAATAGGTCATAAAATATCCATCTGGGAGGTCTTCCCTTTGCAACAATCAATCTGATTCATTATCGGTATTATATTAGCAACACGTGTAAGTGATCAGAATCTTAAAAAACTTAATTCTTCTTGTAAACTAATAAATAAATATGAGTGTCATTTTTTTCTGAGGCCATGGCAATTGCACTTGAAAATGACAGTTCTTCTCACAAAAAGAAGGAAAAAAAAAATCTCACCTACAAATAATGTCTTTGATATCTGAGGCGACCAAGCACATTTCTGAACCACAGGAAACTTGGCTCTGTCAAGTGGCTACACTGACAACGTACACACAAGGCAAAGTGACAAAATTACCTAAGCGACTGATGAGTCAGCACTGGTGAGTTTCTGAATATCTCTTTCACCCATCCTCAAAAATAACTGTATTAATACCGAAAAACTGCTAATGTGAAACTGTGGAGGAGCTGCGATGAAAATGACTACTTACAGGACTCCAGAGAGGTGGGACTCATTTCTTGATGGTCAGTTTCTTCTCACCAGCCATGTCTCATGTCCCCAGGGTTTCATGTCCCCATCTTAATACTGATTATACCCTGACTTTATCGTCCTTCTTCGTCACTTGGCTGAGAGTCCTCCCAATCCTCACTTCTCTCCATCTGTGTATGTGTGTGTGTGTGTGTGTGTGTGTCTGTGTGTGTCATACATATACATATATACATACACACATATGTGCATGCCATATATACAGAGATGCCACACACACACACACACACACACACACACTCCTATTTACCCCATGAGTTATATCCAATACTCTCATTATTTATGCTAATTCTAACATTGTCCTAGGTTAGACCAGTGGGGCCCCTTCTGGCTGGCTCCAGTGCCTTCTGACACGCCCCCTAATTCTGAGTAATCCCTTACTTTCTGAATCAAAAAGGAGTACCGGGTTGATGTTTTTCTCTGTCCCAGTCACCCCAGATGCTGAGGCACAGCTGGCCTCCCGGGCGTGCAGTCTGTGCATTCACACAGGGACCTGTGCTCAGATCTCCCACTTGGCTTACTGCTCTGCCGCTGTCCTGAAATGCTTCATTGTTTAACAAGGGGCTCCGCCCCGCCTTCTCGTTTGAGGCTGGCCCCACAACTATAGATCCAGTTCTGTCTGAAGGTTCTCATCAAAGCCAGCCCTGCACTTGATAGATGAGGTCCAGACAGAAAAAGTGAATTTCCACCAGTTAGACAGCCAGTCAGTGCAGGGAAGAAATCAGGATAATAATCTAATCTTCTAAACTATGTAATGCCCTTTTTACAACACTGTATTCTGCTGCCTGCAAAAGTATCCTGAAAAGTAGCAGAACCACTGGACTAAATACTCTACTACCTACAGAGATATTTTGAACTTAGGACTAATCTATATATACATTGTGTTATTTTTTAAAATTCTGTTACATTATATGCATTGACGGGAAGGGGGACTTACTCTTTTAGTCATTTAATCCAGTTGAATGTCTAAACAATGTACAAATACAAACTGACACGATTTACAAAATTCAAGAGATTTTATTACCTATATTCCCAAGTGTAGAGAACTAAAAAGCATAGCAACAAAACCTACACAAAAACCATTCATACTCAATTTCTAAGATTTTAAGAAATTTAAAGTCAGGCAGCAAACAGCACAGAGATTCCTATTCTTCTACTTGAATGATTCCTATTCACTCTACTTGAGTGTACACTAAGACTTTGTCCCAAAATTCACTGTCTTTCTAACAAGGCCTAAAATTATACTAAACATAACCTGAATCGCTTTTCACTTCCAAAATCAACTACAGTATTGAGAAGAAACACATCTACCACCTTCTGATCAAAATCACATACATTATACTGTTTAACAGATAAAGTTCTCCAAAAATCTCTCTCTCCAAGACCTAATCAAAAGCCTATATTTTCCACAAAAATAAAGCAAACAGCAACTGTGAACGCAATACATTAGTGAATATGCCTAAAACACAGGGAAAAAATTCCTCGTGCCATAAGTCTACCTGGGAATAAAATTCAAGTAAGATCTACAGGTACAAGAGAAAAAACCCAGATCATTATAATTGAACTGCCTTAAATCTAAAGTAGAAAGCTCTTTTGTCTGGTTTTTACATAGAGGACTCACAGTTACATTACAAAGCTTATCCTTAGAACTGCTACAAAAAGTGCAGTATGACTATAGTTCACAGTTCTGTATAGCATATTTAAAAGCTGATAGAAGAGCAGATCCTAAGATTTCTCACCACAAGGAAAAAAATGGGCGGGGTAACTGTATAAGGTGACGGACATTAACTAAGCTTACTGTGGCCATCATTTTGCCATGTATGTAAGTCAAGTCACTATGTTACAGACCTTAAACTTATACAGTGTTGTCTGTCAATTATATCTCAATAAAACTGGAGAACTAAAAATTAAAAATAAACAAATTATGTGACTTTTGATTATAAAAACATACTTAGTGACTTTTCTGAAAACCATAGAAAAATAAATTACATGGAATAAAAAAAGAGCCACCAGGTGGCAGAATTCCCTGAGCCTCGCCCAGTTGGAGAGGAGTGTGCTACCCTGAGAAGCAACCAGAAGGTGGCAATGCAGCCTTAGCTTCTCGGTACCAAGAGATCAGACTGGTCTTAGTGCAAGGCTTTTCATCGAAGTGAGCAGTTCAAAATTCATATCTCAAACACCTGGTATACCAGAAAGCTTTCATTTCCTTACATTCTGAATGTTGATCTGTAGTTCCATTTTGTAGTGATTGAAGTCTTTGGCAAGTTCATGGCCTTGATGATAGAAAGTAAACATTCCCTGAAAAAATGACAGCATCTAAGACAAAGAAGAGTGACATTAGCACAAAAAAACTCGGGGTGGGGAGGGGGAGAATAAAAACAGCCACTTATCCCCACGCCCACATCTCACTGTGATTCTACCGAAGTAAAATAATTAAAAGGAAGTCACTAGAATTCAATTAAACCTAGCTGTATATTATTTATTCATTTGTCCTTATAAAAAATGAAGGCTTTATAATTTTTCTTTAAATAGCAGTGCCATTATACAGCTCTTATAATATGCTGTTTAGAAGAAATGTTGCCTTTAATTAAGAATGCCTACATTCATTTATAACTGAAACCTTTCACTGTAGGTCAATAGAAGCTATAAGGAACATGAAATCACAGAATCAAAGAGCTAACAGCATATCCAGGGCAACCTCCCTGCTTTGCTGACCAGGACATTCAGTGGTGACCGGGCAGAGAGGGGCAGAGGCAGGGGGGTACTTAAGCCCTACCAACTCTCTACCTGCCCTTCTTGATGAGAAAGAAAGCAGCAACTCCTGCCCCACAGATGATCAAATCTAAGTGAGTAAAAGTGATTTAGGGTGAGAGTTAGGAAATCCTGAAATTCATTTTCTTTCAGATATCATCTAGGGGAATGATTAGGAATTTGGGACTCTGAGTCAAGGGGCCAGCAGGGGTGAATTCCCAACTTCAACAATGTTATGACACCTTGGGCAAATTACTGAAACTTTCCCAGCTTCAATTTCCTTATTTGCTGAGATAATAAAAATATCTCCTTTTCCAGTTACTCGAAGGAACAAAATGTATGAACACAGTAAAAGACTAAGAACAATGACAAACAGTGCCTGATCACTGTATAAATACTCTATAAATGTAGTCCGTTACTGTCATTTCACATAACAAGAAAGCTTTAAGAAGGATAATTTGTTTTCTCTGATTTAGGTTCATTCTAGTACTCCAATTGGACTATAGCTTCCATGAATGTCAATTTTTAATTAATCGTTACCTGATTACTTTTTTGTTTCTCAAAATTATAGACACAATGGGTCAATTGCAAGGCATGTGAATTATATTGCACTAAAGCTATATTTTTTAAAAAAAAATCATACACACATCTACTTTCAAATTAAAATTTATCTTGAGACTCATGAATTGCAGTTTCTCGATTTTCTTGCTAAAACCCACAGTATGAAATACCCTTTACATTTTGATTCAGAAGATAAATATATTCATGTATGTGCATAGACATTAATACAGAAAGAACTGAAGCTATTAGAATACCTATCTATAAGCACAAACAAAAATCATGTGTTTCTAAAGTAAGTATAAAGAAATGTCAGAGTAACGCACAAAATAGTTTCAAATGTTCCACACACTAGTTCTTAACTTAGGTTGCCATACACATTGTGACTTGTTTTAGAAGTAATTCGTTACCAGTAATTGTTGAAAGTGCCAAAGTCTGGATTGGTGTACGTGCTTTAGAAACAAACTTGAGTGGAGTGAAGTTTATCCCACCAACAACCCCACTCTCATTCACATTCCAATATAAATTATTTTATAGGGATTTTCTTTAAATGATGGAACTACAAAAGGATGGCAGAACATGCATCTGATCTCAGAGTCCTTGAGACCACGTAGCAAAAGAAATATTATTCATTGCATGTTGCTGTGCAACTAAGGCTGAGAACCACTGATCTGTCAGTGATTCCTTGCCTCTGTGGCTATCTGCGTCTACCTTTTACAATTTATGATGTCTTGCTTTATATGTCCGCAGTATAGCCTCTAGCAATCATAGATTAGGTCTGAAAAGAAAAGCATGTCTATTCGATCACAAAAGTCTAGTAGCAGAACAGCCTGCTATAATACTTACAGGTTCCACAAACTCAAACTTCTTTCTCTCTTGGATTTCCTGAAGCTTACATACATATTCAAGAGACAGTTCATAAAAGTGCTGCCGGTTCTGCTCCACTTGGATGTCTGCCTGAATTAACATAATTGAGGCTGGTCAAATTAGAGACAGTGAGGAGTGAAACTCTTGATCAGAGGTCAGAAAAACTACAGTCTGCTGCCTGTTTTCCTAAATAAAGCTGCACTAGAACATAGTCGTAACTATTCATTTGTGTACTTTCTATGGCTACTTTCCTGCTACAACAACCAAACTGAGTAGGTACTAGGGACCTCACGGTTTGCAAACGTCTAACATATGTACTCTCTGGCTCTGCAGAAAAAGGTTGCCGGCCCCTGCTCTCTACGATGAGGTTGACCCCAAAGGATTGAAGCTCAAACAGTAAGGCTCTTCATGAAAAACTCACCCAAACAACTGACATCCAAGGTTGAACTACACACACAGAATCCAAATCACATAAACATCATTTCCATTAACAAATAAATCCTCTAAGTCTGAGGTCGGCCTGGGAAAGAGGGTGAGGGAAATTCAGTCACATCAGCACTAGGGAGTGAAGGCAGCAGGTGAAAAAGTGGCAGCAACGGACGTCATCTCCAGGGCCAGGCTCTCAAAGGCAGGTCAGGGCCTGAAGCCCCAACGCGGGAAGTTACGCTCCTCAGCCGCACACGGTCGTATCCCCTGGGAGTGAACAGGCACTAGAGCAGGGGACTTCTTCTTAAAACGGTCCTAGCTAATCTCGTCTCACTAGAAAGAAAGTGGGAGAGGAGTGTAGTTCCGTGGGGGTGTCAGGTCAGGGAAGGTGGGGCCCTGGGACTCGGAGGGAATTATCAGAAGGGACTGAGAAGAGGAGCAACACGAAGCTCACTGGGCTGGTTGGATATAAGATAAACCAGGAACACATTGGTGGGAGCAGGGAGGCCAATTAGGAGGCCTTTGCAGTCTGTGGAGAGATGCCGGCAGCATGGTCCAGGGTGATGGCAGTCAGAAGAAGAGGCTATATTCTGAGTATGTTCTGAAACTAAAGAAGACACATTGACAGGTGTGGGATGTGAGGGACAGGGCGAAGGATGGCTCTGAAGATTCTGCCTAAGCAAGGTTTAGAATGAGATAGCCTAATTCAACAGTGAAGTGGAAGTGGAAATTAACTCCGGGCGTGAAAATCCCTTCAGGATACCTGAAAAGAAAGATAAGGGGAGAAGAGAGGTAGCATACAGACAGCCTATAAAAACAACAGCTGTCATTTTAAAATTGACAGAGTAGGGGATGAGGGAGCAGATGTAACAATTGCATGGTTTTCTATATAGTACGGAACACGGAGAGAATGGAGGGAACCCCACCTACCTACAGTATTGTAGTGAGATTACGAGTTATAAAAGCTCCTTTCTCTCTTATAAACTGTCAAATGCCACCCAAATGTCAGTCAAAGGTATTAAAGAGACAAAAGAGAATGACATGTGGGTAATGTCAACATGACCACACACACCCACAGCCAGTTTGCAACGAATATCTGACATTTTAAATATAACCCGGTTTATACTAGAGTCAATATGTTAGTGTCTTTTTGATGATTCTTCCGTAAATATATATTTTATATATTTATACATAATATATATAATATAATGGTATATAATACCCAGATTTTTTATGTGTTTAAAAATAAACAATGAGAAGAAAAAAAAATCACACTCTTGTAGGATGAGTTAAGAGCCTCCCAGCTGCAAAGAGCCTTGTTTTTCATGAAAGCATATGTTCTAAGTTGTAAACCACTGAGTTTCCATTCATGCGTGCGAGTGAGAAAAAGCAAGTGGCAGGAATTTTAGAAGAGATAGAGAAGATGAAAGATTAAAATATAAATTCCTTTCTCCTTACGTGTGGCTGCCTCCAAAAAAAAAAAAAATGAGTCTATTAACAAAAGTTAAACAGATGTTCTCTTCCAATGAATCAAAACCTCCTGAATTTTCAGCGTTAAATCAGATTAACGCTGCCTTCACATAAAACCAGTGGTATATGAACTTATTAAATTCATTTCTTCAAGAAATCTTGAAAGCCAATTAATTAATCTATTCCTAAAAATATCTGCTCTTCAGTAATGATGGTTAAAATTGTCCCTATGAAAATACTCAGAACCAAAGATTTTAATACTATGAATCCATACTTAATCAGTATAAGATGTATTAATTATTTTGTGTCTTTTCCCACAAGAACTCTTTCTTAATTGATGGGAATACACATTCATTTTTTTCCCATCTCTAATAATCCTAGATGAAAAGTTTTCAAAAGAAAAGCACCTAAAAAAAAAAAAAAAGATATGCAAATATACAGTGATGGGCACACAATGCAATACAGATGATGTACTATAAAACTGTACACTTGAAACTTATATAATCTTATTAACCAATGCCACCCCAATAAATTTTTTAAAATTTTTAAAAAGGTATGCACTGCTTATTAAATTTTAGAAACAAATTAACAGAAAAATAAAAACAATACCTCTTGTAAATGTGAGTCTTTCTTTTTTGCTGATAAATTCAAATGTTTATCAATCAGGCTATAGTTCTTTTCTGTCTCTTTGTCAAACTTCTTTTTTTCTTCCTACAAATGAGAAAAACACAGACAACTATGATTCAACGGGAAAAAATGCATGCACATAGTAAATCCACTGGGAAGCTCAAAATATGAAAATATTCTGAAAAAAAAAGTACCATAAAGTGTGATAAAATTATCTGAAAAAAATCTATCTGTACCCAGGCCACTGCTTATTAATCACTAAGACAGCATTAGAATTCAAGAGTCACTTATCTTTTTGTTTCTTCTTTTAATGGGCTTTTTACCAAGTCTGTTATTTTTCAACTCTTTCTCCTTATCAGTGTTTAGAATTAATGCCCTGTTACTTGTCCCCCATTTTTAAAAAATTTAAAAAGAAGAACACATAATAAGAACATTAAGCTTAAAAATGAAACTTACCACAGATTTTGGCATGGAAATTGAATTCATTTAAAACCAAGTTTTTCGCTCCATAAAAAAATCATCATTACATGTGGGGTGGGGGAGAAGAAACCTCTTGAGAAAGGGTTTCCCTCACTGTCCAGTATGTTCATACTGAAAAGTTTTCTTTTGAAATGAAAGATCCTCTGAGCAGAAATGTCATCTGTCTTCCCACCCTTAGCAATGATTTCTAGAACACTATCGAAAAACCTAAAATAATCCTGATGTACTTGTACTGAGGCCCTGTGGAGAACATTACAAACATTTCTGACTGCCTACAACTAGCCTTTGCTTTCCTTTTGCTATAGAAGCCTTTTGGAAAAACAAGTAACCAAAACGTTAAATGCAGAGAAGACAGTCTACCTCCCCTAATACTAACAACTGAAGCAGATTTTTAGTAAACATTTCTGAGCACCAATGACAGCACACTATGTCCTCACGCTATCGAAATGTTTCCATTACCTTCAAGCTCTCCCTAATTCTCCAAGGCCTCCTGCAAAGGAACATTCTCTTCCCTATTTTCCAACTTCTATTTTCTAAAGTAAAAATAACGACCTAGTTCAGCCCTTTCTGGTATGATGTTTTTGCTATTAGGCAAAGAGATGGAATAAAGCACATAAATTCTATTTCTTCGCCTTTATCATTATTTTCTTCACTACGTAGGATTACAAAATGGTTTTTGTAGGAACCTATGACAGAGCCTCTGCCAGCTCCCCTGAAGATCCTAAATTAATCCCCACATTAATGGAGAAAAGAAAGACTCAGGAACTGATATTTCTTCCCATTTCTACTGCAAGTTTAATTACAAACTAGCTGCACAACTTTGAAAAAAAAAAAAAAAGCATTTACCAACAGAGAACCTGAGTTTTCTTCTTGAAAAGATCAGGGATTTATTTCATTTATTTATTTTTTAGCTCACTCATAAATCCAACCCTAATATTCTGTGATCCTATGATTCACTTATGTGTAAGAAGAGTCGAAAATTTTGAGAAACAGAAGCACTTTTTCTTTATGCCCTGGGTTTAATTTATAACTTTTATTTTTATTTTTATTTAAGGCATTAATATTTGGTTCCTCTGTCTTCTGCTTTTCATTATTACTGTCTTCATCAGTTATTTTTAATAACTAACAGAAAAATCAAGGAAAACAAACCTACAGCCATTATTTCAAAATCTCCGCTATTTTAAGAAGTTGATATTGTAGAATGCAGAAGACTCAAGTTCTAGCCCTGGTCACTTAGGACGCTGTGATCCTGCCCCAGTGTCACAGAATTCTCTGAGCATCAGTTTTTCAGGTTTAAACAGAACAGCAACAGAAGTCATGCCACTGCACTTACAGGAAGATCACTGCAACACAAGACCATCTAGTAAAGAATGTTCACCATCTTTGTGATGAGTACTTAACCAAAATTACTGAAAACATTTTTACTCATTTGATTTCGTCTGAATCACAGCACAAGACAAAAGAAGCAGTGATGCTAAAGTCTGCATCAAAACGCCCAGCACACTCAGAAACAGGGGGGTATGTAAATTAAGATGTGGGTAAAGTTGGGAATGAAAGAAAAGGGTTGTATCAAGGCTCTGTGAAGAAAGAATTTAGCCAAGAAACAAAATTACGCCCACCAATGTGCGTGGAAATATGTCCGTTCACACATGGTATGGTATTATACAAATGCTGCTGTTTTGGTTTTGAGTGTTAAAACTTAATTTTATCTCTTCCTACAGTTGTCCTCAATGCCATTATAAAACATCATTCTGTTTCTCTACTTATATAACTTTTTGTGCTGAAATAATGTGAATGTTTCTTTAACACTGCAACATAGGAAACACGTGTGGAATATATTATTACATAATACACACACACACACATAATATATAAAAGAAATTGAGCAACATAAGGCAAAAGGTTCTATCAGGGATCAAATTAAATTAAATACAATGAAAAAAAATTTTATAAAACTGCATTATAAACTCAAGTGCATCTGGGTCAGGGAGTAATATAATGAATGAAGCAAGGTGGAATTAGAACTTATTAAGGAGAAGTGAAGACATGGCAAACCAGAGAGTAGCCCTCCTGTTCTCTAGATGGGAAGGCAGCCATAACACACCTCCAGCAGATTTGTCATATGGAAACATAAGCCCAGACTACAGGCCATGTTTTATCTGATTTTTCTTGAACGGCTGAAAAACCCAGTCATATTTATGGTAGCAACAATCTTTTTTTTTTTTTAATTTTAACATGAATAAGCCAAACAAAATTATGTTTATAGGTTAACTATGACTCCCAGGAAGTCAGCTTATAATCAGTTGTAAAATCGCACATGCAAAAAACAAACAAAAAAAAACGGTAAAGAAGAGCTATTACTTAAAACAGCATAATCAGACAGATAAGATGTACACTGTATCAATCTTAGAGGGAATTCATAAACCTAAGAAACAAAGTTTAAATAATTAGATCTGTTGAATACATTAGAAGTGTGTGTGTCTCTGTGTGTGTGTGAGTGTGTGTGTGTCTGTGTGTGTGTGTGAAAACACTGAGTAAAAAAAAAAAATTATTCAACCAATGGTACTGGAATAATTGGTTAACTACTTGGAAATAGAAGGAGAACTACATCTTGTACCAAAATTAATTCCAGATGGATTGAAAGAGTCACAAGTGAAAAATGAAGCCATACAAAAGAGAATATTTTCACAGATCTCAGAATAGAGAAGTACCTTCTGAGCAAAAAGGAAACAAAAAGCCTTAAAAACTTCTAGGTATCAAAAAATAATAAACAAGCTAAAAGGCAAATAACAAAGCAGGGAGAAGATGCGATTAATACGTAAGAAAAGTAAATGTTCATAACACAGAAAAAGTTCATTAAGCAATGTTTTGCTAAAACCACACATTAAGAATTCTATGGGAAAATGGATAAGGAACATATAAAGAATTCACAAAAGTTTGAACATAATTGTGAATTGTCTGCATTTCCACAAGGTATTAGAATTTTTTGTTTTGTTTTGGAAGAAGGGGAAGAATTATTTTTTCAAGTTCCGAGATGACTTTTTTTTTTTAATTTTTCTGCATATTACAAATTCTCTAGGAGAAGGAAATAAAAAGGCTTATTTTAAACATTAAATAATAAGGCATGACGAGTCTAGAGAAGAACTTAAATACTTCCTTAGAGCTTCCAGTTCTCCCTTTTTATTTAATAAAGAAGCAGGTTGATACCACATACAAGAAACAAGATTCCTACTTACATGTAATATACCTACCGGGAGGAACTTTTTAAAACAAAATCCTATATTGCCAAGCCAGCCAGTTTCCCCTAGTACACCAACAACCTACAGCCCAGGTGAAATGCCACCTCTCCTGTGAACACAGGAAACACATGTCTGGAATATATTATTACACTCCCTTAACTCCTGCACCAAATGTCACCTTTCCTACTTGACACTTCATTTGTCTTATCCAACCTCACTCTCCCTCTTTCCTTTAAGTTTTTTCAGCCTCTCCAGAGAGATAAAAATTCAGCTTTTATCCCCACAGAATTGAGCACCTGACTTCACACTCACTAGGTGCCCAGGGGATATCTGTGAGAGGACGAGTGGAGGAAGACTGGCTGCAGTGGCACCGACAATGGCAAAGAGTCACCATGGCTTTTTGTGCAGTTGCTCCAGTCGCCTATCCATCCCTTTAGCACCATCTGGCCAGAAGGGTCAAAAGCCGCAGCGCTCTGGCATGTCACCTCTGAGCCCAGCACGCAGAGAACGGACAAAACCTGAGCAGTTCTTGTTGGGTAAGCTGATATAGAGCAAGCTGTAAATGGGATAAAATAATTGCAGCTATGTATGCCAGACCCTACATTAGACATGAGAAATGCATCATCAAATGCATTTAATTCTCACAATAACCTGAGACAGGTGTCATTGATCTCATTTTAAAGATTGGGAAACTGAGGCTTAGAGGCCTCCAGTAATTTGCCCCAAATCACATAGCTACGTAGTTAAGGGGCAGACACAGCACTCAACCTAGGAAGAATCGGGTCTTCCTGACAGATATTCCTGGCGCTCCAAAGCAGATTTCACAGGGTATGTTCCAGAGCACCTCTGGCTATTACTGCATATTTCACAATGCGTTTTTACTGCTTTTTTTTATTTGACAAACTCCCCCAAAGAGTTGCCAATTTCTTAAAGGCCAGCCAGTGCTTAAATTCATAATTGCATCCCAGGACCTCTGGCACCACACCACATGACAGGCATTGATAAATGTTTGGTTACAAAAATGAAAGAAATGTAATTACATTAAATTAAATCAACATTCTTTTCCATTCTACCAAACTTAATTTTAAAAAATTATTCAGGTAGATTTGCTTTTTTACCCATACTTTGGGTAAACAGTTACAGAATCTCAGACAATCAATCTTTATTAAATATTTAAGCATGAGACATAGTCTTGGGAAGAAATATAAAAGAAATTTGGGGTGAGGGTCTGGTAATAGCTGAGGCAGTAACTTATATTATATGAAATGAACACCTTTTTCATCGCTTCTGGTTAAATGCTTTATTCTAATTGAATTAAAATGGTAATTGGCTCTTTGCAAAATAGCATTTGAATAGGCTCTATTATCAATATAATTTAGTTGTGTCCTGTGATCTCTGCAAGCTGCTTGCTTGAAGCCACGTTTTCATTACTCAAATGTCTGAAAGAGCAATTCTAAATTCTCCCACCATAACTCTTATGCAATTCTGGTATTTCTCGGAGTTTTTATGCGATCTCCTGGGCTCCTGTGTTGTTTGGTACCTGTATCCATTTCCTGTGACTAAGTCGACTTTAATGAGCAATGGCTACGAACACAGTGGGGTGTGTTCACAGGGGAATAAGTGAGAAGTGCCTGGGGGAGGTAAAATACCTTCAGAGGAGGTAAGAGCTGAGCTAGGCCTCGAGGAAAAAACCCTGACCAGCGACCTGGTATGACAGCAAAGAGCCACCTGTGTCCTGTGATGGGCAGTGGGGCTTTGTAAACAGACATGAGAACCTGGCAAGCATGTCAGAAAATGCAGCAGAACCTACAGAACAGAGGGATAAGCCCAAACCAAACAGACATGACTGAAGGAAAACATATCCGTGTAGAAGCCAACAGTAGAAAAAAATACCTCGCGGCTTTTAAAAAATCCAATGTATAAAACCACCTAACAGTTTAGATGACGCTAAAACCACAGGTTAAATGTGTATTTGGGATTCTGGAAACTGGAGGAAAAAGTAAACAGAACTGAAAGAGCTTCTGTGTAAAGGCAAAGGGTAGGGCAATACCAGATGGGAAAAACGAGAAGAGAAAAGAGAAGATAAACATTTTGACATTGATATCCAAAAAATTCTGCTGTGGTCAACTTTCATAGACTTTTTTTTTTACTTTTAATCCCCACAGGAAAACTGCTTTATGCTGTTTCAAAAACGATCTTTGACCTAGGAGAATTGAGTTATTTTTAAGTATCCCATATAAGTAGATAAACCAGTGGAGTAAGAACATGTGCTTGTCAAAATATGATTGAATGTTTAGGAAGCACAGATGTAGAAAATAATCAAATATCCAAATTATAAACCCTTTCCTTGTTCTTCTGGGATTATCAGTAGGATAGGTTATTTATTAGACACCTTATATAGTAAGACAGAGTGGAGGCTAGTAGAAAATAAAGAAATAAAGCAGAGTCTTTTCTCTTTAAGATTTAACAATCTAATGAAAGAGACAGGTTATATATTGCAAAAAAAACACCTGTCTCCACTGTTTATAATTTATGAAACTGCCATTAAAAAAAAAGGTGTCTCTCCGTGACCCACAATGACTGGTTTCCTCGAACAGGTAACATCAACAGGCATGACAGTTAAACACATGTGCTGAACATGAATGTATGATGAGTCTTTCATGAACTTGAAGCCAGAAGAACAATGAAGAAATAAAATGGGGACTTCAGGATAGAAATTGGCCAGTCATAGGCTCAAGGGATCAACAAAAAACTATGAAAATAATTCTTACTTTTAGTATGACAATTTATTTTGCAAATTGCTTTATAGGATATACTCTGATGAAGCACAACATCAGAAGCTGGGCATGTTTGAGTGGGACAAGGAGTCACTATAAAATGCAAGGTCAGAAATTGAGAAAACCCAGTAGGGTGAAGGGCACATAAAAAGAAAATACATGTGTTCATTAAGTCAGACACATCTTTCATTTCCAGAATATAAGCCTTGCCCACCACCACCATCACCTATTAAAATAAGAAAAATAAGTAATGGATATTGTTTACATTCAGCACCTGCCAATGACACGTTAAAAGAGAAAAGAACCAAAGTGTTCCAGCTTTAACAAGCTGTAGGAGACAAGATGAAACAAATCATAAAACTACAAAACAGAGCAGTCAGGTCTCCCAAAGCCTCTACAGATAAGAAACTGAAGCCCATTACTCGTCCAGGTCACAGATGTGAAACCAGACCACCAATGTCTTCCTACGGAGCCAGAGGACACAATCCTGCTTCATGGAGCAGCTCAGCTAATAATCCCAGGAAGGGATGGGAGAGGGGGAGGAGGGCGGAGGAGGACTCCCTGACCTCCCCTCAAAACACAGCCCTTCATTAAAAACTAAAATACTATGTGAAAAAGAAGCGGCTAATTTTTAAACAAATCACTTGAAGGAAAACTGATTGCATAAATATTAATAGCAACTAAAAACCTGGTACTCCAGGGGCCTACCTGTGTAGCTACAGACACTGAGGCCACAATGTTCATTTATACAAAAGGATTTTAATAGTGTGTTGAGGAAGAAAAAGGAAAAAAATACATTAAAAACCTCACCCCCTGCCAAGCCATGCGGGGGTGGGGGTGGGGGGCGGGGGTGGGGGGTGGAATAGACAAATATAAAAACTCGCTTCCCTATCTAAAATTGATGTTATTCTCTTCTCCTTGGGCCAAGCCAAAAATGGGCAACAACACGCAAATGTTCCTTTTTCTCCCTCAAGTATATGCACAAAATTCAGGAAAGGCTGGTGGAATTTATTTCTCTGAGATAATTGCAAAGCTCAGTTCTAAAGAAAACTTTAGCAGTTGCTAAATATATTCCAGGCTCCCTGTGGCAACATCACTGCATTATCCCCAGAAATCCTGGCTTACTCCCTCATCCTTGAGGGCAGAGTGTGTGGTTCGCTCATCTTGGAGTCCCCAGCACCTATAGCAATATTGGCACATAAGAGAAGCCCAATTAATTTTGGTTAAATTGAAGGAGATTACAGCCCCACAACCTAATATCCTCTTCCTACTTTCAATGGCTTCGTGGTGTAGCAGCATTTCTTATCTTCAACACAACTACAATGGTACACTCCTCCATAAAAGTGAGATATACGGCAATATAACTGCGCACCCTACAGAGATACGATGCTTCTTCTCAGAGTAAATGTGTTGTTTGGTTAAAGATATTTTTAAAGCTCTATATGGAAAGGTGAAGCCCAAGAAGATTACTAGAGGTTTTATTGTCCTGTCCAGGTGTTTTTGTTTCGTTTTCAATTTCATATCCTCACCCCCCCAAGGGGACAAAGCACATTTAACACATAAAACAACAGATGGTTTATTCCAACATCCCTTTCAAAGCTGCCAAATGTCAATAAAGGGTACACTGAAGCAGCAGAAGCATATAGTTTTCTGTTTACAAGTATGCTCAAATTAGACACAAACCTTTACAGCTCCCAGTTGTTCTTTTCTGAATTTTTCCAACGGTTTAATCAGGGTCTCAGTAACACTTAATGCCTAGAGAACAAGAGTGATAACAAAAGAACAGCGTATTAGGTTTCCAAAAAGGAAAAAAGTAGTATTTCATTTCCGTCTTCCACCCCACCCAGAAATAAAATCAACAACATATTTAACAGCTTTATCTCACCCTGCCAATGCAACCATTAAATCACTTCTAAATTTATTCACACACAAGATCTCCATAAATATTTTCAGGGAAGAGGCGGTGAGGCAAAGTGCCAGTGAAATGTGCAACCCAGCCCAGCACAGCTCTTTCTAGGGGGAAATAGCTAGAGGGTTGTCTGTAAACAGTGAAGGGGTCTGTCAAATTCATGAACAGACCGCTTCTGTTGGAGGTTTTTTTTTTTTTCCCCTCCCCCGCCTCAGAAATTTAAAAGTCAATTACATTCCATTATTAGTTATCAGACTACATTATGTAAAGAGCTAGGTTTGTGGCTACAAGTTTAGATACACTCAGTCTGCCTTTCATTACTGAAAATTCCTCATCAGAATGCAAGATCTATCAGCGAAGCAGAGTCACTGGAGCTCGCGAGTCCGCGTGTACCGGGCGTGCTGGCCAACAGTACAGCAGGGGGAGACTGGCATGACAGGAGCCACACACCGGCTGCAACCACAACCACACTCATTCTTACACGGACTTGTTTGGCGCTTTTCATTTTCAGGCAGAATCTACAACAAACACTACTGCAAATAAAAGGAACTGTTTACCTAAGGAGAATACATTTAACATCAAGAGGCTGGTGAGGAGCAGTTTTCTTATGCTCTCTTTCCAGGACACCAGAAATATCCAGAATAGAAAAGGAAACCACAAAAGACTGTACCACAATGTGCCATCATTTTTTTTACAAAAAAAAAAAAGGCCCACACAAATTCAAGCTTAAAATTATAGGAAAAATATAAGTGACTTAGATAGGAAAGGATACTTGATTTAACCACAGGCTCCTTTGCCGCGTTTCATTATTTAAGGGTATCTCCCAAAGAGACCATTCACACTGTGAGACAGGCAATCCTCAAAAAACTGGTAATGCCCAGAGTCAGAACTCTCTTTCCCAGGCCAGCAACTGGGTTCCACTCACTCCCATCCTGACAATTTGTTACTTAGGTGTCAAAAAGCTGGGGCAGCAATGGAGATCTAAAAGAAAGAATTAAGAAAAAGAACTAGGCAAGGAAAAGGGATCGTATTAAGATCTGTTAGTTTTATTCTCTCTACACTGTACACAGTGTGACCTACAACGACAAGCGAGAGTCCTTTGTACTCAAGAACAGAGCAGGGACAGTGACACAACGCTGGAATCCCGACTACCCAAAACAGTAGGGAATACCCCACATTCTATTCGGGAAAGGAGATATGAGAGGTGCTGCCATACATTTTCAAAGGGATCCAACTGACATACATCTCATATCACTCTAAGGCACACCTGTGTTAGCACCAGTGTCCTTCCCTAAGCTTCCACATAGGGATCTAGCCGTCTGTTCCTGAATAAACCTCCATATCACACATCTTCTGTGGAGGCTGGCCCGCTCAAGAAAGAAGTCAGTGCGGCATTTCGTGCTGGGTTCACAGGGGCTAATCACTGCTCAAGTTCACGGAGAATTGGAACAGGGATTCAAAATCATGTCCGTGTGAGCCCAAGCCTAACCACCACACAACACTGCAATAAAAGTATCAAACCATACTTCCCCATTCCAAGTAGCCACCTGAAAAGTACAGTTTTCCATGAAACAAATATATGCTGAGCAAGCAGTTCCAGGAGTTGCAATTACAACTACGAACAAACAGAACCAGTACAGCCCCTGCCCTCGTGGAACTGACCGTCTAGTGGCGAGACATAAAATGGGGACATGAACACATAAGTAGATGTATAATTGCAAATTCCAATAATTCCTTAGAATGGAGAAGAATAGGGCTATGGTAAGAAATTTATTAGAGGAGATATAAGGAAAAATGGGCTTACGGAGAGCTTCCTCAAAGAAATGACATTTAAGCTAAGATGTGAAAGATGAGAAGGAATTTGTGGTGCAACGAGCAAGTGAGATTGTTTCCAGCCTGAAACCAGCAGAAGCAAAGGATTAAGGTGAGAAACTAAGAGTATTATAGGAAAGAGCAAATGGCCAGTATGGCTAGGGCATAAAGAACAAGGCAGCAACGGGAAAGAGATGAATGAAGGCAGGGAAATAGAACACACAGAGCCCTATGGGCCCAGGGAAAGGGATTCTATTTTGGGTATGATAGAAAGCCACTAACGGGTTTTGAGCGGGGAATTAACACAACGATATTGAAATATTTTAAAGATTACTGTCTGGCTTCTCTGAGAAAAAGAGATTAGGGGCGAGGAAAAGTGAAAGGAGAAAGACATGTTAGGAGGTTTCTAAAACAATACAAGCAAGAGATGATCATGGATTGGAGTAAGGAAGTGACAACATAAATAGAAGCAGACAAATTTGAGATATATTTGCAGGTAGAATCACAGTAATTGATGATGGCCTGAGTGTGGAAAAGGTGAGTGGTTCTAGGATCCCTCCCAGGTATCTGGCATCAGCAGATAAAGGACAAAGATCACTACTTATTGAAATTGGAAATTTTTGAGGAAAAGCAGCTGGCAGCAAGCACTAAGTAAGGGATTATTTTAAATTTAAGATGCTTGGAGATTCCCAAATTACTAGCAAAACAAGTTGACAGAGACACAGGTCCACAGCCTAGAAAAGAAGTCTAGATCAGAGATATAAAGTTGGTAGTTATCTGCAGGTGAATGGTGTTTACTTGACGTCTTGAAGTACATAGGTAGAACGTGTTAGAGGACAGAACGACAAGGTCCTGGCCCTTAGATCAGGACAGGGAAGCTTAGGAGAGGACAGGAGTACAGACTTGGGAAGAAGCTACGCAGGGGGTTGGATGAAAGGAAAAAAGGGTTTAACTGTGTGAGCTGAGGAGAAATTAAAGAAGGAATGAGCAACATCTATGAAAAGGTGGGAGGAAGAGTCAAAATGGAGTTGGTTAATGATTGAAAGTGAGACATTTGTGGGAACAACCGTCTTCAGAAGGATGGCCATGAAGGACAGAACAAAGCGATAGCTGCTAAAAGGGAACACCAGGTAAAGTGAAGGCATGTTTCTTTGTTTGTTTGTTTTAATATGATGGAAGATCAGTATTTGAGAGACACTAGCACATCTAAATGGCCAAGTGAAGAATCCAGAAAAGATGGTTCAAAGTCTGTAGCGTGGCAGGAGATGGGATGCTGACCATGCATGGGTGTTGGCCTGTCACAGGAGTAGACATCCTTCCCTCTCTATAGCAGGAAGTAAGGAGCAAACCCGTGCCAGTATAAATGGGTTTGCAGATTTCACGCAGAAAAGCTGAGAGGGTTGCTACCAGATTATTATTTTGTCCATGAAGTACAAGGCAAGAGCTTGGGCATGGGAGAAAGTCTGAACAGAGAGAATGGAGGAATCGTTACCAACAGTGGGCGGACCACCTCCTACAGAAACACAAACATTCCTGGGCAGGGCTGCCGGCCCATGGACACAGGTGAGTGGAAATGTATGAAGATGTTCATCTCCCTCGTTGGGAGAGTATTCTTTAGCAACGCAGGGAGAAAAGGGGTGGTCGGGTTCATCCTGGGTGAGAGTGTTTCCAAGAGATGTACACACATCAGCATACTACGATGTGGTTTGCACAGGACTGGAGAGTCACACAGAGGAGGAAGTTGCCTGGCTGAGAGACAAGGCAGAGCTGAGCCTGAAACAGGGCCAAGGAGTTTTCCAGGCAAAGGGTAAGAGCAAAAGAAGAAGAGGGGGAAAACAGCGATTTCAGGGCAGGGAATTAACTACAAGCAATTCAGTATCACTAAAGTAGCTGAAGAAGTCAGAATCAGGAGAGGAGGCGGAAGGGGCCAGAGGAGCGCCATCCGTCATCAGAATGGCACCTAGGAAATGCTCAGTGAATGCCAGATGTCGGCATCCATAACACGAAAATATGAAGGGCTTTTTAAAATGTAAACCCTAAAACTCCACACTCTGTCCTTCACAAAAGGACCAGGCCTCAAAGACTACAGAAGAGCAATTTTCAGGTCTTTACACTTGGAGAATGAATTTGATGCAATGTCTGACTTCCAAGGGCTAACACTTCCAAGTGCAGGAAAAGACTATGAGGGGTTTCTGTCTTACTGTTTGCAGATCAATAAGCAAACTGCCAAAACAAGAAGTAGTTGTTGATACCACTATATCCCATTCTTTAACTACAACAAAAATTTAATAAAAAATTTTTAAACTTAGAATTCATTATCATTTTTCTTTAAGAAAGTCTGATTATGTAACTTCTGAACTGAACCTTAAGCATTCTATTCAACGAGCTAATGAAGTAGTTACTAAATGCTTTGGTAAGACAATGTCAGTGGAGCAACAAGGATTGTTTTCTTCTTTTTCTCAAAATAGAGCGAAGACTCCATGGAATCACTCACTTCCTTTTATAATCTCACAGAACTATTATATAATATTTGTTAGTAGTAAGTGTTACTGAAGTTTCCTAACGCCAAGACATGATTCTTCTTCCCTAGACTACCCTCTAAAACTCTAAAGGCAATTTCTGGTGATGACAGTTTCCCAATTTGAAAGAGACAACTGAATCATTGAGAAAAGCTTTCAAAAGTTACACATTAGAAAGCAATCAGATAATTAAGAGAGACAGAGCAAATACAGGATGTCATTTTTATAAATACTCATGTAAGAATATATAACCATATTTTTTTTTCATAAAATACTTAAGCCACCCACAGAAAAGAAACCATGAAAGGCCTTTGCTAGCTAATGAGCCATGGAGAGGGTATTGGATAGTCTTGCTTAGAAACAGAATGCATCTACATGAACATAAAGCATGTTAATTAATCAGTTGCTCTAACCTTAGAGTAAGGGTCAGCCCACTTTTTCTATATATAAAAAGGCCAGCTGGTAATAAATTTAGGCTTTGTCACCGTATGGCCTCAGCTATAACTACTCCACTCTGCCTCTGTAGCACAAAAGCAGTCAAACACAGTAGATAAATGAATGAGTGTAGCTGTGTTCCAACAAAATGTCATTTATAAAAACGGGAGGGAGAATGTGCTTGGTCCATGGGCCACAGTTGACGGAACCCTACCTGGGAGAATCATCTTGAGTGTCATAGCATAAGACGGTCTAGTTACTCTTATTCGATTGTATATTTTTTAGTATACATTTATCATATTTGCAGGGGGCAAAATATGGGAGGGAAGGTTGAAATATTGGATGAGAGAAACACAGTTCAATTAGCCCTCAAGCTGAAATGAGGGATTCAAAAGTGGTGCCATAGAATTTGCCTGGGACAAGTAATCTACTGAGTTTCAATGCTGAAAGGCTCAAGTGTAAAAGTTATCTTAACAACAGTTTTTGTGAACTTAATAGTGGGCCTTAATAGAGGCTTTAGCCCCTAAAATTTTGTGTTAACTGGAACATCAGCATGTGCCAAAGCAGCTGTAAACTGCCCAAGAAGACAATGAACACATATATGCATAGGCATATTGAAATCCAAACAAGGTCAACATTCAATTTTGTCCCGTAAGATCAGAGCCTATCTCGATAGTACAGTAACTACATTTTAAGAGAGACAGTTTCTAACTGGAGCCAAGCAGGAATGTGATCAGGATGCTGAAAAGATGTAGGAAAAATAGGTAAGAAAATCAGTGGTATTTAATGGGATTGGGGAGAAAGAGAACATCTAGAGGGAATCTGAACGTTGCCTTTGAATATTTAAATGAGTACTGTACAAGAGAAGGAAAAAACCATTTTGATTTGTTTAAAGAGGACTAGGTTTAATGGAGAGAAGCTACAGACCAGATTTGCATTTGCTGTCAAGAGGAACTGAGTAAGAACCATAATGGACCAGGCAAAGCAGTGAAAGTAGCTCATTCCACATAAACAAGTAGAAGCTCGATGACTCAAGTCCAGGGACAATCTGTCAGAGACTGCTGCACTGAGAGCAAATTGGCCCTCGAGACCTCTGAGGTCCTATCCATCTCCATGATTCCAGGATTCTACAAGGGTTGGGAGAAGCAGATGCACAAACTACATTTCAGCGCTTCCTTATATAGTATGATGACAAACCACAGAATCCATTAAAACTTCACAACTCAGAGTAAAAGAACAAGATTATTACATAACATTTTGGGGGATTAAAAATTTTCCTACTCTGAAATCCCTTTTCGTTCGACATGTGGATGTAAGAACTTAAACGTCTAAAAAGGAAAGGAAAGGTAGGGTGGTATCTTTACCTACCGCTACAGTTCAAGCTGAAGTTGAGAAATCTATTGACAATATAGCTCATCAGCAGAGAATCAGACTCCACTGTGCGGAAGAAACACTGTCACTACTTTAAATTCTCTCCACAACTGAGATGGAAGGCTAAGTTCTGATGTAAATTCTAAAGAGAATGGGGCTCAAGGCTAGAAACCCATATTCAGTAAAAAGGCAACAAAGACAAAACTGCATCCTACAATAGCTTTAATAACAATGTTTTAAAGTCTCAGTGTAGGTAAAACTATAAATAAGTCGGTTATTCATACCTTTCTAATCACTCAGTACAAACAAGGTCTGAGACTAATAAAACAGAAGAAATTATGTCTGTTCCCCATGGCCCTCATTATTTTAAGCCTGGATTCCAAGTCTTCATGACACCAGAGGGATGCATTATTTGAGAGCAAAGGAGAATTTCCACTATTTTCTCCCATAACCTTCCAAATACTTCCCATTTCATTGAACTAAAGGGAAAACTCTACTTTCCAATCCCAAGGTCAAGAATAGCAGCAAAGAAACCATTCAGCAAAGACATATTATATTCTTTATTTTCCTTGAAATAGAACCTTGAAAAAGGGTACCAAGGAAAAATCATCACAACACATCTCCAAACATAAGAAATATCTTCCCCAAAATCGTCCCTCAGAATAAAAGGGACTTGCCCGACATAAAAATTCTTACAGAGTTTCCTTAAAGTGTGTATTTTCCATTATTTGATCAATAAAGAACTGTTTGAATCTTAGCCTAAAACGGCCCCAATCACATCTAGTTTCAGATTCTCAGAGATCACAAATAGGTCTGGGTAAGAAAAACAAGGGAAATTTAAGAAATGCAAGAGATTTAGTTGTCATTCTGGAGATGACATCAAAATTATTGATGTGCAGTGTTGTCATAAAGTTCACGTTGAGAGGAACAAGGTAAGTGGTTACAGTAAGAAAATCACGAGAATATATCTCAGGGACAAAGTTTTAAGAGACTGTCTAAATGAGCTAGCTGCAAATGGGCACTTGTGGCATGAGATAAAATTTCCAATGAAAGTATCAGAAAGAGGTTTTAGAAGGTGCTGCTGTACCTCAAAGAACTCAGGCAGATGTGGCCAGGGGGTGCTGGGCCAAAGCTGTGCTGAAAAATTCAGAATGTGTCTGTGACACACATACTCACGTCTAAGGTATCAAGAGTTGCAATAACTTTTATGAAATAAGTGGGCAAAATAGTCCTAAGTTACACGCTAGTGATTTAAATTTAAAATACAGACACATAGTTAATCAAAGTAATGAAAGTAGACATGCGATTATCTAACAGACATATGTAGATACATATTCATACCTAAAAGTATGTACATTGAAGCCACCCGCAAATTTTGTTTAATCTCATGGGGAAATGGTATTGCTTTATACTCAGGCATCAACATTACAGGTAGTGGTTATCTTTCCTTTTGGGCTACCCAGCACTTGAAACCCCTTCCTATGTTTGAGGAATTCTCCTACCTCGTGAGGTGGAACACACCTTCCACTACAAAAGCTGAAAACGACAAGACACTTGCTTTCCCAGACATCTTGCAGTAAGATACTGGCACCTGGCCAGAGTTCCATTAATCAGATGGTCCCACCCAAGACTTTGATTTGGAAGCTGGCACATCAAAAAACCAGAGACCAGAGATTCTAGTGGCTGGTAGCTACTACTCTAGGTTCCAGAGGCAGCAGTTGTACCAACAGCCACGAGGGACTCTGGTGTTGCTGGTACAGGCTGTGCTGTTTATACTGGTGGCAAAGTGGTGACTGTCCTCTCTTTGCCCAGCTCTGGGGCTTGACCCTGGGCATCATTCTTGGTTCCCAAAACCTTATAAAGATACTGCAATCGACCCAATCTTTAATAAATGGTCTTTCTGTTCAGAACAGCTAGACCTTGCAACTGGGAATGCAGACTAATTTATAGGCTAATATTGTAACATCTTCAGAACCTTAAACAATCTTGTCAAAATGCTTTCAGTACTCTCCTCAATATTCCTATGCAAGATTGTTCTCCTGACTAAACCAACTCATTTTTAATTAGATTACTCTCCATCCACACTCATCTTTTGCTACCCCTTTTCTCCATCCAGACAGCCTTTCCCTGTGCTATGCATTCCCCTGTCAATCAGGGCTCAGATTTTAATAAGAAAATTAAAACAGGTAACAAAGTTCTCCCACTTTATTTTAGTGACTGAAAGAATAAGAACAGAGAGTCAAAGACTCTGATATTGACAAAAAATGAAAAGATTTCACAATTGTTCTGCTAAGAGTCCCCTGCCTCAGTGACAAATAAGAGGCCGATTTTTTCTCATTTGGGCTCAGTCCTAACTAATTTTGTTCTTAGACCATAGAAAAAACAATTCTCTCTTATTACCCAAATATTCTCAATGGTAAAGATGGAAAAATACTTGCTTTTTACCTACAGGTAAAACGAGGAAGGGGAGATCACAGTAAAGGCAATTTTGATTTCCAAACAAATCTAATTATCCAGGTGGAAAAAATAATGTAAAAATGAAATTAAATTTTATAGTGGTATGAACTCAAACACACTAGCTAAGAACTAGGAGGAACCCATACACAAAGCGAAAACTGGACATAGGTGCAGAGGTGCTGCAAATTAATTCTAGAGTTTAAAACTGAAAATCAGGAGCCAAGTAATAGGACATGGCTCCCTGGATGTCTGATTTCAATACCACGGCGGTCTTGTATAAGAGCCGAAGAACCATAATTTGTAAAATACACACGCCAAACTCACTAGCTCAGTTACCCCACTTCCGCTTTCATTCAGACAGTCCAAGAATAAAAAGTCCCCAATAAGAGTTTTTATCAACTTTCAATCCTAAGCTCTGAAGAGCTTAAAACCTAAGACAACGAGAGGATCTGAGTTGCAGTTCTGACAAACTTCTGCACTCTGACTTAATTTCCTGAATAATTGGCTACGATTGGGCTCTCAAAAAACAAATAAATAAAGTTAGGTCATATATCACAAAAATTCAAGATTCCCTTCATGTCTATCTCCTCTGAAAAAATATCTTAGTGTTTGTTTGAAGGGGAAAGAAAAAAAAGCTTGCATCAATTTTAAAGAACGCTAATTGAAAAAAGAAAGTAGCAATTAGACTCAGATTATTTACACCCAGTAGATTTCACCAATATAGATTATTTTTTATTATGCTTAGGAAAAATGGAAAATCTTCACACAAAAGCTATTGGACATACCAGGAATGAGCTAAGGATGTGCAGAGATGCAACCTTGATTTTCTTTCCGTCTGTGCATGAGAGATGATAAGGAACTAGCTTCTATTTTTAAAACAAAATAAATACTTGGGCAGAACACTATGAGAAGGAATAAAACCCCATAGGAGTGAAAGATACGCCTGTCAGAAAAGCTGTGCAAGTATCATGAGAGACTCTGTAATTTTGTTTTTTAGCTTTAAATAACATTTTAATTTCTGAAGTGAATGGTATAATTCAATGGCATAGCCAGAAACAGAACCTCATGAATAATAAAGTAATAAAACTGTGGAATCAAAAAAAATAGGGGAGGGGCGGCCAGATGGCTCAGTTGGTGAGAGCGCGAGCTCTTAACAACAAGGTTGTGGGTTCAATTCCCGCATGGGATGGTGGGCTGTGCCCCCTGCAACTAGATTGAAAATGGCAACCGGACTTGGAGCTGAGCTGCGCCCTCCACAACTAGATTGAAGGACAACAACTTGGAGCTGATGGGCCCTGGAGAAACACACTGTCCCCCAATATTCCCCAATAAAAAAATTTTAAAAACAGAAGAAGAAAATCAGGGAGAGGGAGGGGAGAGGAAGAGGGAGGATGAGAGAGAGAGAGAAGAGAGAGAAAGAACTGTTCAGAAAAGAGCACTTACATGTTGACCACGGAGATGAGATCACCAGGCCTTCTGCGGTGCCAGGGCTATCTGAGCGGAAAGGGAAGGGCATGGGGTGACACAGCTCTTGCTAATTCATTCTCCACTACTTAGCCAGCAGCTGAGCATCTCCTCCTGGACAAGCGCCTAATCTCCTCAGGTGCTAGAACACTGCCTGGCTTCTGACAGGCATTCAAAAATATTTGCTTTATGACTGAAAAAGGATTCGCTTATAAATTTAGATATTAGACAGAGTTCCTCAGAAATGCAACATTTCATGATAATAGTAACCATAAATACCTATGTTCAGTCTCCATAACTGTTATCTCTGTCTGACTCAGACAGCCTGTTTTTGTGTTAGTCCAGGACCTCTAAGAAGCAGGCACCAAGATGGGATTAGAAATACCACAAACGTATTAGGGGAACCGTCTGTGAGAGAAAATGGGGAGGGAGCCGGGGGAGGCTGGCAGAGCTTTCCGACAGTGATGCAGGTCTGAGCCCAGGGGAAGGAGACACAGAAGGAAGGTGGGGTGGACCCGTGTCAGACTGCAGTGCAGGTCTAGGGGAAGTGTGGCAGGGCTTCAGGGACTCCTGGCCCAGACAGCTTGTCCAGAGACTCCAGAGTCCCCAGGAGTAAGCCTGTGGTTAGTACCCCTGCTGTGCTCCCTCACTGGCAGGGACTGACATGGGAAGAGGGGCCTTCGCACTAACGCAGTGATGGAACCATAGAGCAGCTGGGCCTGAGGGGCAACTACGCTCCCTGCAGCTGGAGACCTGAATGCTGCTTCATGGGTGCCACAGCTTCCAGCATCCACGTTCTTCCCGCTACACTTCCATGGCCGCTGGTTTCCTCTGGACCTCAAATAATCCCCACCACCATTTTAGGACTGTATTTCGTTACATCTAACACACCACTAATAGTAAGGCACTCCATTATCTTATATACTAGAAAGAAAAAATAATGCTAATGAAATCTTGATTTAATATCGTAACACTTAGAACATTTATATGCATTGAAAAAGCTCTTTGAGAGTTAAATATATTTTTATCATGTATCCCTCTGGTGCATATAAAAATAAGCAAACAAGTTAGGGGATATTTCTAAAACTTCTTCAGCGTCCAACTCCTCTGAGACACTTTGTACCTCAGTCATCATCATCTGGTTTCGCCCACATACGTTTTCCCCTGTGTTGTCAAGGACATTGGAGATGCACTATTTCTTCAGGGCGTGCTCCAGTACAGTATGCAGGATTTTCTTCCAAAATGATGGCACCCACTGTTTAGGTACCGATACGAGCACTTCCTTGACCTAACCAGAAAATCTCACTGGCAGGTTTTCAAACAACCACCAGGACTCATATTTCTTGCTTAACTGGTCATTAAGTGGTTTGCTGATTGAAATATTGAGAGTCTACAGTTGTCTAAAGAGGCCAGGAAATACTACCAAATTCATGTTTCCTCATGACTGCTGCCCAGTGAGCAGCAGCTATAAGGATACATATCCATTTCCCCCATCTTCAAAAGTGGAGGGAAGGGTAGTATATCTTACAAGGAGCTAAAGGCAAGAAAGACTGTCTTTGGGATATCAGAAGATAAGAGAAAGGTTCGATTTTAATCTCTGTCACCAACTTATTTTGTGATAGAGATCAACTCATTCCACCTCACTCAGTTGCAGTAACCCCCTCCTTTTTCAAATCAAGCTATCCTAAATTCTCTCTCAGCAATTTGTTTTAGAAGCCAAGGCCATACCACTGAGTACTTCATGGCGGGATCTGTAGAATGATTTGTGGTGCCCTGGCTCAACCCAAAATATTTTTCTCAGGAAACTATCGATTCCGGTGAATTAATTCCCACTAATGGAACCACTTCTCTGGATTAGACAATTAAATGAGCAGGCGGGTCCCATTCTGTTGTTCCTTGTTATGTGGGGTGCAGGGGAAGAAGAATCTGTGTCCATTCTTTGCTCTTTCACATCAGTATTTACTGGTTTCTCAGAAGAGCTAGCTGATTCCTCAGAAGCAGAGAACAAAGCCCAAAGATATTAAATATAGGAAACATGAGTTTCAGTAGGGAAGCAGACTCTGAGCAGAACAAGGTTGTGAGGCCACAGATGACGATGAATCACCAGTAGAGAGAACACAGTCATGAGGCACGGCCTCACCCAACTGGGGTCCAGGAAAAGAACCCAGGCTTCTTGCCTGAGACATTCTCACTCACCTCAGGATTCCGATATGAGTTAGTCCCGACTGTAATCTCTATAGGATTCCGGGTCAGTCAGAGTCCAACTCTCAAAAGGTATGCACACACATACACACACAAAAACAGGACTCACAATGTCATCCATATCTGGTTGAATTATAATGGGTTTACAAGGAAAAAAAACAACAACAAAAACCAGGATTTATATGGAAAAAAAAAAAATGTTGTCAAATAGTAAAGGTCAGTTCCAAGGAGGAAAATTCTTCATAGAGTTAGGTCACACAATTTTTACACTAAACTGAGAAGTGTTTTCATAAATAAATTCAAGAAGGATTTTTTTCCACATCTGAATATGCCTGCTAATAGAAGTCCGCACAAAAATGTGTCACTTTATCTGTAAAAGAACTGACTAAAATAGGCTTGATATACCATATAAATTATAATTATAGTAAGAGGAAACTAAAGGCACAGTGTTTCCAATGGTATGGAACGCCCTAGGTACTTATCACATTACAGGAACTCACAAGCCATGCTAAACACAAATTAAGTAATAGTAAAATTCCTAACAGCGGAAACCTACTCCATTAAAATAAACGAGCTACGTATATAGTCCAAAATCCTTTGGAAATGACAGGTAAAGGCTTAGGTTTTTAAAGATTACTTTAACCTCATGGTAGATATCAAAAGGCAATTTATGGAGCACCCAACCTTCAGACAGCCTAGCTCCAAGGCTACAAATGCCAGCCGAGATTTTACTGGCACCTTAGGCGAGGAGTTCTGATTTGAGCCTGCCTGACAACAACATGGAGGGCTTATTAAAACACAGACCAGTGGGCCCCACCCCAGAGTTTCTGACTCAGTAGGTCTGGGGTGGGGCCCAAGAGTTTGCGTTTCTAGCAGGTTCTCAGATGACATAATGCTGTTGGGCCAGGGATGAAGCTTTGCGGACCGCTGCTCTAGGGGGTACTAAGGAGAGACTGTCAGGAAAGTTTCTACCCAAAGGTAGCAGAGATTCAAGTCATGTCAACCAACATATATTATTTTAATAATACCATGAAACACTTTTGAAAGTTAAAAAAAAAAAATCATGGAAAACTTGGAACAAAAATCAGCATCAAAAACCCTAAAAGATATAGAAATCACTTAACTACACAATCTGTGAGATATCTAAGCCCATGAAGAAACGATGAGAAAGGAGTGAAGCAAATAAGACAAG
Source organism: Rhinolophus ferrumequinum (assembly GCF_004115265.2). Classification (NCBI taxonomy): domain Eukaryota; kingdom Metazoa; phylum Chordata; class Mammalia; order Chiroptera; family Rhinolophidae; genus Rhinolophus; species Rhinolophus ferrumequinum. Next base: position 20,438,291 of record NC_046301.1, on the reverse strand, counting down.
GGTTGAGGAAACACTCATCGTGTCTTGCCAGGAAGCATCTCAACCTGTTACAAAGCCCTCAGTACTCAGAAGTCTAGGGCCTTCTTTATCAGGATATAAGCAAAGGGCACATCACCCAGCAAGCATCCTCTGGCCCCGTGTTTTCCACAAGAGTGAAATCTTTGGTAGTGGTGGTGGTGGTGATGGTGATGGCAGGGAGGGAAGGAGAAGGGGAGGAGGAAGAGGAGGTCTCAAAAGCCTGTGTCTGTGTGCACATAGAGTCATCTTGCCCAAGTAGGGAAAGGGATGCAGTTGCTGGAGAAGATGCATCCTCAGATCTGCTTGCCACCCCCGTGGGCGCCAGCCCCCTCTGGACGACAGGGGGGCGCCTTTAGTGCACCATCTGGCAGGCTCAACCTCCTGTCTCTTGACATCCCGTCTTCCCCAGAAGCTTTCCTCAACCTCTGGGCTTCACACAGCTGCCCCGATTTGCCATAACTCTCAGAAACTGAGCAGCGATGTTTAGGAGAAAGGACAAAACTCACGGATATGGTAACAAGGATACATGGGGAGAAGTAAACGCAGTACGAAGTGCTTTTGAAAGAACATCATAAACACCACAGCACTCTTTGGAAAGTCCTTAAATTCCTGGCCAGCCGCCCACCTCACAAGTACGCCCTGTCCTGCCATGCCAGAGGGAACATCTCCGGAATGCTGACAGTGACAACACCACACAGCACTCTCCTCAGACAACAGGCAGCAAAGCGAGCAGAGCAATTCTGGCCACTCACTGCACCAGGCTCCCCTTTCACATCAAGGCTGGCAATCTTACCAGCAAAAACTACCCACTTGAAAACTGTCCTGAAGAAGACAATATCGGCCTTTTAACGGACAAGTCACACCTATTCATAGAAATGGGACTTCTACACACAGGGGGTTGGGTGGGCAGGGAGGGAGATCACTCTGATTTGCTAGACTGGCCTTCTTTCCACTTCCCTTCCCAAAAATTCATTTTAAGAGCTACAGAGCTGGACATGGGTCAGGAGACAAGCAAACACATCCCTCCCTCTTTCCCCAAATCAGTTCGTTTTCCCCAAGGAGAAAACCAATGCTTCACTTCCATCTTTCCTTACCTGGCTAACTCTGACTCACCTGACAGCTCAGCTCAGGAATGGTGTCTCCAAAATGCCTTCCCTGACCACCACCCCACCCCACCACCCTTGCTGCCTCTCTGTTACCACACAGCAGACTGGAATTATGTGCTTTGGGCAATTGGCCCCAATGGACAGCTAACTATGGGGCAGGAATTATGCCTTTGACTTCCTAGCATTTAGCACAGTGCTTGACATGGAGTAGGCACTCAACAGTATTTGCTGGAATGAATAGATAGATAGATAGATAGATAGATAGATAGATAGATAGATAGATACCTATATATGTATGTGTGTATATCCATCTATCTATCTGTTTATCTATTGATCGATCTATTTATATTCACCTCCTGTTTAGGTACACAGATGAGGCCTGTGAATATGTGTATACCTAGTAGCTCAAAACCATCAAGGAAGAATTTGTTCCCTGAATTACTGACTTCCAGATGTCCTTATCCCTTAAAGCCCCAAATCCTTTTTTAACATTTATTTAGGAAATGGAAAGCTGTTTAAAAATATTTGGCATTGGTCTTTGCCTTCTAAGTCTCAGATTATATACTAATGTTTTAACAATTTTGATGGCGCGGTCTTAATCATGAATGCCCAATTATTCTGCGGCACCGTCATTTAATTTAGAACTTCAGAAAATACTAATTGCTTTAAAGACTGTGACCACTAAGATTTTGTGGAATTCTGGGAATCAAGTTTAGAATGTTCCTACCTCTGTTTTACAGCTGTCGTTTTGCATCCCCTTTTTTTTTTTTAATATGTGGCGTTTAACGTGCTGCTGGTTGGTAATAATTTGAAGTAAAACAAGCATTTTTAAAAGCTGTCTAAACGCACTGGCATCCGACTGCTTAGAGACCTTCCTTACCCCCCGTCACACTGTCCGGGAGGTATGGGCTTATTAAGCTGTGCAAAGGCACTGCTCCCTGTTTCTGCCCCCTACCCTCCAGCCTCAGTATCACTTCTCCAAAATCGCTGCTGGGAAGCACAGGCTTAGCTGCTCCCCACTGCATGCAGCCCACACTCTCCCTTAGTTATCACACTCAGTGTAATGTACTTTAATTCCCTTTCTACCAGTTATTCTCCAGAATCACAGTGGACACTTGTTGAGGGAGGGATTTTTCTTATTCAAAAGCTTAAGGCTGGTGTCTAGTCAAGCATCAAAGATTTTGCTGGTGTTGTTGTTAGTCAGTGTTCAAAGCTACTTCAAGTTAGCCATAATGATCCCATACAATTTACATGGTTAAGAAAGGGCGGGGTGGGTAGGAGGGGGAGAATCACCGCTATCACCAAATAACACCAGTAAGGGTTAAATGCCAAACTTTTCAACTTTCATTAACTTCATTATTCTAACTCACTGATAGAATGTAGTGTCTTAAAGGTCTTTAAGAGCTAATAGAAAAGTATCAGGAATTCTTGTCACGGGAAGAAAAACCTATGGCTTAAAAGAGACTTAGAAACGTATCAGTCAGATGAATTGCGTTTGGATCCAGGTTCAAACAAACCAACTGTCATTGGGTGGAGAGGGGGAGGGATGACAAAATGCAAATATCAGAAAAATTTAAATCTGACCTAATTCTGTGCAATATTAAGGAAGTGTTGTTAGTTTGTTCTCAGGTGTGACGAGGATTCTGGGGTTCAAAACGAGAGTTACCTCCCAGAGCGAAAAGCTGAGAGATTTACTGGGCTGTCTTTCAAAATAATGGGGGAAGTGTGGAAGGGGTGTAAGATAAACAACACTGGCTGTGTGGCCATGGTTTCTGAAGCTGGGTGTTGAGTACATGCAGTTTAATTATGTTTTTCCGTCTACTTCTGTCCATGCTTAAAATTTTCCAAAGTAAAAATTAAAAAAAAAAAAGCGCACTAGGTGTTCTGTTAATTCTATAGTTGGTCATAGCTGCCCCCCACTGCTCTGTGGCCTTGGGTAGTTTGCTGCTATGGAGCAAGTATTGCTGTTCCCACAAAGGGTTGTAATAGACTGTCCCATTCCTCTCTGAGGGTCATGGCCTTATACAGACAACATCCTATTCTCACCTCTCCCCTGCACTGAAAAGCCAGCCCTGTCATCCTTGGCCTACCTAAGACAGAGACGCTATGACGCCCCCTCATAGCTGAAGACTAAATCAGTAAGTCAGCTAACAATAGCTCTGAGAACCATGCTATCTGTATCAGACAGCCTGGACCTACGGCCATGTCCTAGTTTTTTGAGCTACGTAGTCAATTCACCTCAAGGAACATAAAGGAGAAGTAGAATAACAACACACGGTGCTCACACAGTATTCCTGCAGAACTAAAGTCCAGTGCCAAGCTATCGGAACTCTCTTCCCCCACATAGCAGGATGCTCATATAGTTCTCCAGGGAAAGGCCTTCCCTCACCACTCTAGATATAATGGTACCCCATCCCATTCTCTGGCTACTTGTCCTTCTTTACTTTATTTCATAGCACTTATCACTGCCGGACAAGGTACTGTATTCTCTTATCACCTTGCCTTTCGAGAACGTAACCTCCCTGAGGACGGGGACTTTGCTTTGTTTGCTTCTGTGCTCAGATTCTGCACAGAATCGAACACAAAAGGCGATCAAATACACATTTACTGAATGTTCAGGATCCCAGGGAAGTACAACTAAATATCGTAGAGGGTTGAGAACAAAACAGCTGACACTATTAACATAAACTAAGAACATGCACTTCCACCACCACCCACCCACCCACACCCACTTCACGTCGTGGCAAGGTGACGTCATGCCACTATTTTCATCCACTACCACATTTAAATTTTCCTAAACAGCTGAAAAATCAGTGACTACAGGAGCACATGAATATTAGTTGAATACGAGCGTATGTCAGTTTCTGCCAGAAAAATCAAATGGATCACAGTACTTTCACTTGCCCTCTACAGTATTTGCGATATATACAAATTACCTCAGAATTTAGGGTATAGTGCAAATTGTATCAGGGCTTTTAGGAGCCTTATATCCCTGTCACTTTTAAATCACAATCAGTGCCTCCCTTCCACTTCCTTCCCTATTCCATTTCTACCAGAAAGAAATCCCCACCAGCCACCACCCAGATCACAGTAACATGTATAAAGCTGGCCAAAAATGCGGGAGATTCAGAGTGTCTGGTGCTGTCATCTACCAGGTCTACCTCACAGCTGCCATGTGATCTCGGGCAAGGTGCTGTGCCTCAGTTTCCTCATTTGTAAAATAGGGGGCAATAATGGAGTCTATCTCAAAGTGTTGATGTGAGAGTTAAATGACTGAATATTCAGTAAACAGCTTAGACCAGTACTGGGCACAGAGAAAAGGTTAACTATCTTAGCTATTACCACTCCATCCGAACTCATTCATACACTTACATTTTAACATAATTCCAGGTACTACTCATTCTCAAAAACACAGAATACATAGTTTGTCTGTTAAAACGTGAGAAAAAAAAATATGGTGAAACTACTGTGTAATAATCCAGTGCCAATTCTACTATAAATCTTTGTTGAACGAATTAACATTGGTCAAGAGGAAGGAGATGCAAGTTTTTAAGGAAGGCAAGTAAGTATCATTCAGTATCTTCAAAATTCATTGCTGAGCTTTTGTTAAATAAGATCATCCGCTCAACACAGCATCACCCACCTGGACAACACCCAATGAAAAACAGCTATTATTACTATTATTACTGTTGGGATCATGGATCTCAACGCAAAGATGGATTTTTAAAGACTTCCGGGCCCTCTCCACACAACCTGGAAAGCTATAAATTTAACTCTAACATTGCCCCGCTGTCCCTGCACCTCTACATAAGCTTTTCTTCTTTTATCTTCTTGATATATTTAGGTTCTGCATGAGACTCAATTTAAATAACAGTGCTCCATTGCTAATACAGATGTAAAATGGTCTGATATAGCCCCATCTGCTATTTTACAGACGAGGAAACAGAGCCTTGGTCTACAGGTCCAGTAACTTGTTCAAAATCCCACCACAGTCAGCACCAGTGAGAACTAGAGATCTGGGCTCCTGAAACCTCAGCCAGGGCTCCTTCCAGTACTATGCCCTACGTCCTCCATGGATAAACGCATCGAAACTTCTACCCACAGCTGGTAAACCCACGTGTCCCCCGCTTATAGATGGACTGATGAATGTACATCCCACAACTCACCATAATTTCTCTCTGTTCTTCCAGGTTCTTCAAAAAATTAGAAAATTCACGTAAGGAAGCATCTGTCAAGAGAAAGGAATCATTACTTGGCGGCCAAAGCACAGGAGAGCCAACCGAAACCTGATCTTCACTTACCTATGCAGCGTTCATCATCAGTCTCCGCATCGCCGATAAACTCAAATTTAAAGTCTCTGAGTGAATGAGCAAACTTCCGCTGGGCTGCCGAAAGACCTAGAAAGAAAGATTTAACGATGACTTGGTTCCCTGTTTTAAGTCAAGGCTTACAGGACATTTATTCCTCCAAAGGTCAATGCAGCTGCAGAGCTCTCCTCCATTCAATCTGGGAGGCGGCACAGCCCAACTCCTTTGGGGCCCATCATCCCAACCTGGCACACCCGCCAGGTTGCTTCCGTTTTCTACTCTACACGCAGGCGGGCGCAGAGCAGGTGCTGGAATGTTTATTCCACCCCCCAGATTCTTTTCCCTCAGAGAGCCAACTGTTTTACCTTGTTCCCTAAAGCACGCTCCCTTTTTCCGGACCCCTCAGATCCGCACTCGCACAATTCACAAGTTCAGGTTAAGATTGGGAACACCCCCCCCCATAGTATCTCCCAGGGCTCCACGAGAGCTGGCTGGCTGCCAAGATCTCAAATATAAGGGTCTCAAAGGTTCATCGCCAGCCAACCAGATGCCCTTACCTGATTGTCAAACGCCAGGCAGAGAAACCAGAAGATTTAAAGGGAGTTTTCATAGAAAACAGCTGCAGGACATTGTATGTCAGATAACAACACTGTACTGTACACTTAAAAATCTTAAAAGGGTCAAACTCAAGGTAAGTGTTTTTACCACAATAAAAAAAAATTTTTTTTTAATTAAAAAAGAAAAGAGCAGCAGGGCGGTAGCTACAGGCCAAGCTTAAATGTTAGAAATAATTCCTTAAGCGAAAGACGTATAGAGGTCCTCATCGTTTTTTCTTTTTCTTTTTTTTTGGAGATTAACAAAAATAGGGGGACACCCTACTTCTCAAATAAGCTCATGTTTATTATTTTATGGGTCATGCACCATGCTAGGTGATGTGTAGTTTTTCTCTCATTCAATACTCTTGAGAGAGCTATAAAATAAAAATTATTTCCATTTTACAATGGAGAAGTAAAGCTCAGAGATGTTAAATAATTTGCACAAAGTTGCACAGCTCCTTCAACAGCAAAGGCTGGCTTCCATTCCAGAGCCATTGGTGCAAAGGCCAGGCCCTGGCCAGGGCACAATCCTGCCTCTGGCCTGCAGCACTTTCTAAGAAGCTGCTCACTGACTCCTAATGGCCACGGACTCAAGACAATGAGTACTGACAGGACGCCTTCAAATAAAACTTCAGGTCAAGCAAACTGAAAAGTTGGGAAAATTAAATGCAATCCATAACTGCTGACTGGAATACTCACAATGCAAGAAAATAAATAAATATGGACAAGAAAGTGAAGCTAACAACATAAAAAAAAACTGAGGGGTGTTTTCAATAAGATGATAAGATAGTAGGAGCAACGCTCTTTTTTTTATTGTCTTCAGTGTACGATAGCTAACAAATAAGGAATGAAAGCAAAAGATTCTTATATTTAACATCAGAAAATGCAACTTGATATTTTTCTGAACCAACTCTTTACCCCCAATCATCACATGCAAAGGCTCCCCAACGCTCTCCTACTAAGTTGCTTTCTCTCACTCTCTTCCTAAATGTTCTAATAATGCTCACCAACTCTTTCAGCGCTGTCATAGTTTGTTTTTTTTTGTTTGTTTGTTTCCTTTTTTATATATATTTTTCCTAATAGACTATGTTTCTTAGAGTAGTTTTATGCTCATAGCGAAATGAGGCAATATATATATATGTATATATATATACATATATACATATATGAATGACCTAAATGTGAAAGCAAAAACCTTAAAACTTTTAGAAGATGCTATAGGGCTGTGAGTTCTTACCCTTATAGTATGGAAGAACAGCACAAACCATAATGTAAAATGTGATGGATTGCAAGCATGGTCACAATGCCCCACCCCTCCCTGTAGGCCCTTCTCTTTTCTGAGCTGCTGCAGCTCCTGCAGAAATAGGAGGGTCTCTTTCCCCACCCCTGGAATCCAGGCTGGACCTGTGGCCAATAGAATGTGCAGGAAGTGACACCGTGCTAATTCGGAGCCTTCACCTCCAGAAGCTTTGTACACCTCTGCTTGACTCTCTCGGAACGCTCTTCCGGCCTCCACACGAACAAGACCGGGCTAACCTGCTGGTTGATGAAAGACTTGTGGCTCAGTCAACCCGTTATTGCCTCAGCAGTCCGATAGCCAACTTGCAAAGCAGAGCTTCCCTGCGCAGGCAGGAGGGAGTCCAGGGGAAACCTACTGCCCAGTGAGCCGAGTCCCAACTGTAAGAAACGGCTGTTGTGGAAGCCACTAGGTTTCGGGTGCTCTGTCACAAAGCAGGAGATAACTAATGTAGAATGATTAATACAAATGGACTGTGATAAAATTTTGAATTGCTACAAACATAAGAAGCGGGAAGATAAGCACACACCCAGATGGTTTGATCAACTGCTATAAATCAATGAGTTAAGACAGAACCCCAAGAGAAAACTGGGTAAAATTCTTGAATTGGCCCTTCAGAAAAATAACGGAAGGAAATCAAAATGGCATATAACCACATGAGAAGGTGCTCTAACTCATTAGTGATAATGAAAGTGAAAATTGAAACCTCAAGATACCTCAACACACTCATCAGATTGGCAAAAATTACTAAGTGTTTTTTTTACCAACCCCAAGTGTTGGTGTGACCCCAGTTATGCAGCAACAGATATCCTCATATGGTGCTAGTGAGAGTGAAAATTGGTACAATTACTTTTTAAGTAGTTTGGCATTTTCCAGCAAATTTCGTGATATCCTACAGCCCAGAAACTGTTCTCCTAAGTGAATTCCCAAGATAAACTCTTACATGTGTGCCGTCGCAGACCAGAAAATCTACAGAGCTGATAAACAGTAATAGCCAAACGCTGGGAAAAAAATGCTGGACAACAGAACAAATTAGTAAATTACAGTATATGCATATACTATAGAGTAAAAACCAGCCATAATTCACACACCAACACAGATGAATCTCAATTTGGAGGGAAAGAAGTAAGTCACAAAATAATACACAGAGTATGGTTCTTTTACATAAAGTTCAAAACAAGCTACCCTAGAGTGTATGTTCAGGTTGCATATACAGATCACAAAATCACAGAACAGCAAGTGAGTTATTATCTCAAGTCACACAACGTTTACCATGCGGGGCCAGGAAGGGTGATGCAGTCAAAAAGCTACAAGGGGGTTAAAAGTATTTTAGTTCATAATCTAGTGGTGGGTCTGTGAATACTCGCTTTATCATGTCTTTAAAACGTACGCCTGCTTCGTATACTTCTATGTTTACCATAATTTCACAATTGCAATATAAAGTTTTTAAAACCATAAAAAGTAAAGTCTAGCTGACTATTTAGGCCATTCTAAAATAACTTCGTTTCTCTTATAATCTACACAAACATACAATTGTTCTCTACGATCTAGCCACACCAGCCTGCTCGTGGTTCACACACGCCAAACGCATTACAATCTGAGACCCTTTAACGCGCTGCCCTCCACCTGAAATCCTCCCCACCCCCTTCTTCACTTGGGCGGCTCCCTTTCAGCACTGAGGGTTCATCTCAGAATCCCCCTCCCCTCACGTTACCCCTCTGTCCTAAGTCCCTCGCTAGCCTATTGCCATTGTATTTTCTTCATAGCACTTGTTATCTAAAATTACCTTATTTAGCCAATAGTCACTCATGGTTAGCTATTGTCCCTAAAATATCACCTCCTGGAGGAAGCAACTCAGAATCCTCTGCTTCCCTATAGCCCTGAAATAGGAATCACAACTAGATTTTTTTTTTTAATTTATGTCATGCACCTATTTCCAAATATTAATAGTTTGTGGGCTTGTTATAATGCTTAATAACTTTAGATTATTCTATTTTGCTAATGTTTGCTTTGCCAGTTCTCAACAGGGGCATGAAGCTGATTCTGTTTGTGTATCTATATGTGTTTATATAAGTATGTTTACACTTACTTATATACTATATACATTTATATATGTACATATAAGTGATATGTACATCTATATATATTTACATATTAAACTAGTAATTATTATCAATGCTGATATAAATTATATTTTCCCTCTTTGGAGCTGGGAGTATTTTACCCAAAATTACCAAGTTGGACGACACTTTAAAGACTGTTTCACAGGATCAGAATGCCCTCTAGAATGTTAACACTTCAATGCACCAGTTTTCCAACATTTATTTCATAATTCCTAATTTCATTAGTTAAAAATATTAATAATAACATTAAATTTGGGTTCATTTGTACAGCCAATATGATATATTTCTCCCATGTAAATGCAGGCTTCTGTCTTACCTCTCCACTAAGTATTGTGGTCACATCAATTCTTTATTTTAGAATACAACCATTTTCCATCAATCATTTTTCCTTTTTGTTGACTTCCTTCTGATATTATTATAGTGCATTATGCAAAATTTTTCTCGCTTCAAAATTTTTACCATGCCAAACTTTATTCCTTTTAATTATCACAAATTTATCACCTTTCTGTTACCTGGTACATTTTAAATTTATTTCTTCTCCCATGCAGTTTATACTTTTATAGATATCTTTTGCCTTTCTAACCAATATAAAATCCTAAGACAGCTTACTAGGTTTAGCACAGTGTATTAAATAAGCACAAAGATGCTTTGTGCAAAGAAGAATGTTTTTTTCTTTCCGATGTCATTACACATGGAACTCAACCAGTCTTAATTCACTGGTTACAAAGGCTGGCAGCGTGCCCCTATTGGGGGAAGATGCTGAGGGAGGCCCACTGCAGGGGCCTGTCACCTTTACTAAGTGCTTACTCTATGCTAATTGACTTACAAAATATCATATCATGTACGCTTTATAATCAGCCTGCAGGGTAGGTGCTGGTGTTACCTCGTCTAAGTAGGTTCAGAGATAGATCAGTGACTCGATCAAGGTCACATACCTCTTGAGACTGTTGGTAGTGAGTCCCGGAGGCAAAGGATCAACTTGTTTTCTCAAGTGTCCACAACCTTCCTTTCTATTCCATCATTCCAACTTCCAAAAAGTTTACATCATTCCCATTTCATCTGGCTCTTTTGCCCAGATCTCAACCAATTATCTGAATGGCTCTCATGCAGAATTCCGATCAAATGGAGAATTCACATGCATGTGCCTCCATGCCCCCCACCCTCTCCTGCCTGCCGAGTCCTGAGCACCGTGAATTAACTCTCTCTCTGGAAACACCTTCAAGGCTGGCGTGACGTCAGCCGCTGGATAAGGCCAAGCCTGGGCATACACACAATCGCTGACTTTAAAGAATTAATGGGATTTGCACTCTTCAAATAAACTTGCAACGTCAGAGCCTCCCAGACTGGAATTTTTCGGTCCTCGATCCATAGACACAAGCAATGTCTTCCCAGGATTCGGAGCAGTTTGAGAGATGAGAAGTTATATTAGAGAGCTGCTGAGTTTGAGATGGAGGACACCACATGGAGAAACCCAAGCATAGTTTCAATCCAGGTTCCGAAAGCCTCCAGACAATGGCCCAAACCGTCACTGCTCGCCCTTGATGATTTTACAATTGAGAAAATTCTTTCTCAATGCGTGACCACCTAATAACAGTTTTCAGGTAAGACCACTAAACTATTAGACACATAGAGGCACTTGGTGGGAATGAATGGGAAAGCTCTCTATTCAGGTTGCTCTACTCTTACTGAACATGTCCCCGGGATGTGTGATAACCCCTGCAGTTGTGTGCCTGGCCCAGACAATGAGGTTGCAATCTCCTGCAACTTCCCACCCCATCAAGCAAAGCACTGATGGGAACACTTGTGGAAACCTAGCATGTGACATAATTCTGGGCTTGAAAAGGAAAAATGAAACAGCAAACAAATGCACCTTTCTCACTCATTAAATTTGAAATACAGGATTCTTCACAAACCATGCTGGATTCTAAACCCCTTTTTTTCAGATAGGCAAATTGCACCTAGAAGCTCACATTCCTTTGCGTGTGGAGACCCAAACAACTAGATTATCAACTACGCCAAAGCTCTGCCAAGGGAAGCTCTGCCACCCATTCTGCACATCAAAACATGTACCAAAACTCTTCGATATTTTATTTAGAGAAAAGCAGGGTACGGACTCGAAGAACTTAATATCTTTCACACCAGATTCATGCCAAGGAAATAATGCTGATGTTAATCCAAGTAACTTGGAAGGGAAACAAAATTCCTCTAGGACTGTAGACTGGCTTCATATTTTCCTTCATGTTTTCCAGATTTACAAACCCGGCAACTGCTCTATATACAAAAGCAGCATTATGGCCTGTGTGTATGAGTCAAAAAAAAAAAAAAAGAAAAGAAAAGAAAAGAAAGGAAATAACTCACTTTGTAGATTTAAAATACAGTACAAACATCTCACAAGCCCAAAATGCATCGCTGGGCCAGTCGAGGCCTAAAAGCCCAATCACAGGCTATTCTAGGAACAAGCAGTTCATGGGCCAGCACGGTCTCTAGAACTGCTAGATGAAGGCATTCCTGGTGCTAACTCTCCAAGTCCAGCCCAACTAGGGCATCTGTGTAGTGAGTTCTTCTTAGTCGTAGAATAAGCACCATGTAAAGTCACTAGAATGACTTGAGTTGATGAATTTCTGGGGTAAAAGGAAAACAAACTGAGTTCATAAACATGCATCTGCTCCAACCAGATACATAAACCTGGATGGAGTGCATGGCTCAAGACCTAATATGGCACGCCGACAACCAGATACTGTTTGCAAAAATAACCAATTAATTATGAAGAACCCTATCAGAAGGGAGTGAGCTGGGCACCACAGAGAATCCCACAGGCAGATCCACACCAGAGAACACCACCGAACCTTCACTACACTGTATCCAGACTTCAAGTGCACTGTACACATTCAGCAAACATGGCGTCTACTCAAGCTAGGCTCTGTGTACATGGTCTAGCAGATCAGAAGGGCATGCTGGTGATCACTTGGCCCTCTGGTTTTCAAACTGTCTTTGCTCACCTGTTAGTGAGGGATACATGGTCCAGCAGCTGGACAGCATGACTTCAGAGAAAGGTTGCAAAGGACCCAAAGACATGCACGAGCATGTGTTTTGGGGTAAGAGAAAGTGCTTACGTATGAAAAAGCACATCGAAGCCAACACACTCCCAAACTACACCTTCTCTAATTACACTTCATAGGAAACAAGAAAGGCTGATGGGCCAACAAACATTACAATGGCAAGACTGCCTGCTGAAAAGTAGGATGGCTTGACATTTCCAGGGAAGTGCCTAAATCTGAGTATCAAAAACTGATGGTCCTACAGACTTACTGGTTTGACCATCCCCTTCATTAAAATTTTAATTTCAATCTCTCAAGCTCTCTGGTTACCATTAGTTCCTCTACACCCTACTGTCATCAGCCTCATTTAAAATATCTTCCTGACCCTGGAGGCATTTGAATATCAAATTGGGGCCTAAATTAAAGAACTGTAGCAGGGAACATAATCTTAAAAGACAATTTGCTCTAAGGATACAATTTCACAAATGAGAAATCAAAAGATCAATAAACTAGAGGCAGTGGGTTTTACGAAAAGGAGAAAGGCTCTATAACCTTAGATCTAGGTTCCGATGCCGGTGCTGCCATATCCCAGGTGTGCGGCTCTGGTCAAGGCAAACACAGTATGTATTGGATTTCCCATCTATAAATGGAAAATAGTCAGAATGTCACATCTAACTAACATAACCTCTCACTTTCCTTTCTCAAGACAACTGTGACTCAGAGCCTTTGCTCTCTACACTGGCAGGTTTTGCAGCACATGACCCCCCCAAAGTTCCTTAGGGCTGAATGTGTCAGCACAGACAGTTGACCCAAGAATAGCCCCCATCCTACCCAGAGACACAGACACATAGACTATGAATATACAGAGAGAAGGAGATGACATAAATCCCACCAAATGTTAAAAAATCAGTGGGTCTAGGAAAAGTATATGGATGTCCATTATTCTATTATTGTTTATCATTTTTACAGATCAGGGATTTAAGCTCTATGCCAAGACATAATATTATTCAAACATTTTGATATTGAATTTAGTAACTTGGCAAACAAAACGGTTTCCAAAAGGTCCTCAAGAAAGGGGAGAGAAAAAGAAAAACAAAACCGCATACAGGGGATAATGTCTAAACAAGCTAACCTGTTAACCACAGTGTATATATGCTTAAGGCTTAAAGTAAATATTAGTAATTTAGATGTCAGGTGTTACTCTGGCTTAAAGAATGTGAGCTTTCCCACTGTTCTACCCAAATGAGAAACTTAGTTGTCCAACACAACCAACAGTTACTGTATTAACTACTCCATTTCTCTCAAACGCTTCAATATTTATTCTCTTTAAAAAGAATTTTTGAAACAGTGAAACAAGACTCACTCTAAGGAGGGGCCAAAACCTCCACTTTTGTGCCCCAAGTTAAACCAGGATTACAAAGAGAAACGTCACCAGAAATGACCAATGATTTGCATCTACTACTCACGCAGCACAGCCAGGGTGCACTATAAAATACGGAGACATGACTGCTGCCCCACGGAGCTCATGGTCTGCATTGGAGAGAGACCGTATTCACATACTACATAGGTAGGAACGGAGGGAGCCAGATTACAAACTCCACAGGAATTCAATGGAAGATTAACTCAAAAAAAAGCTAAAGTCATCAGGAAAACACAGAATGGAATGGGATTCTAAAAAGTGCTTTGTTTTAAGTCATGTAAATTACAGAGAAGACAGTCCAAGCATTAGGAACAAAATAAGGGAATCCTTTAAATGGGAATGAGAAGGACTATATATACAGTTGAACCTTGACCAACGTGGGATTAGGGGTGCTGACTCCCCACATAGTAGAAAACCCACATATAACTGTTGACTCCCGCAAAACTTAACTACAATCAGTGTTTTGTTGACCCAGAAGCCTTACGGATAACATAAACAGTCAATTAACACATATTGTGTATATGTCTTATATACTGTATTTTTACAGTACAGTATGCTAGAGAAAAGAAAATGTTATTAAAATCATAAGGAAGAGAAAATACATTCATAGTACTGTACATATTTATTGGGGGTAAAAACCACGTATACGTGGACCCTCACAGTTCAAACCCATGTTGTTCAAGGGTCAACTGTACTATACAGCTTATATATGTTAGGGCCTACTGGATGCAAAGAATAAAGACTCAAACAATGAGAACACAATTGCAAAGAGCCAGGAAAAAAATGTGAACAGCTTGTCGTGTAAAAGAACTTGCTTTACAGCCAACCCCAGGGTCTTCTCTCTGGACCTCTGCCATTAACCCAACTTGGTTCTATGTGTTCACTTTTCTTTCTGTCACTTGCAATTGCTGCATCTTTTCTTCTGTTCTGTATCAGTTCTTGCTGTTGGAACTGCTGCTTACTTAGACAGTTTATTGTCATGTCACTGCCTGATAAGGCCCTTTCATCATCCTTACGTTAGTTTATGACATTCTTTCAACTTCAGCTCATGCTGAATTTCCTTTATTTCCCAAATTAAAATTTTCAAGAGAATTAAATTAACCTAGTTCATTTTTCCCCAAAGAAGGCCATGACAAAAGAGCTATCTAATGCCCCACCCCAATCAAATCAGCCAGCTCAGGGAGAGGAGAGAGGTCATACGGTCCTCAGAGTGCTTTTTCCTCAGCAGGGCCTGTGAGCAGAGCCAAGTCCCCTGATAGGAGCTGTGAAGTACCAGGACAGCAGGTGCCATGAGTGACAACTCGCATACAAAACCAGTGAGTATAAAGCACATCCTTTCCAGGCCAAAATTATTTCCGAGGACTTTATTACATTAACACAATTCCACAAAAAGCCCCTAAAAGCAGAAACCAGTCCTTCTAAAAATTGAAGCAGGCAGAGTCTGATTCCATGAGATGGCCCATTTTAACATACTGAACTATAAATGTAAACACTCATAACTGACAAGAAAATTGTTTCAGATCCAGTGCTCCCCCAAATGGTTTAAGTGTGTGCAATAACCACTTCTTATGTGCTGGCCACTGTTCCAAGAAAGTACTTTGCATGTATTATTTCATATAATCCACATTACATCCTGTTAAGTGATCATCTTTCACTGCATTTGACAGAAGAACACAAGATTACACAGACAGTCCATACTGTGTTAAATGGTCAAGCCAGAATTTGAACCCAAAAACCAGCTTTCAGTCTAAACCATCACATTATGTGGCCTCACTATAGGGAGGAAAAAAAAGAGCCTTTCCTTACAGTGTCCTTATAAAAGGCACCTACAGAATCCAAATGTCTTGATCATGTTGAAATGTTAGAGGAGAGGCCAGGAATTTTTCTCTTTTTTCTTTTTCTTTAAGGCTTTGTGGACAGCCCCTGGGGATGGAAAGTTTACCAAGAAGAATGGCAGGATAAGAGAACACTGCACTGAGCAACACACAGCTAACAGGAAGAAAGAAACAAAGCAAACTTGGAAAAGTGACTGTGAGAAAGCAAGCGTGCCAGCTGGGCAGTGAGGTCTGGGTCTTGGTTTCATGATTCCTTAAGGCAAGGTCAACATATACCAAGATCCCAGACAGCAGAATCAAAGCAACCCACGCCTCGTGGGGCACTGACACAAGTGTGGACCTCCTGAAAACTAGCCCTGTTCAAGGAGGGAGGAGATGTTATACAAGTAAGACACATGGTCAACTTGTAAAATCACTGAGAGCATGAGAAAGGTACATCAAAGTGCTCACAGACCGTTTAGAATGTAAGTCCCCCAAAACCTTAACCAATGGTTCTTCTTATGTTCTTTATATTTTTCTATATTTTCTAAATAATCTTCATTCAGCATAAATTATTTTCATGATCAGGGAAAAAAATTAAGTTAAAGCCAAACCATAGCAAATGAATGATACTGGATCATCAGGATCGGCAGAGGTGTAAGACAATGTGTCTGTGATGGTTGATTTTATGTGTCAATTTTACTGGGACTCGGGATGCCTACATATCTGGTTAAATATGATTTCTAGGAGTGTTTGTGAAGTGTTTCCGGAAGAGATGAACATTTCCATTGGTAGACTGACCAAAGCAGATGGCCCTCCCCAATATGTGTGGGTATCATCCAACCTGTTGAAGACCCAAACAGTACAAAAAGACAGAAGAAAGCTGACTTTTCTCTCTCTGCCTGACTGAGCCGAGA
This sequence comes from Rhinolophus ferrumequinum, assembly GCF_004115265.2. Taxonomy (NCBI): domain Eukaryota; kingdom Metazoa; phylum Chordata; class Mammalia; order Chiroptera; family Rhinolophidae; genus Rhinolophus; species Rhinolophus ferrumequinum. The sequence continues at coordinate 20,421,655 of NC_046301.1, read as the reverse complement.
TATTGGTCTTCTCCTGCTCTTGGACTAGGACTTACACCATTGGCGCTCATGACGCTCAGGCCTTTGAACTTGGACTGGCATTTACACCACTGGCTTTCCTGTGTCTCCAGTTTGCAGATGGCAGATCATCTAATCATGTGATCCAATTCCCTATAATAAATCTCACTTCATGTGTGTACATATGTGAATATATCCTATTGGTTCTGTTTCTCTGGAGAACCCCGACTAATACAGGGAACCCACACTAGGGCTGGGACTTGAGGAACTGTACAAGTATAAATTACATACCTCTGGTAAACCAGCCTTCGTAGGGAGTAGTGACCCCATTACACACAGTAAGTTCACACCCGTTCTACACTTGTTTCCCAATCCTAGGTGTTAAAGTGATGACCAGCGTTCTAACAGGGACTGACCATGATAAGACAGAAAGGGGACAGGAAAGAGTTCCCACAGGAAACACTGGTGGCCCAGGGTTCAGCACTTGACCGCCAGACTTCCGGGATTCAGAAGTTGCAGCTGGGAAAAAGTGAAACCAAGAATAACAGACAGCCCTCATCACTAGAAGTTGTTGAATTTAGCAGCAGAACGTTGAAGATAAAGGAGAGACGAGAATTGGTCCAAAAACCACAGGAAAAAGTAGATAAGGAAGCAAAGAAAGGTGTCAGACTTGAGGAAGTCAAGAATATTGAGGCCCCCAGGGTAGCTCAACTTGACCCCATATGTAAACTCTCTGAGGTCAGGGATTTTTCTGTCCATTTTGTTCACTGCTGTATCCACAGAGTCTAGAACAAAACCAGGCACAGATAGGTGCTCCTTTAGTATGTTCTGGGTTAATGAAATGACAGACCCTGTCAAGATGGATTTAGGAAGACTCTCCAGACGGATGTCATAGGGACCGAACATCCTGAGCTCTGTCCTCAAAGATCAAAGAGTCACTGCGGGCTCTGCCTGAGCTACTGCCCTCACCCACTACAGAGAGATCTGGTCCTATGGCGACACAGCACAGTACTTGGACTTATGTTCTGCATAAATAAACTCATATTTGCATCCCCTCAGACCCAACACATTCTCTGGTTGAGCTTCAATCTCCCATAAATTGGTGACGCTGTACTGCAACTTCCAGAATTTGTAAAGATCAGATATAAAAATAAGATGATTAATATAAATGTCCTTTTAAAAGTTAGAAGTCATACGTAAAACATTTTCAATCCAATTTCTGATGCAGAAATTAAAAGACTGCACATTTTTGTTCATCTTTACAATTTTTTTTTTATCTAAGGGCTAATAAAAATAATCATCAGTGTAATTCACAAAAGAAATAGCAACCACTAATAAACACACAATTCAACCTCAGTAATAAGTTAAATTTTAAAACAACAGCTTTTTTCACCAGATGGCCAACACTATTTTAAATAATGAAACTCAGTATTTGCAAGCATATGGGTAAATGAGCCCTTTCATACATTGATAAGGGAGAGAAAATGAAGAACCTGTTCCCCCCATTCACTGTCACTTCTCTCTTCTTCCCGACAAAAAAGGGGGGAAGCAAATAACTTGGGATAGAAAATTGACAAATTTATTCTGTGTGTATAAAAGAGATAAAATATGTACAGTAGTTACAGAGAAAACACTCAGACAGCTAGTAAGACTTATTAATAGCAGCAGTCCCAACCCCTGAAAGTTTGACATATGTTGAAAACAAAGTAAGGTTGGGTATCCTTTGGAAAAGCCTATTGCAAATCTCCTTGGCCTACAGTATAGCATATTGATACTATGGGGTCTGGTATCACACTAGTGTCACCAGACCAGCTGAGTGACCCTGAGCAAGTGACAATCCTTCCAAGCTTCAGTTTTTTTCCCTGACAACTTGGGACTAATACTAGCTTTTATATAACACATTGTAGTAAAGGAAAATAATGAGTCAAAGATTACTAAATTATCCTGTCTGAGTGACAGAATGGCGGAACCATTAAAAAGAAAAAGGGAAGTCAAGAGAGGAAGCCGATTTAAGGTGAGGAAACAAATAACTGCATTTTAGGTATTTCAGAAAGTAGCAGGTTAAACAGAAATTCTGGAAGCAGGTGCAGATAATTGTCAAGACCAGCGGTTTTAATTGAGTCTGTGCAGATAGGTGATTAAAGCGAAATAAATAGTGGTGTTTATAATGAAAAGGTCTAGAAAATACAGAGATGAAAATAGGGAAGTAAACCACAAAGGTGACTCACAAATGGAGAAAGGGGGAGGCAGAGAAAGAAGAGACACAGAAAACAATAGCCAAACTGAGGGACAGGGAGAGGGCATTCAGAGAAGACACAGGAAGAAGGAATACTCCGAAGTGCCAAGTGTTTTGCAAGGCTGTCAGATTTGGGCAAGAAGCAGTTCTCTATGTCAAATCCTCCCGCTTCCTCCCTTTCCCTTCGCCCCGTACATCCACTCTCCATCCCGTGGATCTGCTGCTCACTCCTGTGCCTCCACCCTTAGCCCAGGCACCACGTGTCTGGTCACTCCGCTTCCACTCATTACGCAACAGTCCAATTCCCACACCGTAGCAAAAGCTAACCAAACATATGCATAAATTGGATCTTCTTCCTGCCCAAGTTAAGTCCTTCAACATCATTCTGCTGCATTTAGGATAAAACCCAACTCCTCACCAAAGCTGTGAATGACCTCGCATGATCTGGTCCCTGCGTGGCCCTCAACCCTCAGTTCCTCCCTAAGCTCACTGAACTCCAGCTTTTATCAGCCTCCCTTCCACCCCTGGAAGGAAAAAAAAAAAAAAAAAAACAGTTCTCTCCTTCCCTGGGATTCTTTGTACATGCCCTGCCTTCTGCCTGGAATGCTCTTCTCTCACCTCCTCCAAAACTCAGGTACAACCTGCATTAGAAATCCCCAACCTCCGGTGGGCTCACCTCTGATGGTTTTTATAACGAGGGCTGCAGTTACTAGACAAGTATACGGTGTAGCTGCAGTATATCCTAACTTCAACTGGTTTTTATTTCAAATCAGTACCTAACTGAAAAGGCCACACTAAAATGCATAAGAAATAATCACCTACACTATTGAGCAAAGATCCACATGTCCCTCAAGCATATTTTCCAGTTAAAGTTTGTATTACTACTACTCTCGGTTTAATTACATTATTGATTCCCCCTACCCCCAAATAAAACTACACACACATATACACACACACATACACAAACACACATGCAAAGGAAGAGTAAGGACCCTCATGAGTTTTTCTGGCCCAATAATAACTTCCACGTTCCAGTTCAAAGGACTCTTAGCAAGAGATCAGCTAACACCCTTTATTCTCCAAGCTATGTCACACAAAGTAAATTCATCCCAGGGGCAGTTAGCATAGAAGGAACAAAAGGGCTGAATCAGAGATGGAAAGCTTCCAAAAGAAATGCTTCCAAAAGGAAATACTGGATTTCATTTTATATTTCGGCAAATTGATAAAAGAAAGATGTAAATCCTTAATCAATTATATTTAAAATGCAATGTCTGCCAAAAATAAACTAGAAACCAAGGATCAAACCTGTAAGTGACAAACCTAACTAACAGACATCTTCATATCAAGCCTGAATGATGGCTTGGCACTTGACCATGACTTCATAATTCCTGAAGGGAAACAACGGGTACATGGGGATTCGTTGCTCTATTTGATCAACTTTTTTCAAAATTGATTTTTTTCTACTCTCTAATCTATAACTTTTATTTCTTTTTTATCAAGAATTCCAGTGGTATAAACTGTCATTAATGCACTACCTTTATTTTCTCTATATACTCTAAGTTTGATATATAATTTTGTTTTAAATATTTTCCCTCTTACTTTTGTGGCCCCTATTTTGGATTATGATTTTGAATTCTGAATAGTTTCAGGTAGTCAAATTTTTTCTATTATTTGAAGAAGTTTCTTCTGTCATTGATACACTTAAAAAGTACCCACTAATTTGCATCCCTGGACGTTTTGTAAATATTCAGGTTAAATTTCTTCTAATTGTCCTAAACTTGATTTTTAAAAAATGTAATTCTGGAGTCTTTGCATTATTCTGTTCCTTTGTCTCTCTTTCTGTGCCACATTTTGAACCACGATATCCTGTCATACTTTTTATTATCTAACATAACTAATTACCCCAATTATTTTTCTTTTCCAGAACTGTATCGTATCATAATTCTAAAAATAAGCATGTAGTGATATGGTGAATGCTTTATAGAAATATTACCCCAATCATTAGAATCACCCTTTAAGTTAGATATTATATCTCCTTCTTACAAATGGGGGGGTACTTAATTGGTCACACAGCAAAACCAGAATTAAACACAGGTCTGATTCCCAATTCATGACCTTTTCATCCCCAAACTCTGTTTGGCAGAGTCACTTGCTCCCACACTAAATGGTACTGGGCTGAGTTTATTTTGATATAGCAAACTCGTATACCATCCTGTCACCTGGTTTCAAATCTACCACAGGCTTGGAAACCTGATAGCCGCACTGCTAAGAACTGGGTGACAAGGGACATTTTGTGATACATGCAGGCAATGCTACTCAAAGGTCCAGCCTCTGAACTATTTGTCACAGGCTCCCTGCAAGATGAGGAATTTGGACGGAATGTGAACTAACCAAGTCACCAAGTGCAATGTTTGGCTGACATTTTTTCATAGCGAGACCTCCTTGATGAAGGAAGCAAAATCCTTATCTCCTCGTAACCAACAGTCTGCAGACAAACATTGGTCTATAGGCCATACTTAGGTCAGTACTACTCAAAGTGCCATTTGTGACTTAATGAGTGAAAAAATCAGTATGTTAAAGCCATACAAGCGTTATTATTACTATTTATTTTTTCTTAATAGAAGAGAAGAGAAAGAAAATAGAGGCCGCTGGAAGAGCGAGTTAAAGATGGTTAGGGGTGGTACTATAATTTGGTATAGAAATACTTTTGGACAAACCTGGTGGTTCTTGTGAGGTAAATAAATGTAAATAAAGAGCTCGCTGGGTGGAATTATACATTTTTAAGTAAATATCCATTTTATTAAAGTAAAAGGCTCAATGAGTGAAAAATATTGTATATGTACAAAACGTACGGGATTCTTTTCAGTAAGCAAAATTGGACTGAGGTAACTCAATTAGCATTCGGTTTACCAGGCTTGTTATCGAGCCTATAAGCAATATAAGTAAAATAATTTTAACTTCTAGATTACTCTTTTGCTTTGGTTTTCTAAGAACTAGCTTTGTTAAAAATGAGGAGAAAGTGATGAATGCAAGTTACATATACCCTGTTTTTACACATCATATACAAGTGAGGGGCCCCAAGCCACAGAGACTAGGCACTTGGAGACTTATGAGAAGGAGAAATGGGTTCATAATGACAACACAGAAATGGTAACACGGTACAGCGATTTCAGACCTCCCACTCCTCATATCCAGCTGGCCATCAATTCACCTTCCAAGTTTGGATCCTTGACATGCTTGGTCTCTAACACAGATAAGAGCTCTGCAAGACAGGTGTGGCTGTCCCTACTCTACAAAGGAGGGAACCGACACAGAAAAGGTGGGTGAAGATTCACATTCAGAAATGCCCCTTTCTATATGTGATGATATGCAGAGCATACCAAATGTTTACAAGCTTGTTTTTGTATCTTAGGGTTTTTTTTTTTAAAAAAAGAATATTCCCTGCATGAGTAAGAAAACTTTGGGCACTGTGTTTAGTTTGGACCAAATTTTAAAGGGATACTGGCAAAACCAAACATCCAAGAAAAGGTTATTAGGATGATGAGTCTAAAAATCCTGTCAATTAAGAAGTAATCTTGGGAAGGTCGAGGGACAACATCTGTTTCTGAATTTTGACGGACATTAATTAGAACAATTCTTAGATTCACCATTCATGGCCCTACAGACCCAACCAAAAGCCAGTGCTATAGGTAGAAGTGAAAGGGAGCAGGTTTTGTTTCGTGTAAAGCAGAACTCACCAACTATAATGCAATGGGCTGCCTCTCTGCAGGTAATAATGAGGCATCACCACTACTTGTATTGCAGACAACTGAGGGTGGGAAGTCAGAACAGTGGTCCAAATGACCCTGTCCAATGCCAACTAAGCCAATCAACAGTTGGTGAATTATTAGCACTAATACTTCTATCTCACCTTTAGCATCACAGCTCAATTACATTACTGTTTAGAGAAGACAGGTTGGAAAATTTAACGATCATACAGAAAATTTAACCATCAACCTGTCCATACAGACAGTTTGGAAAATTTAAACATTTTTATGAAACTCTACTCCAGATTCTAAAACTACTGTTTTTAGCATACGGATTGCATGAGTGATGGCAAAAGTTCACCAAAGCCCACTATGCTCAATTCCCTTCTTCAGTAGAAATCAGAGAGCAAGACTGTATAATTAGGGAAGAGGAAGAAAAAAACAAAGCAGAAACAGAGAAGGAAGGTGCACAAGAGGAGAAGGGAGACAGTGCCAAACCTTCCTCAGTCACTATTACCCAAATGACATTTAACAGCCAGTGTTTCCTCCTCTTTATTGTACCTCTTTCTTGTTGTGCTTCAGGGGAAGAAGTAAACAATGCTTCCCACATCAGATCAACAAAGAGTTTTGGCATCAGCTCAGCACTAATTCTGTTTTCTATAAAACCCTAGAGACTTAAAAAAAAAAAATTACAAACAACCAAAAAGTTAACTTCTCGGTTTCTCCATTTCTCTAACTGCAATACGGGGGAGGAGGGGGGCGGGGGACCTTCATGGGGAAACATTGCAAGAAGTATCTAATGTCCATGTAGTATACAAAGATTATCTGATAGAAAAGGACATGAAAGGCTAAGTTATGATATTAATTTGTTTGAGTAGTGCCACCAATCTTAATTACATTCTTTACTCTCTTTGAAATAGAATAAAATGGTAATAATAATCTGTTATAGAACTTCCTTTTGCAAGAAGGAAGATCTTATAAGAGCATTTAGATATTTTACCGTAAAAACAGGAGGCACATTATTTTAGTCTTTATCAAAAATGATTAGTATTAAAATGAGGACAAATATACACATGGCATTCAATCTCAGTCTATAATTTAAGACTGGATTCTTTTCTTCTTGTATTCTGAGAGGCTTTGCAGTTGGTGTATAAATTATTCTGGGTGTTGTTATAAAGCTCTGAGTACTACAGCACTATAATGGTCTCCTTTTCTAGAGAACTCTCTGAGCTTGCTACCATGAAACAAATGCTGGATTCCTCACCAGGAGCCTGGTTCTAGTCTGGATTCTGAAATTAACCAGCAATGGGATCCTTGGACCAGTCACTTAACCTTACTGGGTCTCATGTTTCCTTACCACTAAGAAAGACAGATGTGATATGATGTGCTAAATGTAGAAAAATAAACGCTCAACTTTTCTTACATTTTTAATTGCTTTGAAAAATCCAACACTTAAGAATGAAAAACAAGGGACAAGACAGCATAGATTCATTTCTCCCTTCTCTTCCCTGCTAAGCTCCATAAACCTTGGATACAACATAAGAGACAGTCAAAAGGCAGTCTGAAAGGGGTTAAGAAGAAAATGAACCCATTTGTGATTCCAGGACTAAAAGAATGGCACAGCCAAGGGCTTGTTGCATTCCCCCCAGCCAATGAAGAATGCCGCTCAGAACCACTATTCCCCACCCCCATCGTAAAAACATTCTTACCCCAGAAGGAAGGAGAGTCCATCTGGTAACAGCAGGCAAGTCTGGCAAGTCCGACACCATCTGAAAGGAGGATCTATCCAAAGCCCCGCCAACAATAAGCAGCTAGAGAAGCCAGAACATAAGCACGAGGGCAGACAGACCCAACAAGAGGAACCAGACATACATGGCCCAGGCCGGAAGTCTCTTAGGTTCTATGGACCTGAGACTCCCTTCTCTTGCCCAGAGACCCTGAGGAAGCCACAGGGCACCGATACAGAGATCTTACCTTAACAAGTGACCTGATCAAGAAGAGCTCTCTGTCCCCCACAGGCAGGGCCCATCATGCCACAATCATGGGAAGCCCCTAGTCCCCAGGGGCTTGAGTCTACCTTTTCCCACTGAGAGACACCATGGCCCAGCCTAGGGAAACCCCTTCTACCCCCACAGTCAGTACCAGCAGGAAGCAATGAGCACTCCAGCAATACCTGATCAACCAAGCCTATTAAAATAACACCACAAAGGCGCTGAAATTAAACTGTCACTGGAACTACAGCCCACAAATGTAGGCCAGGACCTGTGCTAAAACTAAACAGGGTGACTGACTGCTAAAATAAGAGATTTATGGAATCCAGAATATCCTAACATGTCCAGGCAAAATGGATACACTCAAAAATCACCCATCATACCAAGAACCAGGAAAACCACAACTTAAATGAGAAAAAGCCAACCAACTGATGCTAACTAACCCTGAGATGGATCAGATATTGGAATCACCCAATAAGGAATATGTATGACTTTCAAACATAAAAGTCATGAGTGCTTCTATAATCAATTATAGATTCTGTTGAAACAAACGAAAAAATACAAATTCTCAGGAAATAAATAAAAGTTATATTAAAAAAAGAACCAAACAGAAATTATACAACTGGAAAACACAGTGACAGTGATGAAAACTCACTTGATGGGCTCAAAGAGAGGAGATGACAGAGGACAGAATCACTCAACTTGAGGAAAGAACAACAGAATTCACTCAATCTAATGAGAGAAAATAAGCTGAAAAAAAGGAACAGAGCCTCAGAGCCTGTGGGACAACAAGAGATCCAACATTTGATCATCAGCACCCCAGGAAGAAAGGAAAAATGGAGTGAGTCTAGAAGAGTATTTAAAGAAATAATGGCTAGAAACTTCCCCGAGCTGGTGAAAGTCAAAAGCATTCAGGTTTAAGAAGCTGAGCAAACTCCTGAATCAGGATAAATTCAAAGAAACATAGGCCAAAGCTGGGGTCAATGGTCAAGTAGCATAACATCATAACTAAACTTTTGAAAACTACAGACAAAAAAGTCTTGAAAGCAGTCAGAGAGAAATGACACATTATCTGAAGGGGAACTCCAATTCGAATGACAGTGAATTTCTCGTCTGAAATCTTGGAGACTAAAGGAAATAGAACAGTATGTTTTAGGTGTTGAAAGAACTGTCAACTGCAGATTCTATATCCAGCAAAAGTATCCTTCAGGAATGCATGGCAAATAGACATTCTCAGACAAAGGGGAACTGAAAGAATGTGTTCCTAACAGACCTACCTTTAAAGAACAAATGACTATTAAATCAGAAATTATATTTTTCAACAGAGTAAATTCACAATTGTCTAGGAGAAGACCTCTAACTTCTGAGTTTATAATCTAACTAGGGAGAGCTGACACACACACAACAAAACACAAATAGTAATAGCGGGTGTTCTGTCAGTGCCAAGCCAAGGGCTTACAAACAAAGATCGTTAAGAGATAGGTGCCAATATTTTGGGCTGCCCTGATCAGAGACAATTTTACAGACAAGGAGAGACTTACACTGGCCCTTGAATAATGCACTACATTTAAATAGAGCTGCTGAAAGGGTCTGTCCATCATGAAAAATCATGCAGGCAAAGATGGAGAGACATGAAAGCAGAAAATGAGTCTAAAGGACAGTACAGGAAGGACCTATTTGTCTGACAGGTAACAAGCCCCTGACCAGAGGACAAAGAAGGATCGGACACCAGTCTAATGGGAGAAATGCAGAGGAAAACAGAGGATTGTAATGTAATGTAGAAATGCTACAAGAGAACTCACTGGACAGACTTCAAGGAACCCAGAAGAGGTCATAACTAATTCTTCCCAGGAAAGGTAGGGAAGCTTACACAAGATTGGTGACAGCTGAGCTAGACAGATCTTAACACATGAGACAGAAGTGACACATTAGAAAAGGAAAGAGTAGCTGAGGCTGTGAGACTGACAGAGAGAACGCCAGATGTGCTCCGGCACACAGCATGAATGGACAGCGGAAGGATGAGGCACACGTAAGACAGCTGGGTCAATGGTAAGGACCGGGACTAAGAAGCTGAATTTTCATCTTGAGGGTAATGAGCCCTGGAAGAACTTTAAGCAGAAGAGTGACACACACATACACACACACAAAGTTTTAATAACTTTGAGGACCCTATATAGATTCAAAGGAAATGAAAAGGGACTAGAGGAAGAAAGAACAGTTAGAGATCATTCAATTCATTTTGGTTCAACAAATTTTGAATTCACAATGTGCCAAATTCTAGGTCAGATGCTTAACACACAAAGATGAATGACTGCCATCCTTTTTTTTCCCCCCCTCAAATCAAGGAGGTATCAATGTGAGGAGAGAAAGAGAAAACAAGAACTGCATTCTAAAGCCATTTCACAGCTAGAATCAACATGACTCTTTGAGAAGACTTACGTAGTGTAAGGGAAAAGACAAGAACGGGATTTTTATGTTAGAAATGGTAGAATGTTCTAACTATGGCAGTACTTCCATTCTAGAAAAAAAGGAGGCGGAGTAGCATTTGGGTAGAAGATTGAGTAGGAACGTATGTACTTTAAGAGTCAGTTCTGAGCCAGCCCGGTGGTTCAGGCAGTTGGAGCTCCGTGCTCCTCGGGTTCAATTCCTCAAGTCCCGCAAGGGATGGTGGGCAGCGCCCCCTGCAACTAAGATTGAACACGGCACCTTGAGCTGAGCTGCCACTGAGCTTCTGGATGGCTCAGTTGGTTGGAGCTCGTCCTCTCAACCACAAGGTTGCTGGTTTGACTCCTGCAAGGGATGGTGGGCTGAGCCCCCTGCAACTAGCAACGGCAACTGGCCCTGGAGCTGAGCTGAGCCCTCCACAACTAAGACTGAAAGGACAACAACTTGACTTGGAAAAAGTCCTGGAAGTACACACTGTTCCCCAATAAAGTCCTGTTGCCCTTCCCCAATAAAATCTTTACAAAAAAAAAAAAAAGTTCTGGTGGCATCTCTTCCAGAAGACCCTCCTGACAGCCTCTGCACACCACCCAGGTTTAGGGGTGCCCTTTCATGTGTTAAAAAAAAACAACTGCTCACAGCTATATAGATATATTTTACCACAGTACATATATTTACATATGTCTGTCTCTCCCACTAGATTATATATTCCTCAAGAGCAGACATTATTATGCTCATCCTTGCATGTCTATTGCATGTCACTCAGTAGGGCTTCAGTAAATGTTCAATGAATGGAGAACATGTAAGAAACTTCATACTGTAATCATCATTATAAATGTAGTTTTTATCATTTACTGAAGTCATTCCTCCTCTACTTACCAGAACACAAAAGCATTTAAACAAACAGCTCCAGGTATTCTATTTCAGTTTGAAGACACTAAGAAAATTAATCATGTTCCCCAAAGGCATAAATAGTAACATTATAAAGGTCAATCAAAGAGGACTGGGATTCCAGAAGGTCCTCATTGGGCAACCTCCAGTTTATCAAGCACCTACTGCACGCAGGGCACCATGGTGAATAATGAATGAAAGGGCTCCTACCTGCCAAGAGCTCCCTCTCCAGGAGCTCCCTTTGCGAATTGCTGCAATGAAGAAAATTTCATAAAGAAAAGTCTGTATCCTCTGCAGGACCACCCATGGAGAACCCTCTGCAGGACTGACTCATCAGTGGGCCAAAAGGAGAGCTACCTCCTGGCAAAGGAATATTTTTGGACTAGAGAAGAACTGAGATGATCTAAAAAGTTGTCAGGGGGGAAAAGAGGGAGTAGGAAGACAACACAATTAGGGAAAAGGGACACTGAATACTCTTACAAGGCATTTTCAAAGAGCAAGCAGATAACATAGAAAAACTACAAATGCCACCCTTGACTATCAGCTGCTACCTTACAAGGAAAGCCGTAGGGGAAATTATTTTATTAGCAGCGATACTTATACAGAACTGATTACAATCAATGGCAAATTAGCTGGAAACTTAAAAACATACTTTAATATTGGGATGGATTTTTTTCTTTAATGGTCAAGTATAAATGATGTCATTTTGGAAACAACCCAGATATCTATCAGAAGGAAATTGGTAAAATTCATTGTACTTTACAGAAATTTAGTTAACATCTTCAAACTGAATGTGCATATACGTTGCTTAGACAAATGTAATCAATCAATGTAAACATATGAACTGGGGTTTTGTTTTTATTTTGAAATGGGAGCTTTTTTTGTTTACAAGTTCATTAAAAACTGTTTCTGTAAGAAAATGAGATTTTTTTAAAATGACAAAAAGTGCCTTGCTGACTCACTATAAAATCAAATTTCCCCACTTGTTACATAATACTCCTTTGTAAATCATTTTAGCTTTAGTGTTTTAACTTTTACTCTTTTTTATTTATTTAGTTTGAAGGAGAAAGGAATGATTTCATTTTTCTTTTTTTAATGACTTGCAGACGCAAACACCTAGAGCTGCAACTGCCAGAACTTGATGTTGTAACTCCTGCAGCCTCAGACTGACAGCGGACTGATCGTAAGAATGAAAGCCTTAAAGGGTTTTGCTACACAATGAAGTTTCTCTTTAAATGCCTTGTTTTAATTGTCTGGGAGCAGACTGACTCTTAACCTTGGAGAACATCACAACAGGTGAGGTTCAAATGACTGCTGACCTTCCCGACCCACGCATTTCTGTAAGTTACCTGCGCTTCTCTCGGATATATATGCCACTCTTCTCTTTCTGACTCAAGAGATAAACAATATTTATTGACAATACCTTTTTTAGAAAATAGTGTAATTTATTTATAACGTGTCAGGATAAATTGAAAAGAACTTTCATCTGAAAATGCTGCCAGGAGCCTATTGTATCAATGTAAGTATTTTGTAAAATAACCTTGAAACTGTAAATTGACACATTTGGTCAGATTATGCCAAGCTTAATTTTTCTTTTTTTCATTTCAAAATGACTTCAGCAATAATTAAATCCATGATTACCACATTCTGCCATTAAAGGAAATATTAGGACCATCATACTGTAGAAATCTTAATGAGTATGAACTTTTGGGGTGTAAACCAAGCTTTGTTTCTTTTCTATCCACTCATGTCAGTTAAGGTATCTGTTTCTTGAGTAATAAACCCTTTGACACTTTAAGTCAGAAATTAGTCTCATAAAGCTATTTCTGAGTATAGTTTGTATAAAATAAAAATGTTTAGCTTTGGTAATAATTTTTCCAAGCTGAACTCCCTCTAGCAAGACATTCTTCAGAGCTTTTATTTACTATGCATTTAGACTGCACTGTTTCTGAAATATTTTTGTAACACTTAACTTTTTTGTATTTTTGCTATTTGATAAGGTTGTGGTGTAGTTGGTCTGTAATTAAGTTGCAGATTTACAACTGCTGTTAACTTTGTAAATCAAAATACAGCTGTTTGTGTCCTGGTCTATCTTCATTCCATCTGCAGCTGGACCTGCAATCCCACTGATCTTCCAGCTACCATTCATTTTCTTCACAGTTCACAAAAGAAGAATGTGAAATTCAGTGAATGCTGTTCTTACTAATCCTGTCAGGAGATGAATCTCATTTCACCAAAATTAAATTAGCTTTTCTACCAAAATAATGATAGAGGTTGACAATGCATCACTCTGAAATTGGAAGACCTCACGCACTTACGTCTCCACAATGGCTTACTCAGCTGAACTCCACGTTACTACTTTTTACTTTGTTTACCCACTCGGGGGTACATTTTTTTTTTAAATGTTGGGAGAGGGCCAACTACTGTTGAATGTGTCTCTGTTTGGGGAAGGTATAACAAGAAAGTAAAAAAGAATACATATGAAGGGAGAGACTGGTAATCTCCTCCCATATTGTTGTGCCCCGCTCTAAAAAAAAAAAAATTCAATGTGCTTTACTTACATGATAGAACACCATAAGAACATTAAAAATCATGTTTCAAAAAAAACACTTCGTGGCATTTTAATGTTTGTTACTAGTTGCATGATCCTGGGCTCCCCTGAGCTCTCAACCTCAGTTTCCTCAACTGTAAAATGGGGATAATGGAATACTAGATATCAGTGGAAATGAACCATCCACAACTGCACACAACAGAACAGAAAACAATATATACTGTTTGATGCCATTTCCAGAAAATACAGAAACTGGAAATAACTTGCTGCTGGAAGTCAAGGGGGCATAAGGAGGACTTCCGGAGTGTCTGTAATGTTCAGTTTGTTCTTGCTTTGCGTGCTGGTTACACAGGTGTATACAACTCATGGAAGTCCATCCAGGTGTATAGGTATGAAAGTGTACACACATATATATATATATATGCTCAATTTCAATAAAACATTTTTTAAATGGGGATAATTATAGGATCCTCTTTATAGGGATGTGAGAATTAAAAACATGCTGCGGAGATTAACTGTATATAAAATTTTTGCTGCCCAATACATGAGTGAGCACGTACTAAATATTAGCTACTCTTGTAATCCTCCCAGTAGGACCACAAGAAGCTCTATTAAACGTTCACTGAATGGACAAATTCTTTAGGTGAAGTGAATCATTCACAACCTCCGCAATCCCAGAACAACTCTGAAATTTTACTATGTCACTCATTTTGCCCTTTGCACCGTTAACAATTTATGTTCAATCTTGTCAGTCCCCTACACTTACAACTCCTGAAGGGCAGAGCACCTGTTTGTCTTTGTATCCTTCACAACACAGAGAGCAGCCAAGATGCTCGATAAACATCTGCTAATTCTGTGGTTTGCAGAATATTCCATAATGGAAGAATATTTGAAAATCGTAGAAAACTGTAACTGCAAAAAAATATCCCTTCTAAGCTTTATTTTTTTAATGTGTTAATACCTACCTTGTGGGTAAAGTTCATGTTCTGTTTAAAATGCCCATGTGTTTCTACTTGTTCACTTATTCATTCATTCATTGCGAAAATACATTGCTGTGCAAAGGGGCACAGGATCAGGTTCCCGCATTCCAAGAAGCTTACTCCTGAGGGGGAAGACTCATGTAAACAGTCACAGATTAGTTTCTGTGGGGCACTTCTGCAGAGGTTTTGATGCTAATTCCTTCGTGATTCCTGGAAAACTTGGGTGGTAGACATTTGAACCCTAAGACGTGAGGGAACACCTGTGCTTTCTAATTTTAGGGCATGATCAGAGCACTTTTATCCCCTACCCAGAACCCAGGCTAAGATAGAAAAACACTTTTTGTTGTTCTGTGCTGGCAGCCAGGCTTCTTTGGGTCTGTCTACTCCTTCCCCAAGGATGTAACCATTGGAAGGTCTTGGCTACTAGATATGGGGGAAGAGCTCAGGTCCAATGCCTTGCTCAAGGCTTCATTCCCTCTCCCTATGGTGGCGTTAAAGCTCCAAACATCTTGTTTCTCACCCTGCTGAAAGTTCAGCTCCTTGTGTACTGCTCTGGAATTATGTCTTTTCTTCATTGTCAGATTCCGGGAAGTTTTCCATATTTTTTTTTTTTTAATAATCACAGCTGTGCATTTAAAAGGATGTGTGTTATATTTTACCCGACATGGCTAAATATTTTGTAAATTGAAGCTGCCACTAGATATTTTTAATGTATCTTTGACTCAGGTCTTCTGGGATTCCCATAGGTAAAGCTTAACTGAGCCGGGCCTCACAATCCAAAATTAAAACACACACGAGGAACAAAATCCACTATGAACATTACGAAAGAGCAGCAATTAGACCCACTATGAATTTTAAATAATAAACCTTTGAGAGAGACTATAAAACCAGTAAATTTTAAATGATTACTGGCATAAAAACAATAATCATATACCCATGAAGCGAGGTTTTGCAAACTGACCCAAGTCCACTTGGCCATCCAGCAAACGCCAGGTTCTTTTCCTAAACACCAGTGGCCTCCAGCAGATAGCAGGGTAGGCTTCTGTGCTTCTCCCCCACCCCCTCTATACCAGCTGCCATGTTACAAGGAAACCAAATGTTACTGCCTAATTCCACCAAACCAACAAATGTTTACTAATGAGAACCAGGCACACAAAAAGAACTACAACTTGAGCAGACGCTCTGGAGCAACCTGATCCATTGCTTATGGAAATATAAATGGTACAGTTCTGAGGGGGTAAAAATCACATCAGCTAACAAAGTTAAACATCAGAATACCTAATCCAGTATTTCCAGTCCCAAATAGTATTCAAGAGACCATCAAGAATATGGCCAGAAAGATTCACATATGGGAGTGTTTACGAAAGAACAGTTCATAATAACAGACAACTGGAAATAACCCAAAGGCCTATTCAAAAATGAAGCGATAGAAAAATAAAAACAACACCGGGAATGTTATACGGCAGTGTAAATGAATGGACCGAAGCCAATGCAAGACCTTGGATAAATCATACTGATAATGGAGAAGGAGAAAAGCAAGGCCCAGAAGGAAGACCACATGTAGAACCAGCTGGTAAGGAATGGTCAAGGTCAGGATAGCCTGTATGGGGGAGGGGCAAAGGATGGAATGAGGAGCAGCACAGGTAGATGGAAGTTGTTGGTGACGTTTCAGGTCTTGATGACTTCGCAGGTATTCATTGTATTAAAAATATGAGGAAGAGGGCCATGCGAAACCCAGAGATGGTAACAGGTCATGAGTCAAGATTATGATTAATCCACTTCCCTGCCCCTAGGTCCCACCACTACTACCGGTAAAGAAGGGGGAGGGTTACATTACACACAGGCAACTCACAGAAGCAACAGCCTGAAAGGCCAATAGACACATGAAAAGATATTCGAACTCATGCCGCTGGGAAAATGCAGCAGTAAAGCTGCAAACAATTAGGTATCACTTTATACCCAACAGATGGATAAAAATTCAAAAGTTTGATAATAGCAAGTATCAGAGAAGATGCAGATCAACAGGGTCACTGATACACTCTCGGGGGACTGTACACTGGCTTCCGGGTGGAGCAACGGGGCTCTATCGAGCAGAGCGGGATAAAAGCTTGGAGTTGAAGATGCTCACATCCAATCTCCTGCAAGCCCTCACATATGTCCCCAGGGAAACTCACATACGCACATCAGGAGACATATACAAGAACGTCCACAGCAGTGCTATTTACAGTAATGAAAATTTGGACACATTTCAAAGATGTTTGACAACAGCAAAATAGACCAATATACAATGGAATACAATATATATCAGTTTTTTAAAAAAGAACTAGAGCTATGTCTCAAGAGGAATAAATCTCAAATAGTGTAGCTTTTTGTTTTTCTCTCAAGGTACAGAAGAATATGTACAATTTGCTGTCTTTTTTATTAAGTTTTAAAAATGATATATTTTATATTGCTCATACATACACAATAAAAATATAAACACAGGCAAGGCAATCATAGTCCCCAAACTGAGAACAGTGGTTACTTCAGGGAAGGGAAAGGGAGACACAGGATAGAGATGGGCACACACCAGTCTTCCATGATATTTATTTTTCATACTTAAAAAAATTTTTTTTGACATGTTTTCTTCAAATACAATTAGTATCTGATAAAGTCAGGTCTGAGTACTTAGTTATATTGTTATCTATATATTATGTTTAGAATATTTCCTATAATAAGACATACAGGACAAGATTGACACTGGGTAAAATTTATTTGAAAGATTAAAAGAAAATAACTGTATACAACTTTAACAATGGCTACCAAATGGCTGAAGTAAGATAAAGGACTCTATCTTATCATCCCTGTGGCCTAGAACCCAGCACAGGGCCTGACTCATAGGATTTGTACAAGTAAACATTTGCTGAATAAACTGGACAAACAAGTCGAGAAAAGTTAAATTATTAACCTAGTCATCTCTGAATATTTTCAAATACATTTAATCATATCTCAAATATTTTCAAGTACATTTAATCATATATACATTCTGCCAGACAGCCCATATAAAAACACAGTATCACTAGGTGTTACAGACTGAATGTTTGTGTGCCCGTAAAATTCAGATGTTGAAGCCCTAAACCCCTCAATGGGATGGTATTAGGAGGTGGAGCCTTGGGAGATAATTCGGTTTCGATGAGGTCATGAGGGTGGGGCCCCATGATGGGATTAGAGTCCTTATAAGAGGAAGGGACAGGGAACAAATCCTCTGGCACCTTGGCCTTGAGCTTCCCAACCTCCAGAACTGTGAGAACTGTTGTTTAAGCCACTCCATCTATGATATTTTGTAATAGCAACCCAAGCTAAGACACTAGGATTAAAAAAAAGAAAGAAAACTTTCTGCTCATTAATAACACGCCTTAATTGCTAATAGAAATGCACCTGATGGGAGCCCTTATAAATCCTGCGAAGGAGAGCTGATGAGACTCCCACTATATCATTTGGATCGTTTCTCTGGAACAAAAGAATTGCTCTGATTTTAAATGAATTCGTCATTGTTTTACAGAGAAAAGCTTTAGTTTATTGAGAAAAACCCTAAACAGGAAGTGCAAATACAAAAGCTCTGAGTTCTGATACCATCTAGCTGGTGACACTGAGCAGGCCAGCTATTCGCCTGACAATCTTACCAAAATCATGAGATCCATCCAGGTGACCCAAGTCTCTTCAGTTTTAGAATTAGGTATTGCATTCATTAGGAATTTCTGAAGCCCCTCTCACTCAAAATATGTGGAGAACATAACCAAATAACACATTCAGCCCACTTACATAGAAATATACCTTGACAAAATATTGCTTAGATGAACATTCTACCAAGCTGAATTTAAGATGATAGTTAAATTAACTTCTGCAAGATTGAAAGAAAGCAGATAATGCTTATAAAAAGAGGCTCTTTTCACAGTGCCCACTCCCAAAGACAGCTGGAGCTGCTACGAAGGGAGGCCGCTCTCAAAGAAGCAGTCACCACCTTTCCAGAGTTCAGCAAAAAAGTCAGTACCTGAAGAAAGCTGCTGTTGCTCCAAGCACTGGATGGATGGATGCATCAACATCACATGTATGATGTTATGAATAAAACCTAGACCTCGTTTTATTCCGCGTGAGTGAATTTCCAGATGTTGTGTGATAGCTTATAAACAGCCATGAAGGATGAATATTTTCTCAAGCATAGGAAAATATCTTGCTTTCCTGATGTCACAGGAATCTATCAAAACTCTTATAAATCACAGTTCCCTACAAATATGTCACAATGATACTATGGTTCTTTTTTTATCATTTTTTACCAAGAAGAAAGATCCAGCATAAATACCATTTACTAAGATGATGCAGATTGTTTTTATCCATTGCTCAAGTCATTCGCACAGAACATTCCCCAACGTGTGTCAAGGACTCGAGCAGGCCAGTAGATGAAATAAAGGGATCTGCCCTTCTCATCCCAACGTGCGTGTCATTCACCTTTGGTTCTTGTCCCCAAGCTCATCAAGGTTTGGACAAACAGAAGTACTTTCAGAATTTTTTTTTCATACTTTCACTTGACCTCTGAAGTACTTACACTTTTAAAGAAAAAACGAGTTATTATAGTGTCAACATGGGGTCCTGGGTTGTGTTTGGTTTGTGGATATGAGGGAAACGAGGCCTGGAGAGCAAGAGCTGATCAACTCTAAGTTCTCATGATTTTTTCTTTTTCCATTATCTGGGAACGCTTTGGGTTTTAAGACCAACACGCAGTCCTGCTTTTGCCCTAAGCCCCTAATTTATTCCTAATCCCACCCGAGGCACCCACCGCACACCCTCCACATCTCCTCACTCACTTCCTCAATCCCAGACCCTCTCACCCTCACAGATCTGGTACTTCGCAGTAGCTCCAAACACAAGGCTGCTCTATGTCCCACTGGGTACCATGACGTAAGGTCGGTGCACTTGTACTTGTGTTATCAGAAGACCAGAGTTAAGGCTGTATGAAGGGATATGCTGTGCACACAGGTGCTAGAATTTCAATGGTCGCTGGTCATGGGACCAGGTGGCTCAGAGGAAGTAACCAGAGGACAATAGTGCTGTTAGTTCATCATGAGGACTAAGACCACATAGCCTGATGGCAGTGGCTGGGACTTGGTCCCTCTAGGGTCAAAATGCCTCAGAAGCATCCAGAGGAGACCAAAATGAGGATTTTCTCATTCTGATCCGTTCCAACACACTGCTGCCAAATTAATCTTCCCAATTCCAACAGCCTCTCCAGCTCAAAATCCTTCCAGTCCACCCACTGCCTTACAAATACATCCCAAAATTCCTTGGCTGATATTTGCAGCCCTCCACAGTCTGGCAAGAACACACACTTGCTCTCTTCCTGCCCTCCCCGCTTCCATCACTCTACTCCCGCCAAGAGAATGATTCATTTTTACCTTCACCAGCTCCATCTTCCCCCTCTGCTGACGTCTTGCTCATGCTGTTTCCTAAGTGGAACATATTCTTTCCTCATCCAATCTGTTTGTTTAAACCCTGACTTGTTCCTTTAAATATTGAATCCCCACTGTGCCAAGTGCATCTCAAATGCCACTTAGCAAAAGAAAACACTTCTTTACTACTTCTACCAGGAAATCACACCTGATCCTCCAATTTTCCTCCCGTTGTCTACAGGCCTATAGCACCCTAGATGCATTATAACCCCGATCTTTTAGCTTCGGTTATTTGTTGGGGAGATAAGACAAGTGGTCAAGAGACTAACCTTCTTCAGCATAAAGACTAAGCATTCCAGACCCCTCCAGGATAGGGAAGGAAGTGCTTCACGAACAAAGCAATGACTTAATATATCAAATGCTGCCAAGGAATAAAAATAAGAAGTAAAAAGCATTCACTACACAGAGTTCAAGGGGATCAGAGGTATGACCTTGGTGAGGGCAGCTGTCACTAGAGCAGAGAGCAGCAAGACTACAGTGGGTTCAGCAAAGAAAGAATAGGGAGTAAAGTAACAGAGACTGAATATTCATTTTTGTACTCACTTTTTCTCCATTTGTACCCCCAAATAACTTTAACAGGTCTTATGTGCTCAAGATAGAAATTACTGACGAATCAAGTTCATTCAAACACAAAAAACTAATTTGTGCCATCCAGTATATACAACCTGCATCATATCCACCTATTTTTATTTATCAATGATTTAAGTTACCAGTTTGTCCTCAGGTATCTTTTAAATTGTCACAACTTCTTTTTTTCCTACTATACTGCAAATCAAAGTTGTTTGTGGAATTTTGTCATGCAGGGACTCTGATTCCACTCCCCACACAAGAACGCAGGATATGGGGAGGCCAAAAAGGAACACCCACAGAGCCATGGATGTGGGGTTCATACCACTATATTCTTGCAGGCAGCTGTGTTGGAAATACAGGAAGCAGGTTCCCCACGATGCACAATCCCCCATCTGCTTATCTGCCAACCAACCAATCCGCGTAGCCATGACAGTTATATTAGTGGCTAATGGCTAACTGGTAACAGCTGATGACCATCTACTACCGAGCCAGCACCTTTCCACGTGAGGCCGAGAGCCTGGAAACTGCTCTCTGGGACTCTGTCTCCACACTCCACTCCCCAGCGTCTCGCCTCACAATCTACATGACAAGCGTCTTCACCGAGGGGCCCTGTGTCCGAAACCCAGCTCATGAGAAAAAGTTCCAGTCTAGTTCAAGTAATGTCCCAGGGGTGTCCCTCGATGTCCACCTACTTTCTGGGCACAGCCAGACTTCCTGGGCACAGCCAGGGTTCTCAGGGTACCATGCTGGAACAGTAGTGGCTCACAGCCAAAGTGCTTACATATTCTCAACGGCGGCAGGTCAAGACACAGGAAGCAAACATCCACCTGCACCCCAATAAGGGGTCTTCCTGCACCACAGTCTCGCTGGCGGCCGGGCGAGACACAGGAAGCAAACATCCGCTAATACCACTACATGGTGGTACATTCCCAAGCAAACGGTCAAGCGGTCCATCAAATCAGGGATGGAAGGCACTGCAGCGTGCACAGGTGGCATCACTTTATTCAGTTGCCCACAGTCCACAGTCACTCGCCATGGCTGTGCATTGGCCTCACAATGTGTGCCCTCTCCGCAGGGCGAGGGCTCCAAGTCCTCCCCAACCTGGAGGTGAGGGATGACTTTGACCTCACCTGCATCCTCCACGGAGGACTCAGCAAGCGTTTCCTCCTAGGACTACAAGTCCTGCACCTGGACTGCCCCAGCAAGCACTTCCCAGTCCACACGGCCACAATGACCTTCGCTTTCTCCGGCCTATGCTGGTTGGAGAACCATCCACATCCTCCCAACCCTCCATGGGGGTCCAGCTCGCCAGCAGCTGCTCCTCACAGGCTTCCTGAGACTGGGTGTTCACACCCACAAACTGCTCCACCACCCTTCGGAAAGTTTTGGCTGGTACTTTGAGCTTTTGAAAATATAAACTGTTCCATTACCCCTTTGGGGATTCTGGCTGACGCCATACCCTGCTCGCTGCACCATGTGTCATGCAGGGACTCTGGTCCCGCTCCCCACATTAAGAATGCAGGATATGGTGAGGCCAAAAAGGAACACCAATGGAGCCACAGACAGGGGAATCAACCCACATAGCCACAGCAGTTATATTAGTGGCTAATGGCTAACTGGTAACAGCTGATGGCCATCTGCCACCTGAGCCAGCACCTTTCCACGTGAGGCCGAGAGCCTGGAAACTGCTCTCCGGGACTCTGTCCCCACAGATTATTTTCTCCTTTTGCTCCTAAAGATGGGCAAGTATCTAGGTTAAGGGAATGAATTAATGAGAAGAAGGGAGAAGAAAACCCTTCCTATAATTTTTGAGGCACTATTTATCCTTCAGTATGTCCCTACACTTCCCATTCTCATAGGGCAATCAATCATTCAAGGGTCACACAATTTGAAAGTTGATATTGCCAGATTCACAAAACAAATACATTTAAAGACACTGCTTGGTCTGCTTTTCATAGTAACATTAATGCACATAGGTTATACGATAGGACGTAGCTGCTTAAGACAGGCTTCAAGGCTCCATGCAGCCGCCTTCTAACAAGGCCAGTTCCACTAAATAACCAACTGACTTCGGGACTCCAGTTAGAGCTTCCACAGCTCCTTAGCCTCAGGTCTCCTTCTTCCTTCTCTTCAACCAAAAAAGCAACCTTGCACATGAACGATTAGAAAACCAAGCGCTTTTAAATGACCCATGTGGGGACAGAGACCCAGAGAGCAGTTTCCAGGCTCTCGGCCTCACGTGGAAAGGTGCTGGCTCGGTTATTAGATGGCCATCAGTTGTAATCAGATGTCTATCCGCTGTGGCTGGGTGGCCATCAGCTGTTACTGGTTAGCCATTAGTCACTAATATAACTGCCGTGGCTACCCTAGGGGGTTGGTTAGTTGGCAGAGAAGTGAACAGAGGATTGCGCATCGTGTGCCTCCTGCTTCCTGTGTCTCCAACCCAGCCGCCAGCGAGACTATAGTGGTATGACTCTCCTATCTATGGCCCCGTGGGTGTTCCTTTGGGCTTCACCATATTCTGTGTTCTTATGTGGGGAGAGGGACCAGAGACTCCGCATGACAACCCATCCCAGGAAAATTCTTGTCTATGAACATGAACACACTAACCTCAGTTTTCTGAAAATCAGAAACAAGTTTATCTTACAAAAGGAATTCACAGGTTCAGTTTTTTTCACTACTAACTTGCAACACTAACCAAAAAAATGTATTCGGTCATACATTATGCAAACAGGGAGTGGTTTGCATACCTACAGGATTAAGAACATGAGCACCATTTCACGGTCATCTCTAAGCCAAGCCTTTGTAGTTATTTTTAAATCCTAGTGTAATGGTAAACTCTCAAAGTACACACCTTCCTTATATGAAATGATTGCTGAAAATCCACACAAATTGGCCAAATTTGTGTCCTCCTCGTACGTATCTTCAACAGC
Organism: Rhinolophus ferrumequinum; assembly: GCF_004115265.2. Classification (NCBI taxonomy): domain Eukaryota; kingdom Metazoa; phylum Chordata; class Mammalia; order Chiroptera; family Rhinolophidae; genus Rhinolophus; species Rhinolophus ferrumequinum. The sequence goes on along the minus strand of NC_046301.1, from coordinate 20,397,835 downwards.
CTTAGTATTCCATTTTAAGAGTAAAAAGCTCAGATCTGACAAGATTGCAGGGTGGGGTGGGAGGGTGCCTGGAGGACTTATTTTTAAAGGCATAAACTGCATTCATTTATGTCCTGGATACCAGGCACATACATGCATGTCATGGATGTCCAAGAAATTCAAGGAGGTGCCTAATTCAGACATCAAAACTACTATATCTGCAATACTCACGTTCTAAAAGTTACAGGCTATAAAATCTGAAGGGCATAATACAGCGGCTTCTTAGGCTTCACCCTGTTGAGTCACTTTTCAAAAACAACTGGGAATCTGTATCAATCAATGTTCAATCTGGGGCCAGAGGAGAGAAAGAAGCAAAATGGAGCACTGGATTACAGACAGGGCAGGAGGAATGAAACACCACAGGCCATCATTAGAAAACTGGGAAATCTGAAAAAGCAGAGCTCCAGCCCTGTGGTTTTATTTTTAGATTTAGTGATGCTCCAAAGGCATAAGCTCCCATGCTTCAATCTTAAGTTTTAACCATAAAGGCTCTAGGAGCTAAACTAGTCAATATCCAAAGTTATTCTTCCCCTTTAGCTTAGGTATTGTTAGCTGAGTGTCATACTTACAACAACATTTTTTTGTCTTGACTGTTAGTATATAATCATCCATACACTTCATCGTTTTGGAATCGCTCTACTCTACCATATAGAAAATATAAGGAAATCTTTCCTGAATATTTGAATTCACAGCTCAGTTGAGCTGGAAACAACTCAGGAATGTTTTCAAACTAATCAAGAAGTCTTTTCACATGCACATTCCAGAAGTTTCTTCTTTCCTGTTTGCAAACTGGTCTGACCCCTCTGAGCAAGTTGTAACATTGTCAGTAATCAGCACCTCAAACGGAACGCAGGCATGCTGCATTCAGACACTAGCAATGACAGCCAATTACCACGCAGGCTTTACGAGGCACCTTCACTTCATTTGACCCAGTGATCTACACACACAGTTCTCTTAAAGCCAATGTCTCAGCTTTCGTTCTTGCTGAGGTAAGGAGGATTTTATTTCCTCTTTTTTTTTTTTTTTTTTTTTTTTGCTGACAACCGTTTCCAGAGTAGTATGCTATAACTAGGAGCAGACTGGTCAGCTGCAAAGCTGACTCACACTGGAAGAACCCACTCCTGAAAATGTGCGAGTTTCATGCTGATGATAAAATGCATATGCCATATGAAAAATGCCACCAGCACTCCATTATGTTATACAACTGTCATCACAGACATAAAGAATCATGTTCCTTGTGAAAAGTACGCATAGCTACACACGCCCCAATACTTGATCTTTCAACTGTATGGTGCAAGCTATCAATAAAAACAGTAAGGACTGTCACAGTCAAATATTTCTATGCCCACACCCCACACACCCACCACAGTTAAATTCAGTATAATCCAGTCTCTACAAGATATTCACTCTGTGGCAATGTGAAAAATGTTGCATTAGCAATAAAAATGTTCTATTTATGCAAGTGGTTCCTTCCTTGTATTACCACTTTGTAGTCCAAAGTCACAAGAGAAGTACTAAGTGGTAAAACTATTTAATGCCTTTAAAAAAGTAATTTATCTCACAGTACTTCCAAATCAAAGCAGTTCAACTGTCAGCATTTTTCAATTTAGAAATTCAGATTTAAAATAAATGCCTAGAATTTGGCAACGCATATAAAGAACTATACAATCTGACCCAGTTACTCTATTTCTAAGAATTTGACTTCTATGGAAATACAAACAAAGATTTGTTTATTTTGCTATCATTCATAATAGCAAATAGCTGGAAAGAAATCTAGATTAGTAACATTATGCAATTAATAAAAGCATGGTACATTTATGAGATGAAACACAGCCATTAATAACATTCTTGGTAAAATACTTCATACAGCAAAATAGTCCTAATATAATGACTATTATCCTTTTTTGTTTTTAAGGCAGAACAAAAAAAGTCGAAGTATGAAAATAGTTTAGCGTGTTGGGAAAGAGGTACTGACGTTATAACAGCAGTTCCCAAACGTTTTTTAATGTGTATATGTAATCTGCGTATCCCCAGTAGGTAGGGTGATCCTACATCCTGGCTTGTCAGTCCCAAGTAAATATTAACAGTGTCCCATTTTAGTCAAGAGAAAAATGGTCACCACACCTATGCTGCCAATAGTTTCTGGGTCCTAAGTACAGTCACTAACAGTGATTCCCTAATTCTGTAGGATCAATGGCTCCTGCTGCCCAATGCAAGACATGAGCCCTTCTTCTTTCTTTTCTCTTTTCCCGGAGTCCCCACAGGTAAGAGATGGAGGGGAAAGGGCTTACCCCATGCAACAGGCTGGTCTCCGTGCCTCTGCCTCTCTAGGCTCCAGGTGCTACTTCTCTCCTTAGCCTACCCTACCATCACTAGAACCTCTCTCACAGGATGCCACTCTAGCAACACCCCTCTGGGCATCTGCTCACCTGGCTGTCACTACCTGCCTTTACTGTCTTCTGCAGTGGACGCCATGGCTGCTGTCCTGCTTGGGCCACCCACGGGATGAGCTAGGCTGACCTGTCATTGACCTCACATGTTTCCTTCCCTCTCTGTACGACAGGCAAGAAACTTCCCCTTCTCAAATCCCTCTCCGTAGATTAGGCAAGGGGGAACCTCACGACAGAGCTGCTTGGTCCCTGCTGTGACAGCTAATTCAGTTTCAGTCCACTTCCAAGCCTCCTCCTTCCCAAGGCCCTACAGCCTCAGGAGGACAGATCCGATGAGATGGAGATGTGCAGATGCGCAAAGCGACACACACTGCCGTCTTCACTTCCCAGCCTGTTTGCCAGACTCCTTCCTTATCAATGTGGGCATTCTATTTCATTCTCAGGGGGACTACTGTCACTCCCAGTAATCTGGCCCCGAGCAAATTACGGGCTGTAGCCAAATGCTGAGGTAGAGGAGAAAATCTGTCACCTAACTCCACACACTGGCATAATGAGCCTCAGCTCTGCCACAGATAAGCCCAACTGTACTCTTCTGTACACATGAAAGGACGGAGCAAAATTAATGAAAATGTTAAAGGGATAATTTAAGGGCAGTTCACAGCTGACTCTTACTTTTTACTATACATTTAATTATGTTCCAAATATTCTATAATGAGCATGTGTTACTTGGAAAAATGAGGAAAAAAGTGAAATGTAAACCAGTTTGTGAGTGTTCACAATGATCAAATGATTAGCAATTGATAACTGACAGAAAAATTAAAGAGCTATACCGCAACCCACTCTAATTAGGGTTATATTAAGTCGCCTGTGTTTTTAGCAACACTATTTCACTTATACTTAGGCAAGACTCTAAGGGTGTAAAAGTCTGGGAAAATGACAGTGAAACGACTAAGAGATATTTTTAAACAATATTCCATTTAGATTTCAGGATAAAAAGAAATTATTCCGTGAAACAAGTGATTGCAATGTTTAGACTCAAGAAAAGCTTAGACACTGGAGACAAAAACAATCGGAAAATTATGTAGACCCTTCACTTTGAAAACAAGGATAGACAATAATCTCCTCAGAAGAGAAGAGAAACAATTTAAACTCAGTTTAAAAATCACTGAAAAGTTTCCCCAGAAGCAGCCCCACTTATGATTTCCCCTTTACGTCAGTGTGAGCGCCTTTCTCCACGTGCCAAAGCTGAAGGAAATGCTGGATCACCTTTATATTCTTCCTCTTTCTCACCTTCCAGATCTTTCTCCAAAATTCACTCCTGAAATAACCCACACACTGGACACCGCACTGCCCTCCAGCTTATCGAACCATCTCTGGCTGTTTCCCCTCTGCTACCAAATTCACTGAAAGGAGATGCCATTAATGTCCTGATAAAATTCTTCCGTGGCTTCTCACCACCTGAAAGAAGTACCCGCCTCCCAGGCTGGGAGTCCAGACCCAGCAGGACTGGGGCTTGAACAGAGCACACATGGCAATGGTGATCCAGGAGCTGGATAGCACAGCTGCCCCCGTCACCACCTCCACTCCTCCTCTCTAACGTGACTCCAGCAGCGTCGTACGTGTTCCTCGACAGCAGTCGTGTTCAGGTGTAGCCCTTGGACCAGCAGCAGCAACATCACCTGGGAACTTACCAGAAATGCAAACGCAAGGGCCGCCCCCCTCCCCCCGCACAGACCTACTAGAACAGATGGGGCCCCGCAGGTGACCAGCCGGTGATGGATACACTGACATTGAGAACCACTGCCCCACAGAAACCCTCCACACCTACCAAACCCAGATTCCTCATCTCCAGATTATAGTTGGTCCTTTCCTCTTTTGTCCCGTTCACAGGCCAGCTTCCCACCACAACCCGTCCCCCCACCCCACAATCCATCTAAATCCTATCCGTGGTCAAAGCACAGATGAAGTCCTTACATCATAAAGTCTTTATTGATCCCTCCAGCTAACGTGTTCTTGTCATCTTTCGAACTCCAACAGAACTTAGTATCTGTACCACTCCCTCAGCACTCACTAAAATGACAACAGATCAAAAGGAAGACAATGCCTCAAACCTCTAGGGCAGGGACTGCAGAGTTCATCAAACAAGCCAATTTTAAGCAAAGAATAACCACAGCCAAGAACCACTGTGCTAAGAAAGATTCTGAGACTACACCCAAGTAGGAGAATGACACTTAATTAGCAATGTCCCTCCGAGCAGTTTCTTTGGGAGAGTGTGGGAGAGCAATAGCGTCCTTACTGCAGAGTCTCTGTCCTGCTCTAGGGTTGTAACCAAACTAAGAGGGGGGGAAAGGGCTGTCAAAGGCCCAGAGACAAAGTAGACCACAGGAAGCTGGCTTTTCTGACCACCATTTAACTGGTCTGTGCACCTGGCAGGCAGGTCTGTCTCCAACATGGCTGTGAGAAAGCAGCCTAGTCCTGGCCGTTCTCAGTATACCCTATTTGCCTGAAAATAAGACCTAGCCGGACCATCAGCTCTAATGCGTCTTTTGGAGCAAAAATTAATATAAGACCTGGTCTTATTTTACTATAATATAAGACCAGCTCTTAACTAACATAATATGAGACCAGGTATTATATTAATTTTTGCTCCAAAAGATGCATTAGAGCTGATGGTCTGGTTAGGTCTTATTTTCGGGGAAACACGGTATTGTGTCCCAGGTGAAAAAGCTGTAGCACACTGTAATCAACGCACATCTAATTTTTTCCAGAATTCCACAGTTACACTATACCAGGTGGTGAGAGGGACAAAAAGAACCATTTCCTGTAAAGAATGGTTAACATCTGTCATATGCCAGACGACATCCACTTTTCTCTCTCAAAGTTTAAGACATTCACACAAAAAGATTTGTCTCAGCCAGACTCAGAGGATATGGATCCATTTGTTTCAAATCATTTGTTCCTCTCAGTGCCAATATGAACAGAGTTTCTAACAGGATCTTCACTGTTACAAACCTATGTAGTTTTTACCTTCATATCTCCACTAGGCTGTAAGCGATGTGAAGACAGGAAGCAGGACTTATTTTGACCCTTGCGTTATCTAGTTTAGTGTCATGCATGCATAGATGATGATGAAAGGTAACCACACTGGCTGGACCTGGAAACACCCTTCCTAGTTTTAGACTTTCAGGGTATCTTCCCACCTATAGGAAATGGAACCTAGTTTTTAGAAGTTTAGGTCATTCAAAACACAACGTATGTGGCCCAATGAGGGCCCAATGGATAACTTCACGTGTATTACTCAGTCACAAAAAGCAATTCATATTTAGAGAAGCGAATGTCCCTACCAGAGGGATAATGGAGACACAGTTGGAATGACGTGCACATATGTCGCCCCTGAAGTCCACTCGGTGTGATTCACACAGATGTGCCTGACAGGAATGTTATATCTCCAAGCTGTAGGTTCAACATGAGGCAAAGTTTGAAAGCCACGCCCTCTCCAGACCATTCTGTCCAGCCACACAGGCTTCCATTCAATTGGCAAAGCAAGAAAACCAAATTTTCTCACGGTAAACGGACACAGGCAAGTAGTTGAAACTCAACTCTGGCAAATCCATCTTAAAACAATTTAACATCAATATATACTGAAGCCCAAAAGAAAAAACTGATCATGACAACGAACAGCGAGTCACAGTACTCTCCGCTGCCAGGCCAAGCCCAACCAGAGTCTTTCTGGAATGGTCTGTGATGAATACAGCCAGATACCTACCCCCAAAGCCTCGGTGTCACTGCCGTCCACGGGGAGAAGAGACATGCTGTCCCCTAGCACAGACCCTGCCCTGAAGCTTTCACCAGGCCCTGGCAAAAGTCCCCAAAACTCTTAGCGGGATTAGAACGACCCACGTAATGTCATCTGAGCCACACAACAGATGAGGAAACTGTCTATGATCTGCTGGAAATCCAGTGTGTGAGCTCCCGACACCCCATGACCGGGGCAGCTGCTCCCTCTCCAACCTTCCCTAAACGGTAGCAGCAGAGCTCCAAGTCCACTTGGATTAAGAAAAAAAATTAAGTAAAAGGAACCAAAATGGTCTAAAGAATTTCTCTTGCACACATTTTTCAAAAGTTCTAGAACAACGATTCCTAGCTTGCTTGCTGTCTGTGGGGGTGCCACAGCTGATCTTGGAAGGACAAATATGCTTCCCTCCATTGAACCAGACAAACATTCAAACTTGATCCAGAGTATCTGTGAAAGGACTATTATTTCATTTGTAGCTTGTAGCTGTTGCCCATTGGTCAGTCTGAGGAAGGTACATAAATGTTCCAGCCAGTAAACTGGTTTGCTGAGACTAAGAATATAAAAGTAGCTATATTTTATTTTTATAATACCAAGTCTTTAAAGTTAGCAAAAAATTATACTGGATAACTGTAGAAGCCAACTGTTGAGTGCCTGGATCCAAACCTGAACTTCAGTGCCCAAATGTTCAACAAGCTTCACCTTTTTGTGCCTCAGTTTCCTAGTGTATGAAAATGGAGATGGTGCAGTAAGGATCAAGTAACTTTATATACGTTCCATCTTAGGGTGACTCCAGGTCCACAGTAAGCACTCTATCACCGTTAACATCCCGTCATTATTACCATCTTCTGCCCGTACCCAGGTGTGCTGCAGTTTACGTGATTTAAACTATAACCCTATGCAGGAGGAAGGAGAACCCCCGTGCTCCAGAGGAGGAAACAGACTCCGCGTGAGTGATTCCCTTGTTGTAATGTAGTGAACGACAGAGCCAAAATGCAAACCCAGGTCAGCCTGACCACAAAGCCTGTGATCGTTCCCTGTTCCCACTCTGCCTTCTGGGTGAACCAAAAGGAGACAAAAGCCAAAGATACTGAGAATAACCACCCTTCTCTGCTGGGCCAGGCCGCATTGCAAGGGGCTGATGTAGCACATGAGAACAGGTTCAGACAACGACCTTGATGCAGCTGTGAGAAAAGGCCTCAAACATCGCTGGCTCTGAGCCCACCCTGAAGACAACAGGCATTGCTTTCTTCCGGCAACCTCCTGCTTGCACAGCTCAGCCCTTGCAGAGAGGCTGTCTCCAGTGGCCTGAGACAGAGGTGTAGCAGCAAATGGCAGGAACCCACCTAGCGCCCCTCTATTTCCTCAGGGCTTAGGACTCACCAGGAGGAGCTTCACCCCTGGACTCCATTAGTGAAATTATGAAGAATAGTTAGGGACCATGGTGGGGGCACAAAAATAATTTTCCTCCCACCTTTCCAAGTTCTTCAACTTAACATGAGACAAAGTAATAGGATGAAAATGTCCACAATTTATTATGGAAGTACATGTGGGGCAGGGTGGGGGGGACATAAGACTATGGCACATAAGATGCATTGGGCAGCTGAGGGTGACATTCCATTTTGGACAAAGGAGAGCGGGGGCAAGGGCCCAGGATCTCAAAACAAAAGTAGGCAATTTACAGGTAAACAAGAGCAAACCTGTGGTAAACAAATCCTTGCTGGGCCACCTAGAAACAATGGGACACACAGGGGAGTCTAACAAAGAAGGTTTGCTAGATTTCTCCCAGTCTGTCCCCATTTAGTTTATATTTTGATGCTGAGGTGATGTGCCCTAGCTTTAAGCAGGTTCTTCTACCTGAATTCTTTTAGGCAGGTAAGGGGGGAGAGTCAAAGGTACTTTCTGTGTCTTTTGTTTCTTAACAACCAGCTTAAAATCAATATCCCAAAAGGCATATTTCGGGATGGCAAAACATCGGTCCCCCTCACCACCAAGGGGGAATGAACTAGGGCAACGTTTCAGCCTGGGGAAGACACAGAGCAAATGCTGTCTACGTCAGCTCAGAGTTCTGCGGGGGCTCGGTAAATGCCAAAATGTTTCTCTTATCTCTCTCTAGGCAAGCCCAGGGGAAGTCATGAAACACACACAAGTGCATGGATAAGAGCACTGTGCGAGTGTTACACAATCTCCCACAACACACAACAGGACACTCTCTATCTCCTCGGGGTCCCCACCCCACAAGAAATAGAGAGCCTGAGCCTTAAAGCTTAATATTATATTCTAGACTGGAGAAAAGTTGAAGGAGAAAGATTTTGTTAAAAACTTTATCTCAAAATCACCCTTATAACCGTCCACCTAAACCCTCTAGACGCAAACCCAAGTCAGGTTCTCCACCTACACTCACTAACACACAAACCAAACCTGCCCAACTATGTTGGGTACCTGCAGAACAAATTCTGCCATGACGATTCTGCTGACAGTAAGGGTTAAAACTTTTACCTAGCCTGGGGATCTTAGATTTCAGCTGGACAACCCGGGGCAAGTTAGATCAAGAATGGAGAGCACATGGAACTGGCTATCAACCTGCTCTGACCAGGCTCAGATACGGGAATTGAAGATGTACTAGTACTAATTGAAGATGACAGTAACCTTCCACATTATACAGGGCTGTGTGCCGTATCCTAAAAGCCTTCCACAAGTTAACACAGTTCCTTCTCCCCAACAACGCTAGAAATACTACTCATATGCCCATTTTACAGCTGAGGAGCTAGGGCACAGAGAGGGGGGTAACTCAGCAAAGTCACAGAGCTGGAATGGCAGAACCACGTGGGAACCACCCAGACATGTGGCTTCACAAACAGCTTCAAGACATATCTCAGGCTGTGCTTTAGAATTGACCAACGACTGAACGACGACTAGGAAAAGGAAATAAACCTATAAGGGGGCTTCCAGACGCTCTAAAATACTGTTTCAGCCACTGTTTCAGAGCTGTCCAGGTTCTTAGTGTGTTGACTCATATTCTGAAGACCTGGTGACCAAGAGTCCTCTTCCCCTCTCTACCCCACAGGGATTTTTAAAGGCTTACTTATGACATCATAGCAACCCTGGAAACCACATACTAGAAAACATCACAATGTCAGTTTATGTCATAACTCAAAACGTACCATGCAATCCCATATATGGATTTGAGTTGATTCCTAGTACAAACTTTGAAACAGAACACTGCTTCCCAAGCTGTCACGGGGCAGCTGGAATCCTAAAACATGAAGCCTTCCACTGCTCCCTTTATTATGCTGCATAACATTCCAAGGGATGTTTATATTAGCCAGCCCAAAAGCCATTTTCCACTCAATAAATATAACTTGTCTTCCCAAGTAGTATACGGAATAAAGCAAAATTCAAACTTACGATAAATTGAGTGATAAAGCTTTGTAAAGTGTTTAAACGAAAAAATAATAATGGCTTCTACATACATAGGAACATTCGTGAAAACAAGGTCACATTTACCCACAATAAATAAGCATATTTTTGGAAGGGAAACATGTTATTTTAAATATTTTCAAAGAATACATTGACACCGTATTTTGACAGTTTTTAATATAAAAAAAATCCCTTCCAGCCCCCAAACAAAGAACACTAAAGCCAAATGCAAAAGACATTTATTCAGATACTTTATCCATAAAGTATTCTTTTTACTACTTAACTCCAGCATGTAGGAGTTCTGTCAGAAATCTCTCCTAGTAAATTCCAAAAGTTCCACCTAACTGCCTGTATGTATTGCTTTTGGAATTCTAATCAGTTCCGCCCACCCAGTGACTCAAACTGAACTATTAAGAGATATGAACAGCTGCACTCATCCACCACACCAAGAATAGCTTCCAGGAAACCAAGCTCCAGTTGGAAAACTACATTTAGTAACCCTTCTCAACTTTAGAGAGAGAACACTATGGGAAACTCCTCAAAAAGTTAGTAATGAAAACACCTATAAAAGCTTTTTAAAGTGACATTTTAAAAATACATATTTTCCCCTAGAAATAAATAAGTGAAATGACTTTGTGACTATTTACACTCTAGGATTTTAAACTCGTGTGTGTTTATTTGGAAATCTCTGGATGACAAATGCTTGCTAGTGCCTTGTCAAACATTTTCCTTCAAGAGAACATTCTCAGAGGAATTACAGCTCACTCCCCAGGAGGCACTGGCCACGTGATACAGGTCTGAACTAAAACAATAAGTCATTCCAAGCCTGTGCTCATTGTTCTTTGTTGGTTCCTCACTTACCTATCCCACCCAACAAACCTCTGGTCTGAATGTTGAAATGCGGTGGGGGAGAAACACTGCCAAGTGAAGGGGGGAAAACAGAGTAGGTCTGAAAAACACAAACCATGACATTTGAACAGTGTCAACTGGCAGATACCTACTGCCAGGTGGGAACACTGAAAGAATTCAGAGAGAGGGAGTCCAAGTCCAGGGCTGTTCTCTGGAGACGTCTCCGACATTCCTACCAACTGGAAGGAAAGAAGAGCTCAGCTTAATTTAAACGTGGAGATGACCACACCTGGTAAGCAGGGAGCAGAAGCAGAGAACGTCCTAGGAGCGACTCCAAGTAGCCTTAAAGCAAATCATTCAATTCAGTTGCATGAATAGAAGGAAAAAAAGATGATAAGAATCATATGAAAAAAGACACCCAGATAATCAAAATACAATTGCACCAATGTTCACTGTTCGTACTTGGATGGAATATAAAGAAAACAAGATGGTATCCCACCTCCAGCAAGAAGAAGGTTAACACTGAGTATGCACTAAGCTCGTGCCAGGCCTTTGCATATATTATTATATTTAATCCTCCCAACAATACAACAATACCTGAATATTTATTGTTTTCAGAGCTGTTATGGGCTGCTGAAAATTATGTCCCTAAAAATTCATGTCAAAGCTCTAACCCCCCAGTACCTCAAAATGTGACCACAGGTGGAGATAGGGTTTTTAAAAAGGTAATTAAGTTAAAATGAGCTGTGCTCTGTATTCCATGGTTAGGGAAAGGAGGTAGTCACTTGAGGCTCCTCTATTTTCCTCTCCCAATACATTTCTTAATTCCAGCCACTGGTTTTGAAACAAGAGAAACAAAGGAAAAGAGGTTCTGTGATAGCACCCTAGCGTTTCTTGATTGGGAAATGGGACATTTAACGAAGAAAAAAAAAATGCCAGATTCGCAATTTTCAAACAATTAGAAGACAATAAATATGTGACATGAAAGGTATATTGAATATAATTTAATCTTTGATGACCGAAGAGGATTTTGTAGATCCTCAGGGTAATCATTTCAAGTATTAATCATCACTGTAGAAAGAACCTGTTAATACGAATAGGTAACAGGATGCCAGCTAATAGGGAATTTACTACATAAAGAGAAGCTCTGTAGCACATATCTGAAATTCAGTCTTGATGCATGTTTATTTCCAACGTGCATAACATGACTAAGACAAAACAGAACAGGGACGTATAAGAACCTAGATGCCTATAAAATTTGTACATACTTATTTTCTAATTAGGGGTTTACCTTAAATTTGAAATCGTGGGCCATAATAACTAACTTTCATTTTCCTTTCTTCAAGAATGTTTACTGATTAGTAGTAATTTCTCTCAAGACCAGAACTACTATATGTCGTGAGAAAAATGCCTCATCAATGAAATAGATTAGCACTACCTTTATAGAATCCAGTTCCTGAAAGCAATAATGACTTTGCCATTGCTAATTTATTTCTCCCCATGTTTAAGTAGTTTTTAAATCAAAACTTTTAAAAACATAAGAGTTGACATTAAATTCTTTCAGTTTCCACAGTTTCTGTCATTCATCCACTCCATTCTCCATAAAAAATGGCCAATTAAAAAAATGTTTAAAAAAACTTGGCAGAAATTTTTAGGATGAACGATTTTATTATGAGAATATACTGAAATCTCCTGTTCCTGAGATAAGTAAAATTCATTAAATTCAAAACTTTAATGACTTTTTCTCAACTAGGGAGACTGCTGCGATAGAATAATGAGTTGGCAAGTAAATCACTAACAAGTCTTTAAATTGGCCTTTCTAGTGGTTTCTCTGGGACTATTTGGCAATAGGTTTACTAGTGGATTCTCTGGGATTATTTCGCAATGTTTCTAGACCCTCAAAAACACATGTATGTTCTTATCAGGAAGTGTTTTACAATGTATTAGGTTGGTGCGAAAGTAATTGCGGTTTAAAAGGTTAAAAATAAAGGCAAAAACCGCAATTACTTTCGCACCAACCTAATAATAAAGTACTATAAGTTTTGCCATGCTCAGCTCTGTGATTCACTCAGCCTCAAACAGGCCTGTAGCAGCAATGGGTGGGGTTGGAGGCAGGAGAGGTCTGCAGGAGGGAGGGCCCAGTGAGGGGAAAAACTCAACACAGAGGAAAACTGCATTACGAAAGCAAATCCACCAAAATTATGAGCCTCTCTAGGGCAGGCGTCAAATCCTATCCTTTCCTGAATATTCAGCAGTGAGGGTGCTGGCCAGTCAATTACAGATATTCAGTGTTTGGTATGTGGTCTAAATCCATTAAATGTTTAAAAATAATCCTGAGTCAATCAATAAACGATTAAGAAGGAATAATCCATTAATTACACTATAATGTTCATGCCTTAGACATATCTCATTTTGGGGGTGAAAAGGTATTCTTCAGATATCTAACATCCTTCATGATTCTGTACTCATTTACCATTGCTCCCTTCCTATGTCAAGCGCTCTAATTTCCCTGTCCTATTAAGACCCAGCCCTTTGCTCATTCAAATGTTATTCCCTAGTCCTCCACCCACATCAAGATTGTTTTCAAATCTGTAATTTATACTGGGGAAAGGACTCCAGTGGAGCAGAGTCACAGGTTAGTAGAAGAAAACTATAAAGTTTTCTTCTTTTATTTTCAACCCGATTCTTGAAAACCTCTTGATATAGTCTTCGTCTTCTTTTATAGGAACACATATCGCAATTTTTTTTTAAGGTACTGGATAGGCAGATCTCACTTATCTCACAATGGCTTCCAAAATTCTGACACTCGATTTACAGAGACGACGTTCTCACAGAGTACCTACATAAGTCTTTCAAATGGGTTTTAAAAAGGGGGGATCCTGCAGCTCCCACACAGTATGGCTTCATTTGTATTTCATTCAGCCAACTGTGATTGCAGTAAGTTAAATCAATATTTCCCAATATTTATCTTTGAGAAGTTAAAGAGTGTTTTGAGACAAGAGGCTCTGGTTAAATAAACTTAGGAACTGATGAGTCTGAACAAAGTTAAAGAGGTTTCTTTGCTGCCAGAATTCATTTAATATAATCACACGTATAGTGTATCTTCAAGACAGGTTAGAACATGTCATGAGTTACAGAAAGATTCTGACTTCAAATACTGTTTTCATGGAGCTTCTTTCTCTCAGCACTAGCACTTCCCAGTAAACACACTGGGAATCGTTGGATTAAATCCTATCTTGTGCTTGACTTCAGAAGACCTAACAAGAATAGACAGGCCCATTACTCTGCAGCAGGTCAGGAGTAAAAACGGATGTGACACGTTGAGATACACACACACCTATCTCTGTTCCGATGTGTACTTTAATTATAGTACCATGATATGGAAACACTTGTTATGGCTTACGCAAACTTCATTCAAAAACTATTTGCTAAATAGATGTTGAATTACTCCTATGTCATGATGAGTTATGGCTAATAATTAGAAGACAAAAAGGCATGGACATCTGTATTGTCCACTCCCCTAAAATGTAATGACACGACATCAGTTATTCTATAGTCTAAAGGTTAAGTTGAACACCTACGGGGGGGTATGAATTGACTTTAGGTATTGAATTGTCTCCAAAAGGTTTAAAATTATAAGCAAGATTACATGTATCTGCACATTTTTGTAGAAAGGCCGCTCTTGCTTTGATTATCAAAGGGTTCTATGGCCCAAAGCACATTTTTAAGATCCTCCCAATGAACCAGTAATTTTCCAGTATTACTCTGAAAATACTTGCAACACAAAATAATTGTATTTGTCAAATCAAGATCATCAAAAACACTGAAAATCGTCCTAATTAAAACATTTCCAATGAGCCCTGACCATGATCTTAGAATCTGTGTGCAAATATAAGTCACTATGTAAGTTGCTATTTTTCTCCCTGGTGTGATGGGTTGGTTTCTGGGGAATCTGTAGGAATTACAGAAATGTGTTACTAACAAAGCATTCTACCATGTTATTAAAAATAACCTACAGCTCCTCAGTACATCTATTATACACAAGGCATTTAATAGAGTGTTTACTGAATTTATTCCAAATGTAGAGGTTTCTGGCTCAAGTGTCACTATTTTATCACTGCATGGGAGCCGATGTGAAATGAGACAATACTTCCCACGTGTTCTCCCATATAGCAACCATTCCCTACAGAGTCAAGGGCGCCCCTTCTGTGGACATTGTTTACTGATGCAGCTTTCTCAGGGACAGCTCAGCCAGGCTCTCCACCCTCAAGTCTCTCTAAGCCTAACCATTCAAATCCTAAGTGGCACTGAAGGCCCTCTGTCTTCCCCACCTCACCTAGCATCACTCCGCCACCAGAACCAACTATGTCAACGTCCCACATAAACCTACTTTCCCATCCAGTTTTCTCCTGAATCCCATGCATTACTCAGACAGTTGCTCATGTCCCACTTTCCATGAAACCTGTCCAACCTCATTCAGTACCCACTGATCTTACTGCCCAATATTCTACACCTACTATAGCGTTTCTCAAAGGGTAGCCCAAAATACTGCATCTGAGCCTGGACAGAATTTGAGTGGAGACCGGGAAACTGCATTTTTAAATGAGCACCTTAGGTGCTTCTGATTTCCACTGAAGTTGAAGCAATCGCTCCCTATGAAAGTCTTAGTTTATGGTCCATACCAGTTGTTTTCAACCCTGGCTGCACGGTAGCATCACCTGGGGAGCACTCAAAACTACCAGCACCCAGCCTTCATCCCAAAGCAACTAGAAAAAAATCACTCAGTCATTTTTCAAGGCATCCACATTTTTTAAGTTTCCCATTTGATTCTAACGCATAGCGAAAGTTGAGAACCACTGTTCTATAATGTCCATCTTGCAGTAAGTCTTACACATTCTTATTATGGGTCTTCTGTCTCTCTAGTTACTTGGCTAACTCATTCTGATTTTACTTTCCTTGTATTTATGTCTTATCAAAGTCTGTCTTATTGCAATTGTTAAAATCTGTTGTCATCCTTTATAATTCCTAGTAAATGGGACAGAGAGTAGGTGAGTAGCACATATCTGTTCTTTGATTAGTAACAATCCACCCTACTCCCCACCCAGTCCACATAGTCAAGAAAAAATAGAAATCATTTATCTTTTTGACTATTTCACTAACCCCATCACCACCCATTTACCTTCTCCTATAAACCCACCAGATTACCATTCCATATCTATTTTAACTAGCCCTTACAATGCATACATATGTCAAATCATGTGGCACACTTCAACTATCTTTCAATTTCAATATAGCTAAAAGAAAAAAAAATCCAGTGCTAAAGAGTGTAATCCATTAGAAAATCATGACAAGAATTAGTATTCATATTTCAAAAGGAATGAATTTCTAATGGTGGAGGACCTGGCGGTTTCTGATATAGGTGAGAGCATAGAAACCAGATCAAGAGAATGAACAAAAGAAAACACTAATTTAATTCAGCTCGGTGAGTTTTCCTTCTTTTGTCCTAGCAATGCCTTCCTAAAATCACCTTAAAACTTGCTTAGCACCAATCAGCACAAAATCTTAAGAAGAGCCCAGTACGAGGCAAGGTAAACTAGCCCGCATATTCTGAATGGACAGAATTCCCAATTCATACTGTTTGCCCTTCTTTGGTTCCAAGAAGTCCATGCAATTACATTTGATAGTGGATAAATTTAAAAGCCTGATGTAATGGCTACCTCCCCCAAAAATGCGCTCCATCCATTTGTGGAAGATTGCTGTTCCTCCCATGCAGAGGAGGGAGGATGAATGCAAATATCACGTGTTCAATCAGAGAGGAACCACTCAGTGATGCTGCAGACGTGTGTGGTTTGAATTACATGCTGTTGCCTCATCCACTCAAAAAGTACCAAGGAAGCCACATCCAAAAACGAAACACACAGAAAGCACTTGTGGTCAGTGAAGAAATTACTATCAAAGGGGTAAAACCCTAGAGATGATTTAAACCATTTTAAAGAAATTTAACACCAGGACACTATAAAGAAGATATCTTTAACTTATCCAATAAACTGCCTCTCAGAAATTGTTACCCATAAGGAGATCTTTTCCAGTGGTCACTCGAGGGTCCTTATCTCCCACCCAGTCTTCGGTGCCAATCCACATTGTTTCCCCAAGCCTGGCAAGCTAGCCGCCACCCAGGAACCCCCATCTCTCAGCCACGGACCACAGAGAGCCATGCACACAGACAGAGCAGACCTTTCGTATCACTCCCACCCAAAAGAGACTAACATGGGGCCCCTTTAATTGGGACATCGGAAAACCAGCCACAAATGAGAAAATCTTTTCTTCACCTAGTTCTGTACTACCAACCAATTAATTGGCCTGGAGATAACTAAGTCAATAAATTAACATATCTTTTTCTTATGTTTTCAGAGCTTTTGTTTTTCTTCTTCTTCTCTTTTTTGTTGCTATTTATCATAAAAGGGACAGGACAGGGAACTTCCTGAGGAGAATTGGGGAAAATAATAAAGTCTTAAAAGAACCCCAGTCAAAGAAAAATGAATACAAATGAACTTGGGTAGGGAAGAGGGACAGTGTTCAAAACAGGAGGGAAAATGGGAGGGGTCAAATGAGCAAAGGCTGAATCTGTGACAAAGAATCTCTGAGATCCTTCAGGGAGTCCCTAACAAAGTCAGGTATGGATAAACGCTTTTATGTTCAAGGGCTATTCCAAGCCTCATGTGAGCTGGATTCGACTTCCACCCCCTCTGGAAGCCTGCTTAGCTTGGACGAGCTATTTAAGCTCTCTGGGTAGGTATATAGAGTATGCGGCTTTCGTTGTCTTTAGTAGGTAGCAAGGAGCTTCAATACCACTTTGAATGACAAATTTGCTCTGCTAGTTACCTTCTTGGGGCAAGTTATTCCACCTCTGACTTCAGTTTCTACATAAGTAAAATGGAGATAACAGCTCATAAATGAGATAAGACAGTACTAATAGCTGGAAGCTTAACAAACTGATGTATAATTCATTCACTCAACATCTGAGTACCTACCATGTGCCAGACATTGTCAGGAAGACAAAAACCCTGCCTCCATAAAGCTTGCATTCTGAGAATACAGACAATAATTAAAAGAGACACACAAAGATACACAAGACATTAAGTGATAAAAACTCTGGTGTACGATAACAGGCAAAGAGGAGAAAGACCAGGGAAGGAAGTGCGCACTGAAATACTGGTTAGAATGGCCTCACCTAAAGGGGTGTGTGTTACATGTTACAGTACGATGAAGTATTAGCCCATGGGGTACAAGGTCTTTGGGGGTTAATGAAAAAGTCCTAAAATTGATTGTGGTGATGGCTCTATGCATGTGTGAACATACTTACACCCCATTTAATTATACTCTTTAAATGGGTGGATTTTACGGTAAGTGAATTATATCTCAATAAAAGTGTTAAAAAATAAATACAAAAATAAGTACTGGACAAAGCTTTCTTCACATGTAACTGCACCACCTTCTTCATAAAATGAAATGGAAAATAGTTTCTTTTGATAAAGAAATGATTATGAAACACAAAGTAAGCTATGGCACACGTGCTAGGTTCCTACCTGTGCTCTGCCTGCCCCACGGTCAGCCTGCCTCTCTCCCTCCAAGCCCTACAGAGGTGGCCACCTTGGGAAAACCCGTTCTCTATCACAAACTTCACATGGCGCTAAGGGACAGCTGCCAGGTCCAAGAGCAACCAATCGACGGGCTGGCCAGTGACATCCCAAGAGCTGCGCCACACAACCTCTCCCCTCAGTGAGGACAATAGTAATTAGCTGGGCCTACCAGATACTCTTCGGAAGCTGACCTAACGGAAATACTCAGATACGTAGTAGTGGATAGTTAGGCTGAGGGAACACACGGGGAAGCAGCCCGTGAGTAAGCCAAAATTTGGAAGCAACAGAACTATTAATATGAACAAACAGAAGCTAACAGTGGGTGGAAGCTGGAAAGAGGAAATCAAGATGGGGGACACAGAGCAGCAGGACGGGGAGGACCACCTGGCTCCCACAGCCTTCCACTCAAACCTAGACTAGCCTCTGTCCCCAGACTTTCTGATTCCGGTGTCTAATTTTCTCCTAGCGCATCCAGCTGAAAACATTACCTTGGATTCAGATTTTTCAGCAAAGCTAAGAAGCCACTAATCATCCTTTGGCTCTCTCTCCAAATGCACTGCCACCAACCCAGACCCTGGCCCTGTCCTCAAGGTGAGCAGACAGCCAGCCCTCCACAGGCGCCCTGGTCCCAGGCTCTCCCTGCTCCCACAGAGGAATACCTGATTATATTTCCTTAAACAGCATGTCTCCATATCCCCTACTCCAAAACCACAACTACTCTCTGGTCCTGTTTTAAAGCAGAACTTATTTCCACACTCATCCTTCCTAGCAGCCCTAAGAGTTTCCACTACATCCTAAATAACCCTGGTATTCAAGCCCTTACCTTTTCCCAGAAATGTCTATCCCTCCCATCGACCCCTCCTCGGTCACTTCCAACTTCTCCATGAAACCTTTTTAATGACACCCGGCATCCATCAAGGCCCCTCTTCTGAGAAATATTTCCATAACTAGACTGTATATTTTAGTAAGACTTTAATTTTACACTTTCGCATCTCTCTCATGCTCCCTAAGACCAGTAAGGATACGGTTCACATTGACAGTGATCATTAATTAACTGATGATTAACTGATATTAAACGGGGAATCCTCATCTCTAAACATCCTCACCCCAAAAGTTCTGAACTGTTTTTGGCAGATTCAGAAATTGTCTCATTCAACAGACATTCCAATCTCCTCTTCCCTTGCTTTTCTCTACGACTGAGGCTGGACCACAAACAACTCTTTCCCAGACTTTCTTGCAGCAAAGCAAAGCTATGCAAAAGCTGCGGCCAGTGAGGTATAAGTAGAAGCTGAGGGGAGATTTCCGGGAAAGCATATGATCTAGACTTTTTCTTCTTTCCCATTCTTCCTCTTTCTTTTCCCCAAGTAAGGTAGTATGATGGCTAGGTCATCCTGCAATCACGAGGAAAAGGCCAAGTAATTGGTAGAATCCTCAGCCAGCAACCACATCCTATTAACTTATTATGTGAGAAAAAAATCACCAACTTGCTCGTCTGTCAACTGGCTTTTCGGTTACACACAGACAGTTGATAGCGATGCATTGCTTCTCAAGACAGAAGTGGGATAAATACTTTAATATAAACCGAGGACAAGACACACAGCAAACAACCACAGAGGCTGACTCACCGTGTACTACACACACACACACTCACACCACACACCCGACTTCTTTTGTGATGGTCTAGCTTCTAAAAGAGACAAGTATAAAAGGATCACCTATACTATATAAGGGCAAGAGAAGGACAACGGGTGGTATCCATTTACTGTGTTTATAAGAGCAACAGTGAAGCTATTCCTGAAAATACTTTATCAGCAGTTTTCCAACAAAAAAGGCCAATGATGTTAGTATTTTCAAAAAGAGCCCTCTCTTTTACTTTTGATAACATTTCACTGACATTCCTATAGCTAGGATCCCCTCCTGTTTACAAACAGTCAAATGGAATAGAATGCCTGACAATAATTTTTTGGAGAAATTAAATAGGAAATGATGCCATGAACACAGAATGTCCAGACTGAGTTTATCACAAGATCGGGTTATGTAAGAAAATATTTAATAAGGAAAAACATGACATTTTGTTCCTCATAAAATATCAAGTATTTCTAATATCACAGCTTTGGTTTTACTTAAATAACATATTTGCTTGTATTTTATCATTACTGCTTGGGAATATTTTTAAAGCTATCATTTTGAAAGGATTCTAATATTCTTTTGGGGACTGTGCTCTACTATAAATCTTATTTTTAAAATGTGCAACTTAACTGTGTAGCAAAATCACTATTTTTTAATTGTCTCTTTCCTGCTATTTTTCTTTATGTGAAATACATCAAACACTCTTTATGCATAACCTTGAAAATTCACCCATACTATTTATTTCTATATGGAAACAGACTAAAAAGTTTGTCAGTATTATTAAAGTATTAAGACAACTTTCAGTATAAACATAACACAACTTTCAGTATAAATATAAAGCATCATTAAGGAATGACAATATAAAGCCAACCAAAAGAAAGAAACTGACTAACCACCACCACTCTGAGTTTTCCTTCCCATCTGGAGGTGGTGTGGGGTCCTCAGAAGGATTTGAATGCTATCCCCACTGTGCCCTGACTCCTTCTGGGCCTATCTTCATGCTCCCAAGATTCATCAACTCAACTGAGGCCAAAAAAATGTTCTCACCAGACGCTAGCCCCTTTCACCTCCTGAATGTTATGATTTTGATTATTTTCATCAGGTATAGAGTACTCAGCAGGGGTGTGCACAGGAGCTGGGATACAGCGACACATGGCACAAGGTTACAAAAGGCCCTTTTCTGCCTTACATCATTGGCTCAGGAACAGGACAGAAAGCACAGGCTTCTCACATTTGCATCTGCTCCTTTACTGCTGTCACCCACTTCCAGGACTTTCAACCCTAACACTCCAGGAGACAGACAGGCATGTACTCAGCAAGTATTCATCCAACACCTGTGAGCCAGGTACTGTGGTAGGCACTAGTAGGGGACCGAAAACAGACTCTGCTCTTGAGGAGTCTGCTGGGATCTAACGTGAGCAAGGTGAGGGGCATCCAAGTTTCAGGGATGTTCGCTCTAGTCAAACCTGTAGTAGCAGATGAATGGAAGCCCCACCCTACAAAACAATGTCACATCTGTCTTCCTTCAAATGAAGCATCAAGAGGAAGGACTCTTTCTCATGTGAATGATTAAATAGATGGTTGAGTGTCAATATTTTCTCACTCTCATCCTGACCTAAATTTTCAACATACACGACAAATATGATGTGAGCATCACGAATATAGTCTCAGAAAGAAAAATAAAATCGCCCTTTAAATACGATGTCTTCCTTTACTGGATCATTAATATCGCAAACAAGAAAAATGACACCCATGTAAACTCACCACTAAAAATGAACTTCATGAAACCCAAAGGCAGGACAAAGCAGAGACCTAAGTGGCTGCCGCCGGTGGGGGGTGGGGGTGGGGGCCATGTTTTCTCATCTGTAGAGGAAGTGGGTTGGACCTTCCTTTCAGCTCCTCAGCAGGAGTCAGGACACCGGGACTGTAATGCTATGTGGAAATTGAGATTTACTAAATTCAATATTTACTAAAGTCTGAAATATTTTTCAACAAACTACAATGTCATCACAGACATAGTCAATGTCTGTGACTTTGCCCTATGACTTCGAACCAAATTCTTAACCTTCTGGGCAGCAAGTTCCTCACAGGTGAACCATGAAAAAATTTGTTTCAGAGTAAATACATTCAGAATACCATCCCCAAAAAGAATGACAATACATCGAGAAAGAAAAGAAATAGCTATTGTTTGTGAATAAGATGGCAATACAGTTTGGGGGCATAAAATAAGCAGCACATTTAAGCCCAAGTCCAAACTGGCATTAACACTAAAGCATCCATTCAAAAAAAAAAAGGATTTCCTTTAAAGGGAGAAATGTCACAGGTCTTTGCCTATCAATGATAAGCCAGGGATGCTGAAAATGGCACTGATATTGACTGATATTGGGCTGTGTCCTCTGATTCATTAACAATAACATTACTTTTTAAATTCTGCTTTGGTTTAAAAGTAAACAGCCATCTTTCTTTCTTTTTCTTTTTTTTTTTTTTTTTGTAATACAAGTAGAATAGTATAATCCAGATCATCTGAAAATGACTTCTGTTCCTGTGACTTTTCACAGCTTACGGGCAGTTCTACCACTTCATGGAAAATTTCAAATGCCCTCAAGTAAGCTTTGCCAACATAACCCTTCCCCTCCCCCACACCCATGCCTTTACACAAGATAATACAGCAGATCAGGTTTGTGAAATACTACATCTATGGCAAGAATGAAAGCTCTTCTACAAAACTAAAAGCTTCAGAGACACTGTAACTGGCAGGGCCACACAGCTTCTCAGGTGAGTGCCCTTGGGCAAGTAACTACCTATCTAAGCCCAGGTTCCTAAGTTGCGAAGTGGTATTTACCAAATAGGACTGTTGTGAGAAGTTACTACTAACTCATGTGAAAGGTTTGTATACTTACACAAGAAGAGCTTAAAAAAAAATAAAAAAAATAAATAAAAAATAAAACCCTCTTACCTGCTACCATTACTACAATCACCACCACTATTATTATCATTACTTCTAGTAAATTTATAAATTTGTTTTAGGACATCTCAGATAATGTTTCCCAATAACTAAACATATAAGTAGATTATCAGGCTCATTAGAATAAAATCTAACATCTGGAATTTAAGAAAAAAAGGATTCTCACAGCTGTTTTACATTGAAGATATTTTATATGCACCTTCATTTAAACCAATTCAACATATAAAAATGGATATTCACATACATGTAAAAAAATAGGTTGGGAGATAACTATTCACTTTAAAAGAATCATCACTGATCCCTCTTGCATAATAAACGTAGTTTAGTTACATCTGAACCAGGATAGGTTACACACACACACACACACACACAACACACATATACACACACATGATATAAGCCCACAGAGCTGAATATGTATTCATTCCGTTCCATTCCATTTTATTTAGCTTTTCATCCCATTTTAACTCAGAATTTTGGTACACATTCATTAAACTGATGCACAATCTAGCACCCTTCATTCTAAGATGGCCCTGACACCTTCCAAAGGTCAAACATTCACTGATGCACTAGCTTCCCCCATGGAACCAACTCTGTTTCACCTTTCTATTCTGTTCTCACTGCATACATTAAACTGAGGAAGTGCATTTACTCAAAGCTACCCTTCCAGCTTTAACACTTTTAGAAGGAAAACTTCAACATCACAAAAGTTGAAGGTCTTTAAGAAGTTGTCTCTGTGTTCTCTGGACAAAGAAGTACTTTTCAAAACGTTTTTGTTCTACGATTGTCAGGATAAATCAGTCCTGCAAGACACTCGGGTAGCCACTGCCAAAAGGCATTCGACCATCTTACAGAACAAAAAACTGTTAACTGTGGTTAAGTGATACATCCTGTTTCTGGATGGATGACTGCTCATCAACAAGTTCATTTGCATAGCCATACAGGCCCTTTGGAGGAGATCAATTAAGACACAGCAGTGGATTCTAAAAGATTTCAGAAGCCGCATCATAAATATTGTATTTAACCATCTCAATTACCCTAGAGTATCAATGAAAATACTCCAAATAAGTCACATACCCACTTTTAAGTCCTTATTTTACAAACTATCCAGCATACACAATAAAAGGGGCTAGGAAAAATATTGCCAGAGACTATCATACAATTTCAGAAGAATATAAACTTATTTGGACAACGTTTCTGGATGCTTACAGGACCTCTCAGTGGATTTCAAATTTAAAATTAAACCAGGAATTTATAAAACTAGAAAGAAAGAAAAAAGTGCTGTTCAAGAAGAGTTTTCTTTGTTTAAAAGGAAAAAGAATGTAAGCTTACTCAATCCACTCACAGAGATCAGCTTTTCTGAGCAATAGTTTTCCAAAATTAAACAGAATCACTGTCAGTGTCAGAAATTTCAATTAAGCCAGTAAATCATTATGTACTTTCTAAAATATGTTCTTAGCCTATAACAAGTTAAAATGTCATAAATATTAACTATTTTAATCTACTCTTTTCCCACAATGATAAGAACACATCACAGCCACTCCATACTTCAGTGGTTAAATACTATAAGGCACAGACACTAACCACATCAACAACCTTGAACTTGCATCCAGGCAAGTTGCCCAGACCACAGTCTTCATTTTCACACTCTCATCTCTCCTACCCTTCTCTATTTGGGTTAAAATCAATCAACCAAGCAATGGGCAAAAATAGAAGGCATACTTATTTTGACTTGCTGTCTTCACATCGTCCCTATTTGCCACACGAAGCCCCTAGGCCCAGATCAAAACAGGTCTGGAAAAGTCACTTTCAAAAATGCAAGTTCTCAGGGGCAGCTGGATGGCTGAGTTCGTTAGAGTGCAAGTTCTCAACAACAAGGTTGCTGGTTCAATTCCCGCATGGGATGGTGGGCTGCGCCCCCTGCAACTAAGATTGAAAACGCGACTGGAGTTGGAGCTGAGCTGTGCCCTCCACAACTAGATTGAAGGAAAACGACTTGGAGCTGATGGGCCCTGGAAAAACACACCCCCAATATTCCGCAAGAAAACTTAAAAAAAAAAAAAATCTAGTTCTCTTGCATAGTGGACATCAGCATTTTTCTCTGTTCTACACATCTCTTTGTTGTGAACCTTGATGTTCTGTGAATCACTTGCTGCCTGCTTCTTCACCCCACTGGTTGGCACGTGATCAGGCTGGCCAAAGCATACCATCTGCCATGTCTCCGTGACGGGTCAAGGCTGGCCAAGGGACCAGCACTGACTGACAGGGCCCTTCGGGAGGGCAAGCACACATCCAGGTTTGCTCACAACAATCCCTGCTTATGCCTGTTGTCTTGGCATAATTTTACTCTCCAAAGTATCCTGATTTAAACTATTCGGTCTCCCTATCTTCCATCGCAGGGTTTCTCAACCTCAGCACAATTAACACTTTGAGCTGGATCATTCTTTGGGGTAGGGGTGGCTGACCTGAGCATTATAGGATGCTTAGCAGCATAGTCAGCCTCTACCCACTGCACACCAGGAGCACCTCCCAGTTATGACAACCAAAAATGTCTCC
Source organism: Rhinolophus ferrumequinum (assembly GCF_004115265.2). Taxonomy (NCBI): domain Eukaryota; kingdom Metazoa; phylum Chordata; class Mammalia; order Chiroptera; family Rhinolophidae; genus Rhinolophus; species Rhinolophus ferrumequinum. The sequence goes on along the minus strand of NC_046301.1, from coordinate 20,372,554 downwards.
AGGGGGTCAAAAATCATCCATTTGAGAATGACTGCTCGAAGGAAAAGGAATCACTCTTCTCTGAATTCTCAGAAGAAGACATAAACTTATCCTAATACCATCATGGAAAAAGTGCCAATGTGAGGGTCAAACCAACTGGGGGAAATGCTAGCGATGCAGAAAGAGACCTAATGACACTGTTTGAACCCCTGGTTTCAGGTATATGGAAAGCAAGCCCCCTCCTGGGACTTCACTTGCAGGAGCTAAAACTTCCCTTTTTTGCTTCAACTGGTTTGGGTTGGGTTTCTCTTACTCGCAACTGAAGGAAATGAATGAGGATATATAGTATGTTTTCTGTCAAAATTTGACCTATCAAGAAAGAAAAGGGGGGTTCATGTTCATTCTAAATGCTATGCGACGCTTTCCACAAAAATAGGCCACCGACTCTAGCTCCAAGGACTGCTCCACGGAAGTCCTAGCATCCCTCCCTTTGTCTGAAGAACCTGAATGTCTCTACACTTCAGCTCCTTGAAGGCATGCTGTGTGCCTCCAGTCAGTACATCCAGACGGAAAGAGAAGAAAGGGGCTGTCTGCACACCACCGCACTTGCAGAGAGAGTCATCTTTCCTAAGCATTGGTTTCTTCTAGGAATTGTTTCTTAAACTAGTTAAAACCTAAGCAGTTAGATAAAGGGGAAGGAAAGATATTTCTAAATCATAAATAATTGCTACATTTTTAACTCTTCTAGGTTCTATTCTTCCTCTTCTCTCAAACAAAAAGGCAGAAATCGGAAGTCCTAGAATCTCCCCAGATGTTGTCAGAAGCATTTTCTTCTCTGTAGACATCCAAACAGAACCAGCAAAATTCCACTGAGATAGAACAGAAAAATCAGCATTGTCTCCCAGTGCAAAAGAAAAAAGTGTTTCAATTTAAACTTTAAACAAAAAAACAAAAAGGAAAAACAAAAAAATAAAACAAGATTAAGGAATAATTGAATGAAGTATTCAATGTTAAGTGCCAGCAGAATGAAGTCTGAAATAGAGGCATTTCCTGTGTTTTAAGGGCTCTTTATCCAGGCACTTCTATTTTTCTCTCGCCTTCCCCTCATTACCTTACTAACATAGTTTTGCATCTATATTCCAGCCATCCAATTCAAACGATAAGACAACTGTTACAAGTCACTTATTATTTATTAACCTGAATAAGAATGGGTGGGGCAAGAAATCAAAACAGAATTACGGAAAACTATCTTGTCCCTAATCAGTTAATGCATCAGTTAATAACTTACTCAATGTCCTGAAACCAATGCTACAAACTTTCCCGGGTATGCAGCCATCGTTTCCATCCCTTCTGAAATTTAAATAGAACAAAGGATGTTTTTCCCCTCCCCCGGAACCTGAATCTCATCTTCTGTATTCTGAACCATACAGCACTCCGGAATATTCCGAATTGTCATTCTCCTCTTCTATGTTGGATCCTTTCAGCTTGCTCAAATGTCACCCATTACCCCATGACTTGGGGGAGCTATCTGTCCCTCAGGCTCATGTCTCTTCCTTGCACTATCTTCTCAACTCTGTGCCATCGGGCTCCTATCCCTGCTGTGCCACAAACTGCTCTCCCAGCTATTAGTAAGGACAATTTCTTGCTAGAGCAATTTCACCTGGACTCACCATACTTGACACCTCTGTAGCATGGCGTTGTCTAGTTCCTCCTACTTCCTGAAACTTTCTCAGCTTGGGCGACCCTCTCCCGGTTATCCATCTCTCCCTGTCAACAGCTACTGCTCTCAAATTTCCTTTCGCGGCTCTTCTTCTACCCACTCCTTAAAGGTTGGTTTTCCTCAGGATTTGCCCTGAGTCCCCTGCCTTCTCCCTCTGTGTTCTCTCTGGACAGGTGTGCTATCCAGTTGCATGGTATCATTTCCTATTATATAGGCTGTGTCCTCAGGATTTTCTCATTTCTCTAACTCTATTCCCTGTTCCTGAAATGCATACTCACAAAAAACTACTGAATATGCCCGTTGTATATCTCAGAAGCATCTCAGCCTCAACATAATCAAAACCAAAAATGTATCCTCTCCCACAAAACCTGTTCCTCGGGCTGCACTACCTCGGTCAACAGCACTCAACTGTCCAAGCCGGGAACTGAGGAATTATCTTGGAGGCCTCTTCCCGCTGCCGCCATAGCCCATCACCCACCAACGCCGGCAGCCTCCAAATCCTGACTTGAGAAGCTGCCTCTCCTGCCACCAAAGTCTGGCCTAGGTGACTGACCTCCAAGCCTGCGTTCTTCAAATCCATCCTCACAGCCGCAGCCTGACAAACCTTTCTGAAATGCATTCAGATGATGCCAATCCCCTGCTCAGAATGTTTCAGCCACGTCCTGCTATGCTCAGAATGAAGTCTGAAGTCCTTAACCTGTTTTTCCCGGCCCTTCCCAAGCCCTCTGGAGCCCTGTTCTTCCCGCTCTGCACAAGCTCCCTGGCCCACTCCCCACCCCACCTGAGCTGTTCTCCCAGCTGAAGCACCAGCTCCCTCTGGCATCCAGGCAGCACCTCACTGTGCTTGGACAAATCTTCTTCCCTGCCCTCAGTGTGGCATGTTCCTAGCTTTCCTCTCCGTCTCAGCTTAGAAGTTACGACTTCCTTGAAGTCTTCTTTCACCTCCTGTCCGTCCTGTTACCTACCAGACACCCACTCTGAGTCACCAATGTGAAAGACATCACTTGTTTAATTACTCTTCTGTCTCCCCCACTGGAACTTGAACTTCTGCACAGAAACACAGGGTCTCTTTTCACTGTTAAAACTCTAGCAACTAGACCGAAATAGGTGGAGTTATTATAGCAATGACTGTAAACAGGTGTTTTTTTTTAATTTTATTTTTTAAATTTATTGGGGTGACAATTGTTAGTAAAATTACATAGATTTCAGGTGTGCAATTCTGTATCACATCATCCATAAATCACACTGTGTGTTCACCACCCAGAGTCAGTTCTCCTTCCATCACCGTACATTTGATCCCCCTCACCCTCATCCCCCACCCCCCAACCCCCTTACCTTCTGGTAACCACCAAATTACGTTCCCCAGATTAATTTTCAAACCCGTGGCCATCCTGTGGTCACCGACTGCCCTCCAATCCCCTCCCCCTCTCCCCCATCCCCCACCCCTCCCGCCCATCTAGCAACCCTCAGTTTTTCCTCTTTGTCTCCAAATGTAAACAGGTTTTTAAATTTTCTTCTACACTTAGCGAACACATATACATACAGTTCACTGTGATTCAGAGAGTTTTCCAAATGTGGTTCAGACAGTTTTCCAAATGTGTTTTACAGATAATTAGCTGATTGAGTCCTAGCAACATTTAGGGAGATCAAATTAGCATCCACATTTTGCAAAAGAGGAAATCAAGGCACAGAGAAGTTAAGCAAGTTGGCCAAGGTCACACTGTAAGTAAATCTGACTTCCAAGACCATGATCTTTAATGTTTGCTGCACTGCCTTTGACCCGCATCTTACAAAAGAAAAACAAAACTATCCATCAGAATGACAGAGGGACTCTCTGCCAGATTCTCAAAAGGAATGACTAGTCAGTGACCCTTCACTCCCTTGTACTTTCTTGGCTTTGTCCCCAAAACTTTCAAGTAATATGCTGGATTTCAACACACTATCAGAGATGGTTTCTCCTATGCAATAAATTAGAGGCCTATATCCAACCCTTCAAACTATCGTTAGCTTGAAAGAGAGAAAGAACATGTGTCCACAGACCAGTTCTCCTGCCACTATTGGTAAAGCCACAGCTGTGCTCAAGTTCCACCAAAGGAAGTCAGGACAGCGCACTTTTTATAATGACTAATAATAATGAGAGGGAAGAGCATCAGGGCCGCCTCTTCCCAAGGGCCAGGCAGAGTTCTAAGATCTTTGAATACGTCACATGAGGAATAAATAATCCCACCTCATGAGGTATCTCATGCTCTCCATTTTACTAATTAAAAACAAAACCAGAAAGTTGGGCACTGAGGGTTTAAGTAACTTGCCCAAGGTCACACTGCTCATACGCAGTGGAGCCAACTTTATAGTGAGCGATAAAAGCATGGTTTTGCCTTTTTTAGAGAGCGTGAAACCTCCTGTATTCAGACCTGCGGGGACACTCTTCTGGCCATATTGATTTCCTCCAGCCACACGCCTCCCCGGGACTCACTCCGGGTGGCGACGGAAGACTCGTACTGGCACCCACGGGCAGGCAGTCCCTGTGGGTGAACTAGTCAACAAGGAAGGAGCAATCACACTCACCGTTGAAATATTAAGTGGCACAGGATTAACATCTTCCTCAGGAAGCACAGGGAGGAAATTCTAGTTCAACCAGGGAGGCAGGCCTTGTCATGGCAGCCATACACGTGTGATTCCAGTCAATCTGGGGACTTAAAGAGATGGCTGCCCTTGGAGTGTAAAGTGTCAGGGATGGGTGTGTGTGTGTGTGTGTGTGTGTGTGTGTGTGTGTGTTTAAAGAGACAGATGTCAAGACTTTCTTATGACAAAAGCATCTCCTTGGCCAGTCTGTAAATTGCGCTCCTGTATCAGGATAATTAAGTAAAGCAAGCTGTGGTTCCTGTTTGCTTGGAGGCCTATTATAAAGTACCAACCAATCCCTGCCTAAAAATCACGTTCATCTGACCGAACTAGACTGACAATTACCAGAGGGCTTAATGTGTGCTGTGTTTACGAATACAAACATCATTTTGTTCTCTGCCTACTCATACTGGCAGTCCGGTTTCAATACAGTCAAAAGGTTTTTAAAGATTAGTTGTGTTTGAATCAGACCAGTTATTTCTTACAGTCCAGAAATTTAAACTGGCTTGCCCTAATGATCCACACTAAGCTGATCACATAAAAATGTCAAAATTAAGTTTTATTACATGTCTTCAAAATCCATGGATTCATTATTTAAAGATTGTTCGCAAAGCTAGTGTTTTAAAGGTCATAAAATTAATTATAATAAGGCTTGCATACTGAATAAACTCTCTAACTATATTGCAATCAAAAAATTAATGGGATAAAAGACATCATAGAACATCTTATGTTATTTCCATAACTTCAACTGACAACTCTTTTATATGCCACCTATAGAAAAAAGAGGTTGAACTAAGTGAAACAGAGCTACACATATTCACATGGCTAAATCTCACAAATAAGACGTTGAGGGAAAAAAGAAGTTGCAGAACACATAGTATGAAACCATTACATAAAGTCTAAAAACGTACAAAACATACTATTTATTAGGAATGCATACAGGTGAATTAAAATGCGTGAAAATCACACACACCACAGTTGAGATAGCTGCTACCTCGTAGGAAGAGGGGCTGGATGCTACCGGGGAAAGGCCGACAGAAAGCTTTCATTTCTTAAACTGAGAGGCAAACACAGATATGTTTATTATGAGATCTTTTATGTCTTTTTTCTATTTCCAAAATATCTCATAAACTTTTAAGGAAAAAAAAAAAGCTTAATACTAAAATAAGGGAACAAAATTAAAATTTACTCTACAAGGGTGGGATGAGGAATGGGGAAGAAAGAAGGATCTAACAGAAGGGGAGAGGTGGACAGAGAGAGCCTGCGGGAAAGGAAATACTTTTTTGAGTGGAGGTTTGTATCTAGTAAGTAGTCCAAAATCAATACAATCTCTGATGTCTATACTTATTATACAAATTAGCAATCAGTTTTGTTTACAATAATCATGCCAGGGCACCTTAAAATTCATAATATTTTAAATCATGGTCATTGTGCTAAGCTAATAAGAATAGTCTCCTAACTAGATCATGAAATGTACACATATTCCAGATAACCAAGATTTACAATAACTTCCCCTAACAGAAAACCGCAGTTACACCTCTTTGTGGAGACAGCTTATTATTGTGGTTAAGAGTTTGGGAGTGAGACAAATGTGGGTTCACATTCCAGCGCCACCACTGACAAATTGATCTAGACCAGCTAGTACCCTCTCCAAATACAGTATACTAATCTGAAAAGGGGGAAATACTAACCTAACTCATTGAGTAAGTCTTCATGTAAAATAATATAATGCCTGTCCTGAATTTAGCAAAGTAAAGCAAATAGTAAATGCTTAATAAAAGTTAGCTACTATTATTATAATTATTTAAATTATATACTGCTTAAATAACACAAAACATTTTTCAAATATCGTTTATAATCGCCTACTTGTCTCTGGAATGAAATGACCCTAAAAGTAACGTAGTAAAAACATCAAGACACCCTTAATCAGAATTATAATCTAGAAATTTCTAAACACTCATCTACAAATCCTGAAATAAAGCCCAGTTTTCTTTAAACAAGATGTAGAAAGTCAAAGGCAATGGAAGACAACACGGAAACCTGTAAGTGAATATTTTCATAGCCATGTTTCCAACATCAAACTTTAAAAAAGCAACAAAAGACATCAGATGTTAACTGTGGCGAAATGTAACCACTTTTCCTATTCACTGCCACATACAGTCAGCAATCACTTAAAGAATGATTTATAGTAACTTGTAGATGACACAATAATTGTATTACACAATAATTGTATTACATTTTTAGTAATTCTTGCCTCTCTCAGATGCAAACAAACCAAAATCACAAGGTGATAAATATCCGGCTACTGGAGTCACAGGTTTCAAAACAGCTTCTTTAGGAATTTGTCCTGGGGACTTACAGGATTCTTTTGTAGAGGATAGGATTACCTAACAGCTCTTAGGGACATCTACCCCTTTTAGAGATGTCTCTGCTGCCTTCTCTTCCTCATTGTGAACTCCCCAGAGCAAACACAAGCACTGTCCATTACGTTGTTAGGGTTTTCTGCATGGTAAACACTAAAGTTAATATCCTTCAAAAGCGTCACTGTAATTTGTAAGCATCTGAAAGCTCCAGTCATTGATGGTGTCCCCTCAGTACCCTGAGCAGAACTATCTTGGTCACCTCCACTCTCCCTTATCATGCCCTGGATGAGACGCCTGCTGCTGACAGCTTGTGAGACAGGCAGCAGCCTTGGTGACAGCTCGTATTTCATCTTCAAATCTTTGTGAATCAGAGCTAATTCTGGAAAATATTTTCCCAAGATGCCATTTAGCTTTGATTCATCAACTTCCTTCAAGATTTCCTAGCCTTCTGAACTGTGGTTGAGACCTTAGAAGCCTTTCCAGAGTTTGGCAAATTTGTCTGTCTTCTTTGTCACTGGTAATGATGATTTGGACCAGTCATACTCTTGGTATCTGAAAGGTTAGATACCAGCTTCTGGGCCAGAGCAGCTGTTTTTCAGGCAAGAAAGGGGCCTTGATATTAAAACATCCCTGCAATTCAGATAATGGCTAACATTTGAATGCTTATTTTAAACCCTTTACATGTACTAACTCATTTAATCCAACTAGTAACCCTATACAGCATTATAATCTGTGTTTTACAGATGACAACATCAATACAGAAAAGCTAAGCGACTTGACCACAGAGAGCTCCACGGCCAGCGAGGAGCTGGGCTGGGACATGGACCCAAACACACTAATACCTGCTCCTGCCTCAGCCTGCGATCTTCATCTTCTCTACTGTACTGTCTCATCAACTGTTTTAAACATTAAACACAAAAATACTCCCTTCTCCTCCAAAAGTCAACAATGCTCCCAAGTCCCCCCCAACAAACTAAGCATACAGGAGGTGTTCACAGGAACCCAGCAGATGGCAGGGCAAGCCAAAGCCAATGTGTCAGGAAGACACTGGAAAACGTCACACAACTGACCAGCAAAACATTCTAAACAAACGTGCCTCTGGTGCCGGTGGGCTTGAAACAGGAACGACTCTAATGGAGTCAGGGACCACTTGCAGTGTGTAAAGCTGTTCAAGCCTGAGTGGGGCCACATCCTACTCAAGTCAGATAGTAATTCTTTATACAGCAAGTCTACATTCATATTATAGACCATCCCCAGGTAGTAAAACCCCGAGCCAGAGTTTAAGGCTCGTCCCAGGCAAAGCCCTGGGTGTGTGTGTGTGTGTGTGTGTGTGTGTGTGTGTGTGTGTGGTGGCGGGGGTGGGGGTGGGGGGGATACCCACATAATTTCTTTGGGTCAAAGAATATATATGAGTATTCTTTTCCATCCAGGCAAATATTACATTTGTAATGTATTAACTTCTTAAAATAGCATTTTATTTCTATACCTCTCTAAATCCACTTAACAGGAGAATCAGCACAAAACTTACAATTATACCTCTCTGTCAAAATTAGGGTACCAAGTAGCAGAAAACCCCACTAAAACTGGCTTACATCATTTATCAAGATATGCAGAGGTGGGCTTCAGGCAAAGAACAATTTGTGGCCCCCACAACGGCATGAAAACCCAGACTCAGTTATCTCTCTGCTCCACAGTCCTTGCTTTGGCTCAGCTCACGGTACCAAGATGGTGGCAGCAGATCTAGGCCCCACAGCTGGACACCGCAGAAGAGGAGTCAAGAACTCGTTTTATGAGACTCCTCACACGACAGGAAATCTTTTCTGCAATCTCCAGCAGGCTTCCTATGATGTCTCACTAGCCAAATAGGAGCTATCTCCTCCTTCTTAAATTAGTTACCAACCCAGAAAACAGGTTTACCACAAATGAGTTAGAGTTCAGTGATTCTCAACCCTGACTGCACAGTCTTTTTTTTTTTTCCTACCGCTTCCCACGTGATTCTGAAGGTCAGCTAGGAGTAAGAACTACTGAAATTAATCACAATTACCCCTAACCTGAGTCACTCAGGAAAGGGTGTAGACCCCTAAACAAAATTTGTATTGTCAGACACACAAAAAGACAACCTTTTTATTGTTTGGCTGGAGAAACAATAGAACCCACACAACCACTTTACATCTGTGTTTTTCAAACACTTTCACACCATTTTGTTCACTCCTCAAGGATTTCTACAGCAGTCCCATTTTACAAATAAGGAAAGTGAGGCTGGTGTTTCCAAAGTGAAATTATTTTAAATCTTGCAAATCTCCCTATGTTTCAGTACAACAGCAACTGGAAACACTTCTCCAAAAGGAATTACCACATGAACCATATCTCTGAAACAGTAAACACAAAGCAAAAGGGAATTTTTATGTTCTTTTGAGGAAAACAAAGTAAAAATCACTGAAATAACAAAGCCCAAAAGAAGTACTAAGGCCAAGAGTTGGGAGACTTGAATTCTAGTCCTGGCTTGTCACTAACATCCTTCTCTGTATCTGGGATGAGAGCAGTCTCACTTATGACGGTCCCTCCAGCTGTTTTCTCTTTCCCTCCCTCCTCCCTCCCCACCCTCCATCCTCTGTCTCTCACACATCCACACAGCTAGACAATCTAAGTTTACTGAAGAACATTTTATATAGCTATGTAAATGCTGAAGAACTGTGAAGACTAGTTTTTAAAACTGTGTATTTCCCTCTAGTATACACTATATTCTCTCAAGAATACCTAATGCAAAATTTATGAGAAAAGCATATATGATTTATTGTTGTTTCTGACAAATACGCTACACATTTCTACAAAACCATAAGTATCTGACACTATACAGACATCACATGAAAGGCTTACAGAAGTTTAAACTGTATTGAAAGAGGACACTGGTTATTCTAAGAAAGGAAAGGAGTGAAAAAAAGAAAAAGGACTAAAAAGGCATTTAAACAAAGACTCCGTTGAACTGAGTGAATAATCTCCCCATCTACCACGTAAGTCACGGAACCCAGACTGTTCTCTCTGGAACTCATCCCTACCCCGCTGCCACCTCCACCCCGCACACAGATGGCAAATACTATCTCTCAACTATCTCGTGCCCATTATGTAGGACTTCTGCCGAAAGGCCTTCAGTGATTCTCTGCAGGATAACATCCACATTCCCAACCTCGCTTTTATGGTCCCCCATAATCTGCAACTGACCTTCCTGTTCATCCCATTCTATGCCCCAAAATGAAATGTGCATTCCAGCCAAATTGGTCCTCATTGTGCTGTTCTAGTTTATTCTCAGCTGTTTCCAATCTGACAAGGTTCTACTCTGTACTTTAAAACACCAACGGGTTCCCAAACTTCCAGCAAATCTTCTCCACTCTAACCTATGACGAACTCTTATTCCTGGCAGTTAGAATACTCACTTGTCGCTGAATTAGTATTTTTAGCACGTGTGTCTGGGTATCCTCTGTTTCTCCAAGAACTTAGTACCACGCAGAGAGGACATGTTCCCTAGATAGAACCTTATTCAACTCGAGGACAATAAACTCAAGGACAAGGGCCTCTCCCTTATTACCTCCTTTTTATCTCAATCTCAATATTTACAGATTGTAGGTGTTAAGTATTTTCCGATTGCTACATTACTGAACTCAGCAGTAACCCTCCAGGTCTTAGAGAACCAACTCCAACTTATCTAAATATTTATGGAATATTCAAAGTGTAAAGACATCAAAATTACATAAACCCAACAAGTATTTAGCATATGCAGGAGGCATCTTACAGAGAAATTAAAAATAGAAATCACTTAAACACCCAATTCTGAAAATGCACAAAACGCCATGTTTGCAAAACCATGCAAAACATGTGAAAATAGAAGCAGTCTGTCCTCCCGGATGGATCCTCATTCTTGCTTGCTGCAGCCCCTCCCTCCACCTCATGTCCTTCCTGGACTTGATTCCCAGATGTTATAGAATGGCTCAACTGGTTAGGCAAACGACTGACCTAACTGCCATTTCAAACAACCTAATCAAGCAATCTCCAAACTCTAATGCCTCTTAGAAGTAGGACAAGAGAAACTGGACACAAAAGAATTAAGTGACCTGCCCAACTGTCATGTAGCCAGGCCTTCGCAGTGAAGGCGAATTAACTCAGACATCCTAACTGAAGTCCAGGGTTCTCAATCTTTCCTAGGAAACTAGAAGTCAACTTTACGGAACAACCTGGGCAAAGGCAACGTCTTCCTAACTCACCAAAAGTAGGTAAGCTAAAGCTGTGTTACTGTCTTCTTCTGGCAAAGAATTTAAGTTAATTAAACATGATGAGAAAAAAGACACTTTCTGGTTACTCTCTGAAGCATGATTATAAGTTAATGCTTCTCGTAAAGGACAAGAATCAAAAGGAATCAGATACTAATTTACAAATTCAAGCACGTCTCCATTCTGGGGAGGAAGGCTGACAGCTGGCCCTCCAGATGCATTAGCTGCTCCTGGAACACCAAGCATGTGTCCTGCCTTGGCAAAAAAAAAAAAACACACAAACTAATATGCAGTCACATAAATAGCTTTCTACCAGTGGTCAAACTGGCTTTGCCATCTGCCTCTCTCCTCAGCTCCCTAGTTCAAGAGAGAGCTGCTGTAGCCAGTAAGAGAGAGGGTACACTTCCCCAGCCAGTGACTCTGGTTAATACCAAGCTACAGAAGGAAAGAGTTCTTTTCTTCATGATCACTGCACACACACACACACACACACACACACACACACCAGGCCCTGCTCCTCCTTTCTACACTTGCTCCTACATATTTACAGCTCCCCCCTACTTCCCACCTAACACATACCTAACACCAAGACACTGGAGAGCCATCAACCAAATAAGCCCACTAGTCACGTGTTCCAAACAATAATTCCCAATCCTCATTTTGCAACACCAAAGAGGTCATACAGCCAAAAGGAACTTTGGCCATCATCCAAAGAAGCTGAGTGACTTGCTTCCAAAATTACAAGGATGGCTCACTAAGTTCTCGTTAAAACTTATTTCAACTCATTCATTAAGTGAATATTTACTGTTCCAGGCATTGTGCTGGGTACTTGAGACAGTTTTTTCAGTATGTTTAATCTTCCTTAATACAAAGTGGGGTGGGGCGGGAGGGGGGGAGTTTTTCCCAGAGGTGATGTCCACAAACAAGCATACAAAGGACAAACGCACAAAGCTGGGAGTTACTGAATTGGGAAACTAGGGAAAACAAAGACCCTACAAGAGACTTGAGAAGCTGGATACTCCTCTAGCCCTTGTGCTGGCTGCATGGGCAAGTCTCTTTAAGAGGGAGCAGGGAGCCCTCAGAGGCATCCTCAGAAAGGACTAGGGGTTACAGGTGTGGTCAGGCTGCCCAGCTTCTCACTGAAGCTAATGCCTCCCCATTAACAAAAGCATCACCAATTCAGTGGTCCAGCAGAAAGTTCAGCCCACCTCCCTCTTAGATTCTTCTAAGACACACACACACACACACACACACACACACACACACACACACACATTTCTCCTGCAGGCCAATTCACTTCCGAGTTTTTCAAAAGATAAAGAACCGGGAGGAATGCATCCAGCGTGGCCGGGTGGAATTCCCTGCTTGCTGGCAGCGCTCCATTGGGTCAGAGAGCAGGTAGTCCGCTCACGCTTAGAAGCCCCCGTCTTGGACACCCTCCTCAGCGCAGGAGGGAAGGAATGTGCGGAAGATAGCACAAAGCCAGGTGGACTTTCTGATTTAGCACAATGAAGAACCCTGGACAACACTGTCCCCGGAAGATCAGAAATTGACACGCAAAGGGTGCAATTCAACACCCAGCAGGTTTTCAAAGAATTCCCAAAAAGTTCTTTTGGGAGGTCACGAAGCCTCCCAAACATAGTAAAACTGATGTTTCTGTTTCGTATGAGCCTCTGAGCAGCTTTAGGGTGCAATGAAAGTGCCCTCGGGTGGTCCCGCGGGGGACGCAGGCACCGAGGGGGCCCGGCTGGGGCTGTCGGGCTCGCGGGCGGTGCTCCCACGCGAGGCTCCTGGCTCTGACCGCAGACGAGTAGGGGCGGGAAAGGAGGCTCACGATCGCCTTCCTGGGAGCCGGGGAGGAATAACCTCGGGACTTCCCGGTCCCGAATGAACCTCCTGTTCCTCTGGCTGCTGGCCCCGGGCACGGGATAGTCCGTCTCCCTCGGGGAGAGCCTCCTCCTGGCCCAGCCGCACCGCAGCACGCCCGCGCCCAGGTCCCCGCTTACTTTTGGTCGCCGCGATGAGGTTCTTCCCGTCCTTGATGAGCTCTTTGATGAACTTGTTGGTCCTCTCGAGCTCCGCTTCGTGGGCGCGGATCCTCTCCCTGAACCACGGGCTGTCGAGGTAGCAGTCGCTGAACTCCAGGGGCTGCAACCCCATGACTGCAGCGTCCGCGCGCACAGCCAGCCACCCGCCCGCGGCGCGCTCGGGTCGGAGCCAGGCTTCGGGGCCGTGGCCAGGTGCGGGGCCCCACGGACAGGAAGTCCCGGAGAAGCTAGCAGCCCGGGGCGCACGGCGAGCGCGGCGCGGACATGTCCCTCCGAGCTGATCGTGGCCGCACCGCGGGCCCGGCGCCCCACCCCCGGCAGCCCCGCCGACGCTCGGGTGCCCGCGGCCCCGCCCCGCCAGGCCCCGCGCCGCAGACCCTCCCCGAGGCTGCAGGCCGCCCCGCCCAGGGCACCTCCCAGACCCGCCCCGCGCTCCGCCGCTCGCCCCCTTCTTTTTCCTCCGCCTTCCTTCTTCCTCCCTTCTCTCCCTCCCTTCCCTTCCTTGCTCCGGACGCCTCTTCCTTCTCTTCCCCACGCGCAGTTGCCCCTCCTCTTCCTTCGGAGCCTCTCTCGCTCTAGAATTTCGTCCCGGGGCGCCTGCCCCTCCCCTTCGGCTCCCCTCTACGGGGTGACTCACTGTCGGCTCCCTGAGGCAGAGAACCCGGCAGGGACGAGGAAGGACGTCTTAATAGCAGTCTCTAATTCCCGCAGCCAGGAGACACAACTCAAGAGGTCTGGCAGGCTAGGGGAAATGATTGACTCATCTCATTTATACTGACTGGGACGGACCCTCAGCTGTTAATGGACCCGCACGCAGGGCTCTCTTATTCATGTTTCCCACTTAAAGAAAAACGTGTGTTAAATTTCCGCTTTAGAGTGAAAGCCTTACAAAGGCAGGGAGAGTTTTCATGGGTGCCAGGCAGCACCTATGATATTCTTCTGCATCCACACTGAAAGACTTGGTGGGAGGGAGAGGATGGCTAAACCACCGAAGAGTTGTTTCTGTTGTATTCAGCAGATTTCACTTGCTTGGGTAGGTAAAGACGATCGTTATTGTTCTAAAAATAACCACCGGAAAACAAATGCCAGGTTTTGCGTGGTTTTCACGAGGTGGGGGTGATGATCAAATGAGAATTTGTCAGTACACCTGGAAAAGTGAACTATTCCGTGTATTCTGAAACAGAACTCAAATGTGTCCCTAAAAAAGTTCTTAAATTATTGAAATGTATACCTAAAAGAAATAATTGTAACTATTCATAATGACAACTAACAATTTATTATGCAATTATTATGTGCCAGGCACACATTAGAAACTAAATACATTTTTTTTACAAGCTTACAACATGTCACATATATGTTTACTAATGATGCTAATATCACCAAGAAACTTCAAAGTGATATCTTTAACATTTAGACTCAGAGCTGGGTAATTAAGAATCTGTTTGGAAAGCATGTTGCAAGAGTGTAACTCTCAGGACCAAGTTAAATAAGCCTCCCACTCAATAAGCTCTTTTGTTACAAAACAGCAGGTGAGTGCCTAACCCAAAGATAAATAGATAAACATTGTAACTTTAACGTCCATCCTCCAGAGAGCTCAAAATGTTTTACAAATAACTTTTAGGCCTTGAAAAAGCATCAGTCCCTACTAAAATCAGCAGGGGCTGGAGTCTACAGAGAAGAAAATAAAAGGCAAATAAAGGGGGCAAAGACACTTAAGCATAGAAAGGATGTAAACAAAACAGTGAGGGCCTGGCAAAACAGCCAAACACTGACAGGCACTCAATCCTCTAGGCAAAAACCTAAACCTTTCCTCATAAGGTGGGGCTGCTGACACTTCCTTAAAATGTTAGACTAACAGGGTTAACGTGATCCAGCAACCCCACTCCCTAGGTAGATACCCAAAAGATATGAAAACATGTCCACACAAACACTTGTTCATAGTAGCATTGTTATAATAGCCAAAAGGTGGAATCAACCCAAATGTCATTTGCTGATGAACAGATGAACAAAATGTGTATATCCATACAATAGAATATTAATCTATTGAAAGGAATGACATACTTACTGATGCACATTACAACCCGATGAACCTTGAAAACATGATAAATGAAAGAAGCCAGTCACAAAAGACCACATACGTTATTCAACATGAAATGTCCAGAACAGGGAAATCTATAGAGACACAAAGTAGTTTAGTGGTTGTGAGAGGCTGGCGGGTGGCCTCGGAGTAGAGTAAGGGGTTTCTTTTGAGGATGATGAAAATAATTTAAACTTAGATTTTGATAATGGTTGCACAACTCTGTGAATATACTAAAAACCACTTAAAAACACTTTAAGTGGGAACTTTTTTGGTATGTGAAATATATCTCAATTAAAAAGTTAAAAAAAAAAAACCCACAACTTCGAAGGGCTGCTTCAGAATTGCCTCTCCTTCCTTACCACTTTCCACTCCCAGCCACAAAAACTGGTTCATTCAATGCGGCCAGATCTGTACATATTTGGACGCCTCCCCCCCAAAAAAAAGTTGTTTAAAACAATTTTATAACATTGCAAAGAAAAACACTGTTACTTGTGTTTACACACACACACACATACACACATACCAGTGTAAAAGAGCAAGTGGATCTGAAGCTTAATTCAATACTAAATAAGGCTACTGTAGTCACCAAGAATAGAAGGGCCTAATTGATTTTTTTTATTTTTTTATTTTATTTTTTATTCAATTCCACCTTGTATAGTGCCTGGTAGAGATGACCAGGAACTATGGAATGAATGAGAAGTATGACCGAGTAAAGAGAAAGTTTCTGGTACAGGAGAAAGAGAATTTCAGAGCTCCAGGTCAATTTCACTACTTAATAGTTGTACAACCTTGGCAAAGGACAATTTTCTCTAAATCCCAGCCTTGCCATCCATGAAATGGGGATGACGACACTGCAACTGGAGGTTGGTTGAGAAGATTTAACCAAGCTGTAAAGCACCTGCGGAAAGTTATGAGGATGATGAGGATGAGGAGACGGAGGCTGAGGAGGATTGGCGGAGGGGAAGGAGGGAAAGGAGAAAGAGGATTCCATTCCATCCGCACGGGGGAAGATGGGGGTGGGGGGGGGGCAAACCGCAGTATTAAACCATGTAAGAGAATTCAAGGAAAGTGAGCACAAAAGCAGATGGTCCTGAGTTCCCAGGTCTCCTCTCCAGTTCATTCATTCATTCCTTCTTCCTACAAACTTCTGTGAAGTTTCTGTTTGTGTTAGGCACCACGCTAGGTGCTGGTGATACAGCAGCATGCAGACCACAGTGTCTGTCTTCACTGTGCTTTGTCATCTCTGGAGGGGGATTGACGTTGTACACCCCCCCAAAAAAAAATCACACAAATATATATCTAATTTAAAATGCCATATAGTTAAAGGGTGTGTAAGAGATTATAATTGGGGGACCTGATACAAATTGGGAGTGGGCTCAAGGAAGACTTCATGAGGAAGTCATTTCATCAGCCACCAGAAGAATCAGGAGCTGACCTTTAAATAGGGAGTGGAAACCAGCCTGTGCAAGCCTCTAGGATGGGAAAGAGTCTGGTACATTCAAGAGATAAAAGAGAAGGTCCAGGGGCTGAAGCAGTCAGTGAAAGACACTGGCCCAAGACAACGCTGGGTGGTGGAGGTTATGCAGGGGTCAGATCGTGCAAAGCCTCACAGGCCGTATTTAGGATTTTAGACTGTATCCTAATGCTATGGGGAGCCTTTAACGGGAAGGAGAATTGCAATTCAAGAAGGAAGGCTTTTGGAGTGGTCTGCACAAGAAGTGGTATAGCTTTACCTCCAAGTGACAATGCAGGCAGAGAAAAATAGGCAGATTATATTTTAGAGGGAGATACTGGGACTTGACAGTGTCCTGGATCTAGAAACGAAGACGAAGGTATCAAAGATGGGCCCAAGGCTCCTGGCATGATAAATTAGGTAGATGGATTTTAACTTTAGCAAAGATTTACTTAAAGGAAAACATGCAATAAGAAGTCAATGTGGTGGGTGGTTCTGGTGGTTGTGGTGCTGGTGATGCTGGTGGTGCTGGTGGTGCTGGTGGTGCTGGTGGTGGTGAATGGGATGGGCAAGATCAGTTTCCGTTTCAGACTCAGGAAGTTTGAGGGGCCTGGAAAACACTCAAGTATGTGTGTCAGGTAGGCATTTTTTGTTTTACTCAGTGCCTGCATTAGTTAAGGATTTGAATACATACAAGTTGATCAAGTTGCAGTCTAAGTAAAATAGAGGTTAACTCAGATGAAATTTTCCTTTTACGTAGGTTCCTACATGCACTATTGTCTTTCTGTGATGAGTCACAAAGTTGCTACCTATAAAGTCAAAAATGGGTTCTGCTGAGTCTTTGGGTATGTTTCAGGTTGTGAGTCAGTTAGAATTCGGTTCAGACACATTATAACAGAAAATCCAAAATAACAGTGGCTTAAGCCACAAGGTTCTCTCTTTCATGTAAAAGAAGCCTAGAAGTAAATAACATGATTCCACAGTCCCCAGGGAAGCATTAGCCTCCATCCTCAGTGTCACTTCATGGTAGAAGATGGCTCCAGTGCTCCCTCTGTGACAGAAGAGGGGAAAGGACAAAAGCAGCCTCCCTCTCAGATGAGTCAGCGCTTCTCTCAGCCTTCCTGCAGGTCTTAGACAACATTTGTGCTTTTTATCTCATTGGCCAGAACTCAGTCACGTGTCCCCACCTCAGTGCAAGGGGAAATGGAAAAAGTGGTATTTTATCCAGGTATACTGCCACTCACCCTAAATGAAACCTGAATTTTCTTCCATAGAGAAAAAAGATAATAGATTTTGAGCAAAAACCTAAGCATCTCTGCTGCAGGATGACACCTTTATGAATGAGGTATATAAATTATAGCCAGGGCAAAACACAAATAAGAAGGGAAAATATAAATCTGTAGGTGTCTTCCAAACTGCATTAGGCTGCTTTCTCTCACAAATATTAAGGGTAGAAAAGCCAAAATCGCTGAAACAAAAATTATTGGACTGTATCACTGAAGACCTCCCTAGAGAGGTAGGGCAGGCTACTCAAGGCTTATCGCCACACCAGCTTCAGTTCTTTGTGATTCTCTCAGCTCTGTCCCTCTCTTCTTGCTATTGACTTGAGCTTCCAGAAAGTGTTCTTCACGACAAGCAAAGGGCTTTCACACTCCAGACTTAACTATAAACAATATAGGTTTATATGTAAGATGATCCCTTATCACAGCTACTGCAGTCTGGGCATCAAACCAGTTTAGGAGACCGCCCGCCCTAACTCACTTAAACCTGGAGGCCACTCCCTCAACTGACCACTGAGGCAATGGTGGTATAACTCCAGGCAGCCTGGGTCCCTCAGGGGCCACTCTCTGGGGTGGGGGTGGGTTAGTCCACCAAGATAGGATGCTGTATAATGACTTTATGAGCTAGTAATCAATCAGGTCCAATGGTGATGCTTGCACAACCACGTGAAAATACTCATACTGGATCCCATTGAACTGTACACTTAAAAATGGTAAATTTTATGTCCTGTGTGTTTTACCACAACAAAGAAAGTATAATGAAGGAAGAGTGGAAGAACCCCACCATATATAACAACCAATAGCAGTTTGTAGTATAACTTTTCTTAAATCATCACAGAATAATTATCCAAATGTGTTCAACATTTTTACTACATCTATATTTTTAAAACAATTTTTTTTTCTTCATAGAACACCTCGTGAGAGATTCTGAACTAGCAACCTGGGTCATTCACTTTGAGAAATACTATGCTGAGAGCACTACACTGGATAAGCTCTATGGAGTGCTAGGACAGAAATGTGTGTATAATGGTTAATTTTGTGTGTCAACTTGATTGGGCTAAGGGTTGCCCAAAGAGCTGGTGAACATTCTTTGTGGCTGTGTCGGGGAGGGTGTTTCTGGAAAAGGTTGGCAGATGAATCAGTAGAATAAAGAAGGTCATCCTCACCACTGCAGGCAGGCCTCATCCAATCCACTGAGGGCCTGAACAGAGCAAAAGGGCAGAGGAAGGGCAGCTTGTGCTCTCCCTTCTCGAGCTGGGACATCCTTCTTCTCCTGGCCCCACACATCGGTGCTCCTGGTTCTCCGGCTTTCAGACTGGGACTTACACCACCAGCTTTCCCGGTTCTCCAGTTTGCAAACGGCTGACGATGGGACCTCTGGGCTTCCATAATTCCATGAGACCATTCTTATAGTAAATATCAATATGTCTCTTTATATCTCTTCATCTGTATCGCGTGCAAGACTCATGCCCTCATGGAATAAGAGTCTCTAGTCAGAGAGAAAGAACATATCAAATAATTACAAATACAAAATATTGAAAGAAAATTCTGGCTCTTTCCCTGCTGTGGAGACACACAGAGGCAGAGGCTCAGGTGCACTCAAAATGTGTCTCTACCTGAAGGAGGGCACTGCAGCTGGAAGTGAATGGGTGTTCATACTGCTTTATGAGAGGTGTGCAAGACTACCCTCATCCAGAAGGGCCTAGCCCACGGGGTTCAAGAAAGTGCCAAAGCCTGAAAGGGCCAAGCCCATCACTGTGCCCTGGCGTCCAGCTATGATGAACCTGTGCACGTGAAGTTGGTGGAGGCCCTTTATGCCAAACACCAAGCAGCCTAATTACGACTGATGACAACAAGAAACCAGCAGGCCTCTGTGAAAGTGACAGAGAGGAAAAACCCATAAACTGGCTTGTTGCAGTGGCGTGGTAGTTAAGGACTGTGGCAAAGAATCTCAGGCCAAGGGTGTCACTGAAAAGTACTTCATGGCAAGAAATAACAAATAAAAATTTGCATCTTGTTCCTCAGAAAAAAAAAAGAAAATTCTGATAAATTCTAGGAAAGAGCTGCACATGGTGCTATGAGGAGAAATGGGCCTATTCTGTCAGTTGTCCTGAGACCTGCAGGATGAGGAGTTGGTGGGCAGAGGTGAAGTGCATGTGATGTGGAAAGGGAAGAAACATCCCCATGGGGAGTTTTGTTGAAGAACTAGTGTAAGAAATTGAAAAAGGCCAAGTGGCTGGACCACCGTGGGCTGACGTACAGCCCAGGCGGAGGGAGCGCGGGGCCCCCCTCAGCCGCTGCGCCAGGCTCCCGTCTTCCCTCCAGGACACTGTGCCCGGGTTTCAGAACTCCTGCAGGGTCCTCTGATGGTTTCTAAGGACGGCAACCTTTTCCAGCACCCCTAAACACGATGAATTGGGAAGAGTTTGAGACGCCCAAGAAGTTCTGGAACTATTCCACTTACCTAACGATATTCATTTCAGTCAGCAAATGCTGAGCACGGGGAGTGCGGAGGCCACTGCGGAGGGTTCTGCTAGGAATCCTACGTGAGGTAGTCTCTAATCTCAGGGCGTTTGCAATCTGCTGGATCTGGTGTACTCAAGCAGGAGGAATAAGCTGACATACGGATAATTAAAAACAAAGCACCCTGCTGCTGAGTGCAGCCCGCCTGGCAGTCTGGCTGAGAAGTGGCCTTTCCCAGTGAGGCTGAGGCCGGGAAGCCAGGAATGGGTGTGTGGGCGGGGGCGGGGGAGGAGGAATATTTTCTAATTCGCTGTCATTGAAAATTCTCTGAAGAAATCTGAGACTGTCATCTTTTCAAATTTAGAGTTAGAAGAACTCGGCTTAAGAAGATATGGGTCAAGGCGGATAGCCAGTGGAGTGCCCTCCCCAGCGTAGAATGCAGCTTCGTCCTGCCCCAGCTGTTGGAGAGGCCTGGTGTGGAGAAGTGGGAGACGACGGGAATAGCACATCACATACGCTGATTTGTATCAGCAGGCACTCCCACGGCCCACACATCCCTTAGGCAAGTGAGTGCTCTTTCCTCTAAGTGTGGATGAACTGACCTGAGCAGTGACCTTGTGGTTTATTTTACCCAGACGGCAATGGATATAAAATGTGAGAAGGAACGAGAAGAGCTCTAAAGAGTCTGTTTCTCCCAGCACCACAAATGCCCCTGGTGTGACTCAGAGAGAGGTTTCCACGGGCTGACTTTCACCTGGGCAATTAATTATCCAGGCGCTGGAAAGCCAATTTGCCATGATGAGAAGCATAGTCTCATCCAGGGGAAATTCAGTAACATCTAAAATGAAGAAAGTATAAATATTCATATCTTATCTTTGGATCCAACAATTCCAGATCTGGCCATTTGTCCTACGAAGATACTTTGTTTTAGATGTATATGCTTAGGGCTATTTGTTGCAGGGGGTGGGAAAGGAAAGGCAACAATCTAAAAATTGGAAAATAGGAAAATAAATCCGCATATATCAACTCAACAGACTCATGGGTTCCTGGGCTTTGAGGCCATTAAAATGATCACGTTTTTTGCTCTCAGTGGTGAACACTGGCATTTTTTAATGCTGAGTCTTCACTCCCACCTCCCGACAGCACCCTGATTTCACCTGGGTAATCATTTTCCCACAGCACCATCTTGGTAAAATTCATGGGCCTGCCTCACACTAGGGAATCCGAAGAGATCCCTGGAGGCTCTTTCTGCGAATCCTACCTCTCAGACCTAACACTGCCAAGGGCTGGGCACATGACCTGCACTCAGCCAACCTGACGCTCTTTCCCAGGACGCATAGTAAAGCACTGACAGCAGAAACAAAGTCCATCTGTTCCAGCCAAGAGTGTGAAAAGCGACCTGCTGCCTGGCAGGCCACCCAGCTTCTTCCAGGGCTGGTTCTTCAGGCTTCTGCTAGCACCTCACATACTTTGAATAAAATACCTTTTTGCTGAAATTGCAGGAATCGGGGTGTTTTCCTTGCAATCAAATGATTAGTAAATAATTCACTTGGTACTACTAGGCAATGGACCTTCAGGGAAATTTTAGAGTATTTGGAATTGGTTGTCTAGCTGAGATAGTATGGAAAACAATAATACTCCCCTTTATATCCTGAAAGGGGAACCTAGAAATCCATGGCACACCCTGGAGAAACAAGTCATTAAGTTAGCATCTTTGATCACTGAGCTCTAAATCTCATGACCTTAGTCCTCTGTGATAGTTTTATAGGCCAACTGGACTGGGCTAAGGGATGCCCAGAGAGCTGGTAAGACATTATTTCTGGCTGTGTCTGCGAGGGTGCTTCTGGAAGAGATTAGCATTGGATCCAGTCAGTAGACTGAGTGAAGAGACCCACCGTCATTAATGAGGGTCGGCATCCTTCAGTACAATCCACTGAGGGCATGAACAGAACAGAA
The DNA here is from genome assembly GCF_004115265.2 of Rhinolophus ferrumequinum. NCBI lineage: Eukaryota > Metazoa > Chordata > Mammalia > Chiroptera > Rhinolophidae > Rhinolophus > Rhinolophus ferrumequinum. The sequence goes on along the minus strand of NC_046301.1, from coordinate 20,350,328 downwards.
AGGCAAAACAGGGTGACATTCTCCCTCTCTCTCTCTCTCTCTCTCTCCCTGTCTCCCTCTCTCTCTCTCTCTCTCTCTGTCTCTCTCTCTCTTTTTCTCTCTCTCTCTCTCCTGCGTGCGCACGTGCTGGAATGTCGAGGTTTACCTGCTCTTGAAGATTAGACACCAGAGCTTCTGGGTCTCAGGCCTTCAGACTCTGGGACTTATACCAGCGCCCCACTCACTGGCTCTTCAGCCTCAGACTGAATGACACCACCAGCTGTCCTGGTTTTCCACCTTGTCGATGGCAGACTGTGGGACTTCTTGGCCTCTGTAACCACGTGGGCCAGTTCCTATAATTAATAAACAAATATATGGATATGTATGTATATATCCTATCGGTTCTGTTTCTCTGGAGAACCCTGACTAACACATCTCCTTTCCCCTAGAACGGGCCTGCTTCATGCCTATTGTTCTGGCATCCTCTCCCGTGTACAATTATCTCCTGGATTTTTCATTTCTAAATGGAGTTTTACTACACATAATTGCATGGGAAAAATTGTTTTAATAAGCTGGGATTGGTTTGCTGGACCTCTCCTCTGTATTTCCAAGTCCTGCCGCAGTCTCATCTAGTAGTGGGGAAGACACATGTGCAGTGAATGGAGTCCTCACTTTGGCATGTCAATAATCTGAAAGATGACTAAGGATAACTTATCTCCTTTTTCTGGATCTTTCTAGAAGCAATGTAACCAACACATAGTTTCAAACACAGCATGAAGGGCAGTTGTTAATAAAATAGAGCTCTCTGGAATATGATCAGGTAGGAACAGCTACTCTTTCCAGTGGCCATAGCAATAGTAGTTGACACTGCTACACTTGCTGGCTATGTGGTGTGCCAGCCGGTTTTAGAATGAAGATGCATGAAGCTGCCAAGCCACTCAGCAGGGTCAAATGGAAGCCTAGACAATTATAGGTTGAGTGTAAGATGTGGCAGCAAAGGAAGGTTTGGTAGGGCTGCCAAAGAGCATTTCGAGTAGTCTGAACCTCATTGCTATAATTGTTTGGCCTTTATTGTATTGTACAAACCTACAACTATTTAAATACTTTACTGTTTGGTAGCACTGTTTTGTTTGGGGGATTTTTTTTTTTTTTGACAAAATAACCCTTTTGACAGGAATGAGCTAAACAAATGAGTGAGTGTTCAATGAAAAATTAAGTACTGATTTCACATTTCTCAAAAAACTTGCTAATGAACTTGTAAAATGTGTGTCAACATTTATCGTCCTCTATAGGGCATCCACAGTGACATACCCAACCACATGCAAAGCAGAGGGCCCAATGCTGCTAGGAAAGCATCAGCACATACTTCAGAAGTTAGAGGTTATTAAGCAAACTGGGCCAAAAGACGGCCATTTAATATGTTTAAGCCACAGCAGGATGTTTACATATCACTCAGGGACACGCAACTTTTTACTTAGATCAAATGACTGTTCTTCTAAATTAATTTCTTTCACTTCTTATTCCAAGATTTCTTGTGGCGTTACATGAAGTGAAATGTTAATGTGTGGGCTCCCTCAATAGAAAGAGAAAAGAAAGCTTTGCAAATAGTTCAGTAAGCCAGTTTGTATCAATAAGGATATGAATGAAGATAACAGAGACGTCTAGCACATACCCCTATCTAGCTCCTCTCTCGTCTAGGCAACACGGGAGGAATTATCTGCCACCCTCTGTTGTATTACCTGTTACGGGTTCTAACCACGTCTTCTGGCTATCATGGAAGCGACACGTGTCACCTCCAGGCTGAAGTATTCAATCGCCGGTGTGAGGCTTACAGCACTCTCTTTCCCTGCCTTTGTATCCATGAAGTCCTTATGTTCTAAATAGTGAAGCCATGAAATCATTGGGCCTCCACTGGCCAAACCTCTGAAAGACTGTGAGCAGGAGATACACTCGCTGACTGGCATAGAATATGGAAGCTGAGTGAGAAACAAACACTTGCTGTGTAAGTCACACTATTTTGGAGTTGTTTGTTACCACAGTATATAGCCTGTCCCAGTCTGACTAATGCAGAAGAATTTCAAGGTCTTAGGAGAGGGGAAGAATATTGCTGAAGGGATTAAATAACAGACAGCAAGAAAATGGCAATATTTTCAAAAATCATTTTTTTTAGTTTTTATTTTTTTAATGGGTACAGAGTTTCTGTTTGGGGTGATGAAAAAGTTCTGGAAATAGTCGTGATGGTTGCACAGCATTACGAATATACTTAATGCTACTGAATCGTACATTTAAAATGGTTAGAATGACAAATTGTATGTTATGTCTGTTTTACCACAATAAAAAAAAATCCCCAAAATAAGTTTTTCTACCAAAATCTTCCAGTAATAATAAGGGTTGGAAAAAATAGGTATCCATTTATTATTGTTGAGAGTATAAATAGGTACTTCTTTCTGCAGGCAATTTTGGAGATCCTCATTAAAAGGCCTTTGAAATATGAAGCTCTTTGATTCATTTTTAACTCTTCTGGGAATCTGAACTAAAATTAAAAAAATAATAATAATGTACAAAGTTTTATGTGAAATGATCATGACTCCAATATGGTGTTTTAAAACCAAAAAATGTGAAACAGTGTAAACAGGACCGTGGTGGATTGAGTCATATAGGGTATATTCATACAATTGAGCCCTAAATAGTTCATTAAAATTATAGTACAGAAGAATGTTTAACGAGAAATGTTGGAGAACTGCTCCAATATATAGTTGACTCTTCAACAATGTGGAGGGTAAAGGAGCTGACATTCCACGCAGTCGAAAATCCCCGGGTACCTTTTGACTCTCCCAATACTTTACTATAGTTGTCGCTCTGCTATCTGAGGAGGATTGGTTCCAGGACTCCCCCACAGATGCCAAAATCTGAGGACGCTCATGTACCCGACATAAAAGGGTGCAGTTCAATTCACACAGTTGGCCCTCTGCATCTGTGGACTCCCAACAGCAGACTGAAAACAGTACAGGTATTTATTGGATAAAGTCCATGCAATTCAAACTGTAATGTGTTCAAAGGGTCAACTGTAATGTTAAATGAAAGAGATACAAAGCCTAGGTCTGAAGTTGAGGGCTAAGTTCCTGGAATGTGAGGTTAGTTTGACAACATTGCTTCTTAATCTCTGCTGACTTGCAATTCGTACAGTTATTTTCTAAGATTGTTAACTGTGGTCACATGGTTACAATTTCAAGTGCTCCAAGTATCTCAGATTATAATTTATCCTGGCATAAAAACAAACTCATTAAAATAACTAAATTAACTCAATTATTTCTTACATTCCTTGCATTTAGGTTCTCTCCTACCATTACTTTTTCACCCTTTCCATTTGTAGGTAGTTATTGAGAGAAGAATAGAAAAAAGAGACTTTGGTTAGTTCTGCTTTGTTTGTTATCTTTTTAACATTACATCATCTTTCCCCAGAGTCTTTATGTTTTTGCCATTGCTATGAACATGACCTTAAAAGGATCCTTTTTGGTTTTGGTGTTTTTTTTTTAACTACTTTTCACTTCTCTAAGTGCATTTTAGATTCTGCTTTTCCTGATACTGTTATTCAAGGGTCATGCAGCTCTCTAGCATTGAGGTAAACACACGTCTATCCATTGTCTCATATTTTGGGTTCAGCAGAGCAATGCCTCTGCAGTCACTCTTGTTTTTTCAAGATCTCTCTCTTTTTTCCCCTCTATCAGAATTATTTAAGACAATAATCGGAATCACTAAAGACAACTTGAGTTACAGGAACCCCCAAAAGTATGTGAAGACTTTCCAAGGAGCGCTATGGGCTGGGAAATTTTTATTTTGAGATCCTTAACTTCCATCTGTCCTTTTTCCTAAAAGTGACCTGTCTGAAAAAAATACATTTTGCAAGGTCTCCTATCCACCTTCCCTTTCACAATAACCCTTTTTCAAAGGAAGGGTAAAAAGTGGAAAAGCAAAGCATACAGCAAGTTCATTCATGCACATCCCTGTCCCAAGATGTAAAAATCTCCAGGGTACCAAAAAGACAATTTAAAATACTTCTTCTGGAAGCCTTCTGTAATGACTAACCCACCATATTGGTTTTTGCCCTTCCCTGTCTATGCACATTTCTGTTAAGGGTGAGGTATTGCCTTAGAAATTATCCCTTTGAGATATTCTGAATACAGTATAGGGTAAAGTGGTAGGAGTGATGACAATTTCCCTGTATTCACTTGTCTCTCCCACCCTTAAATATAATTAGAGAATGCATGGTTCTTGAGGAAGAGACACGTGAAAGCAAATAAAGGCAATGTCTTTAAGAAATATTGAGTGCTAAAAATGCCTCAATGGCTCGCTCTCCTTTTCAAACATGTCTTTTGTTGTTGTTGGTTTTTGTTTGTTTGTTTGTTTTGGTCTCTCCTCAATATTCCTAGAATGTGTTGTCAGATGGAAAGAAAAGCACCTTTGAACAAATGAGTCATATTGATTCTTTAAAGTATAACTGGAATGCATAACTACTAAGATTTTTAAGACATAATGGATAAAGTCTGTGCAGAAAAAGTTTACATGATTTATTTTAAAATAAGTTTGCATTATTCAAAAAGGGAGTTAAAACTTATTCCATCAATTCATATCATAAAATATGAATTTTGACTTACTGACTTTATCTGTGCCTCAGATTCCTGCTCTGTAAAATGGAGATGATAATTGTATCCCTTCATTGAGCTGATGGGAAGATAAAATGAGTCCACCTATAATCTATGCAAAGCACACAGAACAGTGCCTAGTGCACGGTAAATGCTCTTCCGGTTGGAATGATCCCCTCTCCCCAGTGTTTGGTCCCTCTTCTCTTTATCTGTACTCACTTCCTTGGGAATCTCACCCAGTCTCCCTGGCTTTAAATATCATCTGCATGCCAATGATTCTCAAAGTTATACTTCCAATGCCTGCTCGCTCCAGAACTCCAAACTCATATATTCAACAGCCTATTGGATATCTCCAGTTGGATGCCTACTGGACATGTCAATCTCACTCTCTCCAAACTAAACTCCTGTTCTTCCCTCTCCCCCAACCTGCTCCACCTGTCACTTGATGTCAACACCATCCCTCCAATTGCTCAGATCTCCAAAACTTGGAGTTGATCTTTAGTCCTTTCTTTCTCTCATACTCCACATCCAATCTGTCTTCCTGTAAAAATATATCCAGAATCTGACCGTCATTCACTACCTCCACTGCTGCCCCCTGCTGTAAGCCACTCCGATCTCTCCCCTGGATTACTGCAATAGAGCCTAACTTTCCTTGTCTCTAACCTTGCTTCCCATAGTCTGTTTTCAAAAGGGCAGCCAAAGTGATCCTTCTAAAATGAAAATCAAATCATATCATTCCGCTGCTTAAAACCCTTCACTATATCCCTCATACACAAAACAACTTAAAAAATATATAGATTCATACAGATACATATTAATTTTTTAAGATGAAAAATATGCATCAAATTGGTGGCAGTGGCTATTTTAGGGTGGCAAATTACTAAATTACATGTGATCATTTCAAAATATTTGCCTTGTGACCCAACAATATTACTTTTAGGAATTTACCTATAGGAAATAATTATGATGTGCCCAAAGATTTACACTCAAGATGCAAGTCACAACAATATTTATAATGGGTAAAAATGGGAAATAGCCTAAGAGTCTAACAATATGAAAGCAGTTTAGTAAATTATTTTGTAGCTAGAGGATGGATTATCTGACATTATTGAACATATTTTTTAAATACACTGTTAATGACAAAAAGATTAAGGAGTAACAAGTAAACTATGAGATTAATTTTGCAAGTTAAACAAAAAATGTATACGAAGAGAGGAAAAGACAGGAAGGATATACCCCACAATATTAACAGCAGTCATCAATAGGAAACAGGTGGCCATGCTCCGGAGCTGAAAAGTCGTGGAAGAGCAGCTACTTCCTATAAGTAAACCTGCTTGGAATTCACAAACTCAGAACGAACATGCAAATTCTAATCAACACTTCCTGCATCATTCTACAGCGTTCTCCTAAGCAACTGTCTCTTTTGTAGGCTGCAAAAGCACTCAGAGTATATCACACGAATAAAGAGGTATCTTAACTCTGGATTTGTTGTTAAAAAAAAAAAATGATTCCTATATAGTGTACTTAGCAAATAGAAAAGAAAATAAAATCCCCTTGTGCTTTTAGGAATTTAGGCCTTTTAAGTCTTCACCCAATCAGGATGGCTTAAACTATTTTTTGCAATGACTGATAAGAATTTCCCAAGCACTTCTTATCAGTTTTTAACTTGTTTGAAAAGGTAGTTACAAGTGCAAGAAATAAGTTGCTTGGCATACTCAGTGACTAATATCCAGTTCACAATTAAATGTTCAATTTAAAAGTTAGCCTTTAGAATTTTAGGGTTCATGTGTTTTTGTTACTTACAGAATGAAGTGATCAAACGAAGAAAATAAAGTGTGCATTCACAACCATCTTTCTGTTCTATTTAGGCCTCTGCTGTCTTTACCTAGAGAACACATTAATACGATTAAGAAGTCTAAGAAGTCTTCTCTCTTTATTCTTTACATATTTAAAGCACAGATACCATTCAAATTACCAACTCATTTCACTGAAAAGTAAAACAAACAAACAAATAAAAAGCAAAATGAAAGCCTTCTAAGGAACAGAATGAACCACAAGGCTATCATAAATAACCTCAAATCCAAACTCACAGATTTTTTTCATGAATCTAGTAATAAAATTCAACCACAAAATGTGTCATGTATGCAATAAAATAGACTTCAGCACATTCCTTCATTTTACCACTTGGTTTCAACATCAGGCAAGGAGGCTGCCCTTAAAAACCCACATATTGAATAACGAGACCACGAAATTTTACAGGTCTTCCTTGAAAAACTAGAGGTGTATTAGAACACAGCTACTGTGCTCTTTTGGAACAAAAATCAGAATTTACCAAATAACAGTCCCAACAAAAGATGTGCTTATGAGAGCTTAAGACTTTGTTATTTGTTTTTCAGACTATCTTGGCATTCTCTGAGCACAAACTTTTCTTGTTTCCTGGAGCTAAAGGTAGAAACTACTAATGTACAAAATGAGCTTCTTACCAACGTTAAGACAAAGAAATCAACTCTAGGCTTTCTTGGGGTGAGTGTGTGCAATAAAATAGGAATGTCCATTTTGGTCACCCTCATAGGCACCATGTACACCAGATATATGCCTTTCAAATTTAAAATATGAATGTTAATGACACCTGAAAAAAAACAAAAAACACAAACAAAACAAACAAACAAACAAAACCTCTACAGGAATAAGAACAAAGAGAACATCATTTGCTCCTGAATATTTAGTCAAATCTAAGGTGGAATTTCTCTGAATTTACACTACGGGTCTCAGCTTAGGAATTGTGATGTTTTGGAGGATGATGTCTCAAGAAAACTATCCTAAGGTCTAAGTGCTCATTGCTTTCTTAGTGACAGTGAATTTTAAAACTACACTTTGCACAAAATAGAGAGTAAATATTTCATTGATTAAAAAACGGACAGATTCTACCTGAAGTTTCTCATCCATTGATAACAGATCTTCAGCCTCTAGACAGTTAGGGGCTACATCAGTGGTATTTACAACCACAGAGAAGTCAAAGCACTTGTTTGTCAATACATAGTCATTGAAACCACATAAATACCGTGTTTCCCTGAAAATAAGACCTAGCCGGACGATTAGCTCTAATGCGTCCTTTGGAGCAAAAATTAATATAAGACCTGGTCTTATTTTACTATAATATATGACTGTGTCTGATATAACATAAGACCGGGCCTTATGTTAATTTTTGCTCCAAAAGACGCATTAGAGCTGATTGTCCGGCTAGGTCTTATTTTCGGGGAAAACATGGTAATTAACCCTGAACGAGCTGAACAGCAGACATGTGGCACCTAGATACCTCCCTCAAATTTACAGGGCTTCACTAAAGAGAGGGTAAATATTCATTAACATACTTAGGATGCATTTTCTGAGCTCTTTATGTACTTATTACTGCACTTAATTGCTAAGGCCCCTGTCCACTTAGGAGCCTAAAACTTGACCTTCTATGTAAACTTTGCAATGCACAGATTTAAACTCAGTCCCCGCACCCCCTTTTCCTCTCCTTTTCTGGGGGTTCACAGGTAGTACCGACCTCTGAGGCAGCGGGTCCAGCATCTGCTGCGATGGGCAATTTCCTCTAGTCCAGTGTCCGCTCTCTTCCCTGGCCACCCAGGTTTGCATCCATCTCTGCCAGCTTCACCCTTCCATCTGTCCATCACCATCATCCCACTCTCAGCCACTGCTGTGCTGCTTTTGGGGGTGGGAAAGGGGTGCTCAGGAAAGTGTTGGATGTTCAGTATCCTGGAGGGTAGGGAGGGATGTCTGTGAGGTGATCAGGGGGCGGCCTGCTGGATCCGCTCTGCTCTGAAGCCTGTCCTGTCTTCCCCCACAGAAGTGCTGGTCCTCTCAGCTGACTGAGGGGAGTGGACAGAGGGTAAGACACCTAAGAGCTACTCACATTCCCTCAGGTTGTCTTCCTTGTGTTTCCTTCCATAGACAATTCCATACCTCCCAACTCTTTGATTCATGGTGCAAATGCTCTGCCCTGAGCCCTCCAAGCCCTTACTCACTTAGAGCTCAAAAACCACATTTCCTCTTTCAAGAAACCTGCCCTTCTAATACAAAGCCTACTGTTTCAGCTTTCATTTGAAAACTGCACCCAGAAATGTAGGTGTCTTCTTCGTTCCTGGCTATGCTCACCTCATCCTGGAGCAATGAATCCTATTGATTCAGTGGGTGAGGGTGGAGGTCTCGTGGGTTGGGGAAGAAGACCAAAAAGCCAGAGAAGAACAGAAACGTTATTTTCTCCAAATTGTATTTTACCACATTCATCAGGAAGTGTGTTTATTAGTAAATATGTGACAAATGGTCATTGAGGCTATACAAGCCCCCTTGTGGGCATTTGGAAACGTGCAGGACATTTTTTGGTTGTCACAGTGACTTAGGGATTCACGGGCATTTGATGGGGGAGAGTAGAGATGGCACATACACTGCAACGTGCAGGACAGTTCCAGACAAAATGCCGACAGCTCCCTGCTGAAATATGCCAAAGACATCCTTCTCTGTCGGCGCCCTTCCAGGCTCTGCCCGCATTCACGTTACGACACAGCACAGCACCAGCCGCTCCTCGCTTACTTCTCAGAGCCTGACTCTTCCCCTCCGCAGTTCCACAGGACTAGCTGACTCCCCGAGCCGTCTCTGCATCGCTCCAGCCTGAGCTGTTTGGGGGAGGAGGACGGTGCTCTACCAGGAGGTAGAGTGAGGTGATATCCTCTAACTCCAGGTCCCTCTTCTGTCCTAAAGTGGCCACAGACTGGTGTAAGGATTTGACTCTGAGCTTGTTGGCCAGGCCTACAGGAGAAATACACACAAGTTCTTCTCTTGCCTCCCACGATCATTTCTGTCATTGCTATGTGCAGGAGAGGATGTGAAAGGTCCCGTATGTTAGTCTGTTCACTATGACTTTGAGCCAGCCCCCGACAGCTTAGTTTTCTCATTTGTAAAAATGAAAGAATTGGCCTCGATGATCTATAAAGGCCTTTCAACTCTGTGCTTCTATGAAAAAAAAAAAAAAGCATTTGTTCTGTGATGCTCGCACATTTTACATTTCTTCCTACAAAGGTCGTTTAGTCTTTTTGCTCATAATTTAGAAGTCAGTAGAATCTTCAGCAAAGGAAATGGCAATAATAAAACTAAATTTTCATACCATTTTGTGCAATGTGTTGGTTAATTACCAAGCTGTATGTAGTAAAAAACATACATTTTATTATTCTGCTTTCCACAAAGGATTAACCTCTCGTCTGCCCTTGCTTTACAAATACATGTAGGAAATATTTATGAATCCTCTACTGTGTGCCAGGCACTCTTCTAGATAACAGTGAACAAAACAAACACTGTTTACATAGGGTTCGCATTCTAGACCACCAGTTCTCAAAGTGTGGTCCCTGAAAAATATCTCAGCGGGGCCAAGAGGTCAAAAACGTTTTCCTAATAATACTAAGGCATTATCTGAATTTTTTCCACTGTGTTCACGTTTGCACTGAATGTACAAAAACAATGGTGGGGTAAATTGCAAGAGCCTTGGCATGAGTCAAAGCACTGGTACCAACTGTCCGGCAGTTACTGTATTCACCACCACCACATACTTGCAGGGAAACAAAACTCCAGTTTCATTTAAGAAGTCTTTAATTAAGCAGTAAATAATACTAACTTTTGTGTTAAAATTCATCCCTCGAGTACACATCTTTTTAAAATTCTGTAAGACAAAACAAGAAATACACACAAAGCCCTTCTGCTGCATACAGAGGTGTGATGGTTTTCCTGAGGAAAAGCACACAAGTGATTGTTTGAATTGCGTGCTGAACTAGCTGTTTTTAAAAATGAAACCCTATCTTTACTTGAAAGAACAATTGAAAACAAACCATGTTTATTTAGACTTGAAAACCTGGCAGACATTTTTCTGAAAACGAGCCAAGTAAACCTGCATCTTCTAGGAAAATAACTGACAGTATTTGTTGCCAATGATAAAATTCGACCTTTCAAGCAAAAATCTGAATTTTGGAAACTCTATATCCACCCCTGTTAGCTTGACACCTTCCCAAAACATAGAGAATTTCTGATGAGATTGGTGGCAATGTTAACAAATGTGATTTTTTTGATACTGTGTAATGAAATCTGCCAATAGTTGGAAAATCTACATAACTCAGTGGACTATTTTCCAAGTGACCAATGCATGATGTTACAAAATCATGCATGGGTGAAAGACCCATTAAAGGTGTGAGATAGACAACTGCATTTTAATATAACAGTATGAAAAGTTCATTGATATATTTTCAGATTCCATATTATAACTAGCCTTTAAGAAACTATTCCTTATTGAGCATTAAACAAAAATATCCTCAATTATCAAAAAAATGCTATTAAAATACTCCTCACATTTACATATATGTGTGTGTATATAAGTATATGTGTGTGTGTGTATATATATATATGTATATATATATAATTATGCCATAGAGAAAGACAAACATTTGCTATCAAATGATTCTCCTTATTACATTTCCATTTGCTATAAAGAACAATCGAATTTCTGCTCCTTCCACCAATGTCATCAAACATAGTTTGATGCTAACCATCTTGGACCCAGAAGGAAGCTTTTGAAATTGCAATTAAACATAACTGATTGCTCTGTCTCTTCCCTCTCTTTTTCCTTTATCGAAGAACTTGATAAGGTATCCCACAAAGCTACATCCCAGTCCCCTATTATTTATCCTTATTCCTTGTGTTGGCACTAATTGGCCTCCATATTTTTTACTTGGATAAAAACCATTCTTGGGCCAGCCCGGTGGCTCAGGCGGTTGGAACTCTGTGCTCCTAATGCCAAAGGCTGCTAGTTCGATTCCCACATGGGCCAGTGGGCTCTCAACCACAAGGTTGCCGGTTCGATTCCTCAATTCCTGCAAGGGATGGTGGGCAACACCCCCTGTAACTAACAACAGCAACTGGACCTGGAGCTGCGCTGCACCCTCCACAACTAGATTGAAAGGACAACAACTTGACTTGGAAAAAGTCCTGGAAGTACACATTGTTGTTCCCCAATAAAGTCCTGTTCCTTTTCTCCAATAAAATCTTTAAAAACAAAACAAAAAAAAACATTCTTGGATAATCTCTCCCTAAATCAATACAGCTAAAGCAACCTGAAGGAGGAAAAAAAATCCACTACAGTAATATCAAATAATAATCACCTTCTTCGTGCCAGGTGCTTTTAATATATAGTATTGTTAATCTCACAAGAACATACAAAGTGGGACTTATTGTATCCATTTTACAGATGAGGTAACTAAGGTTCAACAGTTCTACCTGAGGTCAGGTTTCTAATAAGTGGTAGACCTGGAATTCGAAAGCAGGACTCTGTACCTCAGTTTTATTGATCACATGGTCAGAACTAACAAATGTAGAACAGAACTTGAAATCAAGTCTCCTGACATAGTGCTCTTTCCATTACAGCACGTATTGCATGGGTAATTTGTTACTGCAAATCACCATCACCATCATCATCATCGTCATCACAATACCAAGAGAGTGAAAAAGCAACCCACAGAATGGGAGACATATTTACAAATCATGTATCTGATGAGGGATTAACATCCAGAATATACAGAGAACTCCTAGAAATCACCAACAGAAGAACAAACAACCACATTCAAAAATCAGCAAAGGACTTGAATAGACATTTCTCCAAAGCAGACATACAAATGGCCGATAAGCACATGGAAAGGAGCTCAACACTAATCATTAGGGAAATGTAAATCAAAATCAAAATTCACCCAGGAGGGTAGCTACTAGTAAAATAAATAAATAAATAAATAAATAAATAAATAAATAAATAAATAAATAAAATAACAAGTGTTGTTGAGGATTTGGAGAAATTGGAACCCTTGTGCACCGCTGGTGGGAAACTAAATTAGTACAGCTGCTGTGGAAAACAGTATGGAGGTTCTTTGAAATATTAAAAGCAGAATTACCATATGATCCAGCAATTCCACTTCTGCATATATACCCAGAAGACTTGAAAGAACAGTTTCAATGACATTTGCGTACATGCATGTGCATAGCAGCGTTATTCACAACAGCTAAAACTTAGGCTCACACAGAAACCTGCACAGGGGTGTTGATGGTCCATTGATATGTCAAACATGGCCACTCACCTCATCATCTGTCTCTTGTTTGGTTTTGTTTGTTTATTTTTGCCTGTACTGCCTATCCTGGTTAATGGCACCATCACGTACCTACCTAGTTGCTTATGCTAAAAGTTTTGGCATCACCTTCACTTTCTCCCGTTTCCCTATCTCCTTGCTATTCCTATCATATAACAATTTCAAGTCCTGTAGATTCTATTCTCCATGAATCTTCCAGATCTTCCTTTTTCTCTGGTCCTCCTGACACTGCCTTCAGTTCAGGGTATCAGACAGTTGGTGCCTTCTTTTATTTTAGTCGCTATTCTGAATGCTGGAGTTAAAGAATGACTAAGGCATACCTCCTGAGGCCCAGAAACTCACTTTCCAGTCAAGAAGACAGATTATTTCATTCATACAACACGGTAAATGCTAACAGAGTTATGGATAGAGAACCATGAGAAATCTGAGAAAGAATGCTTTGCCTAAACTAGCAATTCAGGGAAACTTTTCTGGAAATGGAGAATCTTAAACTGTGTAAAGATGATAGAGTGAGCAGAGCAAATTGAGATAGAAAACACTGTAGGGAGAGAGAACTGCCGTAGTAAAGGCGTGCATGAAGATAATAGTGAAGCAGGAAAGGTTGCCGACTGAGGATAGAGAGGTTGAGTGGAAGCCAAATCATGGAGCCTGGACTTAACTAGGAGCTTACACATAATCTTACAGGAAACTAGTTTCAAATTGGGCTGAGCAAAGGTCCTTCAGAATTCACTGAGTGGTGGCCAACTGTGCTCCATGGCTTTGGTTCTGACACCTACTTCAACAGGAGAAGCTCAGCTAACTTTCATCCCATCATTTGGATAATACTTCCCCTACCTAAAGGAGTTGGGTGCTTATCAAATTCATACAAATAAAGAGACTAGAGAGGGTATCTTTGTCTTGGAAAGCATAAGTACTAAACAGTTTAAGCTAACTCTGCTCTGAAGAGAAATCATAGCATGAGACATTCAGTTATTATTTGTGCATGTTTTTTATGACCTGACAATCAAAACTGTGCACAAAAAGTAGGTCACAGGAATCTACTATGATCACTTGCTTTCCATCAAGTTAAAAACAAACAAAGAAACAAACAATAACACTACCTTCAGAGGGCTTGTCACCACAACTTAAGATCTATCCTTTAAGCTCTATTTCACCAAGAAAAACACTGTATTTGCTCTCTTTCCTTAACTGTAGGAGAGAACCAATCTAAGCAGTTATTGTTGAACTCTCAAGGGAGATGTTAGTTTATTTGGGAGGTGTAGGTTTATTTATTAGAGGGCAGTAGGCAGAGAAGGAAAGACTTCTTGTCTCCTTTCTCCCCAGTGACCAGTCTCAAGATGCAAGCATTGTAAGATTTATGTGACGGGCAGAAAATAGTGGCTCCTTGTGTGTGGAAGCCTGGCTCCTTTGAGAACTACTAGAGTTTCCCTCTAGGGGAAGTTGGAATAATAAGTAACACTAATAGAGGGTTTAATACGTTCCACGTTCCATAAGTGCATTAACTCATTTAATCCTTATAACAAAACTAAGAAATAGGTGCCCTGCGATCCTCATTTTATGGATGAGAAAACTCAGGTACAGAAGTTAAGTAACTTAACTTGTTAAAGATACCTAGGTGGTAAGTGCCAGGGCTAGGCTTCAAACCCAGACAGTCTGGCTCCAGCATTTGATCTCATAATCACTGAGCTATAGTGTCTCCTTAAAAGTGGATCTTAAGCAGAGTCCTTTAGTGCAAAGGTTGTAAAAGGGCAATCCTAGGAAGCCTAACCTGTGATCAGGGCTTAGCCTTTTTAAAGTCAATTTATCTCATGTCTGCCATTCAAAAAGAAAGCCTACACCTTCATGGTCCAGTTCTTCCAAGGTTGCTACAAAAGAAGATAAGGCTGTGAACTTATCAATTCATGTATTTCTAAGGGTCATTTCTAATTGGCTAAACATTATTTTTTATTTTTTGGTCCAGGGAGGACACTGTAACTAAACATTCTTGGGGCTTTTAGCCATTAAAGAACCTCAAATGATCTTTAATTCATTTACTCAAATAGTACATTCTAAACCAAACAACCTCAGTGTATAAACCTATACAATTAAATCATCATCTCTGGGTATGAGGCACTGATATTATCTGAAAGTTCCCCAAATGATTCTAAAATACAGAGTTGAGATCAAGGCTCCAAACCACAAAACAAACAGGCTCATACAAAAAGATGACTCTCCAGAGAAGGTATAAACACAAGATACCTTATGTCAAGCAAGCTGTTTATCTTTTGTTAATGAACTTTCTGTGAGTTTTTCCCCCAGTAACTTTCAACTTTTGCACACTGAAAAGTTGACTAAAAGCCCTTCAGTTGGTTCTGCTTCCTTGTTTGGCATGTGTGGTTTGTTGACAAGCTGCCCAGATCATGGTGAAAAACAACCACAATTAAACCTGCCTTCAGTCAGCAGTGGTTTTCTACATCAGTGAGGTTTTTCTTAGAACCCTAAAAGAAGGTGAAAAAGAATATATAGATGAAGGAATCAAATACATTCTCAAACATAGTTAAAGACCACAGGTTTTGTTGTGAGGGCAAAAAGGCTAATGTGAACAAAGGAGTGACTTCAATATTTTTAATGAAACCTTTGACTAAGTATCAA
The DNA here is from genome assembly GCF_004115265.2 of Rhinolophus ferrumequinum. NCBI lineage: Eukaryota > Metazoa > Chordata > Mammalia > Chiroptera > Rhinolophidae > Rhinolophus > Rhinolophus ferrumequinum. Next base: position 20,334,901 of record NC_046301.1, on the reverse strand, counting down.
GAAGTAAAATCTACATTCTGCATTTGTTTTGCATCATACTTCAGGTTTCTTTATAATGGGATATAGGGCTCTTTCATAAGAGAAAGATAATATAATAAATAAAATTAACCTTCAATAAATGTGAAACATCTTGAGTAATTCTAAGTCTCAATTAGGAATAAGGCAACACAGAAAAATAGTAATTAAAATATATTTTCTATTCTAGTTTCTTAAGGTGGCCAGATGTTCCATATTATGTATGTCAGTTCCATTGTTTTTAAATGAATTACCCTGAGGTAGGGGGTATCTAAGCTATAGATAAACAACAAAGAAATTCAAATAACCTGTGATTTCTCTATCTAGATTAATCACATTTTAACTAGTGAGATCTAATAGCTCACAAAGTTGTCTTACGTATTTCACAAAGAGCATATAGCATCCCTTGCCATTTTTATTTAGCAGTAGGCAGTGCCCGCAGGTTGATACTATAGGTGATGATGAAACAGCTGAAGCTGACTTCTTTCATTTGTTTGCCCTTTCTCCACTTCCTGCCAACTCCTTCCTCCATCGCAGCCTATATAGGCTTGGTAATAATAATATGTCCACTTTAAGCTTCAAGCAGTGTAGGTGTTTTAGGTATTTGGATTACTTCAACAAACCAAACAGTCCACATAACAAAAGAAAACAAAACAGGACAAAACAAACCTTACCCCTGTGGAATTAGAAAATACACCCTGGAGTTAAAATAATCTGTAAAGTGAAGTACTTCAGCTACAGGAGGGACTCACAGAAGTGACTAGAACAATGAAGTCTAAGTGCTTCCCCACCAACCCAAATCTCTGGAGAGAAAGTTGGGAGGTCTCCCTTTGCTTTCTGGAGGGAGATTCCAGCCAATTACTTTAGACATGTACAGGGTATGAGTTGAATACACTTCTGATCAATGCTTAAAGTTGTTAGTGACCTGATTTTCATTTTAATAATCTAGATAAGTTTTGGATGACTCTAGATAATAGTAATACTGCATAGCATTAAATATATATTTTATACATCAAGCGCTTTTATATATATGATCTCATTTAATGGCTATATCAATTTTGTGTCCACTGTAGAAAAGGTAGCTTTGTTAGGTCTTTTTACAAATGACTCTTAAGGAAAAGTTATTGGATGGGCCAGAAAGGACCAAGCCTCGATGCGAATGCACTTTTTTTTTTCATTTTTCCAGTCCAGTGGCCTCTTCATGTCCTTACTACATCCTACTGGGACTAGAGACGCCTGAGTTTTACAATTGTTCGGGAAATACCATGTAGTTAAATCTTAAACCGTTTAATATAGAAAGTATCAATTGAAGATCGGAGAGAAATAAGGACCTTTAATGGTTGGGAAAGTCTTGCAAAATCTAGGAGGGAGGGGTGTACTTTCCATTAAAATTAAAAAAAATCTGAGTCCTTACTTTGAGCTGGACTCTGCTAGGTGAAAAGTTGAAAAAAAATGATTAAGCATGAATGCTACCTTTGAGGAACTTTGACGAGGGGAGGTCACAATCTAGCGTTCTGAGGAATTGGTTAGGATTTACATAGGAAGGTGTTCAAAGGAAGGGTGAGTTCAGATAATCAGATCAAAAGGCAAAAAGGCACGCAAATGATGGACTTAGGAAAACTGAAGGAGCCCTCAAAGTTTGTTAGTTTGACACATAAATTTTTTGTTTCTTATTAAGTAAAATATTCACCATTAACGTGTTTGAAACCCGGAACATAAATGCCTTTTTAGCTGTGATTCCTATGCCCTAACCCTAAAGGGTCACACTCGAATGTAGCAAAACTTTTTCTGTATGTAACACAGACCCACTATACAGTGGTGATATATTGGCCAGTGAAATGAACCCTAAGCTCGTTTTAAAACTGAACAGGCAGTCAGGGAACGTGGCCCACGGCACTAACTGGTTGTGTGACATGGGCAGGTAACTTCTCAGGATGTCTGTCCCCTTTTCCGTCTTCAAGATGACTGCGTTCCAAAGGCTCAGCTTACAGGGTTTTGTACGGATGATTTAAAATAATGACAGGGAAAGCATTTCCTCTGCCGCATCTAAGGTGCTTTTGTTATCTCCGGGTTCTTTCCAGTCTTGCTATTTCGAGACTGGGTGCCTCACGATGCAAACGCCGTAAGCATCACCACACCAGTCTGACCTTCTTTCCTCATACGCACCCACGTGCCTCACGGGCGGGTGCAGCTTCGTGCACTGGGTCTGCAGAGTGAGGTCTTGTAGCTGAAGTCACAGGGTCCTGAAAGCCAAGGAAGGGGGATGCGTTTCAGGGCGGGGGGTGGGGAGGGGGGCAAGAGGGGCAGAGGGAAAAGGGAATGCCAACGGCAGATCACGTTAGGATCGGTGGTCTACGCGCACACGCAGTGGCCGTGCCGCGCCTCCCCTCCTAGGGACGACGCACCCGTCGTGCGCGGTGACGTTCACGTAGCGTGCGCCGTCGGTCGGAGCGTGTGGTTGCAGGGCTGTGCGTCGCGTTCTGCGGAGCCCGACGTTTAGGAAGGGGGCGGGGCTTTCGCTTGGCCGAGGTGGGCTCGCTCGCCAGCCGCAGAGGGATAACTGCCCGTGTCGCTTCTCGCGCTGCAGTTAGTCGCATGGACGTGTAGCCATCGAGACAGTTTCCTCGCTCCACTTACCAAAGCGTCTTCCGTTTGGTGATACAAGCGCAAGCTTAGGGCGGTGACGGTCATGCCGAACTCGCGGCCCAGGCCCCGCCGGGGCGCCAGGAGTGGCGCCGGGGCAGCCGGGCGGGACGAGCTGGTGTCACGGTCCTTGCAGAGCGCTGAGCACTGCATGCGCGCCCAGGACTTCGGCACCGCCTATGCCCACTACCTCCTCGTGCTCAGCCTGGCGCCGGAGCTGAAAGACGACGTGAAGGTGATGGGACCCTTCTTTCTCTCACTTGCGGGCGGATCCTCTGTTCTTTTCGTAAAAACTATGTACATAAATAATTGGGAGAAGGGGGCTAAGGTGGGTGGCTGGTGTTTGCGATTAATAGTTACTGTTTAGCCCTGACTCCTTTCTTTGGTTCACACCCACTCGATCAGAAAATCCTTCCTGCCCCACCTTCAGAACCTGTCCAGAGCCTGGGCGCTTCTCACCCCTTTCTTCTTTACTACCCTGGTTCGAGCCTCAGTCTTCTGTTGACTGTTGCAGTAGATGTGCAACTAGGCTTTCTCCTACAGTCTTACCACAACACAACCAGTGTGAACTTTCCATAACAAAAGTCAGATGACATCACTTCCCTATTTCAAAACTTCCTTTTAACTCAGATTCCTAAGGCTATATTGCAAATGAAGCCTCAGGTGATGTCTCTCACCTCCTGTATTGAATTCTTCCAGTCCCTGCCTCAGGGCCTTTGCACTTGCCCTTGTTTGTAGAAGAAATGTGAGTTTATCTAGTTGAATGAAGTTTAAAATTAGCCTAATCATTTGATGATGCATTCTTTATGCTCAATTATTGGATTGTTTGTTACAATTATTGTGTTGAAATGCTGTATATTTTTTCAAGTTTTTTAATAATCTAAATTTCAAAAGATGATTTAATTTTGCATTCAGTTTTCAGCCTCAAGCTACTTTGCTTTATTTCAGTCAGGGTTTCTCTGCCTCAGTACTGTTGACATTTTGAATGGGATGATTCTTTGTTGTGGAGGGCTGTCCTGTGCACTGTATCATGTTTAGCAATATTCCTGCTTCCATCCAATAGATATCAGTAGCATCTAGACATTGGTAATTCACATAAATTTAGGGTAAATTTCAGGACCAGCTGGCGTAAAGGCGGAGAAAAACTGTAGGCAGCGGTAGAATAAAATGGATCAATCTGAGTGCTATTTCCCTCTGTTCTTTGTTCCGGAACAAAACTTTTCTTATGGGAGTGTGTATTAGAAATATATCTAAAATTCACATTTCAATGCCTGGCATTCAGTAGGGTTCAGTAACTAACTGTTTCCTGGAGAACAAAGTCCATATTTCTTTGCATGGGCCTTTGCAAAAGACCTATCTCTTTAGTCTTATTTCTTGCTACTCCCCTTACTTCCCATACCCACACTTCAGCCACAGCAACCTACTTAACTGTTGATTGAGTCCCTGATCCAGTTCATATAATCTGTGCCTTTTCCCCCTCACACCCTGGAATCGTCTTCCCTATTCTTTCCTTCCTCATAGCTCAGTTTCAGGTATCAACTCTTTTGTACAAAATATGTGAAGATGATGTAAAAAGTGTTCACGATAAACCTGGAATTACGAAATCCTTCTCCCATTCCACTGTGTTGCAGTGTGGAGAATGTCTGGAGGGATTTATAATTGGAGTGAAGGTGACAGTGCAAAGGCTATTGCTGTAGCCCAGCGGGTGGTTACAAGGGTCAGATTATGGTGTAACACTGGGGATGGGTGACAGATTTAAAGATACTGAGAGAATTGGCTGGGTTTGAAACCAGTTGTGTTGGAGTTAGGGTGGCATTATAAGGTGACTTCATGATTTGTGGTTGGGTGGTTCCTTAACTTGATGTCCTGTGTGAGAGGAATATGATGGGTTCAGTTTAGGACATTTTTCTCAAAATTGTGTGCTAAAATTTCCCTCTAGAGGCCTCTGTGAGGCGAGGAACAGGATTTATGTTGTTCATTGCTATGCTTTGCACATTTTGCACGCTGAGGGCACACTCCTGGTTGAGATTACTGGTAGGAAGGTGTCTTTATGAGTGTGAGGTTCAGAAGAGAGGATCTTGATTAGAGATGTAGATGGGCAGTCATCAGCTCATAGCTGATGGTTAGTGCCCTGGGGATGGATGAGAAGAGACAGCCAAGGACCAACTCCTAAAACGAAGGAGCCCACAACAAAGAAGTAGGTGGAGAATGTGAAATGGCAGCTAAGAATGGAGAGAGTTTAAAGAGTGGTCCAACTGTCTGATTCTGCATCTTATTACCATGAAAGTGCTACAGTTTATTCATTTATGTATTTGTTTAGCAAACAGTGCCTCTTAAAGTTAAATAAAATTTAAGATGATCGCTCAATAATAGTTAAGTTTTATTCTCTGTGGAATCTTCAACCAGTGTTGTGTATATTCTTGCATCATTTTTACTATTGACTAATTTACTGTTTTTTCTTTTGTAAAGGAAACTTTTCAGTATACGCTCTTCAGGTGGGCTGAAGAGCTTGATGCTCTCAATAGAACACAAGACTTACTTGGTTGCTATGAGCAAGCCTTGGAACTATTTCCTGATGATGAAGTGATTTGCAATAGTATGGGGGAGCATCTCTTCAGGTGGGTAGTGATTTCATATTACTTGTTAAGAATTATTCTGGATCAGGGACAAATTGGAAAGTAATTTGAACAGGGAAAGTTTAAAGAATTAATAACTATAACAGGATCAGAGTAATGAGGGATTGGCTAGTAAGCTATAAAGAGAACTCAGAAGAATATAGGAATAGCAGATATAATAGGTAATAACAGAGCAGTTTTAATATTATATCATATATGCATAATAGCCACTACCTGCAGGGCTGAGACAGAGTATCAGGGAAGAATTCCAGCTCCTTATTAGGAGGTCTGAGATCCAGACCTTGTTGGCAAGGACGTAGAAGGATGGCACAGGATGGCAGAGAATTCATTGTGGTACCTTGCCAGGGAACTTATAAATCTATTGTCTGGAACTAAAGAAATTTTACTTTAGAATTTCTTTCTGTTCTCCAGAGAAAGATTATCATTAGGAAAACTGGTAAAAACCAAAATTTTTTGTTTTGGATTTGTTTTAATAAATCTGGTTTCACTGCTTTGTATAAAGGAAAGGGAGAATTCTTGTTTAGGAAACACTGTTAGAATGCTCTGCTCTGGATAGTAAGATCATTTTACGTGTTCTAGCAGTTGTCCTCTTATTGCTTTGCTCATTTGGTCACATCAAGTTTTTTCCTATGAAAAGTTCTATATAAGAAATACCTTTATCAAACTTTTATTGGTAAGCCTCAGTAATGTAATTGCTAATACCACTTAATAGTCTTAATTGAAATGACCTGGGGAGGTGAAATGAGTACTCCTTTAAGAAACAGATATTTGATAGTTTCTAGTTGTAGAATATGATAATAACTGAGAAAATAAGGCAGATTGTTCGTTTGTTCACACGGACAGCTAACCTGATCCTGATATACAGACTCCGTCTCTACAAGCTAACAACCGCTTTCCATTTAAATGAAATTTAATTCATTTCAAAATATTTTTAAATAATTCCTCAAATTAGTTAGAAATCTACATTTTAATTTCAAAGTTTTCTTTAGTTCTTTAGTTTATGTGAGTGGAGTTACTCTGTAGGATTCAGTTATATTTCCAGATTATACACATGTCATGATCATAATGTTATAAGACTTATGTTTCAGGACAAACTCAACAGAAAATTGGAGAGCTACACTCTTTTGGCAGCTTGTAACTGTCGGTGGCCTATTGTAAGACATTAGTCTGAGCAATTACGAATCATTGAGACTGAAAATACTTGGCGTTAATTTGCTTTGGGGAGATGTAACTACGTAACATTTTGAGTTCATACATAGGCAGTTTAGAATTTGTGACAGTATGTACTTGGCTTTTGTTATACAGTTTACTTTTGTTCTCTAGGACAGTGGTTATTAGCTTTTGTTCTACTCTACTTTTCTCATCAAAACAGTGATGACTTGCTCCCCACCAAGAGAGTCACTGTTCCAGGAGAAAAAGATATGCACAGTAAATGATAGTTTTCTTTCCTGAAATTTATTTGTGAAATAAAATTTGTGTCTGGAATGTCTCAACTTTACAACCTGTGTTAGTCAAACAGCATCCGATTTAAACAAAATATATTTATGAATCAGGAAGATAATGTCTTTTTATTCTTTGAAAGAAAAAAAGGTGTGATCACTTCTTTAGGTATATAAATGTTGAACAACTCTGGAGTACACCTGAAACTGATAAAATGGTGTATGTTAGCTATATTTTTTTAATAAAAATCTTAAAAAGAAAAATCGTGCTCTTATAGTTTGTTGATGTTGACATACATGTTGAGTCTTTTATTATGAGGTATAGGTTAATTGACTGGATCATTTAATTTTTAGATTATCATTGCCATTGAAGAAAACTGACTAATATATTAAGGATCAACACTTAGAGACGCACAAACCTAGGAAATTATTAGGAGCAGGTTTGGCATTGATTCAACAGATTATTGATTTAAAAATATAAATAGCAGTTTGACAGTGCGGTAAATCCAAGCATGTGATCAGGGAACTCACTTGTTGAAGAGTGTGGATCAGTTTAGGTGCTGCTGAAATCTGATGTGTGAGCTGCATACTAACCATGGCTCCTACAACTGTATTCGGTCTACAAATGATTAGGAGAGGTGTGGGGGGGAGGCACGCGGAGTTCTTCACCCCGAATAGTTTAAGAAGCACTGTTCTAGACAGTTTGATAGTTTTTCTTGCCGTTGATTTTTTTCCAAGGCATTTAGGCTTAGACACAATGGCTCTCTTTTTGCAGTCATATTTATTTCATTTCTGTAATATTTAAGTAAAATATATAATTATGGTGACAAGCATCACTGCTGTAAACTGATCTGGCAGCACGTCGAGCTGATTCTAGATGACTGTATGACCTGATGAGTTCCTGTGACAAAGGATGCAGGCACGCCAGCGCGGAGCCTGCTAGCCATCGGCGTTAGTCTGTTTTACAGAGAGAATGGTTTGTAGAAAGCACTGGTGTTCTAGTAGGTTGGTTAAACGCAGGATGACTTTGAAAGCTGCTGTACTATAATACAATAGATATATATAGTCAGGTACTTGGTAGTCTCCTGGAATGCATAAACACAGGTGTTCAGACAAGAAAGAAGTGAGCGAGGATTGCAGTCCTCACCAGAGGCTTCCCACAGGAGGTGGCACTTGGGTTGGTTAGGGTTCGGGTGCTGGTGGGAGATCTCAGGCCAGATGAGTGGCGTGAACAAAAGCCATGTAATTGATGGTGGCTAATTGAATATTTTGTCATTTTTTTACTCTAGGATGGGCTTTAGGGATGAAGCAGCTGGGTATTTTCATAAAGCAGTGAAGCTAAACCCTGATTTCAGTGATGCAAAGGAGAATTTTTATCGTGTTGCAAACTGGTTGGTGGAACGCTGGCACTTTATCATGCTTAATGACATCAAAAGGAATACGATTTATAATGCAGCCATCCAGAAGGCAGTTTCTTTGGGCTCCAAAAGTGTTTTGGACATCGGAGCAGGAACTGGAATACTAAGGTTTGTTGTTTTAATTGCATGTTAGTGTATTCTAATGTAAATTAAAGATTGTACCAAATATGGAATATTTAACTGCAATTTAAAAACAGTTTAATTTATTTCTTATCTTGTTAAGATTATTCATGCAACTACTGTATTTTTCACTATCTTTTTGCTGTATCAAAAACTGTACATAACTACAAAGAAAAATTGGGGGTTATTGAAATTTTGCATAATGAATTTTAATAGTATTTTTTACATATTAATACTTCTGATTGAATCTAGTTGTTTAAATCTATTAGCATTCTTCATACCAATTGTATCTTAATAGGGTGGATGTCATGATGTATTGTCTGATTAGTTTCTTAACAAGACTATTAGTTAATTTTTTAATGTGGAATGAATAATGGTTGTGTTAAAGAGTAAAAGGGAAAACCCATATTTAAGTATCATAATACCACTAAAATTTGAAAAAATACAGTGGATTATTTTTTATTGATGGAGCACTGTTTCCCCTTACAGCATGTTTGCTAAAAAAGCTGGAGCACACTCAGTGTATGCCTGTGAGTTATCCAAGACCATGTATGAACTTGCCTGTGATGTAGTGGCAGCAAACCAGATGGAAGCAGGGATCACACTCTTACATATGAAGTCGCTTGACATAGAAATTCCAAAACACATTCCTGAAAGGTATTGTAATGTAAACTAATTTTAGTGTTTATAATCTGCTATTTTATTTTTTAAAAATTAAGATACATTTCTAGCTTCTAATCCAAACAAAAATGCTAAAACCCTTATATTGTAAAGAATTGGATATAGGCTTGTGTAGCATAAGATGGATTTTCGTAAGGTCATATTCTTGATAAAAAAAATATTAAAAGACCGTGAGAAAAATTTATGGCAAGGAACTTAATAAACTTGACTTTCAGCAAGTTACTTCACCTTTGTTCATTTCAGTGTTCTAGTTGCAAAAAACGGATAAAACCTCCTATGTGGTCGATAAGTGTTTAAAAATGGTACTTAAAAAATGATACGTGAGTGGATCAGGCTTGATGGACTTAATCACTTTTTGTATTAATATCTTTGGCTAAAATAAAAGCTTTGGAAGTGTCACAGGGGTGGTGGAATTTTAGAGCTGGAAGGGATTAAAAATCATTTGGTCCAACACTTATTTTAGATACAGAGTTTTCTCTATGTAGTGCTTATTTTACTACCTCTCCGGGGTAGTCTGTCTTCTCATCTTATTTAAATTCAGTTTAGATTGAAACAGGGCTTTTGATACTCTGTTGTCATTTGGGCTATGATTTTTAATAGTCGTCTTTCATATATGTATAATAGTATTTATATTTACAGCATACTTGAGCTTTTCAATGGTCTCTACATTTGTTCTATTAGAAAGAAGTCCTATTAGATTGTTAAAGCAGATAGTATACTCATTTTATAGAAATACATAGTGTCCTGAATTGTTTTATTCTGCTCAGTTCACTGTAACAAAATAATGCAGACTAGGTGTCTTAAACAACAGATACTTTTTCACAGTTCTTGAGGCTAGAAGTCTATGATCAAGGGAGCCGGCAAGTTTGATGTCTATTAAGGGTTCTTCTTGGCTTGCCTTTCCTCTGTGCATGTGAGGAGAGGGAGAAAGATTCCTGGTTTCTCTTCCACTTTTATACAGACACCAGTTCTATGAGATTAGGGCTTTGCCCTTCTCATTTACTTACTTACCTCCTGAAGACCTTCTCTGCAAAGAGTCACATTGGGGGTTAGGACTGCAACATGAATTTTGGTGGTACACAATTCAGTCCATTGCATGACTCAAAGTTACCTTAATTTAATCTACCTTTTTCTCCTAGGTAGTGTTGTAGAAAGATCTCCTGGCTTTGAATAAGGAGATACTGATTCCAGTACAGACTCCATTATTAATTTATTTTGACTTGAACAAATCTAGACACTTGAAGATGTTGGACTAGATGATTTGAGATACCTTCCACTAAATGTATACAGCCATAAATATTGATATGGTTTAGGCACTGTGGGGATACCCAAGGTTGTTTTTGTTTTCAAGGCACCTATAATCTAGATGGGAAAATAAGAAATAGTCATAATTTTTTTCTTTTAATCTTCTCACTGCACAAATGAAGGATATTGGCAGTAAGTGCTAAAGAAGTTCAGAGAAGGGAGACATTTTTTTGGTGTGTCTTTGAATGAAATTTGCTAGAAAGAAAGGACAAAATCAGAGCTCTGTGGACTAGACTTTCATGAAAACTCACATGTAATGGGTAAAGAAAGAGAAGAAATAGAAGAGATACAATCAAAGTGTAAGAGGTGAACATGGATAATGAAGGTAGAGAAGGATTTTGAGATACAGAGCTTCTCACCTGTATTAAATATTATTTGTAGATTAAGGAAAATGAAAACTGAGAAAGATTATTCATTTTGATAAGTAGGGGAGTCATTGACGATAGTGTTTTTATAGACTGTTGGGGATAGAAGTTCAATTACTCAGTGTTAAGGAGGGGGCTGGTAAAGGTAATAGGTATGAACCATTCTTGAGGATTTAGGCAATGAAGGAATAATCCGAATAGTCACAGGGTCAACTGAAGGTTGGTCCCTTCCCCCAACCGGAAGTTCCCCAACCGGAAGGAGAGAACAGAAGTGGCCTGAAGAACATAGAATCAAGTTCCTCAAGATTCAAGAGTAGATATTAAAAATGAAATGTATTAGAAAACATTTACGTATGGGCTTTTTCTCTAATATACTCTTCCTTCTCTCAGCTTTGACATCTTTATATAAACAGCGTGATGTTTTACTTACATATATCTTTAAAAAATCATTCTATAGAGTGTCCCTAGTTGTAACCGAAACTGTCGATGCAGGTTTATTTGGAGAAGGAATTGTGGAGAGTTTGATTCACGCATGGGAGCATTTACTTTTGCAGCCAAAGGTAAGCGGCATGAAAAAAGACTTAAATTGGATTAAGAATTCATTATTTTAACAGATATTTATTGAACCCCTAACATATTTGCAAAGCTGTATGAAATACATCCCACCATCAAGGTACATATTGTGTAGTTAGAAAAAAATCGGTGCAAATAAAAACATTTAATAACGTAATGTAATGTGCACCTGCATGCCCAAATGGGGTATGCAGGCAAAAAATACTCCAGAAGGGAATTCACAGGAATTGAGGTTACATTATGAAGGGACTGACTGTGGAATTCTTGAGTAGGGTTGAGAAAGGGAAGTCCTTTCAGTCTCACAGCACTCATTGCTTGGATTTTTGGCATATTATCAAAAGGGAGTGTAGTGATAGCTGGCATGGTACGGTTTTAAGGTATTCGTTGAACCCAGGCCACTGATTTGACAGGACTAATTCGTATAATTGCTAAATTATAATTTTCATTGAAATCCTCTCAGTGGCTCATAAGTTGTAGATTTGGTTTATATAATACATATTATGAATGAAAAGGTTTTAACATGTGGTAAGAAGTCACTACTTACACAAAACGATTTGGATTTAAAATATCTCATTAAAGGTTGAAAAGAAGGGCAGTTTGTTTTTAAGTATGTAATGATGATTTTGGCTTCTCAAAGTCATACCAATAGTCTTTTGCTGTATGCAGGCTTATAGACTTACAGCTCCCCCCTTCCCTTCATCCCTTCCTATTTATACTGTTAAAAAATATATATATAAATATTTATTATATATATATATAAATATATATATATTACATATATACATACATATAGCAATGAAAAGAAACTTTTTGAAGAAAAAAACCCTTACCCTTTTATCCTTACCTATTGTTTTTTCTTACTAATTTTCATAGCTTGTCATCATACATATTTTTGCATACATATAATTGAATATAATTTTTATTGTTACATTTTTAGACCAAAGGTGAAAATGATAATTGTGAAAAGTATGGGAAAGTTATACCAGCAAGTGCTGTTATCTTTGGGATGGCAGTAGAATGTGCAGAGATAAGGAGATATCACAGGTAAGTGATTAAATGGTAAATTTCTAAAAGTCTTAATTTTAAGGAGTGGACTGTACTTCAGAGGTTATTCAAAGAATATTTGTATGCAAATTTGTAGTTTTCTGACTTTTAAATTCATGATGTTTATTGTAGTCTAAATTTTTTTTTCTGATTTTTAACTTTCTTTTAAAATAGCACCCCAGTATTAAAACAAGATTTCAGTTTTCTATTGGAAAATTATTTTTGATACAACTCAGTATCTTTTTGTAATAGATTCATGTTCAAAAATATTAAGTTCAGACTGATTTTAGTTGAAAGTGAAATAAAAATTTTTAGTGTAAAAATAATTTTATTTTTAATTTATTTCCTCCATTCCTTCTTCTTAATAGTTTCATTGATACTACTGTGTTTCCCCAAAAATAAGACCTAGCTGGACCATCAACTCTAATGCGTCTTTTGGAGCAAAAATTAATATATGACCCGGTCTTACATTATATTACATTATATAAGACTGGGTCTTCTATTGTAGTAAAATAAGACCGGGTCTTATATTAATTTTTGCTCCAAGAGACGCATTAGAGCTGATGGTCCAGCTAAGTCTTATTTTCGGGGAAACATGATATACTTTTTTGAGATTGTGAGATTTACTTATCAACTCTGATACAGATGAAAATGTTTCTAGTTACAGAAGCTTCTTGGTAACAGTTTTTTTCTTGAACATTAATGAATGGGTTTTTTAAAATTTTTTTGCTAAAATATTGATCCATATATTTTTAAAAGACTTTTTAAGCAGGCCCCCCCTTCCAATAACCTATTAGTGGTAATTGAAATATAAATATTTTAGGAAATACTGATGAGTAAAAGAATAAAATAAAAATCATTCTGATAATTGCTGTAGATAACTACTGTTCATCCTTGTTGTATAGTCTTCCTTCCACTTTTCTATGCATACTACAGGGTGATAAGTAAAAATATTTAGTGATTGGTAGGGCACAGGGCCTCAACAAAACAGACAGTGGTCTTAATGAGCAGATTGGCTGAATTAGAATGCACTGTTTGAGTGTCAGCACTGTGTAAGTAAATGTGTTCATGTATAAATTTAATTTTGTTTCAGAAGTAACAGTAAATATATTTGCTTTTTCATTGTGAGCCTCTTTATGTTGATAGATTTACGTCATGATTTTTAAAAATCAATTTCCTAGTGTAGTTCCCAGAATTTAGAATTTTTAGGTTGCTTCCACTATTCTGCTTTTAAAAACAAGTGTAAATATCTTTGTATTTATGTCCTAGTGGACTTGTCTTTATTATTTTCTTAGGATAACTTCCTTAATAAAGAACCACTGAGTTGAAGGGTATGTATATTTTTCAGGCTATAGAGACACATTGCTCAATTGCCCACCAAAAAATTAGGTTGTAGGTCCTTCAGTTTTCTTGCTATAACGTATTTCTAGACTTCTTTCCCTCAATAGTTTTTCTTTATATTTTATTTTTATAGAAAAATCACTGAAATTGTTTGCTTAGTGAAATAGAAATTAAATGACTGGTATCTACCATTTTGAAAAATCTGCTATTCCTTCTTCACTGATTCATTTATATAGCAAATGAATGTCTGACTGTACAACAGAAGCACCAGAGGAACTTCTGTAAAAATAAAAATGCCATACATTCTGTTTGAGTAGGTATGGGTGAGTGGGGCCCCCATAAATATCATAAATATTACTATTTGGCACCTAATCAGTTGCATCTTATGCTCATCTGAACAAGCAAATGTTTTAGGAATGGCCAAAAAAACTATTGAAACTTTTATTGCCTTACTGGAAATAAAAACTAGAAATAAAAAGCATTAATGTATTGCTGTAGAAAGAGAAAAATAGATCAGTGGAACACAATAAGGAATCCAGATATAGACCTTTGAATTTATAGGGGATTCAGTATCTGGAACAGGTTTGGTATTTCAGATCAGTAGACAAGGGATAAATTATTCAGTAAATGGAGATAGTATGCTTCATTTGGGGGAAAAAAGTTGGTTCCTTACTTTTAAATCCAGATGAATTAAATATCTAAGTGCAAAAAATCCATTAAGTGTGAAGGCTTTCTAAAGAAAAATACAGGTTCTAGAAGCCATGAAAGACTGACAAATTTGACCATATTAAGAAATTTGAAAAAAGTCCATCTGGTGAAAGACAGTATAAAGTTAAAAGGCAGGTGACATATATAAAAATTTGCAACTTTTAAATCAAAGTATAAGTATATTTGTCTATTAATCAGAAAAATGGAAATTACATCCATAGGGTAATATTTTTTAACTGTTTATATTAGCAAATACTAAAAATGATAATATCCTGTTTCCTTATAGTTGCGTGGAAAATTTATACACTGTTCGTGCAACATTTTAATAGCTCAGTTTGGCATTATCTAACAAAACTAAAGATGTGTATAGTCCTTGACCTAGCATTTCCACTTCTGATAATCTGTGCTGATAAATACTATACATGTGTGCAATGAATGTAAAAAGGATGCTTACAGTAACACTAGTTGGAAAAATTAAAACAAAAAACCATCTGAACGTTTATCAGTAAGAAAATATTTTAGTAAAACATTCACCAAGTGTGATACTTTGCAAATATCAGAATGAATTAGTTAAGATACATGTACAGACATGGAAGTTCACAATATACTATTAGTGAAAAACTCAAGGCATAATGAGCGTACATAATACTAGGAGCAGTGAGCATACATAGTACTTAAATCTTGGTTTCTAAATGCCATTTATCACCAAAAGGAACTATGTATGCACCCTTGGAGAAATGGCTGCTTCCAGGACTGGGGCCGGACAAAGTCAAGAGGATCCTGTAACATGTTGAGTGTTGGGAGTGTTAAAAGGACACTGGAGTATGCTTGGAAGTGTCTCCCACTGGCCAAATCTGGGACAATTTAAGCACCAAAATACATAAGGGGTGTTATGCATTAAAACGCATTGAGTAAAATAGGAATCCATGAGTCTCTACTTACAATAAATAGATCAATAAATACATCAGTGGGATAAAAGGACAACTCTTCCTTACAGTAGAATGCTAATTCAAAATACATTAACAGATGACACAGAATTACTGTTTGCAATCCTCATGGAAAGATGCAGGCAAGAATTATGAATGGATGCTAAATCAAAGGGAAGAATTTGATGAGGATCAGCGTATTTATATAGTTTCAAAGTATCTCCTCACAAATAACTTATTACAAAAGGAAAAGTGTTAAGTATACAGGGAAAAAAACACAGAACATTTTAACCAAGTGATCAAAATTAACATCACTGCTAAGATTCCTCCAAATTTGAAACTTTGAGGATGTTATCACGTATGTACTATTATATCTAAAATGTATAACCTGTACCTAAATGTGAGGAAACCTCCAACAAACCCAGGTTGGGGGCCATCCTATAAAATAAGTGGCCTGCCTTCTTCAAAAGTGTTAATGTTATAAAAGACAAAGCAAGGATGAGGAACTGTTCCATATAAAGGAGATTAAAGACACAGGACAGCTAAATTGCAATCATGATTCCCATATCAGAGAGAAAAAAATATACGGGACATTTTTGATTTATTGATTCATTTGACAAATATAGAATATGGAGTGAAGATTTGATAATACTGCGTTTGATAACTTGTGATTAAGAAAATAACTCCGTTTATAATAAAGATAACACTGAAGTATCTATTAAGGGAGAAATGAGCGTGATGAATGCAACCTACTCAAATGGTTCAGGAGAAAGAACACATGGAGAGAAGAGAATGTGATGAAGTAAATGTAGCACAATATTAAAAAAATTGATGAGTCCAGTTAAAGAATGTGGGAGTTCTTTAGACTATCCAAGAAACTTTTCTATACATTTGAAATAATAATAATAATAATAATATTCATTTTCAAAATAAATAGTTAAGAGCAGAGGGAAATATGTATATGTTTGAGCAATATAAATACATTCTTTTACACACATAAATATAAAGAAAAAAGATGTGAAAGGATGCGCATCAAACTTAATGGCGAAAAAATGGGGAGGAAGGAGTACTGTGAAGGTAGATTTCACTTTTTACGATACTGTTTGCAAGTTTTGACAATAACTTTATATTCATGTATTTTATAAGACATTGAAAAGAACTTATTTGTCACATCCTTTTTGTTTCTATAACTGTGTGTGACTTTTAATTAAGAGTTATTAAAATCAATAATTCCATTTGATGATTCATCTTTTGAGCGTATAATAAAATAATTCCTAGAAGTAGACTGTTTGAACTTCTGAAACCCTGTCAAGGCAGATAGACTAATTAATGAATGTCTCCGGGATAAGATGAGGTTGGAGTATTACCTTTTACAAAGTGGTGTTGCTAAAGTGTTCATGAAGTGTTTTTTTAATATGAACTTTTATTGGCATCAAGCCAATTATAGCAAGTACACAAATCATAAATTTGTGATTTGATGAACTTGCAGGGAGTTGATAGACCTGTGTAACCAGTGCTCAGATCATTATTCCCACCCCAGCGCATCCTCAGGAAGAAACTCCTGCCAGTTACCAGCGCCCTTCCCCTCCACAAGTAGCCACAGTCTGGCTTCTAACACCATAGCTTATTTTTGCCTGTTTGAATTTTGTGCAAATAGAGTCGTATAGTATTTTTTTGTGCAGGACTTGTTTTGTCCAACACCACCATGTTCTTGTGTGTAGTTTGTTCATACTCCTGGCTGTATAGTATGCCATTGTGTGAACACAGCACAATTCATTCGTCCACTCTACAGTTGATGGACATTTAGGTTATATCCAGGTTTGGGGGCATTGGCGATCATACAGCTATAATCATTCTTGAGCATTTTTTTGGTGATGGTCTGCATACAGTCCTGTGGGCCATATTCCCAGAAGTGGAAATGTCAAACACATTGAGGTTCCTAGATTAGAATGGGTCTGGAATAGATATGTTCAGCTTGAGTAGGTACTATGAGAGTCTTCCGAAGGGGTGTTATTTATATTCCTGCCAACAGTGCATGAGACTGTAGTCTCACCAACACTTGGTATTGACTATTTCCCCCATTCTGGTGGTTGTGTAGTATGGTTTTAACTTCATTTCCCTGATGACTAATGAATCTGAGCAAGTCTCCATATCCTTATTGTCCATTTGGATATGCTCTTTTTTGAAGTGTCTAAGTCTTCTGTCCGTTTTTTTCTTCTTTTTAATTTGTAGGAATTTTAAAACATATTTTGGATATGAGGCCTTTGTTGAATAGATGTATTAACAAATCTATTCAGCGGCTTGCCTTTTTACTTTCTTACTGTGTATCTTTTGATGAGCAGAGGTCCTTAATTTTAATGTAAACCTACTTATCATGTGTTTTCCTTAATAGTTAGTGATTGTATATGTGATTGTGCTTAAGACATGTTTGTGAAGTTTTATTTCATTTTTATGCTTATTTTTGCTAGATTCAGTATTTGTTGGTGCTACTTGGTTCTAAAAAAGAACCCTCTTCCTCCCCCTCTTATTTCCTCTCGCACCAGGGTGGGTATAAAGGACATTGCTGGGATCTGTTTGCCAGCAAATGTGAAATTCCGGAGCCCAGCTTATTCTTCTTCAGATACCGAAGAAACAGTTGAACCTTATACGACTGAAAAGATGAGTCGAGTTCCTGGAGGATATTTGGCTTTGACAGAGTGCTTTGAAATTATGACAGTAGATTTCAACAATCTTCAGGTAAAAAAAAAAAAATGCAATTACTCTTTCTGAGAATTAAACTTTATCTGCTGTTTAAAATAATTAACACATAGGACAGTCTTATTTTATGAGTTTTCATGGGATTCCACTTACTCTATGTAAAGAAAATGATTAAACAGTAATCAGAATTCCTTCATGAAATTATCACTTTAAATATGAAGACAAGTATCCCTAAGATTGGCTGGGAAAGTGTAAGGTGCCAGGTGCTTTCACACGTGTTCTGACGATGCAGTAGTTACAGTCTCCTTGTGCTGTACTCGTACAGGTGAGGGAGCTGCCGCTCACATTCATTCTCCCCAATTATGCAACGTGTGGAAACCGGGACAGGAGTTCTAGCCTAGATGTGTCTGACTTTTCCCTGTGTCATGCTGCCATTTCAAATGAACAGTATTCCTTGAAATGCACAGCAATCTAAATCTTTAGATTGTATGACAATTAGGGTGACCAGCCATCAGGACTGAGCCATTCCAGAGATGTGGAACTTTCAGTTTTGAAACTGGGACAGTCTTGGGCAAACCAGGCCAAGTTGCTTACTCTTGTATATCTAAGTGTTTGTTGCTGGTTGGTGGGAAGACGTGCTATCATGTTTCCCTGAAAATAAGACCTGGCCAGACCATCAGCTCTAATGCGTCTTTCAGAGCAAAAATTAATATAAGACCCAGTATTATATTATATTATACCCGGTCTTACATTAAAATAAAACCAGGTATTATATTATATTAGACTCGGTCTTATATTAAGATAAGACCAGGTCTTATATTAATTTTTGCTCCAAAAGACGCATTAGAGCTGATGGTCTGGCTAGGTCTTATTTTCTGGGAAACACAGTATATAAAGAAAAGTGCCCAAAGAAATTGAGAAAAATTACATAGACTCCTTCTCTGGAGATCTTTAGGTATAGTTCAGTGTTCAAATGCATAAGTTTTTAAGATAAAACCTGCTTGGGGACAGGAGACTTTGTTAAGGTCATTTTGGCGTAAGGTTTTCATAATTTAATAAAAGCTTCCACCTAGTAATTGTTACTAGGTTTTTCTTGAGGTGGTCTGGAGCTAAATGCACATTTTGGCATTGCTTACTGAGGCTGAGCTTCAAGATCATTTCTTTTCTTGTATAACATTCCAGTAGAGGACAGTGGTATAGCTGCTAAGGACCCCAAAGCAATCCTTTTGTTTAAGATTTCTTATTTTTTCTTGGCCGCAATAATAACAAAAAAACGTTTAGTAAGTCTTTAATTTTGAAAGTCATCCTGCCTATTTAACGCTTTCATGTAATACAGAAGAATAGAAAGGACAAGGCCTTTATTTCTCCAGGTTAACAGTTTGAAGTTTGAAGTGCATGTCTTCAGACTTGCTTTCTATTCTTCTGCACACAAACACTTTGTACAAAACAAACAATCTGTATTGCTTTGCCACTCACTGCCCTCATTCATAGTATATCGTGAACTTCAACAATATGTCATGAACGTCTTTCTCCATCAGTAATGTGTATCTGCCTCATTGTTTTTAATAGCTGCATGGTGTTCCAGGTAATAGGTAGAGCTTCCCACCCAGTGTGCCTGAAATGGTTACGGTGTGCCAAGATATTGATCCCTTTAGGGCAATGGCAGGACCGAGAACTTAGAGAAGTGGAAAGTGATGTGATATTGGGGCATGTGCGTATTAAGTGTATAAAATCCTGTCATTCCCTTTATATGTTTTGTCAGGAACTAAAAAGTCTTGCAACTAAGACACCTGATAAAATCAGTGTTCCTGTTATTAAAGAAGGCATACTAGACGCGATTGTGGTTTGGTTTGTACTCCAGCTGGATGATGAACACACTTTATCCACAAGTCCTAGTGAGGAAACATGTTGGGAACAGGCTATCTACCCCGTGCATGACCTTCCAGGTATTATCTTGAGTAATTTTTTCCAAACTTCTCGCTTTAATCCTCTAAGCATTTGAGTGTCAAAAAAATTACTTTGAACGAGTTTTCAGTCAAGGAAGATTGGTTAAATCTTTGAGAATTTTTTTTCTTTTTTAAAAGTGGCTTTAAATAATATGTGTAGTTGAGAAGAGAGACTAAAATACAACTTTGCTGCGTACCACTCAAAAATACCTATGATTAAATCATTTCTTCAACTCTGATTACTCTAGTTACCAGTAGATAAGAGAAATGCTGGTCCGTTTTATATGGAACATAGTGGAAAAGTATTACTTTGAGTGCAGGAGTTTACAGAATCTGATGGCATCTGTGGAGCCCCAGGTCATAGAACTGCATACACTTATATAAGTCCAAAATTTTGCAATTTTAGGGAGTTCATGAATCCATGGGCTTCTCTAGGGAAGTTCTGTATTAAAGGTATTTTTTTTTTTTGTATAGAATTTTTTTTTTTACCATCAATTTCATGGATTTCAGTATATGTCACAGCAATTGTATTACATAGGAAAATTCTACCTTTTTTTTGTTTAATAAGAATATGAGGCGTTTTTATTCTTTTTTTTTTTAACTGGGGAATACTGGGGAACAGTGTATTTTTCCAGGACCCATCAGCTCCATGACAAGTCATTGTCTTCTCTATAGTTGTGGAGGGCACAGCTCACTGGCCCATGTGGGAATCAAACCAGTGACCTCGGCATTAGGAGCATGGCTCTCCAACCTCCCGAGCCACCAGGCTGGCCCAAATTCTACCTTTTTAAAAGTGGCTATTTCTGTTTCTCCTAATCGAGGAGCTAATTTGGCAAGGTCATCAGTCTTGGAATCAGTAGTGTCGTGGCTAGTCAGACAGATTGGATTCAGTTCTCAGCTCCACTGCTTCCTGACTCCCTGGCTGGCCTTGCTGGTTGTTCTCTGAACTTTTGTTTAGTGGTGTGTAAGAACGGCATGAAGCTGCCTACCTTGCAGAACTTTTGGAGGGATTATTAGAGATAATGGCCTAACGTAAAATGCCTACCACAGTGACTGGCACTTAATAAGTGACATTTTCTATTTGTGTCTCTTTCAGTAACTGATAGTCACATGGTCTTTCTTGTTTTTTTAATCCTTCTTAAGGGAAAGGACATTTTAAATGTTTAAACACAAGAATAACAACTTGTATTTTCAGCAGGTGCAAGGGCTGGTAAGAAGGAATTGTGATTGTACATTTCAAGTTTTACCAAGTGTAAAAGATTAGAGCATGAGATAGTCTATTGTAGGACTTAGTCTTTCCTCATGTATTGAGAATTCTAAACAAATTTTGCAAGACTTTCAGCTAAGAGATATTACTGATAAGGTTGTATCAAATCCTGCTTTGTTCTTTTGGAAATTTCTCTTAAAGAATGTCCATTTAAGCTAAAGTGAGGTTTGGTATTGATCCTGAATTTCATCTCTCTGCTATTGGCTTCATTACCAAGGAATGAGAGTTCCCTTAGCCCTTCTTCAGCCTCCAACTTGGGAATCCCGATGGTACCTAGTGATTGTAGTGAAAACACTAAATACTGATAGTTACAGTTCAATAATGTAGTTCCTGAATTTCTCCAATAGGCTATGTAAGAGTTAATTGAATCTTCAAACCTCAATTTTTCCCTACATAAAGCTAGAGGGATTTTCTTAGTTTTGTTTTGTTTTTTAATATAGGAAATGAATAGATTAATTCACTTAATTCTAATAAATCAATATGCGTAATCCTCCATGTAGTAATTTTAAAAATGGGGGGAGGGCAGATGTGTTTATATGATGATCATCAGGCTTATAAACACTCATATTCATCAATTATAATGATATTCTTTCTCACTGTTGTATGAAGACTACCGGATAAAGCCTGGGGACCACGTGATGATGGACGTGTCTTGTCAAGATTGTTACTTAAGAATCCAGAATATCAGTATTTTCAGTTCAGAATATGAAATGGATGTTGGGAAAAGTTCTACCAAGAACAAAGACTTGCTTTCTTTAGGAAATGAGGCTGAACTCTGTAGTGCCCTGGCTAACCTTCAGACCAGTAAACCAGATGCTGTGGAGCAAACGTGTGTGTTGGAATCCACGGAAATTGCTTTGCTTAATAACATCCCGTATCATGAAGGCTTTAAAATGGCGATGAGGAAAGTGTTGTCCTCACTGACTCCAGAAAAACGGTGTCAGGCCATGGAGAGTCAAGATAGTGAGATGAGCTGTGAAAGTGGACAGAATAACTCCGAACAGATTGCCTCTGAACCTTTCTACGTGTTAGATGTGTCTGAAGGCTTCTCTATTCTGCCTATAATTGCTGGCATACTTGGGCAGGTTAAACCTTACAGTTCTGTGGAGAAAGACCAGCATCGTATCACTCTGGACCTCGTATCTGAAGCCAATCACTTTTCCAAAGAAACACTGGAGTATTGGTTGAGACATGTGGAAGATGAATCTGCTGTGTTGCAAAGGCCAAAATCAGACAAGTTGTGGAGTATAATTATATTGGATGTCATTGAGCCATCTGGGCTTATTCAGCAGGAAATAATGGAAAAAGCTGCAATATCCAGGTAAAACGCAAAATGCAGCTGTTGGTTTTTCTTAGCTCAAACTTCATGTAAATTCTTTTATTTCTTTAATGGTATAACTGTACTAGTGAGTCATGACCTTGTGTGTTCCTCAAGTATTTCTTTCCAGGGCCTGGGACTTCATATCTTTCTTTTTGTGTGCATGTCAGTACTGATTTTCCCCCCTAAAGGATCCCCTGCATTGTAGGTGTGGAGAGACCTGCTTTAGGATTGGACTGCGTATATATAATACAGGGAATTGAGTAGAGATCTGTCAGAATAGATAAAGACATTCAGGGTAAATAAGGAAAAAATAAAATCTCAGCTTGCTAATAACTTCATAGAACAGTACCCTCTGGTGCCTCTTGTGGCTGTTTGGGGTTAAAATTCTATCTGGTTTGGTAAAGGCATAGGTAGGGATTTTGTGAAAAGCTGTGTAATTTTGTTAAGAGGCATGTAATTTCACCACTTGTGGGGATTCAATGTCTACCGGAGTTTACCTAAACTGCTAAAAAGTTAATAGGAAAGGAGTAACAAAAATGAGTAAAGCATGGGGGACTGGGTGCAGTCCATTTTTATGCTTATCTGTACGTAAGGTTTATTACAACTTAAATGATCATGCGCGTATATTTAGTGAAGAGAGATTATCCTGGTTAGAAGCATGACTTCTCTCGATCAGCCTGATGCCACTGCACTTACGAATCATCTCTAACTTTCCTTGCTTGCTATTCAATGCTCGTCAGATGACCCGGTTATGATTTGACTTCCGATTAGCTAGTCTTTAGGGAGAGCTGTTTCAAGAGCAGCGTGTTTACTTATTGGATCCATCAGCTTTTTATTTTGAAAAGATTCAAGATTTCAAACTTAAGAAAAATTGCAATAGTAACAATGAACAGTAGGTAATTGTTTTGTTTGCTGAATCTTTTGGTAGTTAGCTGTTGGCTTCATGACTCTGACCCTTATTTTAACAGTTAGCGTGTCTCCTTAGAACAAAGGCATTCCTGTACATAACACAACTAAATGATCACACTCAGCAACCTAGCATTGATAAAATACTATTATTTAATATATAGTCTGTATTAAAATTTCCCCTGCTGTCTTAGTAATATATTTTTTATTGCTTTTTTTCTCACCAATCTGGAAGTTCAGGTTGAAATCAGCTTGGAATATTCAGTGAACTTGAGGGATTTAATGTCTGATTGTAAATGTGGCAAATGAAAATCATTTGGTTTAAAGTACTTTAAAGTGCCCTCCACCGCTGATTCACTTGATGGCAGTGGGTGACCCGCCCACCCCTCTCATCCCCCACATAGTGCGTCTGGGTGTGGGAGCTGCCTTGGCTTAAGATCCCTAAATTTCTTGTAAGAAGTAATACCGCCCATCGGCGTGGCTTCCAAGACCCAGCACTAGGAACACTTGGTTACAAGTTCTGCCACACTCGGGGAAGCCCCAGGGTAGTGTAGTTTTCCATCTGGCTTTTCTCGTTTGTTCATAGTGCTCTCAGTCCAGATGCAATCTACCCAGTAACATTTAAAAAAAAAACACAGCCTACTTTCAACTTGTATGGGATTTCCAGGGACACAGAAAGTGAACCCAGGATCCATTATAGAAAAAGCGTTTTTGTTAACTCTTATACTCTTTATTAGAGCACTTGGATTTTAATAACTTTTTTCTTGCTTTCAGAGTATTTAAATTGTTTTGAAATAATTTTAAGCTTACAGAGAGGTTAAAAGAATTGTACAAAGAACTTATACGTTACAACCAGATTCAAAAATTGTTAATATTCTGCCTCATTTGCTTTATTCTCTGAACTTTTTAGAATGAGTTCCAGATATCATATTCCTTTATCCCTAAGTACCTTAATGTGTATTTCCTAAGAACAAGGACATTCATTTATACAACCATCGTAGTTGTCAACATCAAGAAATTTACATGGACACGGTACTGATATCTATTATACAGATCTTACTCAGATTTCACCATTTGTTGCAACGGTACCCTTTATAGCTTTTGTTCCTGGTTCACAATCCAATCCAGGATCACACATTGCATTTAGTTTTCATGTCTCTTTAGTCTCCTTTATTCTGGAATAGTTCCTCAGTCTTTCATGACATTGACCGTTTCGAAGACTGTAGGCCATTTATTTTGAGGAATGTTCATGTGTTCTTATGATTCATATTATCTACTTTAGAGAGGAATACCACAGAAGTCTTGTCACATAGGAGGCACACGGTGTTATTTATTCATTATTATTAATTTAGATCAGTCGGTTAAGTTGTATCCACCAGGGTTTTCCACAGTAAGTTACTATTTTTCCCTTTGTAGTGAATAAGTCATTTGTGGGGGTGATAATTTGAAACTATGTAAGTATCCTTTTCCTAATCAAATTTTCACCCACTAGTTTTACTATCCATCGATGACTTCCTGAATCTAAAGATATATCCATCCAGCTGACTCGTTAGTTTTCTTTTTCATAGATCAGCAGTCATTTTAAGTTTGACTTGTTGGGAAATTACCATTCTGCTGGGTTTACCATTCGGAACTACCAGCCAATAACATAAAAGCCTATTAGACTATATACAACCTGTAGCTAATTCACCATGATTCAGTTATTAGTATTTGTAAAATGTGGGGAATCAAGATGCTTTTTTAAACATTTTTCCTTTCTCTAGGTGTTTGCTACAATCTGGAGGCAAGATATTTCCTCAGTATGTGCTTATGTTTGGGTTACTCGTGGAATCTCAGACACTGTTAGAAGAGAATGCTGTTCAAGGAACAGCACGGACTCTTGGATTAAATATAGCACCTTTTATTAACCAATTTCAGGTAAGTGTCTCGAAGAGAGAAGTGTAAGCAGGTGGCTGTTACCGGTCTACCTTGTCTCCCTGCATTTTATAGTCACTGCATTAGGATGGTACCAATTTCCTAGAGCAAAGGAACTTATTACGGGTAAAAATCAACCTAGGGAAAGCTGGATGCCTTCAGGATGCCCAGGGAGAGGTTAATGTGTCTGTGTACTCTGTTTTACCATGAACAGTTGCTCTAGTATTTCAGACGGAGGGCACTTTTTACACAAGTTTCCTTTTCAAATGAGCAGGCTAAAGTGATGGGACACTTGGTAGCAGTGGTTCTCAGCTTTGTACAGTCATGTGCCCCATAGTGACGTTTCAGTCAACAAAGGACTGTATATCCAGTGGTGGTCCCATGAGATTATCATGGAGCTGAAAAATTCCTGCTTCCTGCCTAGTCATGTCGTAGCCATGGTAATGTTCTAGAGCAACACATTCCTCAGGGGTTTGTGCTGATCCTGGTGTAAACAGACCTACTGCGCTGCCAATCATATAAAAGTACAGCACATACAATTAGATGGGCTAAACCATCTAGGTTTGTGCGCGTACACACTGTGATGTTCTTACAACAAAATCACCTAAGGACACATTTCCCGGTGTGTATTCCCTGGTTAAGCTTCACATGACTACTTTCAGAACAACTGATAACTGGATCCCGACTCTAGGTCAGTCTGAGGTGTGGCCTGAGCAGTTGGCCTTTTTAAAAGCTTGTTGGGTGTTTTAGTTTGCAGCAAAGTTGAGAATCACTGCCTTATGGAAATAAACTTTATTTTCCAAATGAATTCCAGTACTATTTGGTTGAATTTGGCAAATTTTCTCAAACAATTCAATAGTTAATGTTATACTATTTGCTTATTCATTTTTCACACATAAGCACGTCCTTGGTTTAAAAATTTTGGAGCTGTTTGGCTTAAGTAAAAATTTAATCTGCTTTCATCAAAGTGAAGAATGTATAGGTAATTGAAACCATGATTTAAGCAAATGATTTAACCTGCCTAAATCTTGGTTTGTTCATTCTTCCCGTAAAACTAGAATCATGGAAAGTCCTTATACTTCAAGGCTATTGTGGGAATTAAGTTAAATGAGGTAACAGGTGTAAAAGGCTTGTATCATACTAAGCCAGGTATAAAGGAAGCAATTGATGAGCCTTGGCCACAAGAACTGAGTAAAAGTAAGAAATTTATACTTTCTTTAGGTGCCCATACGTGTATTTTTGGACCTGTCCTCATTGCCTTGTACACCTTTAAGCAAGCCAGTGGAACTCCTAAGACTAGATTTAATGACTCCATATTTGAACACCTCTAACAGAGAAGTAAAGGTAATACAAAATAATTACTCTTGTCATATTCAGAATAATTATCTTGAACCAGTTAGTACTTTATATACATAAAATTGTTTTAGCCACTTTGAAGATTTAAATGTTATTTTTCTGAACCATATCCAAAAGTGGGCTTTTGGTAAATATTACTGAGTAAAATAGACTGATACTAATTTTAATTGGGTAAATTATATTTCTTTATGAAATTTGGACCTAAAATTGACTAAAAAGACAAAGACTTATTTATTCAAATCTATTTATTCTGATGAAATTTTCATGATTTCTTACTTTTCCTAGGTGCACATTTGTAAATCTGGAAGAGTGACTGCCATTCCCTTTTGGTATCATATGTTCCTGGATGACGAGATTAGGCTGGATACTTCCAGTGAAGTCTCCCACTGGAAACAAGCTGCGGTAGTTTTAGACAATCCCATCCAGGTGGAAACAGGAGAGGAGCTCGTGCTCAGTGTCCAGCATCACAAAAGCAACGTCAGCATCACAGTAAAGCAATGAAGAGCAGTGTTCTGATGAAGTTATTCAAGTGGAGCCGGCCACGCACACAATTTTTTCTGAATAGTGGGACTGTAAACATAAGGTGGGGGTGTCAAGATTTAATTACTTACAACAGTCAAATATTTTGAAAAATTGACCTTAATAAAGTGTATTTAAAAGACACTAAATTATAGAGTAGCATTATTACAAAAATATTTGCTGCAGACTTCCTTTCTAAAAAGGCAGCCTTTCTAAAAGAGGCTGTCATTAGTTTTTCCAATTAGGAAACTTTATTGCTCGGTTTTACTTACTTTAGATTAAATTTTGCTAAACACTTGTCTACATGCTAAAGCTGTAAAGATAAGGGCCTTTGAGTCTCATCTTCATTGTCATGTGTCAGTAAATAAAGCAAAAATTTTTAATTTTTTTATGTATCTTGGCTCTTTTTGTTAACTCTAAACTTGGAAACATCAAAAAGATTGGCTTCCACTGAAGACGGCAGGTTATGGTTACCCATAAATTCCAAGCTTGCTTCTCTTAAATCCTGGGTATACTTCTGAAATACCTCCTCAGGTTTTGTGTTTTGGGAATACAAACCTGCATAAGCACAAGATATAAGCTAAATGTAATTAAAAGTAAACAAGTTATAGAAACAAAATCTTAAGGAGCCAGCATTTTTCCTGGTCTACTCTGGCAAAGAAAAATGAAAAAGCTGATCAATTCAAGAAAGAGTTAAACCTAAACCAGGATTTTGTTTTTATTTGGATGTACAATAAGAAATGTATAACTGGTCCAATTTTTAAATAGATTATTAGACTTGAAATGGATTAATAAGATTATCATGCCTTGTGTATACTCTGTGCTCTTTGTAAGTAAGCCACAAAGAAATTACGATGTACCTTCTTTCTACATTCCCTATTTTCATTACCTCTAATAATATACCGTGTTTCCCCGAAAATAAGACCTAGCCGGACAGTCAGCTCTGATGCGTCTTTTGGAGCAAAAATTAATGAGACTCAGTTTTATATAAGACTGGGTCTTATATTAATTTTTGCTCCAAAAGACACATAAGAGCTGATTGTCCGACTAGGTCTTATTTTCGGGGAAACACGGTACTTCCTAGCTTTACTTTCAATAGAAAGTAAAGTTTAGTTTGTAATAGTGGACAAAGTAAAGATTTTGTACCTAATTAACTTTGAACGAGCATGTGTATGTGAATGTGTATAAATATATACAGCAAAGGTTTTGAGAAATAATACTTTTGCTATTTTTGCAACATACTACTGCAGCACTTTGTGTATTTTATTTTCAGTATAAAATGTTAACTATGACCCAATGGGTTGTGATTACCAATTAGAGGAACTCCACCCAAAGTAATAAATTTCTCCCAAATAGCACCTACATGTCTTCTGACTGCAGTTTAATGAATAATTAAGACTACTCAGTCTAGATTTACATTTGCTGACACCTCTAATAGCACTGAGGAAAAGTAGACTCCTTTTCTATTAAGTTTCTTATTTATTCTTTCAGTATTCTACCCAATTTACTCTTTTCATTTCAAAGTCATGGATAACCTATTAATCTACTAGCAGTGTTGAAAATAATGACTTTTAGATGGAAGTTTTGAGATTAATAGATTAGGTCCTAGATAATTACCCTAGTAACAAGAACAGAAGAGTCAGGTATCTTTCATGGTAGTATATAATTTTTAACCCTTAATATTTTGGACTTCTTTTTTGCTGTAGCTTTCTAATCAAGAACTTTTTGTTAAAACATTAATGGTTTATGTTTAAAGAATGAGACATAGAAAGTTACAGAAAATAAATGATCAATTCTTATTTATTGAAAGACATCCAATTGAGAAATAGAGAAATAATTGTTAGGGAGGCATATATGGCATGTGATTATAATTAAGTTCCACTAATTCATATTTCTGAATTATACTTTTTCTGCTAATTCCAGAGCATTATATTCATGCAGCAGTGGAAGGAAGCACTGATTATTTTTTTTTTTTAATGCCCATCCTCTTTATAAAGCAATGTAACATCAGGAACATTTAGTAGTTATTTTCTACCATTTGAGTATGTGATACTCATGTGATACTAATGTTAAGAAATCAAGTCTAAGTCTAGCATATTTAGACTATGATATACAAAATTTGGTTATATAAATCCAGTAGTACCTGGCTTTCACCTATCATTGTGTTGAAATTGTCTATCATTTATGGCTTGTCTCAAGCACAATATCCTGAGCAGCGGGATACCAGGTAATGAAATAACAGGGTAGTAGCACAGTTTGCTTTCACACACCGTTCAAGAGGCCACGGGTTTATCTGAAGTTTCTCTTTTCTCTTCTGTAATATCATTATATATTTCATCACACATATCGGCTGTAGGTGTAGTCTGGGGAGTCACAGTATGTCCAAACCCTTGGTAGTGACCCGCAGGTGAAGGTGGCACAGAAGAGGCGACAGAAATTGCATCTTGTGATGAGGATGACAACAAGCTTGTATGTTCACTTTGATCTTGATCCTCGGGGAAAAATTTTTTTCTAGAATGTCCCCTGACTGTCCTTCCTTTAAAGTAATATAAAGATTTCCCAGTGAGCCAGAAGTTATTTTTACCACTATAAACTTATCCTACTAAAAATAAGCACCCCCCCCCCCCCCAATTTGAAGAGCTTTACTGTGGTACTGCTTTAAGTGAAATCTTTTCATTTCTTAAACAGCTGCTAAATTGCTAATAATAAAACCACAGCAACCTACCTGGTTGGATGAATTAAATGACTAGTACTTACCAACATGCCTTACTTGTTCAGAAATATCATCTCTAATGTCTGAAACATCCCACATAGCAAGAAAGGAATCAAAGCACGAACCCTCTTCTGCTTCTTGGACGTACGGTTTATATGAGAAAGTGTAGTGATGAGCAATAGCAGCAAGGAACATCTCGATACAAATAATAAAGTCCTACGACAACAAAAATATCAGCCATCTTTGAGTTTAAATCTAGTTTTGTAGGTAAAGGGAAAGCACTAGCTTTCCTTTCAAAAGTCCTTAAGTATCAATAGCTGGGCTTTTTTTTAATAAGATTATATTCATCTTTCCATTTTCCGAAATTATTTTTGACCTCTTCAAAAAAAAAAAAAAAAAGACAAAGTTCTAAAAATTGAAATCTATTTTGCACTACCTCAATCAAGTATTTCCTAGCAAAGTACACTCTTCTCCATCCCGGCACAAAGACTACGAGGAGAAATGCAGACAGACACTGACTGGGGTAACAAAATCTAGGTTGTAGTCTGCTCTAGTAGAAATTAGTAATTATGGCCAATTTCTCTAGGCTTCCCCCATTCTACCTGTAAAGTGAGGATAACAGTAGCTCCATGGCCTGCACGTTGTCAGGTTTTGGAGATAATATGTAAAAATGCTTAACAAACACTAAAGTTCTATTGAATTCTGAGCAAGTACAACTTACCTGGAGTCCTGTAGCCACAGCTTCTACAGTTTGCCATTCCCATGTATGCTTTTCAGAAATAACGCCAACTTTTACCAACAAAGCAATAACTACTGCTTGCCTATATGTTAGGAAAAGGTAAACGCCAAATCTATATCAAGCATAAAATGAGCAGTTGTTTCAAAAATATGCCATTTAAAAAAGTTAAACCCCGTACAACCTGTGGACCACCATCATGACCAACCCCTGCCTCCACAGGATATTCCTGAACACAGTGTATCTTTACTAAATAGTTATTTGCTTTACAAATTCACTCTTCTACTAGTTTCATCACATGACTTTTGATTATATGTTGCCAGAACTTCAGTACTTGGTACATACGTCTTTTGGTTTTGAAAGTGTGCACAAGCAATTAAGTTCTTCCTATACACAGACAATGCCTAACACCGTGTATAACCGGCATTTAAAATGAAATAAAGGGCAGATGCTTAAATGTTATTTACACATGTATTAACTGATTATTCACATTATTTCAAAAAAAATTATTGAAACCAGTCTTGTTTGAGGTACTGAAACTAAAGACAGAAGGGGTCTCACTCCAAGGCAGGGAGTCATACGAGCATTTCAAGCGTATCTAGGGATATGACCTTAGGTTAAATTTTATCAGCCAATAATGAGTTAGACAAGCTTTCATAGTTCTAGACATAAGAATATTCACTTCAATATTGCTTGCAAAGGTGAAAAAATAAGGAACAACTTAAATGTCAATAGATTGCTTAAAAAGTTACATCCACACAACAGAATACTAAGCAAAACCAAAATAAACAAACTACATAACAAAATTATCCTCACTTTATTGACAAAGAACTATATCCACAATATGCTGAACATATCTTTATGTTCTATAAGTTTTTATAGTATGAAACTATTTCTCTGGAGTTATATGTGACACGTGCACCATAATGCTAGTCATTCTTTCTGGGTGGTGGGATTTCAAGCATTTTTTTTATGTTCCTCCTTTTTATATTATTTGTATATTGTTAAACATGGTGTATTTGTTTCTAGACCCTGTCATGCACCCCTTCACTAAACTAAGACAATATATAGTTTTGCCTTTTGTTTTAAAAAATATTTTTACTGATAAACATTTCCTCACATCAGTAAATATTCTATATTATGTTTTATCTTCCAAACAGCAGAGTATTCTCTAATATGAAGCACCATGATTTATTTTAATGATTCCTTATTTTAGGGATTCCTCCAGTGTTGAGACATTCAGGTTGTCTCAAATTCTTTTCTTCTGATAAATGTTACAGTGGCCATCTGACTGTTTCTTTATGAAAAGCCAAGGTGGGCTAAAAAGATGAATTTTTTAAAAGGTAAGTAGAGACACTTTAATTCTGTATTGACAATTTAAAAAAATCCTCCCTGGTCAAATAGTTTTATTGCCCTTTAGAAAATGAAAACATTTGAGAGAGAGCAACACTTACCAAAAAGAAACAAAAACCACCAGCTTTACACAAAGAAATTTGCCAACAGGTTGGATTGGACTCAGTTCTTCCTTCAGTACTTTATAAAATAGCAGGAGACAATACATGGCAAACTAGAAACAAGATTAACAAACTTCAGTAAGAATAACTAAATACGGTAGTAGATAGTAGTAAAGAATAAATCAGAGACCTGGTACAGAGTAATGTTTCAAGCAAATTTTTCTAGGCTGTATTATCCTATTTCTGGATTAGCAAGCTTTTAGTTTACTGGGGATGAATATATATGGTATGAAATTTCTCAGAAGAGATATATAACATCTTCCCTGAAAATGGTTTTAAGTGTTTACTTATTGGGGCCCATAAGCAATGAACAAATGACTGCCATAGTGGAAGAAAACGCTCTCATTCAGCCAAAATAAAAACATAAACTATTTGCTTAGTAATGTGTTTTACAAACAAATTACCATTAATTTTATAAGGGTTGAGCTATTATTTATAAGACAACACATTAAATAAGTACTATTTCAATAAAATTTCGACCATGACATCTGAAAGTAAAGAATCAGGGCAAAAATTTTTCTTGAGGACGGTATGTTAATCCCCGTGAATTGACTTTTATAAAATAAATGCTCAAGACTTACTATTTTTAAAAATCAATAGTAATCTAGTGTAGTGTTGCATGGCAATAATCATTTTCCTAAAAGTTTACTTTCCCCATTAAAATCATATAAAATGCTCATTGAAAATATTTTAGAACTTGAAAGCAATAAAATATAAACTTGTTCATGGTCCTATCATTCAACCATTTGTTTCTACACATAAGGTGGTTTTTATCAGGTATCATCAGCTAAATATAAAATTATGTTGCCTGATTTGTTTTTCCCCACTTAACTTTAGCTTTCTGTATGTTTCATAAAGATTATTTTTAATAACTGCCTAGTATTTTGGCCAATGGATAAACCATAGTATATTTAACCAGTCTCTATCACTGGACTTTGGGTTGTTTCCAGCTTTTTGCTATTACAAATAGCCTTTATGTACAGAGATACTCAAAGCAAAAGTACTTCTGACCATTTCTTGAGAATGCATCCCCAGGAATAGAATTACTGGTTCCATAGAATATAAACATGTGGGAAGGCTTTGAATACACAGACATTTGATTTTTATTCTGAATTTCTAATAACCACACATGCATGCCACTGCATCTACTAGGTTGGTGCAAAAGTAATTGCGTTTAAAAGGTTAAAAAAATTGCAAAAACCGCAATTACTTTTGCACCAACCTAATAAATTATCTGCTGAAAGCATTGACTAAAGATTTTAAATAAAATGTATATTAAGTTGAAAGGATCACACAGATATATATTTGGAGCATTTCAGTTTCTAGAACATAATTTTTTTAAGTTGGCATTCTCAATTTTCCTATTAAAGGAAAATTCTCTCCAAGAATGTGAGAGAAATTTATTCAAATGCTGTACTGTCACATGCCATTAGACTTTTTCTTTTGCTGAATATGCCTAGGATACCTGTCTTTTTTTTTTTTTTTTTTTTAAAAAAAGGACAACACTGTACTTATATCCTCACAGAATTATATAATGAGTACACGAACCAAATAAACACTATCGACAGGTCCAGGCATAAGTCACCAAATAATTAACAAAGATATTATATCTTCATATATATATAAAGATATGTGTTAAAGTTTCTTCAAGTTCTCCCTATAAATCAAATTTCAAGATTAAAAAGTAACAACTAAGTTTTATTCCCAAAGAAACTTTTCCTAAGAAAATTTAGAGTTACAGATACTAATTTAATAGGATGAATATTTACTTACCAATTGTGACATATTGTTTATTATAACCAAGTAAGTCCAAGCATTTGAAAAGCTGAAGTTCCCTTCATCATATACACCAACCAGCTCACAAATTCTAAAAAAATGATAAAAATGAGACACCTTTATGATTAACTAAATCAAAATATATTTTAAAATACAGCATTGACAGCAATAGTTAAATTTAGAAGTCAGTTTATTTAAAAGATCCTGAAGATTATCACTTGATTCGGGTCATAGAGGTGGTTCAAAAATTAAAAGCAAAACATTTTCTTGATATGTTACCTTATGATTGTACCTCCAACTTATTTTGTACCTCCAAAATAAGACACATACATAGAACTAGAAAGGACAGTTATACAGTCAAAAAAAATTATGCTGCTTAATTTGCAAAAGGTTGATTGTTATAAACATATAATGCAGGTCTATAACTACAACTGTGAATTTTTCCCCCAAAATTGTCTTGGAGGTAAATTTTATGAAGACCCAGACGTAATATGATTACCCAATTTCGAAACTGCAGAAAGTAAGGCATGCCTTCAGAAATAAGTGAATTAGTCTTAATTCCAAGGCAAGCATCCCTTAAAAATTGCTAGCTCAAAGCAGAATAAAGAACTGAATGCTTTTTTCACGTCTTTCTTCCCATTTTACTCTGTGAACACACAGAATGTTAGTTATGACTAGCATATAAAACATGCACTCTACCTGCTTTATTTGATGCTCTGAAATATTTTAGGGAATAGTTATACCAGGTATGTTAATGATACTCCATTTTACCTCCAGTGCTCAGCCTTAACAGACTTATTAAAAAAGAAAAATATGGTTTCTTCCTTGGAATATCGTGCTCATTAATTCTAATTTAATTATGTAGAAAAATAAAACCACGTAATGAACCTAAAGTAGCATAGTTTAATTTCATGTAATAGATGTTTCTGAAAAGTTGTGTGATTAGTAATATTTGAAAAAGAAAGTATTTTTTAAATGATTTCCAGAAATATTTAGAGAATGTTATTTAGAATTCTGTGGTGATTCTTTGCTTATAAATGGTCACCTCATTTAATATAACAGGGTTTCTATATACTGTGTTTTTTTAATAAGAGACTAGACCTGCATTATAAACAAGTAAATTATGTTTTGTTTTTCTACTCAGTTGTCCCTTAAAAGCATGAGGATTTAAAAGAAATAAATGATAATATTAAGTTCTATGTACTTACAAAGCAACAATGGTGGTGAATGGTCTGACAACTGTATACTGCAATACACCCAGTTTGCACCTAAACAGCAATACTCTGCCAAAGAAAAAGAACTTAGCATTTCAACTATTCTTTTAAGTAGTATCAGATTTTCTCCAAAGCCCTCAAATTAAAATCACTTTAACAAATGCCATATTTATATTTAATTCTTTTAATTTAGTCATTGTAAATGGTGATGGGAAGAATGTGGATAGTAGTAAACAAATTATTTAAATACTATTTTTAAAACTATTTGGCACACATCTTCTGAAACATTCCCCTTTCTGTGTACAGTCTCAAATTCCAGAGGAAGGAAGGGAATACATAATAAAGGTTAGTTCTGTTTCATGAAAACATTTGTTTTTTAAGTGCAATAAATTTTCAGGTAAAATGTTTTCCCTCCTCTCAAGAACATACACAAAATTTAATGTTCATTGAAAGAAAACACACTGTGCTCACTGCTTATGTTACAGAAACCAGAACATAAAAAGCAGGCAGTTTTTTATCTTCTAAGGACTGCCAATTTGCCATGGCACTGCCATCTTGAAACCAAAGCATGATACTAAATTATCCTAAACAGCAATAGCCTGATTATCAGATATGTAACAACAGTTACCTAACAACAGTTACCTAACAGAGGCAGACTGGTAACCTAAAATGTATTTATGTACAAGAGAATGAGAAGCTTTATCGTTACTAAAACTATACCTCCAAACTGTATGACGTTAGTAAACAATTGTCTTTTCAAAGGAAAGAATACCCGAATTATAGTTACAGATGTATTGCTGACATTATTCACGCAGCAGCTGTCAGAGTTCAAGAGCCTCAAGAAAAAATGAAGCCAACAGACTGAGATTTAACAAGAATAAATGTAACTGCCAGTGTAGTTAGGAGCAAATCAATTACACAAGCACAGAGGAGGGGAATTTTGACCAGTAGTATGATCTGAAAAAGATTTGCGGTTTTAGTTGACCACCAGCTAATTGTAATTACGCTGGCCAGTCTGAAGAGACAGCCAGAGCCGCATCTCAGGTTCTCTGTTCAGGGAGGCGTCCTGTTCATAGCTAAGCTGCCATCACCAACACCGCATCATCACATTCACTGGACCACTGCCATTATCTTCCATCCTTGCCCACCACCATTTCAGTCTAAACAGAGCACAGTCATCTTTAGTGTCCAAATGAAATTTGGACACTAGTCCTCTGAATAACATCCTGTAATGGCTTTTCACTGACAAAGACCCTCTCTCCTTGACCAAACTTGAGACTGGGCTCCTCTGAGCCTTCTTTTCAACTAGCCATCATCCTTCGGCCCGCCCTGTTCTTGGCCTGCCAAGTCAGTCTGAGCAAAGAATCCTGCCAAGTCACCCCCACCTTTGATGTCTGACTAAGCTCCTTATCCCAGATCTTGAGGTTTAAGTGCTTGGCCTGCCTTTAGCAAGAATCCTGTTAGGCCAGTTTACAGAGAATCATCCTACCCTGGATGTCTCTCCTCTTATTAATTTTTCATCCAGTAACCACCTCAATCTGCTTGTTGGCTGTAAATATTTGTCCTTGTTGTATTCAGAGCTGAGCACAACCTACATTAATTTTTTTTAATCCTCTTTCATAGTTCCCTGTTTTTGTTTTGTTTTGTTTTTGCCTTCACAGCATTTGCTGAAACAAGTAACTATATATGTGTCTTTGCTTAATTCCTAACCTTCTTAACCAAAGTATAAGTTCTATGAGTTCTACATCTGTTATACGCACTAGGATATATGTATATACTGGCACATACCAGGTACTTAGTACATATTTGTCAAATGAACATATTAGGACCTTATTATTTAAAATAGCCAGGTAGCTCCCTGTCATTGCAAGCGTGTTAAGTAGAGACGCTTACATTTAGTCCTGATGTACAAATGGTTCTGTATTACATGGAACGCAACACAGCCATCCCTAGGTCAGATATCTACACCGATTACTATAGCTCCAAATCATTCCTGTTACTTTGGGTTGCAACTTCCACCTTAATCCCAATCTATCAGTGATCTAGTCCTATTGATTTTTCAGTAACATTCTTCTATTGTGTTTCTATTTCAATCTCATCCCTCCTTTTCAGCTTACCTCACAAATGGACTATTATAATAATCACTTAATCTATTCCCCCAGCTCTAGAGTCTTCCTCCCTCTAATGCATCCTGAATGGTATTGCAAGATTAACCTTTCTAAAACACCGTCTTTAAATATTTCCTTGCCGAAAAGTATCCACAGATTCATTCATGTAATAAATGCAATCTTAGCTTCAACTTAACTCTTCAGGCTTTATCTTCCTTTATTGGCCTACATGAATGTATAAGGCCAACTAACTTATTATATATTACTAGAATAAACATTGCTATTTGTTGCTGCTGTTTCATATCATACTATTTCCCCACCTAGACTATCTTCTCCCTCAGTCTTAGGCCTGATTTTACCATTAACTAGCTATGTGACCTTGAGTTAGTTAATCTCTGCTGACTCTGGTTCCCAAATGTAAAAGGATGTTGATTAAATGATCTCTGAGGATTTTTTCCCCCACGATATTTTGTTTTCTATTTAGAATGAATAATGTCCAAGAGACTAACTTATGTGTGGATTATCGAAGTGTGTTTTGTTAGTCTTCCAACCTATGAACCACATGACGGTAGGGACTCTGTCTTATACTTTTTGTCCTGCTCATAGTACTTAACACACCGTTCTGCTGAAAACTGGCTGCTTAAATAAAACATAAAAGAGCTAAAAGCAAACATACTTACTCTCCCATAGCCCATGGTGGACAGCAACATAAAGGAGGGAAATGTTTCTGCTGATCTTTGGCTTCAAGGATTAACACCAGATTTGGATAGCGGTTAGTCAGGTAATTGCTAAGGAATCCCATAAAGTTGTAAATGACATAAGCTTCGTAACATTCTCTGCAGGTATCCACATATATTGCAATGTTGGGATATTTCAACGCTATCCACTATGAAAAAGCACAGGTGTTAAAAATAGTTGCAGCTAAAATAAAATGAATTACCACTCTGGTTCATGGTATTCACAATAAGCTAATTTTTGAACTTGCCATATATTTACATCTTTAGAACTTTCTAAAGTTTACCATTATGAGGGCTACCAGACAATCTGTGAAATGAATTTTTAAAAGCAATAAACGTCTTAGATGTTGGTAAATGAAAACATCTGTGTTTGGGGGGCAAATAATGAATATGAAGAAAGAAGCTAAACTGCATACACTTCCGTTCTTAAATATAATCTGAAAATTTTCTTGACATGACCATAGAAAATGCTCTCAAGGACGTTTCCTTTATTTTGATCAAATTAAAGCAGTCATCTGTAACAACTGTGTTAGAATCCACTGGGAAAGGAATTTTTCGTCGAAATAAAAGATTTAATAAATAAAAAGGATAATAATATAAATTTATACATTATATTCTTTTAAAGATTAAGAGCTCCTAATCTGAATTTTTAAAGATTAAGCAAAGAAAAAAAAAACTATACATTTAAAAAAATTTTAAACATCTGCTTTTTCTACTGTCATACTTTCTCTTATTAACATTAAAAATAAGTAAACCTATTCATTTTTTATTAATCTGACTCCTATTGCCAAATAAAAATATTTTTATTACTTTAAACATTCTGTAAGTATAGTTAGTATCAAACAAGTTCTTAGTTAATGAGATAAAATGAAACATACTTACACTATCTAAACTGTATATGGGTACCATCCAAAGAATCCTATTTGGAAAGCAAAACATAAAAACATTTTACATTATATTTATGAAATAATCCAACACAACACTAATAGAATCAAACTATGTTAAGATTTACCTTATTATTGGTTTCTGTAGTTCAGGTTGTGTATAATGCACTAAATGTTGCAATATCACCCATAGCGATATAGGTACAGTCAACAGCAAAAAGATGCCAGCAATAAACCAAGCCTTGGTGTGTATTCCAACCTTAAGAAGCAGAAAAACATGCTGACATAAATTTTCTGACATTAAAACTAAAGAGCTAAAGTAAATATTTTTTTTCTTTAAACTTTTATTTATTTTAAGTGTGTTCTTTCTAGGACTCATCAGCTCCAAGTCAAGTAGTTGTTTCAATCTAGTTGTGGAGGGTGCAGCTCACAGTGGCCTATGTGGGGATCGAACTGGCAACTTTGTTGTTAAGAGCACCGTGCTCTAACCAACTGAGCTAACCGGCCGTCTCCCCAAACTAAATATTTTTATTTCTTAAATTTTCATTTATTTGATCATAAATGAGGCCCAATATTTTCCAAATGACTAATGGCTATTTTTTATTTCTTCTTTAACAAACGATCTATTTTTACTTTTGTAGAGGGAGGGGACAAAATTTTCCTCATGGAATTGAGCACTTTTTTTTCATGGGGTCTTTTGTAATAATAACACTGTATATGTTAAGGATATCAATATCATGTGATTTTCCCTCAACTTGTTATTTGCCCTTTAGATTTGATTACTGTCTTTGGAGCTAAACAGAAATTTAAAACTCTACAAATCTGTATATGGTTTATTCCTTTGCTTTTCTGTCTAGAAAGTTAAAAATCTACCTAAATTTTCTGCAAATTGTATTGTTATCCAACATGTTAGTAGATCATTTAATGATGCTGACTATATGACTGACAGATACTTTGCTAAGTTCTTTACATTCACTTTGTCTTTTAACCCTCCCGTTTGATAAGTCCTGTCACAACTACTACCTGAGCTAATTGTGTATGTATATTCCACCCCTCTTATATACAACAATATCAACTCAGGGTATATTTTAAACGCTCTAACTTCCTTTTTAGGTCCATATCTGATCAATACTGTATCCTGTAAAAGCTCAATTTCTAAAAATATACTTTGAACAACCTCATCCTAGGTAGAGTTGAAGTAATCTACTCACTTTCTGGTAAAAATAAATTTATTTGAAACTATTCTGAGGGGCCCTACGGAATGAATTTTATACTAACTTGGATTGTCTTAAAGACTGTGAATCTTTACTTTAAAAATGTAAATGCTACCTTTTTAAAGGAAAAACGTGAGCATTTATTTTTGGTACTTGAGGGGTTTGAGCAGTTAACTAAAATAGAACTGAAGTCCCCAACTTCTAGGTTTACTGTTCTGAACAAGATTTCTTTCTTCTTCATTGGGTCAAAGATACAAGAAGTAGAAAATAAAAGTATAGGGAACAAACGTATTTTTAAGACAGTAAATTCTGACACTAAACTATGGAAAACTTGAAAAGCAAATACAGAAGTCTTGTTCAGTGCTGGAGATTAATCAAAGCAGTAACTGAAAAGCAAATGTGTGGAGATAAAGATTCTAAAAGGAATGTCTGAGGCAACATTTCCCAGGGATTTGTGCTCGGCTCAATTTCACTTAAAATTGAGTATTCATTTTAATGATGACCTAAAATAATAACAACAAAAATAAAAATAAAAGTATATTCTAGATCTTCTCTATTATAAGGTGACCATTAAGAATATTATTGCCAAGTACTTTTAATGCCCACATGTGTCTTTATGATTGCCTTAGTGCCAAAAAGTAGAACTTGCTGGTACATCTAAAAGACAAAAATGATATGCTTGTGACTAATAAAGCCTAAGAGACCTCAGTGCGCTGTAAGGAAAAAAGTTCGTTTTCAAATGATCATAAAACAAGTGACTGGGCAATTGATTCATTTCAGTATAGTGATGTCAAATTTTAAAAATCTTGCATCATAGAGTTAGTACCATTTCTACATTGCAGGTGGTAATTGAGTTTCAGAAAAACATCATCTGTCCACATTAATGCCATTAATTTGAATCATTGATTTTACAGTTGTTTTGATTTTTGAGCTATATAAAAATCTATATGTGTAAGAAATTTAACCTATTTTAAGCATGTATATATAAGTCATCTCTAGGTATCTGAAGAAATGATTAATACATCACATTTATGTTAATTTACATTTATCTCTAAATAAGTTATTCATACTTGAGACACGTTGCTACAAGGCTACCATTCCCACTATTACACTCATCGGCCATGTGTAGGGTTTTTTGGCTCACAAAATAAAGAGGAGATAAGTAGCGTAGATTTTCCTAAAGTAACTTGAAGAACGTAGAGAGGAAAGAGAAAACTATTAAAGGTGAGCATCCAGGCGAGTTAACTGTCCCGCAGCCAAATGCTTTCAAAACAGAGAGCAGAGAGGAACAGGAGTGCTTTCTGGGCCCAGTGCTTCTCAGGGGAAGAGGTGCGCTTACACAGAGCGGCTCCGGACGGCGGCGTAAGGACCAGTGGGGCAGGGTACAAGGACTGCAGAGCGAGCAGTGGGACACCATGTGTGCATTTAACTTACTTGACTTCAATTATACATACTCAGCCAAATAAGGAGTGAGAGAAATATTTTCAATAATGCATACTGTCCTGCCATTCCAGTAAAGGAATATTCCACCCCTCCTCCGTGATGATGGGGTCGGCTGTATTAACCTCCTGTTTTCTACAATCTGTTTCCACTGACTCCTCACAGTGTGAGCCTCGTGATTCTAGTGTTTAAAAGACAAGTATTTTTCAGACAAAACTTTCCCTAAATGTCAACTACTTTATCTAGTGCGCAAGCAGATGCATATAACTTTGACTTAGGTGTTCAATTGAGAACCTAATCCCAACTAAGATGCTATCCCAGGAGAAAAAGAACTGCTGCTCCAACCAAGAACAGAGATGCTATTTTAAAAACAATAGTGGTAATTAGCGCTTATTAAGCACCTACTATGTGCTGAGCAAGGTGTTAAACATTCTAAATACACAAGCTCATTCAGTGAACAATGATGAAGAGAATGACAAAGCCATTGTATTAATATACACAGCACTTTAGCACAAAGTTACTTTAGCCTCTTATTGCTCTTGGTTTTTCACATCTATAAAATGAGGATAATTCCTATGCTTCAGGGTTTTTAAGATTAAAGTATACCTAAATCTTGGGGATGAGCTCTAGTTAGTGTCTTGAATCTTAAAAACAAAACACAGAAAGGGGAAGAAAACTCCTTTAAACCCACACTTCTCTCTATCCTATCGTGCCATTCATTTCTC
This sequence comes from Rhinolophus ferrumequinum, assembly GCF_004115265.2. Classification (NCBI taxonomy): domain Eukaryota; kingdom Metazoa; phylum Chordata; class Mammalia; order Chiroptera; family Rhinolophidae; genus Rhinolophus; species Rhinolophus ferrumequinum. The sequence goes on along the minus strand of NC_046301.1, from coordinate 20,292,700 downwards.
AGGTCCCCATAGAATCAAAATATTAAAAACAAGACTAAAAATGAACAAAAAAATTTATCTTCACATCCCGATTCCACTTCTTTACACCACCATATTCATTTTCAAACACTCCCTCTAGTTTCAGCCATCACAACCCCATTGAAACCATGACTAGAATCACCAATGACACCCCTGCTTGTGAAAACCAGTGGATGTCTCAGCAGCACCAGACACTGTTCACCAGTTTTTCCTCGAAACGCTCTCCTGTTCTGGCTTCCATGACACCTCTCCTGGCACTGCACTTCCCCCGGCTGCTGCTGCTTTTTTCAAAGTTCCTAGTCCTCTACTTGACCTCTAACACTTGGTGCTAGGTCCTTGGCCTTTCTTCTTCCCCCTTATAATCTCATTCATCTTTATGGCTTTAAACTCCATCGCTGTTCTGACAACTCTCATATCTGCAGCTCAAACCTTTCTGAGTGCTAGACTTGCCACGTCCAAGTGCACATTTTACATGCCCATCTGAATGTCTCTCAGGGACCTTGAACTAAATGTCCAAAGAACTCAATTTCTCTCAAACCTGTCCCTATCTGTCAATTTTCCATCTCAATAACTGGCCTCACCATTTACCCCATTGTTTAAGACAGAAGCCTCAGAGGGGTTCTTGATTTCTCCTTTTCTTTCACTGCCTCCCGTTACCAATCCAATCCACTGTCAATCCCTATTTCTTCACTTCCAAGGATACTTGAAAATTCAGGTTTTTAATCTCTATTTTTGCTATCCTGATTTGAGCCATAAGTCACCATAGCCCAGACAGCTTCTACCTCTTAACTACTATAAAGAGTTTTCTAACTTCCCTCCACTTCCACTTAATCTTCCATAGCTAGTAGTTTTTTGAAGATGTGCAATGAGACTGCCCTGCCTGTTCATTTCTTAGATTTTTTTAAGTTTCCTCCGTAACATTTTATACAATTTTATTTTATTGATTTGTTTTTGTTGGCTCTGTCTGTCTCCACCACTAAGTTTCATGAAGGTGGGTGCCATGTTTCCATCTTTCACCATATAGAACACAAACCCGATTTATCATTGGGACTCAAATAATCATTAATTATCAGACATTTGGGCAGAAGGAGAAGACGACGAAATGTGTAAAATATATATCATGTTAGATGGTGTTGAGTCCTGGGAAGAAAAATAAAACTGGAAATAGGATATGAAGAGTTGACTTGAGGGAAGCTTGTGATGATAAACAGGGTAGCTGGGTGAAATCTGAGTCAAGACCTGAAGGACCTAAAGGAAAGAGATACCCTGTGGGGGAAGGGCATGCCATCAAGGGAGAACATTTAGTGCAACGGCCTTAAGGAGGAAGCATGCCTCTCAGACTGAGCAAAACCAGTGTGGAGGAAGCTCAGAAAGTGAGGCGAGAAAGTCAGAGGGAGATGGGATAGACGTGATGTCAGGTCACGTTGGGCCTTAATGTTAGGGATACTGGCTTTTAATCCGGGACTAGGAGTGACTGGAAAACTGAGAAGAGGACACACATAATGTGACTTATGTTTTCATTCAACATCTTTGTTTTTGTTGAGAACAATCCTGGCAAGGCATGATGAGAATTCAGCTCAGAGTGGAGACGGCAGATTAAAATTTTCCTTAAAAGCTAGCACTTAAAAACTATAGTTAAAACCAACAACTTAGAGAAGTCTTACACTAGGTTGGTATTATACATATTATTAACCTTAGAAGTATTTCTTATAACATACTCCAAAAAAATACTTCAAAGTAAGAAATCCCTATTTGTATGAAGATGTCTTTGGTAGACAAATTATGTAAATAACCTGAATATCTAACAAACGGGAAATATTTAATGTACTGGCATATTACATTAACATTAAAAATAACTATATCAACTATTCCAGTCTGGGAAAGGCAACGAAAAATAATTTAGTGAACATACAGAGAACAAATGTATATTAAATGCATTTTGTTTAATTATGTAAAAATCATTTTCATAATAAAAGGTCTCACATAGCTATGGTCTTGCTCTAGCTCTTGTAAAATAGGTGTTGCTAAGTGAAAGTACTTTATTATTAACTTTCAATTTAAAGTTCATTAAACAATTTTTATAAAGTACATAGGTATGTATTTATCTTGGGGGTCTTCAAGCTTGTAGCACTTTACTGATGTCATAATAAGAATATGACATCAAAACATATACAAGGGATTTTTTGCAGAACCTTTGTTGGTTGACTTAATTTCTAAAGTAAAAACAAACAACAAAGTTAAACCAACTAGAATCCTTGAATTCAGGAAGCTAGTTAAATGCTAATAAAATTCAATACTTGGTTTTCAAGGTAGTGTATTTGATCTAGTTAAGTCTATTATCTGCACAGATCACATTTCAGGCATAAAATTACCTTACTTTCAAGGAATTGATGAATACGTACTTGCAAAAGAAAACAGTGCTCTTTTAAGTAGCTATCTTAATATATTCTAAGTATTTTCTCGACCCGGTTCTACCTCCACCTGTGGCACCCTTTGAAAAAACCGTGAACAAGAAACCAGACAGGCTTGTCCTAAGACAGGGCTCATTTACATGATTTGGTTTTCAGGATATCAAGGAATCTGTAGTAAAAACGGGCAACGGTGGATGGCCAGGAAGGTAGAATCAAGGATGGAGCTGATGGTGCAGGCCCCTCTTACCTCCAGTTTCTGTAATTCCCACACGCAAAGGGGAACCGCAACTGCTATGGACACCAGGTAGATGACCACAGCTAAAGGTCGAATCCATTGTCTCCAGTTCCTCCAGGTACAAGTGCAAGGCATGTTTCCGCATAAATCAGCTCCGAGTGGCAAGGAAAAAGAGCTCGAAGGAGATTGTAATGGGGAGCCCTGTTTTTTGGCTGTTTTGTCAACTCGCATACTACGGAGAAATAGCTGTTGGGCGACTTTACCAGCAGCTCGAACCGCCTCCTCGGCCCGCGCTATGCTCTCTGCTGTTGCTAGTGCTGCTGCTGCAGCAACTGCGGCCGCTCAGGGTGCTGCCCGGGAGCAGTGCAGACAGCATCCTTTCTTCCCCACCCCGCATCTACCCAGTTCTTCCGCGGTGGAAACCCCGGGCGGAGCCGCTGTCCTCACCTGGGGATCACCCAGAGCTCCGCCTGCACCATGGCCTGGGAGAGCGCCGCAAAACAAGACCTGCCTCTAAGGACCCTGCACACAGTTCGCTTCTGCCTATCCGGGGCCGGCCCGCTCGCTCTTTTCTCGGGCGGTCGACCTTCCTCCCTACCCCGCCCGCAAGGGTCTCTTCGCCCGACTCTGCTGATAAATAAGAGGTGACAACTGAAAACTCTCAGAACCTGGGATTTTCTCACTCGCTTCCACGGACCAACCCCCACAGCGGAACCCAAGGCCACACCAGGGCTTCCGCTTCCGCCCCTGCCGTCTGAGGTCGGTGATTCGTCGACAGCGCCAAACTGGGCCCGCCCAATCCGGCTCACTTCACACTCTCTGATTGGTCATTTGCGGGGGGCGCGTAGTAAGGATGCGCGTTGGGTTAGAAGGTTGGGAGAGGAGGTGGATGGCAGTTTCTTAGAGTTGCTGCTGTTTGGCCCTATGGCCCAGGGGAATTCTGGAAACTAAGAATTTTATGAGAACTCTTGAGGAACACTTACTGCATTTTTCTGCCGACTATATTGCAGCTTTAAGAGAGCCTGGGTAAGAGGAGTTATCTTCGAGCTGAACCTTTTTCTGCGTAAAAGATCTCCAATTCTCTCTGGGAGTAGATAGGGGAGCCAGCCGCAATAAGAAGACGGAGAAGAACGGGAAACGTCTGCCTAGTTTTCTGTGTGTTACTAGAATATAGGGGATAGGCCACTAAGTTATTTCTGGATCCGGCAGAAAGGTCATTCTAAAGATAGCTTAATTTTAGAAGCAACTGCAAATACTGAATATCTTTTCCGCATTTGGAACTTGTGTTAAAAATTCACACCCATGTAAGTTGCAAAAGGTTGACGTTCCAACTGAAAGAAATTTTACGTGCTTAACGCTTTTAGTTAAACCTATAATGCAAGCAACTGCATTAAAAGGCTCTTAAAGCCTTTTAAAACCAATAGAGCAAATAAATACCTACTTCTCAGTTAGATGTACAAACGTGTCCTGTGTTATCATTGTCATTCTCTGAGGGGTAGGCACTGTACTAAATTCTTTACCCATGTTAGATCAGTTAATTTGCATCAAAATCCTGAAAGGTAGACAGTTTTCCATGTTACAGATGAGAAAACAGATTCAAGTGATTAAGTAATTTGCCTGAGTTCTTTGAACTAGTGATAGAGCTGGGACTCCAACCCTAGTCTTTGATGCGAAAGGCTCTGCTAAGCGGTGGACCCGTCAGACATCATCTGCACCAGAGAATTTCTGACTAATGCTCTTATGGACAAGAAGGCCTGGTGTACTGAGTACACCCAGCCTAGGAGTCTCACAGAGGCAGTGAGAGAATATCTTCCCCAGTGTCATTTGTCCTAACTAAAGTCTGGAACTTGATTTCTGCCTCTCTTTTCCAAATCTTTAACATTTCTGTTTTACAACCTGGTGTCTTTTAATACAAACGGCTTTCTTAAAGGGAAATAGGCTTTTTGTTTGTTCTTCCTAAGCTAACTTGCAAAATTGAAATGGTTTTTTAAAATGTTCTTGATTATTAAATTAATGCATACTCCATTGTTAAAGTTCAGAAAATATAAGAGTAAAGAAGAGAGGAGTAAATCTCACTCTAAGTGTAACCACTACTGACTTTTTTGGTACCCAACGTAGTCTTCCTTGGTATATTACATACATAGACCGTCTGTGCTTTCAACCAGTCTTTGCCACCTATATTCTTTCTCATCGGTAAACCTTTTTTATTTTTTGCCTGAGTTGTGAATCCTTCCTTGATTATTTTTCCTGTATCCTATAGCACTCATGTTGTGTTACAGTCATTTACTTGTTTGTCTTTTTAGACAGAGTTCCTAGGAGCAAGCTAAATTTCTAGAGCTATTAGAATAAAGCAAGAGAGGGACGAGACCAGAATGTCAGATGCACAAGTTGTTTCCCACACCAGTGTGTGGACTGTGGTTCCTCTATGGAGAAGTTTCTGCAGATCAGCAGTGAAATGAGAAAAACAAATAAATTTACAGAGAGTTTTTCGTTTAGTCAAACTTACTCTTAAGGATTGTGCTTTATTTTGAAATTGTCTATTCTATTTCTTTTATGTGATGATAAATATAGAATAGTTTTCTAAATGTTCTTACTTTGGAGAATAAAAAGTTGGCAATTTTATCTGCTCCTGTTTGGTTTATTTCTGAAAATTGTCTTAGTCTATGAAATCTTAAAGTCTGGTAATCACTGAGATAGGGAATAGCCATTGAATTCAACTACAGTAATGCTGGCGTAATCCTAATCTATCTGCTTTAATTGTTATAGATGGTCTCTGTATTCTTTCTGGATATGACTTAGCCTAAGCCTGACAGTGGATTTGAGCTCGATGTGTTTGGAAAAGAAGAAATGGTTGTAACTGGCAGATGATACTAGGGTCAAAAGCAAGCTATTAGTCATTCTTGATGTAATTCACACATAGATAAAATGAAGTTTCTGTTTGTTACTGTATCACACGAAAATAGGTAGGTGAAATTTTGCCATTCGTAGAAGATATGTTTGGATTAGTCTGATTTAAAATAATATGTGAATGAAATTCACTTTGAGGGACTCTGGGAGGTGGGCGCTGTTAACCCTTTGCCATGTATCTCCATGTATCTCTGTATAAATATGGCCATGGTGGTTTTACAATATGATTGTAACTTCTTTGGTACTCTTCCCATAAAAAAGATAGATTTTGTGTCCCCTCTCCTTTGTGTGGTTTTGTGACTGTTTTGACCCATAGAATACAGTGAAAGTGATCAGAGTCACCGTATATGACTTCAGAGGCTAGGTCATGCAACTCCACCTTGCCTGTTGGAACACTTGCCGTTGGAATTCTCAGCCATCATGTAAAGAGGTCTGACTACCTGAGGCTGGTGTGCTGTGAAAAGCCTAAGGCCCAGAGAGAGGCCCCTTGAAGTTACTCTGACAGTCACAGCTGAGCCCAGTCCTCCAGTGAGCCCAGCCCAGGTGCCAGGCATGTCTCAGTGGAGAATCAGATTCACTTTGAGTCACCCTTCAGCCATTTGAGTCACCCTTCAGCCTTTTGAGTCACCCTTCAGCCTTTTGATTCTTCCCAGCTGAGACCCTAGACTTGTGAGCCTTCCTTCCCTGCTGCCTTGTCTAATTCCTGACATGAAGGATCTATTAGCTCAAGAAAATTAGAAGACAAGACACAGACTGGGAGAAGATATTTGCCAAAGACATATATGATAAAAACTTTATCCAAAATATACAAAGAATTCTGAAAACTCAACAATAAGAAAACAAAAACTCAAAGAATGGGCTAAAGACCTTAAAAGACCTCACCAAAGAAGATATACAGATGTCAAATAGGCATATGAAAAGATTCTCCACATCATATGTCGTCAGGGAAATGCAAATAAAAACAATGACATAAGACTAAACACCTTTTAGCATGGCCAAAATTGAGAACACTGACACCAATTGCTGGTGAGGATGTGGAGCAAAAGGAACTCTGATACATTGCTGGTGGGAATGCAAAATGATACAGCTACTTTGGAAGACAGTTAGGTGGTTTCTTCATTTTACCATACAGTGCAGCAATTGCACCCCTTACTATTTACCAAAGGAGTTGAAATCTTAATCACACAGAAACCTGCATGTGGATATTTATAGCAACTTTATTTGTAATTGCCAAAACTTGGAAGCAACCTTGCCCTTCAGTATATAAACGGATTAATAAAACCGGTACATTCAGACAATGGAATATGATTTAGTGCTAAAAAGAATTGAGCTATCAAGTTAGGAAAGACATGGAGGAACTTTAAATACATTATTACTAAGTGAAAGAAGCCAATCTTAAAAGCCTGTGTATGATCCTAACTATATGACATTCTGGAAAAGGTAAAACTATGAAGACAATGAAAAGATCAATGGTTGCCAAATGGGGGTAGGGCGGACATGAATAGCCAAAACACAGAGGATTTTTAGGGCAGTGAAAATATTCTATATGATTTTATAATGAATATATGTAATTATATTTTTGTCCAAACTATAGAATGTACAACACCAAGAATGAACCTTAAGGTAAACTATGACTTGGGTGATTTCAATTTTCAGTGTAGGTTCATCCTTGGTTTAAAAAAAAGAAGAAAAAAAATACCATTCTGGTGACCACACTGATGATGGGAGAAGCATGTATGGGGTACTGGGTATATGGGTATTCTCTACACATTTCAATTTTGTTGTATACCTAAAACTACCCTAAAAAAAAGTTTTTAAATAAAAAGAATCTGTGAGTCCATGAGTATAATGAAATGATGTGTTTTATTTCACTGAGTTTAGGATTATTTGTTATACATCTGCTCCAGCGAATAGATAGTTAAAACAAGACCTTTTGTCTATGTATTTATGTACTCTCTACCTAATCTGAAAGCGGCTTCTTCCTTAGAGTGACTTTTTTTTCCCCCCCCCGTCTAGAGCTGAATGTAAGCCCAGGTAAGTTAAGTTTCCTCAGGTTTTTCTTGTTCTTTTCTTTTCTTTTCTTTTTTTTTTTTTTTTTTACAAATATACTGCCTTCAGAGTCTGAGATTGTGCCAAGCAATCAAAAGAGTTAAGTGAGTTTTAAATTTAATGGTGGCAAATGCAGGGTAGAAATCTGAGTAGGTCTTTACAGTATGCTCAATTTTGTAATATGTCATTTTCTCTCCTTTCCCCAAATGGGAGGGAAAATGGTCCACTATGTACCAAATGAGTGGGGAAGAAAATAAAAGTGGTACAAGCTATAATATCAAACTTCAAAATCTGAACTTTGAGTATTTTTGCCCATTAAGTTTCAGCTTTGCCTACCTCATCTTTCAGTCTACATTTTAAGTTTTGTGAAAGGCACCATGGTTTATTCATCTTTACCGTTCTTATACCTCCCTACATTTATAACAGAGAAAGCTGTAGATACTTACATGCATCACCATATCTCTATATGTCTGTATGTATATACATTCAACCCCATCTTAAGAGACTTCTCTCAAGTATTTTTTGGTAGATAAATACTATAGTTGCATTTACAAATTTTGGTTAAATTTTGGTTAATGTAATAAACATTAAATATGAAAATCTGTTTAACATGTTCATATTGAAATAAAAGTGAATTACAATGACTTGGAAAAAATTTTAAGTCTTTCACGTCATTTTGTCGATTCTGTTTTAGTGGGTCTTATGATTCAGAGCAAACTGGCCTGCAACCCAATTGTGATGGACAGTCTATTTCTGTATGGCCCTGAATTAATAAAATTAAAAATTCTACATTTTTTTCTTTTTTCTTTTTGTATTAAAACACAGATAACATAAAATTTGCCATTTTAACCATTTTTAAGTGTATAATTCAATGATATTAAGTACATTCACATACTGCCACTGCCACTATCCATATCTGGAACTTTTTCATCATCCCAAACTTCAACTCTGTGCTCATTAGACACTAATGCCCTGTTTTTCTCACCTCTCACCCCAAGTCCCCAGTAACCATGAATTCTACTTCCTGTCTCTATGAATTTGACTATTCTAGGTACTTCATATAAGGGGAGTCACACAATATTTGTCCTTTTGCATCTGGCTTATTTAGCATAATGTTTTCAAGGTTCATCCATGTTGTCGCGTGTATCAGAATTTTCTTTTTTAAGGCTGAATAATATTCCATTGTAAGTATATACCACATTTTGTTTATCCTTTCATTTGTCGATGGACATTTGAGTTGTTTCCATCTTTTGCCTATGATGAATATGCTGTGAACATTGGTTTCCACCTTTTGCTTACTATGAATAATGCTGCTATAAACCTCTGTGTGTGTACCTGGAAGAGGAGTATGGATGTGATCCTTCTCCATTGTTTTTGAACCTGAGCAGAGAGCCCTCTTTTCTATTCCCTAATGATGTCCAATGGTGCTATGTACATTGATGTACAGGGGGAAATGGGGAAGTGTTAGTTGAATGGATATAGAGTTTTAGTTTTGCAAAATGTAAAAAGATCTTGAGATTGGTTGATAACACTGTGATTATACTCACTGCTTTCAGTGTGGCATTTCCATTTTTAGAGTTGTAAAAAAAATTTTTTTAAGACTATTTAAAAATGATTGCTATCTAGTCTTTTACAGAAAATTGGCAACCCTTACTTTAGAGTAAATTTAAAAATGTTTATAATGGGCTCTTATGAAGTTGCTGAATGAATCTCAACATAAAGTTCATTCATTTGTTCACTAGGAAAGTATTTAAATTTTAGTAGGCTTTCTCCCACTAAATATTTGGGGTACTCTAGTTGTTTGATCCCCAAATGAACATTGATAAATCAAGGTTTTGTTTTTGCTATTTTAAGTGAGAGAAAGATTCACTGATTTAAAAGTAAGATTCACTGATTTTAAAGGGATTCTGCAGTAAATTCAGATTAATAGGTCACAAAGGTCTTTTTCTTTAGAGCCAGGATGGAGTGGAAGACAAGGAGTAATTAGGATGCAGAGGCTGAAGGTGCTGTCATTTCCACTGTGATCTGCTTTTCTGATTCTACTCTAAGCAGGCTATGTCCTTGGAATCCTAGCATGTCCCTAAGATGGAGATTCCCAAGCTTGCTTGCTTTATGGTACCCTTAGAATCTTAGTAATTTTTTCAAGGTGTCTTGAGGCAAAGAAATGTCTAATATTTCTATTAAATCATTAGATCCAAATATCCTAATTGTAGACATTAGTTTAATGCCTGGCAAATGTTTCTGTGTTTTTCTCAAAAATTGGCAATATCCCTCAGTGCCTCTGGGAGTGTAGTCCAGCACCATGTGGCTCTCAGCACACAATTTGGGAATTGCAGCCCTACGGTCTGTAATCTGCGTTTCTAACATGGGCTTGCCTTTGTCCTTGCTACTTGTTTTATCCCAGATTCTATTCTGTGCATTTCCAGGGCCTGCCAAACAATGATTTCTGATGACTTTCTTTGCTTACACATTTATTTTTTACATTCTCAATTCTGGTTTATTCCTTCAGTATATTAACTTTCATATTGGATTTTCTTTGTAAAGCCTCTCTTTTAAACTACTGAAATAAATATTTAAATGAAGAGAACGTTTGCCCTCATCTTCAAAAGTGTGTTACTAGAATTACTGGATTAATGACTCTAAGGCTCTCTCGTTTCCTCACAAGAAAGGTGATCAAGTATCTTAAGCCACCTGATAATCCTTAGTAGTATATGTTGTCCTTCATTACTCAAATGAAGAAGATTCTGTGAATGGTGTAAACGACTTGCTCTATAATTAATAAATTACCATTTCTATAAATTATTCCTCACTAGATGAACTTTCCAGTAGCTCTGTCTGGCAAATAACTTTTTTTTTTCCGTCTTCATTGATGTTTTATTTCAGGCTGATTTAAGTGACACTTCTGGAATATCAAATTATAGCAATGTGAAAAATCTTAATAACTTGAAGTAACATTCAAAACTAGATCATTCAGAAGATTTGGGAGAGAGTATTTCTGGTTAGGAAGAAGATTCTGTGCATTATAAAAAAAATGAGCAAGGAAAATATTTTTGTGCTGAAACAAATTCTTTTAGGATTTAAACAAAGATCAGTATGTCATTGGTATATTAGATACTAGGCTATAATGATCCCCATAGAAAGAAGGCTTTGACTTAACAGGAGGTAAGGAGACTCATGGGAAGATTTTGTCCTAGTGTGGAGGAATAGTTTTCTTCTTCAGATGTGAGGAAAGCTCTCTGTGGAACTTGAGTTTTCCTGCTTCCTTTTCTCGTGTATTTCAGGCTGTCCGTTGCCCTTGAGTAAAGTTGGGCACATGTTCTATATGGTTTTCCATAGGTAGGATAGGAGGGTAGGGTGAGAATTCATTCCTGTCCAGCACTCTGGAATGAGTATGCTGTGCGCGCATAGTTCTGAATGGAGCCCACCAGGCTTGGGCCAGTGTGACCAGTGCACCCATGTATGTGGCGTCTTTACTGTGTAGGGGTAGAAGTAGTCAGTTTTTGATCCTATAATGTAAAGTCTATGATTTGTGCTTTCAGTTTTTCTCATTTGGGAAAGGAGAGGAAAACAGGTGAGCCGGGTCTCTGATTTTTCGTTCCTGCTGGCCTGCTAGCACTCTCCCTTATATTCTAAGTCAGAATACTGTACGTCAGGCAACTGTCCCAGAACTAAGCTTTTTCAATTCCCTTTATTCTCAGAAACCCTGGCTTTGTAATCAGTGATACCAGGAAGGAAGATGTAAGTGGAAAAAGTACCTTGCCTGGTGTATTGTCTGTTGCTGCTATAACAAATGGTCACAAACTTAGTGGCTTAAATAATGGATGTTTATTATCTTCATGGTTCGGGAGATCAGAAATCTGACATGGATCTCAAAAAGCTAAAACTCAGACGTCAGCAGGGCGACAGTCCTTTCTGAAGACTCCAGGGAGAAGCTCTCCTTGCTCATTCAGGTCACTGGCAGGATTCAGTTCGTTGAAGTTGTAGGACAAAGGTCTCTCTCCGTGCCGCTGTCAGCTGAGGGTGTCCACAGCTTCTAGAGGAGACCACATTCCTTGTTTCATGCCTTTCTCCTTTCACCTTCAAAGCCAGAAACAGTGAGTTGAGTCCCTTTCAAGAGGACCCTCTTTTTTTTCCCCATCTTACACTTTCATGGGCCCATGTGATTAGTTAGATTGGGACCACCAAGATAATCCAAAGCAATATAATTTCAAGGTTCTTAACCTTATTCACATCAGTAAAATCCCTTTTGCCATGCAAGGTAACATATTCACAGGTTCTGGAATTAGGGCATGGACATCTTTGGGGGCCATTGTTCTGCCTACCACACCTGTGATATTCAAAAAAATGACCTGACACAGGAACAAGTAGTCCTCAACTTTTAATCATTGCATAGCTGTCAGTTTTGTACATTGTATATTGATATCTAGAGCTCCCTGTCTTATGCTAAATTCAGAGTGCTATATCCACTGATAAATAAGTATTTGAGGACAATTCTTTCATAGTATGTGAGTGTATAGAATAAGGGGAGGAAAATAGTTAAAGGGGGATATGGAGAGGAGGGAAAGTTTTATTTTTCCTCTAAAAGTGGAAGAAAACAACAACCACCTGTGTGTATATTTAAATGCTGTGGGAAGGAATCAGTAGAGAAGGAGAGTAGAGTATGGCAGACTGGAAGTAATCCTCCAATCTCTTCTTCCTTTCTGCCATCATAAGAGAGTTTTTCGTAGGCATGTGGCCATCCATTGAGAAGTCACATTTCTCAAATTCCCCTGTATCTAAAATTCTGAATAGTGATTTGATTCTTCTAGTAATGCATTCTCCTCTTCCTTGGAAGGCAGAATGAATGGTCCAGCATAGCTGTTGTCTTCTAGCCGCATTCCAGGGTTCAATGTTGAGAAACGGGTGGCAGTGACAGTCTCTTGATTTGACTCTAAACTGTGTTATGAGTTACCACTGCTGTTACCACCTAATCATACCCTCTAGGAAAGCCTGGGGGCCACACTCTTCATCAAGCATTGGGTAAGGGAGCAAGAGGGCATCACTGTGGTGGCTTTTTTCAGATACCCAGAGAAGACAGTGGGAAATGCTACAAAAATTGCATCTCCTGATTACAGTGGGTAAATGGAATTCCAGAGGGGTAGAAGCTAGGCGGTTGAGACTTACTGACAAAGACAAGTTTAGGTGCAGTTGGTACAATGAATCACAGAGAAGGACTCGTAATCGGGGTGTTTTGAAATAAATGGGCAGCCTACAGAGGTTCTGCTTTACATAGTAGAAGGAATCCTTCAAGGTCATTTCAAGAAATGGGAAGAAACTAGATACTATGGCTAGGATATGGCTTCTTACCAGATTCCCAAAACTAAGTGTATAGACCTGAAGCCCCTCAACAGAGGTGGAGGCCGGTTTCCTCTGAAAAAGCATCCTGCAGTACAGCCAGAGGCATATACAGTGAATTTCCTCAAGAGCCTTCCACAGAGTGACATGGAGCTATTCACCCAGGGGCCAGGGAAATACCAGGGAAAGGGAAATACCCAGAACTTTGGGAGCTCTTACACACTGGCTCTAATTTTACACTGATCCCCAGAGATTGCAAACACTATAATAGTGCCCGAAAGTTGGAGCTTATGGATGTCAGAAGTTGGAGGAAGTCTTGGCCCCCATTCATCTTACATTGGGGCGGGGTGTCTAGTGGGACTACAGACCCATCCTGTGTTTATTATCCCAGTTCCAGAATCTATGGTGGGAATACACACCCATACACATAGACTTGGTAACTAGTAGAGTACCATTCTGTTTCCCTGTCCTGTGGAGTGAGAGCTGTTAGGAAAGGAAGGACCATCTAGAGCAGAGGTGTCCAAACTGTGGCCCCCAGGCCAACTGCGGTCCGCAATCCATTGTTAATTGGCCCGCAGCAAATTCCAAAAATATATTTAGTTTACTTAAATAAACCAGGTGAGGCAATACGTACTTCACCTCGAGTGAGTGGCCCAGCTGTTTGTGTATTTTACCGCATATGGTCCTTGGTAAAAAACTTTGAAAAAAGTTTTGACACCCCTGATCTAGAGTCTCTGGAACTCTTCCCACACAATACACCCATGATAAGTGGTAAGCAATACTCCTGAAGGGATTGTGGAAATGAGCACTGCCATAAAAACCTGGAGAGAGGCATGAGTAGTGATTCCTACTATAGCTGCCTAAAATGTTTCTGCTTGACCAGATCAAAAGCCCAAAAGTGACATATTGTTGCACACCTAATCAGATTGTGATGGTAGTTGCAGCTATAGTTTTCGACACAATATATTTACTGGAACGAGTCATCACCCTGGCATCTGACATACAGCTATTAACCTGGCAAGTGCATTGTTTTCCATCCCAATCACTAGGCAAAATCAGAAGCAGTTTGCATTTATATAGCAGAGACAAAGGAATATCTTTATTGTATTTTATAAAATATCACATTGGTCCTTTGCATTGATTATTGTTAGTTGGACCTAGTGAACAGAAAGCGAAATATATGCCAGAGGGTGGGAGACAAACTGATAGTTCAGAGCCCTCTGCCACTTTAGTGAAGTTTCAAGGGGTCCGTTGGTTTGAGGCATAAGAGGAAATCCTTTCTACAGAGAGACAAATGGCAGTCCATTCACCAACCACCACAAAGGAAGAGGCACAAAGATGAAAGTTTTTGGATTTTGGACGTGCTGCACCAACCCAAGCAGCCAGTTTTAAGTGCGTGCTGCAAGAACGAGCTCTGCAGCAGGTCCAGGCTGGATGCAGGCTGACGTGCCACTTGGACCTTAGGATGTAGCAGATCTGGTGGCATTAGAAGTTTGCGTGGGGCAGAGATGCTGCTTGGAAACTGGCAAGCCCCAGAGCAAGCCCCACGTTTTGGAGGAAGTTTGTGCTGTAACTATTCATCATTTGAAAAAACACGACTTAATTTGTTACTGAGTCCTGATAGAAACTGAAAATCTGACTTTGGGACTCCAGGTGACTAAACAACCTAAACCACCCATCACAAACTAGCTATTATCTGATCACTGAACCCTAACACTGGGCATGCCTAGTAGCATTCCATTATAAAAGAGAAGCGGTAAATACAAAACCTGGCCCTAGCAGGGCCAGAAGGAACCGGTAAACAGTATAAACGGTTCAGATTCAAGTCTTACTGAAAAGTGATATCAGTTTAGACATACTCCCCACTGAAACCTAAAATATTAGTCATTACAGGTACTTTACGTATAAGATGTGAGGAGTTGGGAGGGAGAAAAGAAAAAACTAAATAACATAGAACATAGCTGCGACAATCCTCGAAGTTGAGGAAGGATTTCAGGAACTCTGGCTCTGGTGGTTGTTCAGAAGAAATGAAGGTAGCCAAGTGTAGCCAAATGAAGTGTAGCCAAGTGGGCTGTCGGTTAGGGTGCGTGAATAGTTTGTGATATTGTCACTCTTCATTTGTGGCAGCCTTAAATTACATGGGAGTCGTGCTGAGACATCCAGTTTTCCTCTCTTTCCAGAACCCTGAAAGATTATACTTTTCTGTCCCCCGTGCAGGAGGGACCATGTGGTTTTGGCCAATAGGTTTGAGGGAAAGTCATGTGTGTGTCATTTCCAGGCTGAAATATTTAATTGCTGATATAAGACCCTCTAGTACTGTGTTCTCATACTTCAGCAAGTCTACATAACTGAACCTGGACTCAGTGGCGCCACACTACTGTGTTTCCCCGAAAATAAGACCTAACCGGAAAATAAGCCCTCGCATGATTTTTCAGGATGTCATCCCCTGAACATAAGCCCTCATGTGTCTTTTGGAGCAAAAATTAATATAAGAGCTGGTCTTATTTTTGGGGAACTGGACATGCTAGATTGGGTTTTTCATGTGCAGTCCATTCAGTCCCCTACCTTCTTTTATCTCCCCGAGAAGGGGCCTAGAGCAAATGCACTGGTAAAAGGAGTGCCACCCTCTTTAGGAAATGCTTGAGTGGCTATCTGTAATTGTAGCTGCTGTTGGGGAACAACAGTTAATACAGGTTTCCTTATTACACTGAAGTTGAGGGGACCCAGACCCCGTATAAGCCAAGTAGCAGTACTTCACATCCAGAGGAAAAGCGACTGCAGTTAGTATAAAAGGCAGCAGGCCTGATACAGAAATGTATGGCTTCAGAATGGTGGCTTGCTGAGCTGGGAATTCATGGACTGTTAAGAATTGGGAAGGGCCTGAGATTTTTATAGTTTGCAGACTGATAGGTTAGCCTGCCACAGTTTCCTAGATGCTAACAGAAGACATGAGATATCTGTATCAGAGACAAAGGACTTTTCTCCTCACACACAGCAGGCACTGTGAGTTTCATGTTTGCATTGGTCTCGTAGACTCCCAAGTTCCAGGGGGTGAGGTGGAGAGGTCTAGGTATATGCTGGACGTGGAGCGGGATTGTATCATGGCTGAGGAACCCCAAGCTTAGAAAACACTGATCTTTTACAATGATCCACAAGAAAAACTGCCCAAGGTTTGTCCTGGAGGGGCACATTGTCTTTATTATCCTGGCTGGGAAACAAATGTGCTCTTTGTCCCAGACCTAGAAGGACCCAGGAACTCTACCGTATACACATCCTTCAAAAGATAGTTCAGAACAAAAGTTGATAGAAAGCATGTACAAATGGAATGTAGAATTGGTCCCCAACAAAGATTAAACTAGATGATCAGAACTACTTGATTTGTATCACCAAAAAAGTAGACATTTAATGAATAGAGCCCTGACTTGAATCAACCTGACATGTACTTGCTTTTCCTCCCCAAGACTGCCCTTAGACCCAAAGCCATTTTAATAAAAGCAAGATCACATACCCTTGAGGAAGATCTGAGATAATACCGAAGGTACACTCTATGAATTTTGCCTCAGGATTCCCGAGGAAAACCTACAGAAGGTGAAGGGAAACAGCCACACCTTTTGTTACTATCAAACAGTTGTTGTGAATTAACACGAACTGCCAAATCTAAACAATGATTACTGGTCATATGATTCAGTCAGGGTTCCAGCTGGTTGTATGATTCAACCAAAGTGACACATACATGGCCAATCAAATTGGGTGGTTTGAGGAGAGTTTTGTAAGGGGTCTGTTTACAAAGGTTTTGGGCAAGGAGTATAGAAACGACTGGGCAAACAGGAAGAAGTAGTTGCTGGAATGTGAAGACAGAGAGGTGTGTGGAGGGGGCCCTTTAAAAAGAGCTGACCTTCTTTGGAGGGGTGACCCCATCAAAGGGAGCTGAAACCATTAATGCTCCATCTAACTCTCCTTTTCTCTGATCTCCCATTCATGTCCTCTGTTGGCCAAACCTAATTGGAAGCCAGAAGACAAGGGAGCTTATTGACGGAGTCCAAACAGATCAACCTCCCAGAGCACAGAACACAACACAGAGAGGGGCAGAGGGTGGATTTGGTGTGACAAATGGAAGAAATCCAACTCCGCATAGTGAAATAAAGTATTAAAAATAATACTTTAGCTTAGAGTTGTCTGACTCCCTGGTGTTCCCATTACTGGCTAACTTTTTTATTATGAGAGGTAATGAGCTGGAAATTAGATTTTTGGGACATAAGTCTGCCTAAATTTATACAATGAACAGTATTATTTATTCCACACCTATATAGATATTAATGATTTACGTTATTTTACTTGCTAGTGTCTTTCTGAAATTGGCTGATGTTTCATCATCATCACTCCTATTTTACCCACAGAGAATATAATCCCTTATGATTTTTCGAATACGCCCTGATTTTTATGTGACCCCTGAACTGGCCTGCTGCAGATTTGCCCCAATTATTTCAGCCATCTTCACGTTTGATTCTCATCACTATGGGCTGAATGAACCGTGTGGCCATCTACACTGATTATGAAGGGGCTTCAGTGATAGAATTAGCAGTGCCATACCCTGGTCATCCTGCAGAGAAACAGTCTCCTCCAGAATCGGTTTTGTAAAATCAGCAGAAGAAGCTGACCCTTTCCAATTCTTTTCCATTTGAATTTTCAGCAACACTGTCACCAGCATTTTTCAAAACTGATGTAGTAGGACAGGTGTCCTAAAATAAGTGTCCTGCAGCTTTGGAAAGAGCAAATGGGTGACAATGTCCAGATCTGAAGTGTACAGCAACATGGTACTGACCGTCTTAGTTACCCTCAGGGAGATGGCATGGCATGTTTTCTGAGAGAGGAGAAGCCAGACAATGGAAAAGCAAATTTTGAAACTGAAGACTAGTAAAATTTTATGCAAAAATATGCCAAAATGAAGCTTTCCAGTTATAGGTTAATCCTTAAAATTTCTGACAGTGAGCTATTATCATATGTATATTATATTAGCTATCTCATTGTTATCTTCACTCATGGACTTAAAGAATTTCAGTTTTAAGAGGGGACTGTGGTTTCTTAATCAGATGACTTTAAATTTGGGAAATTGTGTGTGTGTGTGTGTACACAGTTACAAAGTTTTAGATCTAGCAGGGTTTTGTTCTTGTTCATTTTTCCCCAAAGATTGTTTATGAAACTAGATACTTTCTTACTGCGGAAGCCTGTTGATATAAACTAATATTCTCTTTATAACATTTATATTACTTATTATAAATATTATATATAATGCATTACATAGATTAGATAATAATATTTATTGTGGAGGCTATATAATGCAGTTTACAGCTGATTTAAAGAAAAAGATTTCTTTCGTCTTAATCGGCAATTCTTTCTTCGAGAAAAGGTTAGGAATCTTACAATTTATCTTTTAGCTGCTGTTTCATCACGTTTTCTTTTACTTTTGTTCAACAGGAGCCCACTACTACTCATGCTTCCCAAAATTTTCCATCACAGCTTTCCTCATGGCGGAGAAAAGTGAGCGTCTGAAGGTACTGCAAGGGAGAAATTTCGCTTGTCTCATACTTTATTTCAAGAATTTATGGGAACTTTGTGATGTGTGTGTGTGTGTGTGTGTGTGTGTGTGTGTGTGTGTGTGTATTTATATATATATATAATGCTTGGTACTGTGCTTTATAATAGCTTTCTCAATATATATTAGTTGTTGATAATGAATCCTGGAAGGAAAAGAAATGAACTTCCAAGCTATTGTTCCTTTTTGCTTTGACCTTTCTTTCTGGTAGAAGATTCTTGTGTCTGAAGTAATATCAATAGCAATTTACATGATGATATTAAGTGTGGATTTTTGTTTGTTTGTTTGTTTTGATTATCCTAAACTAAATGTACTTGAGCGTGAACAGATATTTTTCTCTTGCTCCAAGTAAGAAATTAAAAGAGCTTTGATCACATTTACTGCAGCGGATGACCAAGGGTGCAGGGGCAGTGGGAAATAGGGAAATGAACTCTCTACCAGGAGTCAGAGCTTTTCTGCAGGTGCGTTCTTTGGGTCTTCATTTTGTGTCTCTGCTACCTATGAAATGAGAAAGAAGGTAGTATATAATATGGCATAGAGGTTTTTAAAAACTTGAAAAAAACATGGTAAATGCAACATTAGGGGAAAGCCCATCACATAGTGACAGTCAAATGGAGCTACTGGGCTCCTTGAAACACTGGAAACCACTGGTATAGGACAAAGAGCACCTTTTGGAGCCAGACCATTCTTACTACTTAGGCCCTCTGGGACATTTTGTAGGATATAATGTCTCTGAGTCTCAGTTTCCTTATCTGTAAAATGGGACCAGAATGATAACAACCTCAGAGGGTTGACAGAGGCATTAAATTATAATACATGCAAAGCTCTTGCTCTCAGCAGAGCCTGTTATAAGTGCTCCTTTCCCCATGTGGTGTACACCCATGAGCTACTTTGCTCAAAACTCTCTACTTTCTTCTTCCTTTTCTGCCCACATGGTACAGCACGAGTAGCTATTCTATAACATGACGCAGCCCACTGGCCAGTGAATCCTTTCTCAGAATTTCTTGGACGAGGCACCAAGAGATAAAGCTGAGATAGCCTGTCTCCCGTTAACACATCTGGAAAAGGTGTAAGAAAGAAAGCTTGAGAGTTGTCAGCAGTTAGCATAGGTTTCCTGTAGTGGAGCAGGGCGGTGTGTGGAGAGGCTGATAAAGGAGCAGGTAAGTGGGGAACAACACGAAAGCCCTGACGGGGTCTGATTTCCTGTTTCTGACTGTTCCTGAGACCCGGTTTCATTCTTGTCCTCAGCTCTGTGAGGAGTCCCAGGATCCTTATCATCAAGTTCTCTTTTTCTTAGCTAGCGTGCGGGATTATGCCCTGACATCTGGGAATTCTGTTTCCCTGAATCTTCTTCCGTGTACCGTTCTGGGTTAGAGTTGGCCAAAGAGGAACTTTCAAGAGATTGAAGGGAAGCAAAGACCATTATTCTTGGAAGGCCATGCTGGTCAGATAGACACAGAGGTATCTGTGGGGCCCACTTATTCTTGCTTTCCTCCACAACTGCCCTGCTCACCCAAAGCAGACACAGCTCCCTCCCGTCTACCCAGACACTTGGCTGCAGGCTCACAGAGGTGGTAACGACACATAGATTAGATAATAATATTTATTGCTTTTCTTATCCTGGGAGCATCTTCCCATGATCCTCTGTGTGAGCTCCCCCTTCACCGTCCCACGGAAGCAGCTGGGTCTAGTTTTTCTCAAATTTCCTTGCAAGCTCCGACTTACCCACTCATGCTGGTGATTTTAGAGGACGAGTTAGTGACTCTTTCTCAAGTCCTCTGACTTTCACTTCCTCAGCTGCCCACATGATGTGAGGTCTAATCCCAACAAAAACCTCTTATTCCTGTAATACGTAGGTGGCTCTGCTTCTCTGACTGAAGCCTCGCTGTGACAGCTAGTTTGTATTTCTTTCGCTTGCATACAAACCAAAATGGCACAAATCATTTTTTTCTAGATCACTTGCATTCCTTAAACAAAAAGACGCAAAATAAAGGGGAATATCAAGGCAATACTTTTGGGGGAAAACAAGAGTATAATGTTTTAAGAGCAGAAAAATTATATATTTTCTCACATCATTCTTTTTTACATGTAAAGAATGGGTTGATGATAACTCAATGGTGACTTTGTTTAAACTGTTCTGAACATCTTGAATCTAACTGAGGAAAACGTGTGATTTTTGCCTCTCCCAGACGAGTAGGTGATAACTCTTTGAGGAAAGTACATTAGGAGGCTACCGGGGCCTGGGGCAAAGAAGACACACCTTGAACATGGTATCGGTGACAGTGACCTCTCCTCCATCACTATGGGTTCAACCAGGAAAGCAGAAACACTGGGATACACACACACACACACACACACACACACACACACATTTGTTACAGAGATTTGACCTTATACAATTGTGGGAGCTAATTGAATAGTCTTTGTAAGGCTGTTGTCCTTGTGTCTGAGCTGGAGCTCAAAGTCCAGTCTCCCTAAACCTTTGGATACCTCCCTGTGCTGTATACCAGGGAAGTTTTTCAGGCAAAGGGAGAGTAACCCCCTTAAGCACAGTTACCATAGCTGCTTCTTTTGGCAAAGAAGGCTCAACAGATTATAGCTGGTCCAGGTACCCAACTTCATTGGAGCCTGCTCATATGTCTCCTTTTCAGTTTTCTAAGGTCCTAGTCATTTAGGGCATGTCAAGATAGCCCTTCCTAAGTAAAGCACAAGTTGTTGCATCTGGCCTGTATCCATTTTCTATTGCTGGTGACAAATTACCAGAAGCATAGTGGGTTACAACAACCCAAATTCATTCTCTCACAATTATGGCAGGTCAGATGGATTCCCTGCTCAGGTACCCATTAGTCTGAAATTAAGGCCCTGGATAGGGCGGCAGTTTTCATCTGCGCCTAGAGATTTTTTGTTTCCTCTTTTTGGAAGCCCTTTTGGAGGTGTTTCTTTGTTAGTGTTCACATGCAAGAGGGTGTGATTCTGCTAGGACTCTGTTTCTCTCATGTTAGCCAGGCTCTTTTCTAACCTTCCTCCCATTACTTATAATACCTAATACGATGTAAATGCTATGTAGATCCTCCTTATACTGTATTGGTTAGGGAATAAAGACAAGAAAAAAAAAGTCTGTACATGTTCAGTACAGATGCAACTATCATTGGCCTAACTACAGAGTACTCATCAGCAACCACAAAACATAATTTTTCAAGTATTTTTGATCCATGGTTGTTTGCATCTGCAGTGCAGAACCTGCAGGTATGGAGGGCTGACTGTACTGTGAATCACCATTTTGTCCATAAAATCTTGCATCAATATATATTGCTAACTGTGAAAGAAAAGCATATAAATTTTTCTTGTCTTTTAGGGGAAAAAATATCAAACATATATTTCCTCTTTAAGAATAGAAAAGAACGTAACGAAGTTCTTATTAGCTAAAATTTGACTGCTAGGGAAGTCTCATGACATATGAATCTTTCCTTTTTTTTTCTTTTATTTACTTATTTATTTTTCTTCTCTTTTTTCTTTTTGTCTTTTCGGCAGTGCCCAAAACACAAAGGGAAAAAGAATAAAACTATGCAGCTTACTTTATCACTTATTAAAGGTAGTTTTGCCCTTTAAATGCATTTGAAACATTGTTCATATAATTTAAAAAGTCACAGCAAAGGGATTATTGTGAAAATATATGAATGTTAAAAATTATCAGCCTATGTCCATAACTGACTCATCACTAACCTTACAAAACTATTTTTTAAAATGTATATAATATTCAAAACTATAAAAAAAAAAAACCCTTGTGTAACTAGAATGTAAGAGAGCCACTCCACAGTTATTTTTCCTGGTAGTTGATTTTCTAAAAGCCTGACCATAAGGCGTCCTTTTATTTGTTTGTAATTTTGTCTGTTCGCCCGCCCAAACCGTACCTAGGCCTCCTAAACCGTACATAGCAGGAAGCACCACCAGGTCGCGCTGCAGTTCCACAATGGAAGCAAAGGGGCTGGGTCTGTGGGGAATTCTCAGAGGTCTCGGTAACCATATTATTTCTGCTTTTGAAGCAGAGGAGTGGAGACAAATACTTAAAAGGAAGAAGGAAAGATTTTGCTGAAAATAAAGAATTCCAAATTCACTCTGATTTAAAAATTGGTATTCAGCAAAAAAGATTTTCTTTGAGAACATTGTTCTAGTTCCTTTTAAAAAAATTGCGTTCAACTCAGTCCCGTTAGTTAAAACTACTTTCCTGATGTCAAAAACAAAAAGACAACAACAACAAACTCCATTGAAAGTTTTGTTTCCTATAGTCTCTAGTTGTTGATGTGTAAGACTATTTGTTTTTTAAATACCAAGATAAGGTATATTTTATTTAAAATTATAGCAGTATCTTTGATGTAACTCAGGCTTTAGAAAATACTTGTATAAGAACATTTCAGCTTGAAACAACTTTTTTTGAGGGAGAAAACCCGTTTTTCTTTTCTGTTCTTGTTTTTCCCAAATGTCAATATTTACGAGTCAGGGGTTGTGGGAAATGTTACCTAGAGTTACAAGGGGCCAGAGTTTGCCCTCTTAGATCCCTGGAGTGTTGAGTATGAGTGCCAGAGGGCAATGTTTGGCTGGAAGGACCCAATCCCTTTCTTTTCACCCTGTGGTATGCCTTTTGAAGTGAAAGGAAATTCTGTACTCAGCTCTGCTTCATAAAATGTAAACTCAAGATGAGCAATGCACATATTTCTCTATATCCTTTTTGCATAAAAACAGATGTAGACTTCCAGAAAGCACCCCCCACCCCCGCCAAAAAAAGCCAGAATTATGCAAGTATATTTGAGATTTTGTGATCTCCTCAGAGAGCATATTCTCAAGTCTAAATTTCTGGATATTTTTTCACCATATCATTGTCAAAAAAACACCAGTCACTTCAGGTTTAACCTGTTTTAGGATTTGGGTGGTATTTGTTTTTGGCAGTGGTAAAGACAGAAAGCAACGAGAATGAAATGCTCACAAAATTAAGGTAAAAATCTCACAAAATATTAGTAAATTATGGAACTTATGTTTATTTTGAAAATAAAGTGTTATCCATCAAGATGATAAAAAAATCGTTGTTTAATCCAGGTGACTTATTTTAATTTGTTTTCTCTCAAATTGTCCATCATTAGGAGCTGAACAAGAAAATAAAAGCCAAAACATCAAGCTTTACTAGGCAGAATAAACTGGGAGATAAGCTGAAAAACTGGGGTCATTAACAAATGAAAAAACAAACAAACCAGAAACACTTTTAAAAACAAAGTCATCAGTAAAATATGTCTTCAGGCCTAATGGAAAGCTCTGACATTTATCCTCAATTTCCTCTTGCATTTTATTTGAAGGATCTCCTCCTTATTACTTTCCTCATTTAAATCTTTAACCTATTACCCCCATGGATGGTTAAAGCTCCTAGTGTCTTTAAACTATGGTTCATAATTTTTAAAAAATTTGTTCTATTCACTTCAATAATTCTTTATTTCTCTTGCATTATTTTTATATGTCCCACCCCTAACTGGTTTAAGCACTTAACTGGTTTAAGCACTTAACTGGTTTCCAAAGGCTCCTTGTACAAATAACAAAATTCATAGAACATTTTATTTCCCAGATCAGGAGATAACTGTACTATTTCATTTTGGAGGAAAAGTATGACAAAAGAATTATTGAGATTAGTGCAAACAATAATTAGGGGGAATGATAATATCAGTTTTCAAGTTTTTTTTTTTTTGGTTTTGTTTTGTTTTAAAAGGTTCTCTATGGGAAGATACTTTAATTTTATTTTCCAGACACAAGACCGTGGCTGTTGTTTTATTTTCTCCACCCATAGTCAGGTAATTCTGAATGCATTTCTCTCACTTACCAGTGGTGTGCCTGTGTTCTGCTGTTTAAATTCCTCAAGCCTCGGTTTCTTCATTTGTCAAAGGGGATAAAAATATTTAGCTCAGAGATGCTGAGAGAAGTAAATTAGTCATGTGTTCAGTTCTTGTGTACAATAGGTACCCAGTGCATGATGATTTCATTCTCCCTTTTATCATCAACAAGAATATATATATATATATATATATATATATATAAATTTATATTAAGTACCTCTATGTGGGCAAAATACAAAACTTATTCATACTAATTTGTGTGGTGCCTAACATTTCAATATATGCCATTCTTGCATTAAGCATAGACATGCTTAATGAAGTTAACTTTGGAAACAAGACTTTGAAACCAAAAACATAATTTGTAGTGCGCAGAGTAGTATTATGATATTTTTGTTAACATTTAATATGTTTTTCTGTTGTGTCTAGCACATTCATTAACTTCCAGATTGTATGACCATGTGAATGTGTTAAGTTTGTTTTGGAAGAGGTCACTAAAACATAGTTCTATGAACGTATTTCAGGTTTTGGACTTCTGTTCACTCCAAAAACTGAATTGTTCAATAAAATTTTATCCTTATAACAAGCTGAAAAATAGCCAACTCCCCTTATCTAATAACCGATAACATGGGTGTCTGTGAAAATCAAACAAGGAGAGGATATAGCCTATTGTTCTTTTGAAAAATCCATATATTCAAATGAAAGTCCTCCTTTTCAGATGAGTCGCTTTGGAGGTTTAGACTCTTCTTTCAACCATACTGCTATTGTTCCTAAACATTTGAGGAAGTTCTTTTGGAATTAACTCTGGGACAACTTAAGGAATCATATTAAAGAAAAAGTTCATTTTATTGTATTGTAGTCACCTCTCATTTAGGCTAAAGCCGTTCTTATGCAGTTGATTATCATCTGCCTTATTGAATGACTTGGTTGTTTCCAAAAATGAAACTTATACTGATAAGTAAAAGATGTTTTTAACCATTGGGGACATTCAAAGTAATTCTCTCACTGTGGGAAGGAACATTTCCCTAATTGGAATTCCAAAATGGTGTTCAATAGTAGCAATATCCTGGGAATGTCTCTGCTTGTTTGAGGGGGCAGCATCCATTTGGATAAACTCAGGTGTATTCGGTAAAACCCAGTGACCTTGCCTTGCAGTTATGTCTTTTGAATGTAAATATCTATGCTGTCAAATAGGTATCCTTTTGGGATGATGAACTCCATACAAAGATAAATGCTGTTATTTAAAAAGGAATCATGGTGAATTTTAAACCAGAGTTCTCCGTGTTCAGTTAGATTCCAGAAACTTCTGAAAAGAAAGAGAAACATATAAAGGCCTTTGTGCCCAGAGCAGGCCTGCGATCTTCCTTTTATCCTCACATGGATTTGTTTAGCGAGTTATTGAAGCTTGTGTATATGATTAAATCTAAGCTAGTCATCATGGAATAAAATTATAAAGACTATGTGCTCCATATTTTGAAACAGAAGCAAGAAAACAACATGAACTGATTTGGGGATGAATCCATACTTTGATCTTAGCATAAATATAAATAGTAACAGGATAGAAATCAAGACTAAAAACATTCACAAGCTGTTTGTGTTTAATTATTAATAATAAAAACGGGAGATTGGTAAAAGAGGAAGAGCTGAAAAAGAAAAGTACAGCCTCTGCTTGGGGTCACACGTAGAGCAAATAAAGCTGTAGGAGTCGACAGCACATGAAATCTGTGACACAACTGAAACCCTCCAGTGGGGCTTCCAGTACGCCAGCATTTTAAGGAGACCCCTGCGGCCCCGGGCCCTGCTGGCCTGCCATTCTTAGACCCTTTAGAAGGGAGGGGGAGGACTGCCAAACTGCTTATTTCCCACAAAACTTCAGCAGACTCATAGTCTGAGCTGGCCCTCTGCATGGCCTGTTCCCAATAAAGCTGTGTAATTCTTTCAAACCACCCGCATTGACGACACCAGTATCTCAGCAAACCTTTTTGCTAACTCAGTAGCTCTGCTGTGTGAAAACGATGAACGCAGTATCTTTGACTCACATTTGATTACACATCTTCTTCTGGAAATGATTTTTAAAATTGAAGTGGTATCCATTTTCTTTCCCTATAAATACTCTCTCTTTTTAGATAAAGCCCATGAATGATTTACGTTGCTGCCAGAGATGTGCTTGCTTTTATTTTCGAGACCTAAAGTGTCAGGGGACAAACATCCTTATGACCCCTGTGGTCCTGCCAGGTTGCTTTCAAGGAAGGAAGGCCTCCCTGATGGGGAGAAAAGGGCCCCCTGAAGTGTCCTCACATTCTCACCCTGGCCTGATGCCAGCTTGTGTTTGGCTGTCTCAAACCTCCCTGGAAAAAAAGAAACAATAACTTAGAGCAGAATGTCTAGGGCATATGAATCACAGATGAGTTCCCCAAATCTTGGTAAAACAACTAAATAGAAGGTTGGTGTGGTTTCAGAGGTGCCTCAAAATGTTTGTATCACAAAGTATATTCCCCTTTCTGTTTTTCACCTTCCCTTAGTTAAGCAGGCCAACATTCTTCCTTAACTAAGTGAAGCAAGCCAGACATGAGAGGCCAAATAGTGTATGATACCATTTATATGAAATATCCAGAATAGGCACATGCATAGAGACAGAAAGCAGATTAGTGGTTGCTGGGGGTGGGGGGGGCGGGGGTGGGAGTGGGGAACGACTGCTTAATGGGTGTAG
This sequence comes from Rhinolophus ferrumequinum, assembly GCF_004115265.2. Lineage (NCBI taxonomy): Eukaryota > Metazoa > Chordata > Mammalia > Chiroptera > Rhinolophidae > Rhinolophus > Rhinolophus ferrumequinum. Next base: position 20,265,573 of record NC_046301.1, on the reverse strand, counting down.
AGTTTCCTTTTGGGGCGTTGAAAAACTTGAAGGTACTTAATCCCACTGAATTTTACATTTTAAAATGGTTAAAATGGTAAATTTTATTCTATATGTATTTTACCACAATAAAAACTTTTTTCTTCCTTAAATAAAATGCTGGTTAAATGCAACAGAGAGAAAAATTGTTAAGTAATTGGCACTCATCAATATCTTAGAAGTAATTTTTAGGGCAATCAAACAGTCTCTTAGGCTCTGGTTATTGGGCAAAATCAGAAAAATTGTGGTGAATGGGAGAGGCTAGGGTTAAATATGTGAGGAAAAAAACAAGAAAGCAGGGCGGTTAGAGCTCCATGCTCCTAATTCCGAAGGCTGCTGGTTCGATTCCCACCCACATGGGCCAGTGGGCTCTCAACCACAAGGTTGCTGGTTCAACTCCTCGAGTCCCGCAAGGGATAATGGGCAGCGCCCCCTGCAACTAAGAGTGAACAGGGTACCTTGAGCTGAGCTGCCACTGAGCTCCCGGATGGCTCAGTTGGTTGGAGTGCATCCTCTCAACCACAAGGTTGCCAGTTTGACTCCCGCAAGGGATGGTGGGCTGCGCCCCCTACAACTAGCAATGGCAACTGGACCTGGAGCTGAGCTGCGCCCTCTACAACTAAGACTGAAAGGACAACAACTTGACTTGGAAAAAAGTCCTGGAAGTACACACTGTTCCCCAATAAAGTCCTGTTCCCCTTCCCCAATAAAACAAGAAAGCAGGTCAAGGTAGATGACCTGGTGCAATGGTGAATTTTATGTGTCCAGTTGACTGAGCCACAGGGTGCCCAGATGTTTGTTTGGCTAAACATTTCTGGGCATGCCTGTAAGGGTGTTTCTGAATGAGATTAACGTCTGAATCAGTAGACTGAAGAAAGCAGATTGCCACCCCCAATGTGAGTGGGCCTCATTCAATCTGTCAAAGGTCAGAATAGAATAAAAAGGCTGAATAAGAAACAATTGTTTCTGCCCGACTGTCTGAGCTCGGACACTTGTTCTTCTTCTGCCTTTGGACTTAGATTGGAACTTATACCATTGGCTCCTCTGGGTCTCCAACTTGCCAACTGGAGATCTTGGGACTTCTCAGTCTCCATAATTGTTTGAACAAATTCCTTATAATAAATCTCTTTGTATGTACGTATATATTCTATTTGTTCTGTATCCCTGGAGAATCCAAACTAAGACAAATTTTGGTACCACGAAGTAGGGTGCTGCTGAACCAAATACCTAAAAATGTGAACACATCTTTGAAATTGGATAGTGCGTAGAGGATGAAAGAATTTTCAGCTGCATGCTAGAAAGACGGACATTAAGGATGATTCTGGTGAAGTTTCAGATGGTAACGAGGAATATTTTGTTAAAAAGTATAGGGAAGGTGACTGTTATAAAGTGTCAAAGAACTTTGCCGAACTATGTTCTAGTGTTTTGTGGAGAGCAGAACTCGCAAGTGATGAAATTGGCTATTTTGTTGAGGGGATTTCTAAGCTACGTGTTGAAGGAGTGGCTTGAGGAATGTCATATGAGAGATGAGAGGGAAGAGTAAAATGAAAGAAGAAAGAGATGAATTAAAGAAGGACTTATTAAGTAAAAATGAACCAGAACTTAGAGATCTGGAAAATTCTCAGCCTCTCCATATTGCAAAAACAATGAGGAAACCTGTTCTGAAGAAAACACCAAGGATATAGCTGCACTATGACTTCATAAAATTTTATAGGATTATAGGAGCAAAAACACTTCCAGTTTGAATGGACAGGACAGAAATGGGCCGAAGTAAACAAAGGCTGTAGGATCTTGGATTCTATAGGCCAGCACTATGGACCTGCTTGGCTCTGACTGTGTGCTGTTCTTCAAGAAAAGGGAAGACTGACCCTGAAGAAGATTCAGCAATCATGAGGACAGCTATTCTCACCAAAGGCCCAGGAATCAAGGCTATTTTCTCCTCAGTTTTAAAGTGTAGTGTTGCCTCTTCTGTTTCTGTAGGCCAGGAAGATCCCCCAGTGCCTCAGGAGTGGGGCTGCCCTGTGGAACTTTAGGAGCTGGGTCCCCCAGAGCCTTTGGGGGAGCAACCCCTGTCTGCCAGCGCCTTGCAAGTGGGACTGCTGCCTTGGCGGGTCCTGAAGGCAGAGTTTTTAAACCAAAGAGGATTTTTTTCTCGAGCCTTAAGATCTGATGGAATTTGCCTTGCTAGGTTTCAGACTTGCTTAAGACCTGTCACCCCTTTCTTCTTTCTGATTTTTGCCTCTTGGAATGGGCATATCCATCCTGCGATGTACGCTTGTTCCACTTGTTTTTTCCCTTGTATTTTGGAAGCACATAACTTGTATGGTTTCACAGGTTCAAAGCTGGAGAGAAATTGTGCTTCAGGATGAATTATCTCTCAAGTTTCACCCGGGTCTGATTTAGATAATATTTAAATGAGACTTTGGGTTTTAGACTTTAGAGTTGATGCTGGAATGAGTTAAGACTTACGAGGCTGTTGGGATAAAATGAATGCATTTTGTATACTAGAAGTTCGTGGATTTTGGCAGGCCAGGGGAAGAATGGTATGAACCAAACACAACCCTCCAAAATTCTTAAGTTGAAGCCTTAATCTCTGATGTCATGGTATGGATATGAGGCCACTGGAGGGTAATTAGGTCACAGAGGGATGAGGTCATGAGGGTGGGACCTTCAGGATGGAATTAGTACCTTTAGTAGTAGTAGAAGTAGTCATAATAACAATAGTAGAAGAAGAAGAAGAGGAAGAAGAAGAAGAAGAAGAAGAAGAAGAAGAAGAAGAAGAAGAAGAAGAAGAAGAAGAAGAAGAAGGAGAAGAAGAAGAAAGAGAAGGAGAGAGAGAAGAAGAAGAGAGAGAAGAAGGAGGAGGAGGAGGAGAGGAAGAAGGGGAAAAAGAAGAGAGAGTACAAAGAAGAAGGACAAGAAGACATCTCTCTCTTGCTCTGGGTGAGCACAGGGGAAAGGCCACGCGAGGACACAGCAGAAGGTAGCTGTCTGCAGCCCAAGGAGAGGGACCTCTTACCAGACATTGACGCTGCTGGCACTTTGATCTTGGCTTTCCAGCCTCCAGAGCTCTGAGAAATGAATTCCTGTTGTTCATTCCACCCAATCTATGGTATTTCATTATGGCGGCCTGAGTTGACTAAGACACTTCGTGTGTTTCAGTTGGGAAGGGACAGAACAAAAATGAAAGTGTGCATGAGGGAGGAGCAGGCTGAAGCCAAACCCTGCTGTCTTGTCTTTGTTCAGGGCTGGTTTTTGTCCTTTTGGAGCAGGAGGATATTACATTCAGGGAACCACGTGAGTTTATCAAAATGGCAGCCACTCTTTTCAGGCCTTGTCACGAGGCCTGGGGAGACACATCCCTTTACACAGCCCAGTGCTAGCCATTAAAAAAGGTGACTGAAGCGTCACCCATTCATATGTTCCTTAGAGACTAAAATCGAAGTGAATACATATTTGAAATTCTTTGATAGAGAATGATCATATTCCTTAGACCCAAATTCCTGAGTCATTAATGCACCATAAAGTATTTCGACTTGTTGGAACTATGCATGTTTACTTCTACTGATGATTATACAAGGCTTTTTGATGTTGGAGGGAAGGTAGGGTGTAAGGAGGGACCTATTATCAACCCCATGTGATTGCATGGAGAAAAGCAAAAACTCCCAACTACACATTTGTTTGCCATAGTTGTACTTTTCAGCAAATATTATGGTCAAATGACTTCTTGGTATTTATTTTTTTTTGTGGGGAGATGCCAGTAGTCTGAATGAGTGCCTCAAAGGAGAAATTTAAGAAGCCACATCTCTGCATTTTGTTGAATTATAAAAAAGCATATCTGTTTCTATGAGATCAAACTGATAGTTGCCAGAGGGGAGGGTGGTGGTGGGATGGATGGAAAAGGTGAAGGGAATATAGTCAATAATATGGTAATAAGTTTGCACGGTGACGTGATTACTAGGCTTAGTGGGGTGATCACACTAAGGTATATAAATGTTGCGTGACTATATTGTACACCTGAAACGAATATAATATTGTACACAACCATAGTTTTTTAAAAAAGAGGCAGATTGGACAGAAGCTTCCTTTGGTGAGCTCCCTGGCAGCGCAGGGCACTGTTTGGCCTTTGCAGCCTAGCTCTCACTTCTCTTTATATACTTCCCTCTCCTAATCCTTTTCCTTTCTCCCTCCCCCACCCTACACAGCCCCTTTGTTGCAGCCACATTGATCCATTTCCTCCCCATTCCCAGAACACTGGGGTCCTTTGCAGAGTCCATCTATCGCACCTGTGTTCCGTTGGCCTGGAAGTTCCTCTTGCTTTTTTCATTTGGCACAATTCCTTCAATCTCCAGACACACCATGACAACTGAACTATAAGAAACCCTGGAAATCACATCACACTGGTCAGCAATTAATGTTATAAATAACTCTAGGAAAAATCTAATTTGGCTTTCTTATTGGGTCTTTTCTTTGGATAGAAAAAATACGATCTGAACTCTTAACTGACCTCAGTAGAAAAATACACACAAATCTGTGCATCTTGTAAGCACAGATTCCCTCAGGGTAATTGACCTCAAGGACTCTTGCTCTGCTGTGTGAAGCCCAGGGAAGAATCAGGAGCCCCTGAGTCCTGCCACACAGGCCTGCGTAGTCATTATGTAAGCTACAAAGTGATCCTCAGAGCATGTGTTGTCCTGACTCAGCTAGGGACGCCTGAGTGTGGGTCTGGTAAGGGAAATGGTGGAGAAGAATAAAGAAAGCCCGTTACTTGAGGTATTATTGTCTACCTCTGGGTTAAACTGGGTAAAACTGAGATCAGAGTGGTTTATTTGTTTGACAAGTTTATTTATTTTTTAAATTTTTTATTTTTTAAATTGGGGAATATTGGGGGACAGTGTGTTTCTCCAGGGCCCATCAGCTCCAAGTTGTTGTCCGTCAATCTAGTTGTGGAGGCCACAGCTCAGCTCCAAGTCCAGTTGCCGTTTTCAATCTTAGTTCCAGGGGGCACAGCCCACCATCCTATGTGGGAATAGAACCGACAACCCTGTTGTTCAGAGTTCATGCTCCAACCAACTGAGCCATCTGGCTGCCCCTCGACTAGTTTATTTTTCAGTAAAGCTCTTGTTTGTTTTGTTTTGAGGTAGTTTCTTTGGAGAGATTAAGGGCAAAGCAGAGTGGAAATTACTTGTTTGTTCATGTAATCCTATAATAACTACAAGTGTGTTGTAGTTTCTGGTTCCCACAAAGAGGTTTGTACTCACGTGTGTGTGTGTGTGTGTGTGTGTGTGTGTGTGTGTGTGTATTGGAATATGGGGAGACAGGAAGACAGGAAAAAAGCCAGTGTTTCAGTTCCAAGGCTGTCAGGCAAGAATTCTTTTCCTATTTAGGGAACGGTCAGCCTTTTTTGTTCTATTCAGGCCTTCAACTGATTGGATGAGGCCCACCCACATTAAGGAGGGCAATAGGCTTTATTCTGTCTACAGATTCAAATCCTAAAACACCCTCACAGACACACCCAGAATAATGCTTGACCAAATATCTGGGCACCCTGTGGCCCAGTCAAGTTGATACATAAAATTAACCATCACACCATCCTGGTCACTCTTTCATATCCGCTATTAATTCTTTACTGTTATGGTATAGCTGTTATAAGTAAACAGGGGGCAACAACACCTATCTTGAGTAAAAACAGATGTAGGTCAGCTACCCTCTAAACTCCATATAGTGTATGTCTGAAAGCTCTTGATGCTGAAAATAGCACAGAAAGATAGCAAAATAAAGTCAAGATTGCAATAAGGGCCAGTGTTCTAGTTACCAACTAGACATCTGATCTTCAGTAACTTATTTCACCATTTTGGAATTTGGTTTCCTCTTAAAATGGGGAGTTGAACTAGATGACTTTTAAAGATCATTTCCAATTCCAGGATCTTGGGTTCTTGGTGACTGAACAAACTGCCAGGGAGGCACTGTGTGCTGGTGGGCAGTGTGACACACAGAGATACATGGTTGAAGTTATATACAGCACAAAAATGACAAAAATAGTTTGCCCTGCCTTTCTTTGTTCCCAGTCAGCGCAAAGTAAACAGAGTTTATTCTAGGAAATGTCATGTCTTCTTCATGAATTTCCTCATTTCAAGTCTCTTCTTGCCCAGGCTACTAACTGCCCTCGCACGTAATCCAAAATGTCTTCCCTGCCTCAACTGATTATGCTGCATTGAAAATTTATTTATGTTGCAATATCATTTCAGCCAGACTTTTGGAGTTTAATCTTGTTATTTCTATTTCTGAAGTTAAAGGCTTAGCCCTGGTTAAAAGAAATGCCAGCATTAGCAACCTGGTGAGGAAACGTGGGTCTCTGCAGTCTCTAGAAATCATATTTTGTTTAACTCGATGGATCATGAAGCCTTAAATACCAGTTTTGGTTCGCAGAGTGAGAAAAAGGATGGTCAGAAGGAATGGGGCATGGTTTTCCCACTACTTTCCCCAGCCACAGTGTGAGGAAGGGGGTTGGGCAGCCAGGCCCAGGTTGCTGGTGGGGGAGTACAGAAATGCCCCCTGGAGGCTCCAGAAAACAGGATGCCTCTGGGACATGGGGACTCTTCCTGGCCTCTTTGAACCAACTCTGCCCTCCCCTTCCTTTGCCCCAAGGTCCTAAGTGATGTTTAGTGTTTTCTGACACAATAATATTACTTTAGTTTGAGTTTCAGATGGTAACTTTCCTTAACTGCTTTTTTTTTTTAAGAATACATTCATGGATCTCCTGTGTTTTTTTCTGTCGTTGTTTTTTTAATTAAAGTTTATTGGGGTGACAATTGTTAGTAAAGTTACATAGGTTTCAGGTGTATAATTCTATAGTACATCATCTATATATCACATGGTGTGTTTATTACCCAGAGTCAGTTCTCCTTCCATCACCATGTATTTGATCCCCTTTACCCTCATCTCCCACCCTCCTTCCCCCCTTACACTCTGGTAACCACTAAACTATTGTCTGTGTCTATGAGTTTTTGTTTCTTCATTTGTTTGTCTTCTTCCTTTGTTGTTTTCAGTTTTATATACCACATATCAGTGAAATCATATGATTCTTGACTTTTCTATTTTACTTATTTCGCTTAGCGTAATAATCTCAAGATCTATCCATGTTGTCACAAATGCACTATTTCATCTTTTCTTATGGCAGAATAGTATTCTATTGTGTATATATACCACATCTTCTTTATCCAATCATCTATCGAAGGACACTTTTGTTGTTTCCATGTCTTGGCCATTGTAAATAAAACTGCAATGAACATCAAAGCATATCTTTACAATAAATGTTTTCAGATATTTTGAGTAGATACCCAGGAGAGGGATTGCTGGGTCATACGGTAATTCTATTCTTAATTTTTTGGGGAACCTCCACACTGCCTTCCATAGCGGCTGCATCAGTCTCCTGTTTTTAAACTATTGGTGCATAATTTGTTCATTGGAACATGTTTCTTTTACTAGGAAAGCTATTTTTGCTTTGTATGTTGAAAGTCAGTGTTGCTAAATCCACTAAAGGGAGACTGCTTGCTGAAAGGAGTCAAAGTTTAAAAAAATTATTGAGTTTTAAAAGTTTAAAGATTGGCTGAAAAGTTAACACAGCGTATTAACAGTGGTTGTCTTTGGTGTTTAAATTTTCATCTGCATTTCTCATTTTTCACCCCTAGTAATGAGCAAGTGTTATTTTTGTAAACAGGAAAAAACAGTATTAAAATTTACAAAACAAGTCGTTTTAATGTAAACAAATCCACTTCAGTAAACAGCAGCACAGTGAAACCTTTTAGGGAAAAAAAAAATCAAGAAAAAATTTGTATTTGGGAAGGTATCTATCACACATTCATTTCACAGAATGGCTGCCCAAGAATGGTGAAAAATTAAGAACTGCTTGAATAAAGTTATATCTTACCTCAGTCTTGGATAAGAGACTTCCTTATCACATTTAGAATATTATTCATTTTATTACTTTTTTTCTAAGAAACTAAATACTGTATTAAGTGGGACTTAGTTAACTTATTTTCCTTATTAGGAAAAGACCCAATTTTCTTAAAAAATAAAGCCATTGCTAGGAAAAATCAGAATATATTATTCCTTACATAAATATGATATAATCCTCCTTGTTTTGACTCATTTATTATAGAATTGTCTAGTTGCCCGGGATTTCCGATAATTTCAGAAGTGTTACTGTATATCAAATTTCTGATGATAATAACAACAGCGACATGATTATAACAACAATAACATGCACTTAGTGTTTTATAATTTCCAGAGCACTTGTATACATATTCTTGAATGATCCACAATATCGTTATATCCAGATAAGGAAACTGATTCTGAATGGTCAAGAGGCTGACCCACATGACGTACTGAAAAAGGATTGTGCACTTTAGAGTTAGACAGACTAGGATTCAAAACCAGCACCATGATGTACTAACTGGCAAACAAACATACATGTCCTCAGCAACCCCTTTTCTCCCTCTTTCCTAATGATGTCTTGAAATAATGAATGTAAATTGCCAGGCACATAATAGGTTCTCAATAAATGTTAGTTCTCTTCCCTTTCTCTTATAAACTGCATTGTGGGTTCAGAGCATCCTTTGGGAAATGGACCTCTTGGTGAGGGACTGCCTGGCTTCTCTATTCTTTCTCATTTATTGTACTGATGGGCTCTTGGGCATTTTCATGCTCTTGTAGAGCAGGCCGCAGATCCACGAGCACCGAAGCGTCCACTCTCAGGACCTCATCCGGTGCCCAGCCCTACGTAGGCCCACGGTGCACGATTGTTGTGTGAATCACTGAGCTATGGAATGAATCCACATGTTTGGCTTCTGGGCACAGCACAGGAAACACCCTAGGGTGCCTGACCCACTTACATGTTTGCCCTGGTTGAGTTAGTTACACTGTGGCCTGTGAAAGCCCCTTGTGCCGTTGCAGTAGACACCTCGTAATTTCTACCCTCCTATTCATCTCCAGTATTTTGAATCTCTGATACTGGTGACAGCTGCCTTCTTGTCCATGCGCCAGGGATGGGAGGCCTTGATGTGAAGAGCCCAGCCAAGGTGGCAGAGATGGAAGCTGAATAACCTCCATTAGAACAGGCACTGGCAGAAACTACTTCTGAGGGTGTGTTTCGTCATCTAGGCCTGGTGCCCCTGGTGAGCATGGTGGAAAGAAGAAATTTTGAAAGCAAAGAGAGCCTTGTGGAGGAGTTCCGAATTTGGAGGCGGAGTTTGGAGATGGGAAAAATATTGCATTCTATTTTCGTTCACTCCCAACTGACAGTTATCGTTTCCTTCAATTATGAATATAGGCAATAAATACATCACAGTGGTGTTAGCAGTACCTACGACTCTGTCACCAATAGATGTAGATGTTTCACGTCTCATTACAGTTATTGGCACACCTCTCAAAATATCACCTACACTCATCACTGCTTAGAAATGACGATAGTTGTTTGACCTGCCATTAAATCTTGCTATTTCATGTGTGACTACAGAAGAAATATAGTGCTTTATCACAATTTTGTTTAAAACAATGTTCTGATAACAGTATTTTAATGTTATTAGTGTTGTTATAGTTCTCTATGTGTTTTAAAAATGCATTTAAGAGTCTTATTCACTTGACTTCGAAAAGGGTTCCGTGACCCCCCAAAAAGATTAAGAACCCCTGCTGTGGTCTGAATGTCTGACCCCCAAATTCGTATGTTGAAGGCCTAATCCCCAATATGATGGTATTTGGAGGTGGGGCCTTTGGGAGGTAATGAGATTGAGGTGAGGTCTCGAGGGGTGGAGTCCCCATAATGGGGTTAGGACCTTTATGAGGAAAGGAAGACAGCCCCCTCTTTCTGCTCTGTGAGGGAACAGCGAAAGGAGGCCGGGAAACAGCTCTCACCAGATGCCGAGTCTATGGTCACCTTGATCTTGGACTTCCCAGCCTCTAGAACCGTGAGAAATAAAGGTTTGTTGCTTTAGCTACCCAGTCGGTGGCATTTAGTTATAGCAGCCCGAGCTGACTAAGCCCCTGTACAAGGAGAGCCTTGCACTAAGAATTCGTCACAGGTGGGGAATTGGTGGCACAGCATTCACCAAACAAGACACCTTTATTCAGGGTCTTCACGGTACTGCTGCAGCACTGCTTAGCAACATTTTCATATCAGAATTGTTCCCAACCAGTTCTTTGCCCCATATCAGACTCAGCTAGTACCAAGATATGAGAATAGGTTAAGCTATTAACCCATTTAAGACAACACATGAAAGTGCTTTCTTGGGAGCATAACCTTAGAAAAACTGAACTGACCCATTGACTCACAGGCCTTGGCTTCTTGACAGGTCTTACCCCTCTTTGGTAAAGACTTTAAAGACACATCAAATGGTTCGTTAGTGTCTCACTTTTTTTTTTTTTAAATGTCCTGTGTATTTGTGGGGAAGGATGGTGTTTTTCTTTAAATGTCATTGTATTTATTTTTTTCTCCACATATAAACATTTTTTCCCTTTGGAGAGATCAAAAGATATAAATTATTATTGATTTATTTATATTGAATGCTTTTATTTAGCCTTGTATGCATGCTGAGTGCTCACAGAAGGTATTAGATTAATGAGTCTGGAGACTAAAGTCTTCTGTTTATCTACTTATTTGGGAAACAGAAGATCTCTAAGTCATTCAGTGTAAACTTGCCTTCACTATGTATCTATGCCTCAAACTTGATCCAGGAAACTCTACAGCTTCATCCACGACTCCATCATAGGGACATGAAAACACTAGCTACCACTCTAAACCATTGTATAAGGAGGTCCTTCCTTCTTTTTCCCTTCATGCTTTTACCCTCTCCCTTGGTATTACCAGGAGGCCACAGACTGGCATTCTCTGATTTTCCTTCTCCCTTTTGCACCCAAAGTACTTAAGGTGGCCATAACTATCTCTTTTCTAGCCCTTCCTAAATTCACTTTCTTCTTCCTCTTTACGTCTTCTCTTATCCCTTATGTACTTATTTTGTTTTATGTTCGTGGTACTTATCAACTGCTTCCTGAACTAAACAGAAAAGTGAATGAGTAGATTTCCAGTAATAGTCTGTGAAGCTGAATAACCTAATACAGGATGGGGAGACAGACTTTGACCCCATCAGCTGTACTTCTACCAGAACAGCTTTTATCTATGTATTATGTTTTCCTGAATAGTCCTAGTAACATTTCACTTGGACAAAGGATTCTGTGGGTAAAGGAGTTTAGAAACCATTAGAGTAGAGAATACTCTTGCCATGGTTTAACATTATACTTTGGCTCTGGTACACGCTAGGGGAAGACTTTGATGCTCTAATTACCCAATGATGTAAACCAGGAGAAGTGTGGAGTAAGAGCTACTCTGTTGGCCCTGGAAGCCACATGTCCACGTGGCCAAAAGGACAGAGCTATGTGGTTAGTTATTTGTCTTTGGAGATTGTACGGAGTTGAATTGTGCCCCTCCCCAAATCCATGTCCACCAGGCACCTCAGAAGTGTTACTTGGAAATAAGATCTTTGCAAATGTAATCAAGTTAAGATGAGGTCATACTGGATTAGATTGTCCTTATAAGAAGAGGGAAATTTGGACACAGACACATAGTAGAAGACTGAAGTAAAGATCTGGAAAAATAGAAATGTGGTTGGATCTATTGGGCACAAAGATTTTTGTGCTCATAACAGTGTCTGCTAGGAAGCATCCATGGCAGAGGATTTGCTTGGAAATACAGTGGGCAAGATGATGCATCCAGTGGATGTCAGCCAGCCTCTGTAAGTCCTTGTGCAGTGGGCTCATGAATGGAGTAGCCCTGGGTTTCAATGATCTGTTGAGATGTAATAGACCAAACCAAAATTTAGGGGCTTAAAATAACAGTGATTACTTTGTTTTTTAATTTCTCATGAGTCTGAGGATTGCATAGGTGGCTCTTCTGCATTACTTGATTCCGGTTGAGATAGGGCTATTGGCTCAGGAGCCTTGGAGCTCCTCTGCAAGCCTCTCTACTTGGCTAGCTTGGGCCTCCTCATAGTGTTATGGTCTCAGAGAAATCAGTCCTTTCCCACGGTGGTTGGCTTCTAAGAGGAAGCATTCCCAAATCATGGAAACAGAAGCTACTGGCTTTTTGCTGCTAGTGAGACTTCCTAAAACTTAGTAGCTCAAAACAAAAATATATTATTATCATCCTGTGGATAAGTAATTTGGGCCAGGCTGGGATGGGTGGCTCTTCTGCTCTATATGGCGTCAGCCACTCACTTAGCTGCACTGAGCTAGGGGGTGTTTATTCACATGTCTGGCACCTCAGTGCTTCAGTGCTTCTCTTTGTGGCCCATCATTCGTTTATCTAGACCAAGCTTTTGTAGAGCAGAATATAGGCTTCCATACCCTGCACACAGTGCCTCTGCTATTCCTTGTGTCTTATGACCTACTGTACCAATTTACTGACATGGAGCCTTCAAAACATTGCCTTGGACCAAGTGACACATTTTGGGGGCCAAGTATGTATGATCAAGGGCTCATGAGCACAAGATCTATGAGTATAGCAATATACCATATCGTTTGGAAACAACGGCAGATAAAATGTTGGAATGGCCTATAAAAGGCTCAGACAACATGAGGGCTTAGAGACAACACCCTGTGGAAGCTTGGGGCACTGTCCCCCAGCTCTGAGATGCACAGTACCAGGTTCTTCAGAGGGTCCCAGAGCCGGACCAGACCCCAGCTATCTACACGTGTTACCAGCTCACACTAGATCAGTTGTTGCCTTTTCTTTCTTCTCTCTCAATCTTCCATTTGTTTTATTGTCCATGAAGTGGTCTCCCTACTAAGACATGTGCCCATCTGACACCCTACAAAATCTTTACAACATTATCGATTATATTCCCCAAACTATCTTTCATGTCCCCTTGGCAATATTGTAGTTACCAATCTATGCTGTCTAATCCCTTCCCTGAGTCACCTTCCAAATAAGCTACCTGCCCAAATCTCTGTCAGACTCCATGTTGGAGAGAAGTCATACTCAGACACTTCTTAGGATATACTACTTTTTACTATCATGGAAAAAAAAAAAAAGGAAATTAGCATCTTCAGCATACAATTTACTTTTCAGATTATTTTTTGTGTAGACATCCAGAATTGGAATTGTTGGATCAAAAGGTGTGGATTGCATTTGGACTCTAGCTCAACCCATTGAAAATAGTGTACCTACTCGTATTATTTCTAGAAAAAAATATGACGTTATGTCTCACTTCCCTTGTCAGTTTTCATTTCTATAAGTTGCAAGAAAACAGTTTATGAAGTCAATGGCTTGTTTCAAAAGTCATGAAGTAAGAGTGACTTGAAATAATGGTTCTCATGCTGGGTTTCATTAGTAAAGTCAGCTTCTCCCTAAGTGACGGCGTATAACTAAGTAACAGCTAAATGCAATTGTCTCTCACAAATGAAACTTCTCAAAAAAATGTGTTCATGTACAAGGAAGTCGTCGGACTTTGAACACTTTCTGATAACTAATTTCAACAAAATTGCTGTGGGTTTTAGAGGGACAATTGAAAGTCTCTTTTCACGTCAGCGCTTTCCAGGTAATTCAGTATCAGTTAAACACTTTATCTTTTGAGAGGGGTGGAGTTTGTGAAGCTGTGCATATAGAAAGGAAAAAATAAGAATAATCTGAATCAGAAAATTCCTTCTTCTCACCCTCAGATTATAGTGTTCATTTATCTCTGTGTATAGAAACCACATCCTTTGGCTAAAAAAATCAAAACAAAACAAAATGGACCTTAAAAATAGTTAACTTTCCTGGTAAAGTGATATATATTCCTTTGCACAATGGGAACCTCTGCCAACTTTGAAACCTGACAAGTTAATTGATACCAAAGGTTATTTTTAAAATGAGTTCATATAAAAGTAATGTGAATTTTTTTTAAGGTGAAGTGCATAAGTGCCCCAGAAATGTATTATTTTAGTGTTTCTAAACTTAATCTCTGCTTGCTACTACTAAGATTAACAAATTGTAGGGGATGGTTTTAAAACCAGTATACCGCCCGCATATTTGTGATTACGTAAACATCTGTCATTAAAAGAAACCAGGTTTTGGTTCAAATGGACATCTATTTCCTCTTCTGAAAGTTCCAAAATATTATAAAATATACTTTACAAAAGAATAAAACCAAAAAAATCACTGGAAAGTGAGGGAAGGTCAGCAGACCAGAAAATCTGGGGAATTCCTGATCAATTGAAAACAGACGGTGTTGTATTGATGGATAAAGCAGAACAGTAGAAAAACAAAAAAGTGGTAATGGCAAGAAGTTTAAGGGTATTGGTTGGTAGAGGAAGTTGGAGAAGTGCCCATTGGGAATCCAGGGCTATTTTCATGGGTGTGACCTCTACAGTGGCACAGAAGTGGCCTCTACTTGCTTAAATGCTCTGCTGTTGTCTTGAAAGTCTTAATAATTTTTTAATAAGGGACCCTGCGTTTTATTTCGCACCAAGGCCTGCAAATTATATGCTGGGTCCTAGCTGTAAGCATTATTCTTCCTCCCCCTAAATTGGGGCTGTGGGTACAGTTCTTTACCCTTAGGCCCAAGTAAAAAACTGCTTTTAGTCAACAGTAGGCTTGCCTGAGGCTCCTAGAGAGATTACTCATGCCTGAGAAAAAAGTAGCATAGAATTTACGGTAATGCTGGACTTCTAACACAAAGCAAAACAATTTTTTTTTCTTTTTTTAAGAACAAGAAGGAAGTAGAACATTGGGGTAAAGACAGTCTATTTAATAAATGGTGCTGGGAAAACTGGACTGACACATGCAAAAATATGAAATTGGACCACATCTTTACACCATATATTAGAACAAATTCAAAATGGATTAAAGACTTAAATGTGAGACCCAAAACCATAAAACTCCTCGAAGAAAATATAGGGAGTAAATTTGCAGACCTTACTCTGAGTAATATTTTTACTGATATATCCCCTTGGGCAAGGGAAGTAAAAGAAAAAAAATAAACATATGGGATTACATCAAACTTAAAAGTTTTTTCACAGCAAAGGAAACCATCAATAAAACAAAAAGGCAACCTTCTGAATGGGAGATGATGTTTGTCAACGATATATCTGATAAGGGATTGATATCCAAAATTTATAAAATACTCATTCAACTCAACACCAAAAATCAAACGCCCAATTAAAAAATTGGCAGAGGACCTGAAGAGACATTTCTCTAAAGAGGACATACAGATGGCCAACAGACATGAAAAAATGTTCAACCTCACTAGTCATTAGAGAAACGCAAATAAAAACCACAATGAGATAGCCATATCACTCTGGTCAGAATTGCTATCATCAATAAATCAACAAACAACAAGTGCTGGCGCGGATGTGGAGAAAAGGGATCGATCTCTGGTGCACTGCTGGTGGGATTGCAGACTAGGTATAGCCATTGTGGAAATCAGTATGGAGGTTATCTCAAAAACCTGGAAATAGAACTACCTTATGACCCAGCATTTCCCCTCAAATAGGTATCTATCCAGAGAAATCCAAGGCACTAATTCTAAAAAATTTATGCACCCCTATGTTGATTGCAGCACTATACACAATAGCCAAGACATGGAAACAACCGAAATGCCCATCGGTAGATGGCTGGATTAAGAAACTGTGGTACATTTATACACTGGATTATTACTCAGCTATAAAGAAGAATGAAATCTTACCATTTGTAACAATATGGATGGACCTAGAGAACATTATGTTAAGTGAAA
Source organism: Rhinolophus ferrumequinum (assembly GCF_004115265.2). Taxonomy (NCBI): domain Eukaryota; kingdom Metazoa; phylum Chordata; class Mammalia; order Chiroptera; family Rhinolophidae; genus Rhinolophus; species Rhinolophus ferrumequinum. The sequence goes on along the minus strand of NC_046301.1, from coordinate 20,249,794 downwards.
TAAGTCAGTCGGAGAAAGACAAATACCATATGATCTGACTTATATGTGGAATCTAAAGAACTGAATAAATGAACAAAGTAAACAAAAATAGTCTCAGAGATATAGAGGAAAAACTGAGGGTTGCTAGATGGAAGAGGGGTGGGGATGAGGGCGAAGGTGAGGGGATTAGACAGCATAAATTGGTAACTACAATATTGCCACGGGGACACGAAAGTCAGTTTGGGGAATATAATCAATAATGTTGTGAAGATTTTGTAGGGTATCTGATGGACACTTGTCTTATTAGGGAGACCACTTCATGGACAGTGTAGATGCCTGACCACTGTGCTGTACAGCTGAAGCTGAAGCTGAATAATATTAAATGTCAACTATTATTTAATATGTATATATAGTCACAGGTACCAGACTCCTTATGGACTACAGCATAAGGAATTAAGTCAATGGAATTGTAACAGCTATGTCAGAGGGGTAGTAGATTTGGGGCAAGGGGGTTATCACTTTGTGAGGGATGTAAATGTCTAACTATTACATTGTTTTGTACACCTGAAACTAATAATAATAATAATAATAATAATAATGAAGGATGTAGAGGAGGAAGGGGAAGGGAAGGAAGCAGCAGAAGAAAAATTTTCAGGGGTAAAATACACTAAAGAGTCCTTCATAATTTGATATTTGAAAGAGTTCTTGACTCCTCACCCGTATTGGCTATCTGGAAACACACCTCTGTCCGCTTGCCTATTGTCAGTTTTCAGGCAGAAGCCAACTGGAGATATGGACCTACACAATTAGAGAGGAAAAGTGTTTCAGTCCCTATGCTAACTAATGTCATCCATCATTAACAAATATGAAAAGATAAAGCTCACCAGACACAGGAGGAAAGCAAACAATGTAAAAAAATGAAGACCAAAGTTGAAACAATAATTTATCCTAAGGAAAAAGAATAATTCAGGAAACAGAACAGAATTTTAAAAATTCTAAATACTATCCTCAGAAATGGTTAAGAAAATATTGCATCTATCAAACAAAACCGGGCTGCTATATAAAAGGAAAAAGCAGAGGTTCAAAAGAAGACAGAAATTTTAAAAAAGAATGGCAAAATAAGAAAAAGTATGGACTGGTTGAATTGTAAGATTGTTGGGGGAAAAGATCAAGCTGATAAAGAGGTAATCTGTCAGAATTTAGAGCTGAAAAGAAAAAGATGGAAAATATGAGAAATATTGTCCTTTAACTTTGATACTTGTTGCATACGTAATAATGAATACATTTCCCTGAATTTTAAAGACTCCAGTCTTCAGAAGGAAAGGGTTCATAGAGATCCAAACAAAGAATAACAAACAAAACAAAATCAAAACAGAAAACATTTTATTCTGTTATGTTCACAGCTACAGCACTTGCACTCCTATATCACTTGTTCAGTAAAAATTTGTTGAATGAATGATTGAACAGATGAAAATATCCTCAGGAAGCCTCAAAAATTCAAGGAAAAAGAAAAATCTCAAAGATGATCAGAGAGAATAAAAGAACAGATTGTCTCAAATGAATAAGCATTTGATTGTTAGTAGATGTCTCTTCAACAACTATGGATACTTATGACACAAGCAATACCTTCAAAATTATGAGGGGAAATGATTTTGTACCTAGAATTCATTACCTAGGAAAATTGTGAATCCAATATGAAGGACAAATAAAGACATTTCTAATACTTTCAGAAAAAAGACAATTTTTTCCTTTTGAAAAAATTACTCAAGGTCACTAGAAATAAAAAAAAAATATAAAGACACTTAAGAGGAAGATACAGAATCCAAAAACAGTAGAAGATAGGAGTTCAATTAAAAACAATTACAGGACGACAGTTTTATAGAGGCTTAAGAAGCAACAGTCCATAATAGAGCAGGAAGTACCCCCACTTTCTATAGAGAGGTGTCAGAGACATCATCATTTGCTAAGGATTTGCCAAGCGATAGCCAGTGTGACATAGCTGCCATTACTCCCAACAGCCCCCATAAGAGAAGGCTGCAGGGGGCGGTACAGGTGATTGTGATGACCATCTGGTACCTCCCTGGGACTTTCCTCTCCCATAATCCAGCCTAGAGCCCTCTTTGATGGATGCTGTCTGGGATGTGGAATCACAACTCCATGGAACTGGAGCACCATTTGGTGAGGAAGAGCTTGCCTGTGCTTGGAGTTTGAGGGCACAGATAACTCCACAGACGGGTGCCTATTTTCTTACACTGAGACTTTTGAAGATGGGAGAAAGCTGACTGAAGTTTCCTGTGGCAGCAGAGGGCAGCAGGGGGAGCAGGCTGCACTTCCATCATTCGGAGGACAAGACTGCCAGAGTTACCCTGGGCTACGTGGATGCCGTGGAGGCAGCCAGGCTCCAGTCATCTTGAAAGACCTCTGTCTGCCAGAGTGAGGAAGCCTCAGCAGAAACAGGCTTCAGAGTCTGCTGCCAAAGGATGGAGCTGGTTGGGGGTGGTAACCAGATGTCAGTTACAAGGTGAATTCAGTATATCACTCACCTCAGGAAACGGTGAATTGTGGCGATCTGTCATTTTGTGTGTGGCTTTTGTTCATTAATGTTTCCTATGAGCACACCTGCCGCAGCACAGGCCATGGGCGACTTGTGCTGCTTAAAGGAAAACCACCAATATGGTCTAAGCATCAATTCCTTTGCTCCTTTCTTCTCTAATGCCACCCTTCCCTCCCCCTGTTCCTGGATGATCCAGCAGCAAAAAGGGAAGAGAAGTGAAAGGAAGATCATTCTGTCTTTCTCCACTGCTGCCCTGCTGGGTCAGCCTGAACTGGAGGCAGGGAAACAGCTTTGAAATGGATAAGAGGTTAAGGTTTTGGTTTAAACTAGACTGACATTTCAACATCTGAAAATGAGACTTTTCTAAATATCTGAAAGTGGCCAGGAAAGCTGTGGGATCTGCCTGGGATATTGTTAAAGAACAGAGAGGGCAAATCTGATGAAGCAGTGCTTTACAATGTTAGTTTTATTACTATTCAGATATGGAAAGACCAACAGATTTGGACATGATTGCCAATGAAAAGATAGATTGTTATACTCCAGACCCCAAGAAGAGGGGCCCCAGCACATCATGGGGGGGCACACAGAGAAGCATCTGTGTTCATCAGAAGGCAGAGGGAAGGGAGGCAATGTGGGCGGTTCCTGTGGGAGGGAATGGGTGACAAGGATAAGCAGGTTTAGGACTGGCTAGTTTGAATAATTTATTTTTCCAGTTATATTGAGATATAATTCGAGATAAAACATTGCGTAAATTTAAGGTGTAAACTGTGATGATTTGATACACTTATATATTTCAAAATGATTACCACAATAGAGTTAGTGAATACCTCTATCTCCTTATATAAGTACCCTTTCTTTTTTGTGGTGAGAACATTTAAAATGTATGCTCGTAGCAAATTTCTAGTGTATAATACAGTGTTAACTGTAGCACCATGCCGTACATTAGATTCCCCAGAACTTATTCGACTTACAGATGGAAGTTTGTATCCTTTGACTGACATCTCCCCATTTTCCCCAGCCCTTAGTTCCTGGAAGCTGCTATTCTACTCTGTTTCTATGAGTTTGATGCTTTTAGATTCCACATATAAGTGAGATCATACAATATTTGTCTTTCTCTGCCTGAGTTATTTCACTTAGCATAATGTCCTCATGGTCCATCATTGTTCTTGTAAATGGCAGGATTTCCTTCTTCCTTAAAGCTGAATAATATTCTGTTGTGTATATATACCACATCTTCTTTGCTCTTTCATTTGTTGATGGACACTCAGGTTGTTTCTGTATCTTGGCTATTGTGAATACTACTGCAGTGAACATGGGAGAGCAGATATCTCTTTGAGATCTTGATTTCATAGCTTTTGGATGTACACCTAGAAGTGGAATTGGTGGATCATATACCGTATTTCCCCCAAAATAAGACCTAGCCAGACCATCAGCTCTACTGTGTCTTTTGGAGCAAAAATTAATATAAGACCGGGTCTTATTTTAATATGATAAGACCCGGTCTTATTTTAGTATATTAAAATAAGACCAGTCTTATTTTAATGTATTAAAATAAGACCTGGTCTTATAAAATATAATACCGGGTCTTATATTAATTTTTGCTCCAAAAGACACATTAGAGCTGATGGTCCGGCTAGGTCTTATTGTCAGGGAAACACGGTAGTAGATCTACTTTTAATTTTTTGAGGAACCTCCACACTGGTTCCATATTGATGGTACCAATTTACATTCCCACCAACAGTGCCCAAGGCCTCTACATCCTCACTAAAACTTGTTATCTCTTATATTTGTGATAGTAGCCATTCTAACAAGTGTGAGGTGGTAGCTCATTGTGGATATCTTATTTCTCTGATGATTAATGGTATTGAGTATCTTTTTATATACCTTTTGGCCATGTGTGTCTTCTTTAGATAAATGTCTATTCAGGTTCTGTGTCCATTTTTTAAGTCAGATTGTTTTTATTTTTTCTGCTACTGAGTCATATGAGTTCCTTATTTTGGATATTAATCCCTTATCAGACAGATGGTTTGCAAATATTTTCTCCCATTTAATAGGTGGCCTTTCTTTTCATTGATCATTTATTTTGCTGTACAGATGCTTCTTAGTTAAACAAGTATTGCTACTTCTGTATTTTTGCTTTTGTTGTTTGTGTTTCGGGTGTCATATCCAAAAATGTTTTGTCAAAACAATGCCAAGGAACTTTACCCCTGTGTTTTATTCTAGGAGTTTTATGGTTTCAGGTTTTATATTTAAGTCTTTAATCAGTTTTGCGTTAATTTTTGTGAGTGGTGTAAGACAGGGTCCAATTTCATTCTTTTGCATGTGATTATCAGTTTTCCCAACATCATTTATTGAAGAGACTATTCTTTCTCCACTGAGAATTCTTGGCTTTCTTGTCAAATATTAGTTGATTGTATATGTGAGGATTTATTTCTGGGCTCTCTATTCTGTTCCATTAATCTATGTGTCTATATGTCTGCTAGTACCATACTCTTTTAATATTTATAGCTTTGTAATATAATTTGAAATTAGGAAGTGCGATGTCTCTAATTTTATTTTTCTTTCTCAGGATTGCTTTTGCTATTCGGGATCTTTGTTTTCATATGAGTTTTATGATTGTTGTATTTCTGTGAAAAATGCTATTGGCATTTTGATAGTGATTGCACTGAATCTAGAGATGGCTTTGGGTAGTATGGACATTTTCCGATATATGAACATGGTATATCTTTCAATTTATTTGTGATTTCATCAATTTCTTTCATCAAAGTGTTATAGTTTTCAGTGTACAGATCTTTCACCTCCTTGGTTAAATTTATTCCTATTGTATTTAATTGTTTTTGATAGTATTGTAGATTGGATTGTTTTCTTTATCTTTTTCAGATATTTTGTTGTTAACGTATAGAAATGCAACAGATTTCTGGGTGTTAATTTTGTATCCTGTAACTTTACTGAATTTACCTAATGGGAGGGGACAGACAATAGACAAACAAACTTAAAATGGCAGGAAAAATATTTAGTGATATGTGCGGTGCAGAGAATTAAAACAGAGTGATGAAGTGACTGAGTGACTAATTACATTGTGTGGTCAGGAAAGGACTCTCTGAGGAGGTGACATTTAAGCTGAAATCAGAATGACAAACCTTTGCTTGTTGCAGACTGTGTAATCAACAGAGGCAACAGCTCGTAAGATTGTACGTCATACAGCATGCTTCCTAGATGAGAGTTCTCGAGCATAACCACACAATGTTCCCTGAAGTGCTGGAACAACCTGATGGAATGACAAGTTTACCCGAGCATGATCAGAAGTTTACACCATCATTTTGCCTGAACCAAATCATGGTTCAGTAGAATATTACGTTCCCATGATTTTTGGCTTGAAAGAGACCCTGGGAAGCTGGGCTTATGACAAAAGTGGGTGGCTGTACCAACTGACCAAGCCCAAGGAATTGTGTAATTTATCATGCAATTGCTGGGTATCTACCGATGAGGTAGAGAAACAGAGGGTTGACATGGAGGAAGTATTGAACTCAGGCTTCCTTCTTCCTGCTGAATATTAGGCACATGCACATTTGGAAATGGAGCACTCAGTGGAGGTGGAGGAGTTAAAAACCATTTGACCATTTACTAGATTCTCCGCAGATACACAGAAGAAGGGAAGATCAGCCATGTTAGACTGCTTCAGGGCTTAATCTCTACCCACCACCCTGACTCATAGGTTTTCAACACTGAGAAAGACTCTTTAATATGAAACAGCTACGGGATTGGCAGATGTTTGTAAAATAAAGGCTTTCAGGCATAGTTACGTGAATAGTATGTATCTCCAGGTTATTGGAAATTTATTTTCCCTCATAGGTTCTGTAAGAAAACATATATACATAATGGAATGATTTTGATTTATCTTGGGTATTTATGGTATAATCCAATTGTTAATTGAAGAATAAACACTATCATCACCAAAAATCAAGGATAAATTTTCTCTTTATATACGTGTACTCTGATTACAGAGAAACACATGTTCACTATATGAAAAAGCTGCACAGTTATGGTTTCTACTTGCACCCATAGATAGTTCTGAGTGTGGAGGAGACCCCCCTTCTGACTCCAGCTATAGTTCAGTCTTCCCTAAGTTCATCTAGCTAGGAGCTGGCCAAGGTGAAGAATTCATTCATACAGGTGCACTTGCATGGGTATCTTTTCAGGATGTTCTTGTAAGGTACCGTTTAAAAATGGCACACTCCTACCTATGGGAAAAACAGGTCCTGTTCTTATCCTTAAGCCCAAAATATAGACAGAGGACGTTTCTGAGTAGAAAGTCAGGAAATCACATGCCTAAATAAACAGATGCTGTTGATTAGTCAGTTTCGAAGAATCTTTCTTCCTTTCCAAGGCTCTATTTCCAACTCCTTTCATCTCCCCTGGGACTGTGATCCATGAATCACCTTCTTTTTTTTTCATCCATACATGATCTCCTCCATTCACTAGTCTCAATTCTTCTGTCATAAAAATGCTGGGGTTGTTTTTCTCTTGAAGAAATAAAAACCTTCCCTTTGACTTTGCCTTTCCCTCAGGCTGTCATCCTAGTTCTCTAATATCCTCACTGCCAAACCCTTTGAAAGAGTGGCCTGTGCTTGCTACCTGCACCTTCCTACGCCAGCTGAATAGCTCATTGATATACAGCTTCATAAATGACCTAAATCTTCATTTGGAAGTCACGTGAGAGGGCATGTTCTCCTAAGAGCAATCACAGCCGATATCTGATGTGAGGAATGTTTGTATACAAAGAAAAGCTTAATAGCCCTGCTCCAAAGAGGCTGAAATGGAGTTTCTAGAATGGTCTATATGAAAGTCTGACAGAAAAGCCACTCTCCTTCACAGCAGCTGAATCTGAAGGTGAGGGTGAGGATTGCCAATCGGAAGAGAGCTCTCATACATACTAAAATGCCCCAGATGGAGAAATTGAAAGACTTGTTTCAAATCTGAGCCCAAATTTAGGATGCTAAAGAATCTAACATGTTCAGTGTTTGGAACTTGCCATTTATATTCAGCAGTGAGTTAGAAATGTGTGCTGTGTTTGGTTAGGTTCTTCCAGAAGTGGACCATGAGCCAAGGATTTGGGTGTAAGTAGTTTGTTACGGTGCAGCCCCCAGAAGAAACCAGTAAGGGAAGAGAAGAAGCAGGCTAGGAAGAGGGAGGAAGCTAAGGAAGCTGAGATTTCAGGTGAAGTCCCAGACTCAGCCTAATCTCTTGGGATGCTTGGTGTTCACCTCCCCACGCCCACCTCGAGACACCCAGCTGGGCTTTTGCACTCCTACACTAGGACGTCGAAGGCTACAGGTATGGGTGCAGGTGGACGCAGAATTCCCAGGCACTTCCTCTTCTCCTTACCACCTAGGGGGCTGCAGGCTCCAAGGGCGGGCCGCTGAGACATGCAGGAACAAATAGTAGCACAAACACTGGAGCTGGCAATGGGTGAATAGAGCTAAGGGATTCAAAAGGAACCGAGCATGTCTCCAACAGTGTCTGTTACATATGTCTAGAGATATATGCTCCTCCAGTGTGACGGGGCCAGTGTAAAGCAAAGCACGTACAAGGAAGGTATCCAGAGCCCTGGCGTCTGTAATAACGGACCAACCCAGGACTGGTGGGGCCATTTTGGAGACAATCTGAAAGTACTCAGAGATGTTAACGATGCTGAACCCTGTGACCCAGTAGCAAGAGATCCTATTCCTTTTTAATAATCTCAGAAAAATCACACAAGTCTCCATGGAGACTTGTGCAGAGATGTGCAATATAGCCTGGTTTGTGGTAGCAAAGGACCGGATAAATTAAATATAAAATATATAGTCCTGTACATAGGGATTTTTTTTCTCCCTTGCATACGTGGATCATTCATTAATCATTGTTTTGTTCTGCAAGGGTTTAAATATATTATAGGTCTATTTTATATAGCATTTTTATAATCGGAAGAGCAAAAGTTATGTTTAAAGAAAATAATAAAAACTGAGCAATTAACTGAGCTAAAAATGCGAAAAAGCAAGAGAAATAGGAACTAGCAGGTTATGTAGACAATATCCTCAACGATGAAGAAAGTAGTGCAGCTGTTATCCCTTCTCCTTTCTCAGGCTATGCGGGTTTTCCTCTGGGAAGTCACCCCCTCGTCCCCCTCTCGCACTCCAGCTCTAGGAGTTGGCTCTGTGTGGCCTAATCCGGTCAGCAGAACTCCATGGCTCAGAACAGGGTCTAGATCGAGAGTGAGGGACAATGATCCAGGCCTAACCCCATTAGCTTGCATAACATAGAGAAAGGATTGGACCTAGGGGGTCAGTGGTTACTATGCACAAATGTATGACCCGAAAAGCCTGAATGGGCACGTATGTTCCCTTCATATGATCACACTTAAATTTTCTCATGTTAGGTATATTTAAAAAACAAGAGAATTGAACTGCAGTTAATCGTAATTATCACACGTTGAGAGAAACAGAGAGCTATAGTTCATGGAGAAATAGCTTTATTCTGTAAAATCATCGACTAAATGGAGTGAGTCAAGGCTATGCTCTGTACGTGGCTGGGTCCTTTGACTTGTCTGGTCACGTGACACTACATAGTCAGGGCAGGGTCCGTGACTCCACCCCAGCTGGAACAAATATATCACAGCACTCAAAATGCAATTCTACCTACTATCATAGAATCAACTTCAAATAAAAAATGATCAGTTCCACATAGATATATTAGGCAAGAGGACTGTGGTCGAGTACCAAAAAGGAAACATTTGTGGAATTCTCTCTATTCCCTTAGGAAGATTCCATGACTCTTCTGATTATATCTAGGTTTGGCATCACTCTTCCTAATTTATTATCTCCCGGGAAGAAACACAGAATCTACTTAATAACATTAATGCTAAAAGCTTGGGAAACCAGGAGACAGTAGGACTTGTGGCTTCATCAGATCCAAAGTGAATTATGCCAGCATGCTTGTTGGGGAAAACCTGGTCTTGCAGTGACAATGTTTTTTTTTTTTATTGCTTGATTATTCCCTGATTCTAAGAACTGTGGCCTGTCTCCTTTTGGTTTTAGAAATAAAAAAATCCGGAGTATTGGTGCTGACCAAATATCGACACTAGTTTATTATCTCTGTTATCACTTAGTGTGACAGTTTCTCCAAATGTAGGATTATTTAAAACAAAAAAACCACTGAGATTTTTACATGTGAAGACCTCACTGGAATTTCAGAAATAATCAACTGAATATGATGGATATGTGCCCTGATTTACCTTTGCTTTGAAGTATGGGGAAAAATCCATAAATACAGTGCTATACTAGATTATGTTACAAATAAATGGAACTGTAGACTCAGAATTTCAGGCCTGGAGAGGCTTGGAAAGACTGGCAACGCATTTTCTTCACTCCACACATGTGTAGTGTTTCATACTCTTATCATGGATGAGTAATATAATTAAAAATAACAACAGAGGTAACAGACTAGGGAAAGATTTGCATTTGCCTTGGTTATTTCCTGGACTGAATCTCCAATCTCTTTCATTCCCTTAAAATTTACTGGATAGGTTTATTTTTGGATGAAGAATAAAATGTATTTACTGACTTAAATTGCTCATATAGCAGAGACAGGGCTATGTGGTTTGTTATTATGCCATTCTCCTAGGAGTGACACATTTATGCTCACGACAGTAAGAGTGTAGAAGCAAGAGTCCTCACACTGTGTTCATTGATGTAACCAGCTGAACTTGGAAGCATTTTGACTATTCTTGCCTTTACTGACCCCTATGCTGAGGTCTGTCTACTGAGTCGCTGCCACAAAGCACTTCCGGCGTTTATTCAGTTATGCATCTGGTTTGATGTTCCCAGCAACTAAAACAATTTAATGTGGTGGGTGTTCACTATATCTGCATTGAGTGGGAAGATACATCAAGAGGGAGAGGGAAGAAGGGAAGAAAAGGTGGCGTGCAAGGGATTTTGGGAGCGGTGGAACTATTCTAAATGAGATATAATGGTGGATAAATGTCACTATATCTTTGTCAAAACCTATAGAATGTACAACACAAAGAATGAATCCTAATGTAAATTGTGGACTGTAGTTAATAATATTATATCATTATTGGTTCATCAAATATACTGCACTGATACAGGAGGTAAATTATAGGGGGAACTGTGTCCAGGGAAAGGGGAAAAGAACATGTGTGATCGCTCTGTACTTTCCAATCCATTTTTCTGTAACCTAAAACTTCTCTAAGAAACATAAAGCCTATTAATTTAAACAACAATAACAAAAGATAAATCAAATAACTTAGATGAGATGGTCTTAGCATGTGTGTATTATAAGCAACAGAAAACCAAATTTAGTTAGCACAGACACAAAGGTAAATGTGTTGGTTTGCTTACTCAAGTCATGGTAAAGCATCAAGGAGAACTGGAACCGGATTTAAGTGCTCTTTTTCATCTTTGTAACAATTGACCTTCATAAAGCCTGAACTACAGTGGCCTGTAGCCTCTAGGCTCATAACCTCCCAGATTTGTCACAGTGGGAAAGGGCTTTTACTTATCTTCGTTGTTATTAGAAAACTCCCAGGGGATGTTGGGCAGTCTAGCTTGGAAATGTGAACACCTCTAGACCATTTACAGGGTTTGAGATGCAGGCCCCAGTGATAGTATGGTGTTTACAAGGCTGGAAAACACTAGGAATGATAGCAACCTATTGCAGGTATCCTGACAAGAGATGTTGGTGGCTCAGGAAAGGACGGTGGAGGCAGAGAGAGAGAAGTGGTTAGGTTCTGGATATAGTCTGCAAATAGGGATGTCGGGATTCATGGAGGAATTAAGTATAAAGTGTGAGAGAAAAGAATGGAAAATGACTTCAAGGTTTTTATCCTGACAACTCAAAGGATGGAGCTGTCTGTAACTGAGTGGTGATGGTTAATTTTATGTGTCAACTTGAGTGCGCTAAGGAATGCCCAGTGAGCTGATTAAGATATTACTCCTGGGTACGTCTGTGAGGGTGATTCCTGAAGAGGTTAGCATTTGAATGAGGAGACTGAGTAAAGCAGATCAGCCCTCACCAACATGGGCTGGCATCACCCATCTGTAGGGGCCTAAAGAGAAAACAAGGCAAAGGAAGGGTGAATTCTCTCTCTCTTCTTCAGGAGGGACATCCTGTTTTTCCTGCCCTTGGACATTGGCTCTCCTGGTCCCTTTGGAGTCCGGGACTTATACCAGCAAGCAAGCTGCTCCACAGTTCTCAGGCTTTTGGCCTCAGACAGGGAGTCGCCCCATTGGCTACCCTTGTTTTCAGGTCGTTGGACTTGGACTGAATTATATCACTAAATTTCCTTGTTCTCCACCTTGCAGCTGGCAGATCATAGCATATCTTAGCCTCCATAATCACTAATTCCCATAACAAATCTTCTCTTACAAATACACACACGCACATGCATATATACATGTATATACTCGTATACATATACATGTATATATACTTATATGTACACACACACACACACACACACACACACACAGTGTATTGACTCCATTTCTCTGGAGAACCCTAATACATGAGCAGAGGGATATTATGATGGCTTATGTTAGAGGGCTACCAGGAGCTTTGTTTTAGATATAGTAGGTCTGTTAGCCATCCCATTGGAGATATCAACTAAGCAGTTGGACATATGTAAATCTCTTCCTCCAGGTATCCACCTGACGTATTTTTTTTATGCATTGTAATTGTTATTTTCCAACTCCTGCCTCTAGAATTCAAGCTCCATTGGAACAGGAACTTTGCCTGTTTTGTTCACTGCTCTAGCCCCCGTATCTAGAAGAATTCCTGGGGCATAGTAGATACTCAGTAAAATGTACTGGAAAGGTAACTGAAGGAATGGATGAGAGCGTTGTTGAGACTACAGCACAGTTAGGAAGTATCTGCCTGAAAGTAACATTGCTGGCTTGGCTATCCTCAGGAGAGATTTGTGATAGGCATTGCGTAGCAACCATTTTCTCTGAAGAACTACGTAAAAAAGAAAAGACACTTGTAAGGCTTCTGTAAACTTTTATTGTATACTTACAGGCCAATGCCAATGCAGTGCTTCGGCCTCTGGCTCATTTCTACAGATTTCCTTGGAAAAATGTGATAAGAGTAGAAACTGGAAATCTTCCTACTAACCCACAGTTACTTACTGGTGCATAAACAAAAATGTACATTGAAGCCTTTGTGGTTATTCAGAAATCTATGACTTTCTGAACTTACAAAATGCATTCTTCACATGCAATAGACAAGCATCTTAAAAAAAAAGGCAATTGCCTAAACAATATAATGTGAACCTATGGCTTATACTCTAGGTATATATCACTGCATGTGATGTACCAGTGGAATAATGGATTTTCACTGCTAACCCATAAAGGAGCCCTGCAATTGGATCACCTGGAACCGGATATGATTTATTCGTGACTGTGCTAAAATACAGCCCAACAAATCATTAGCTAATTGAACATCAGTAATCTGTCTGGTGTAGTCTGATAGAAACATCAGACCACTTGTCAATCTCATCACCACATTGAGTCGAGGATTAGGAAAATAGAGTACTTCAAAGTCTAATGACTTTTGCTCCAGCACAGGAAAAAACTACAACCCCGAATACCGCTTTACCAAACCAACCAACCAACCAAACACACAAACAAAAACCCATTGATAGCCCATGGCCCATCCCCTTGCATGCCTTATATTCCATTTGTGATGGTGACATGGTCATAAGACTTAGGAACACAGAGAGATTAAAACTGACCGAGGCCAGTTGTCACGATGGACAACCACGTGGATCCCACTCAGCGTGCGTGCTTTGGACACTTACAGGGCATTCATATTCGATTACATGTCCATGCATACCATCACATACATGCATATATCATACACACAGATGCATTCCACAGAGACAATCACAGAAAAATTGGCTAAAAGAAATGTACAGTTTATATATATTTATATACACACAGTAAAAGATTTTCTGCTATACTCACAGTCTGTAAACTTAGAAATGCCCAGCCAAAGTCAGTGTGGGCCCTTTGAAATGGTGACCATGTGAGAAGTGGGGGTGGGGGAGGTGTTTGAGTTCATACTGGAGACCTGGAGAAGTGAAGAACTATAGCTCCTGGAGGCATTTGGGGGTAATTGTATTTCACTGACATGATAAACTCAGCTGGCCACTTTGAAATTATGTTTCCTGTATGGAAAAAGGAATGACCAAAAATGTTTTACTGCCAATTAACAATTTAAGATAAATCAAGAGAATATGAGGTGATATGTATAATGTATATATATCCATATATATCCATAATATATAATGTACAGATGTCTGAATATATGTATATATATGTATATATATATATATATATACATGTACATGCTACTATTACTAAAAAACTCAATGAAAACTTCCAGATCTTCTAAAAATATTTAATCCTTTCCTCCTAGGTGTGCTTTAGACTTCTACGCATTGCACTGGAAGTCTTAGGTATAGTTTAATGACATGTACGTTTAAATTTTGGTGAATGATATTGATTTACACAAACGACATTAAAAAAAGATTGGGCTTATGAAAAATAGAAATATTTGATTCAAGCATTATTTTTAAACTTAACATAAATTATGTGCAAGATCTCCTGTAATGAAACACCATTAAAAAATATAGGTTCTTTAAACATTTTTGAATAGCAGCTATTAAACTGCATATGTGGTTATCAGTCTGTGCTTTAAGTGCCTGTGTTTGTTGTGACTGAGCATGTTTTAAAAATAAAACAGCAGCACGAGAAACATTAACCTAATTGTTCACCTGAATTCTGTTTAACTTTTTTTTCCCCCAAAATATATGTAAATAAACTCAATTAATCATTTTTAGGCTACTATGCAGTTAAAAAATATTGGCACTAAATGTCATTTCAAATAAAGGTGACTTAAACCCATGCTGTGTTTGGAAAAAAAAAATCACTTAAAAAAATAGAAAACCTTTTTCATAATCTCTAAACTTTCATGGTGACCAGGTCTCACTGAACATTTGACAGAACTGCCACGAACATGAGTCACGTACTTGAAAAGTATTTTCATGTACAAGTAGTAAATATCCTTCTGGTTTCATTTCCCTGTCTCCTTTCCCCCTGCCAACTCTCACCATTTTTTAGTGCTGAATATAACATGTAGAATATGTAAATTAGATAAATTAAAGAAGTAAGATTCATTGAATTTGTGGGTATAAACGAGTTCACTCTGATGTTTTGGAAAGTATTTTCTGAGGGTGGGACTGAGTCATGGGAGAAGAGATTTCTGGAGACAGCGTTGCTGTGTAATTTTTTTGTCTCCAGTAGGTTTGAAGGAATATTGATGAATGTTTCTTCAGATGTTTAGTTTATACTGTCCTTGTGGCTGCTCCTCTCTGTGTTGTGGTTGTTTTGTTCGTGGTTCTTCCACTGGATGCTTGTTCCATTCATGGGGACAGAGGTCGTCTGGCTTTTGGACTGGTAACAGCAGCAGCAGAGGCAAGACTGGGAGAAGGAACAGATGCTAAATGACATGAGCCCATCAGCCTGTCCCCAGCAGGACACAGAGGCCTCGGGCCCCCACTAACAAGGAGTCAATGTCCACATGCATTTGAGGCAGAACGCGAGCCTTCCCAGTAACGGAGGGCACGGAGACTGTAACCTCTAGGGAGAAGGAAAACGGTCCATTCTAGGGATGAGAAATAGATCCTTTGTTTCTCCTTTTAATTCTATTCACCAACACAAAGAGGAAGGGAAGCAGTGTGACCAGAGGGAGAGTGCTCTGACTTGGTGTGGGTGTGAGTGAGGAAGGGCTTGGAGGGGCCCGGCGTGGTCAGGGTGCGGGTACCCCGTGTGGCTCTTCGTTGGGCTTCTGGTCTGATGCTCACAACAGCCTTAGATGGAAGGTGCTGTTTCCCTACCAAGGTAGATGAAACTACAAAGGTTCATCTATTTGTGTTGATTCTTGGTTAATACATATCTGTCTCCTTTTAGATTTTAAGTTCCCCAGGCAGTCGCTGTGCTTTTCCTCTCCCCTCTATCTTGGCTAACAGTAAACTCATACTGAGCACTGATTGTTTCAAGCACTTAACATAATTTAACCCATTGAATCCTACATATGAGAGGAGTAAACTGAGGAAGCAGGAGCGGCACCATCTGGACCTGGGTTTGTCAGTTAGTAAGTGCAGAGCTGTGATGTAAATCAAGACTGTTTGCTTCCAGAGCCTGCACCCTTGACCTCTACACTACTCTTCCGAAGAAGTACCATAAACTAAAGTTAAACATCCTGGCCAGAGATAACAGAATCCAGTTAGGATGAGCTCTCTGCTAAAATCATGCCAGGAACTGGAAAAATGACACATCAATAAGAACTTGAAGCTTCTGGAGGACTTGGGCCGGCTTAGCTACAAGGAGGTTTGATGAACAGAAGGAAACTCATTTCGAATGTAATTGCATGAGTTCAGATTTCCAGAGCAACAAGCATTTACTTTCCTTGAAAAGGCTATTACTAAATATATTATTAAGTAGCATTTAGCAAGAGCTTTCTTAACAATAGAGTTTATGTTTTATTGAGACTTTTGTTAAAGTCTAAGACAACATAAGGCATGAATAGGTCTTATGTATTCTATGTGGCCTGAAGCGCACATTCGAGCATTTATTTTTGAAGGAAGGTACAGAATTGTCATGTTATTAAATTATTTTTAATTTTAACCTCTGAATACTTCGTTGTCTGAATCGATATTGCTTGTCTGTTATGCTGACAATCTGACTCTCTTTCTGAGTAACAAAATATGATTTTCACTTCTCTGCTGAATAGTACAGCTGATGAAAGTAATATTTACAAATGGAATTAGCCATGCCTGTTGGCTAATTAATATACTTATTTGGTTGTTCTTAAAAATATTTGCAAAACAGTCTTACCTGGAAACAATTTTTAAATTTCTTGCTCACAAAATATAGAGCTATTGGGTTTATACATGAATTCATAGTTGCCAAGTTCATACCAATGTAATCCATGAGCAGCAAGAAACTAGAGCAAAAGAAAATTGAGGAGACTAATTAGAACATAATGTTTTTAAATCTGAAAAGTAGCATTTATTTCTAGAATAAGCATTTTTCTTGCCCAGAAGCCATTTCTTATAGGTGGCAGTCAGAATATTTTTAAAGTGCTTTTTTTAAGTGGCAGTTCTATTTCTGCTGAACATTTGCGGGCCACTTGGTTAGCTCAAACCATTATGCACAGCCCCAGGAGGGGATCCGCACAATTACAGGCATGGCTTGCACACCTTTTGGGATCACTTATGGGCTATGTCAGCTAAAGAAAAAATAATCAACTTCGCAGTTTTAATTTTCAGAGCGAACGAGAATGCAGACTGGATGGTTTTGTAAAAGTATTATTGTAAATGTGAAAATCAGAGAATCTGCAGTTTCCTGACGGGCACGTAGGATCATACCTGAGTAATTCACATCGGTTCTCGTCCTTCTCATCGTACACGGTTTTCTTCAAAATGCGGCTTAAATGGAGAGGGAACCAGCAAAGAGCAAAAATTACAACCAAACAGAAAACCGTTTTCGCCACCTCTCGACGCTAAAGGAAAGTAAGGGGGGGAAAAAGTGTCGTAAGTGCAGTGTTTTTCTACTAGATAAAAGAAGTACAAAACAAGGAAGTAGCAGAGAGCAGAGAGAGAGGAGAGCTCCAAGAGGAGACAAAGCAGCCTTCCTCTCAGTGCCTTCCTCTCTTCGAGATTCAGAGTCCAACTTTATGATCCAGGAGTGGCTAATGATTCTTTTGGGCAGCTGCCAGGGAGGACGGTGGTGGCTTCAGGCTGGTTACTAGGGCCAGGGCGGAGGTTCTGTGGCAGAACAGAGGCATGAGCCAGCTAGAGTTGAGCCAACACTGTGCCTGAGTCTGTGTGTGGGGGGGATGAGTGTATGGGGGAAAGTGTTAGCTAAAAGCCTCAATAACAGGTAACTAACTGGCACTCAGGACAGCACGGCAGTCAAGTTGACTGAACCCACCAGGGTAAAGAATGAACAAATCTGCAGGGACATTTGGAAAACAAAATAGACGTAGGAAACAGA
This sequence comes from Rhinolophus ferrumequinum, assembly GCF_004115265.2. Classification (NCBI taxonomy): domain Eukaryota; kingdom Metazoa; phylum Chordata; class Mammalia; order Chiroptera; family Rhinolophidae; genus Rhinolophus; species Rhinolophus ferrumequinum. The sequence continues at coordinate 20,232,148 of NC_046301.1, read as the reverse complement.
AAAGAAAAAGCAGCAGCAATGTTTTTGTGCTTTTCTTGATCTTGAAGAAAGCTAGCAATGGCATATGTTTTGCTTTTAAAGTTCTTTTGTTAATGACATCTAGTTCCCAAAGATATGGCGTTTGCAAACAGAAGGATGAGGATAAAGGAATATCAGCAACGATGATTAGAAAAACGGGGACATGCTGACCCCTGGACTGACTTCAGTTCAAGATTTCCATGCTCTCAAGTCTGCATAGGATCGGAGACACCGTAGGTTAGGAATTATCTGCAACCGGTCATTTGTGTGCATTATGCTTGAGTATTATAGTGCATGTGTTTAGAAGTCTAACTAGGAACATAAAATGCAATTTGTCTGTAACTGGGATCAGGTAATGTCAAAATAAAAGTGATTGAAAACAGAGTTTGGAAGGGTACTGCTGGTTCAGCCCAAAGCATATACCATTAAGTATGAGAAGCCTATAATAAACCCATATGATTAATAGAGTCATTTAAAAAGATTTGGGGCAGTTGTCACAAATTGCTATACTTGCTCAAAGAACCGGGAATTCTTGAATCGTTCTGGGTTACTGGGCCTAGCTGGGATATGGCTTCAGAAAACACTTAAACCAAACGATGATTAAGAGAAATAAAGGATTCCAATCTGCAGGAATGGGGTGTCATTTTAAAGGGGTCATTTTGTGTATACAGAAAGACACTGTGCCCAGAAAAATAAAAACGGAGGGTATTAGGGGAGAGGTTTCCTCCCCTGAGCATATCTTCAAAGAGGATAACCCCTTTAAAAGGTAACGTGCCATGACAGTTCACTATTTGCTTATCCAATATCCATTCTCCTGTTTCCCTTACTATCAGTCAGATCCTTGATTTTGTTACAGCCGCCTGGGGGCCTGGCCTAATCGTGTGCATGAACTGTGTCACCTGACACAGTTCTGATCAGTTACATTACGTAGAAACTGTTGTGTGGTGGGGTTTTTCTGTAAAGCTGCTTAAAAGTGCGGCGGGGCACTCCTTTGGTGCACACACACTCATGTGATCTATGGTCTTCCCTTTCTTGCTGTCTAGAAATCAGATACAAGGGTAGAGCTATAGCCGCTGTCTGCCAAGACCGAAGAAAAGGTCCGCACAACAACGGACCCCTGCAAGAGTCTCTTTACTCCTGAACCAATGACATCTGTACTTTTTGCTGTGGGAGAAAGAGAAACCCTTTCTTGGTCTACTCAATATTATTTTGGGTTTTCTGTTACCAGCATCCAAATACAATCCCTACCTGATAAAGTTGTTCTCAGTATAATGAAGAGAAATGTGAGAAACCATGCAAGAAGCAAGTCCAAGAGCCCAAAAGGGCACTAGTCAAAGGGTGGCAGGCCCTTACACTCTGAGTTAGCTCCTCCACAGTGGCACTTGCAGGCCTTCCAGCCACACTTGCTCTCCTGCTCTTAGAACCTGCTATAGCTTTGAGGGTGACACAAGGGAATGTCTACTGCGGGAAGACCAAATCTTGGGTTCTAATCTCCATTGGGTTGAGTCAATCTCTTAACTACCTGTGTAATAAAAGTAGTATCTGTCCTGCCTCTCTCCCAGCATGCTTGGAGGAATCAAATACGAGAATGACATAAAAATGCTCTTCAAAAACTTTTAAAAAATGCTATGTAAATGTGAAGCAGCATCATATTATTATTGCTCCCAACCCCGATTTCATTATTTTCAGAACAGATACCACTTACATCTTAAACAGACTCAATCATAGTCCTGATGCAAAAATCAACATTTAAAACACTGTTTTTCAAAAATCTATTTGAATTAATTACCTCCACTGCAGGAATGAAAGGCAATAATTGCTTAAAATGATTCACATGTGGAATACTTGACATTTTTCATGCTTGGACAACGTCATGCTAAAGTTTCTCAATAAAACGTTCCTGTTAAATTTCAATAGAAGATAATAGCTAGCATTTGTATGGCATGTTAGGTTTTACAAAGTATGTGCATAGTATGTGCAATTAATTCCTTTGATTCCCACAGTAATATTGATTTATATGTAATTATGCCCAATTTGCAGATAAGGAGCTAAAGCGCAGAAAAATCAGTACAGTTGTTGAAACGAGTTGCTGATGAAGAATGATGCTTGTCTATGATAATCGTAGGGTAGATTCACAGGCTCCATCAACAACAAACATTAATTTTTGGTGTGTCTGGTTGTCCTTATATGCTTCTCTGTCGAGACATATAACTTACCTACAGTCCTAGTTTTATTCTTTGAATTAATATCTATCAACATTTCCTGAATTCTTACTATGAGTTGGATTCTATCAGACATGTTACAAGCATTAGGTAATATCCTGGAAGTATTATTATATACAATTTACGAGCGACTAGAAGCTCAGAAAGATTAAGCAATGTACCCAATGTCACAGAGCCAGCAAGCATAAGACCCACAGTTTTCTCTGTTCTGTTTGCTGCCCAGAAATGACCAACAGCAGTGTCCTGTTGACTAGTTCTAATTCCTTCTAGAACTTTGGGCCCTCCAAAATGTGACATCTTCTGTACCCAATCCTATTTCCTGTCAAGAGTCGTACCTGTGATGTGGTTGATGTTCTAACGAGCTTCATCTCCTTCCCCGCTCCCCAAATGTGTAGTGCCCACGCCATGTTTGTTCTAACTAGACTCCTGCCCCCCTGATCCTCAAAATACCCTCTGTCCTCTTCTTTCCCATCAAACCCATTTATCCTCCATGAACAGTTCAATCCCTTCATTTTTCCCCATGACTTTATCTGCTATCCTCTTTGGCTTTCCATAGCATGGGCTACTGTGGCCATACCCTGTGACTCTGTTTCCCAACAGTGTCATGTTTGCACAAGACTGCCAAGCCTGCTAGGAGAGAAAGTCATTCATATGCTTCTTTCCATCCCGGCACAGCTCTATGGATGTACACAACGATGTACACAAACACAAACACACATGGTCAATACACTCTTGGCAAAATAAATGAATAGTTCCTCTCTTTTTGGACCCGGCTTTCAGGGCCACCTGTTTCACAGTAGGCTCCCTATTTCACAAAAGGAATTCCTAAAACTCTATTAAGGAAACAGGACTTACAGACAAGTGAGACAATAGTTTTCCTTTGAGGAAATCAGGCCCAATATGCTAACTACAGCATTTGCGTAGTTCTTTGGGTGTCAAGGACAAAACAGTTTTGGCCAGAGTTTCATGATCTTATTAGGTTCACCTGTTTGAGATGTTCGCTGAGGGCAATTCTCAAGCTTCCATTCCTTCTGTTTAACATCTCACAAGTCATAAGCGTGTAGAAGATGGCGGTACACAACAAGGGCATGCAGAAATAGAACCCGAACAGCCACCAGTCCTTTGCATTCTGGTAGAACTGTAAAGTGAAGAGAAAGGAGAAAGAAGGAGGGGAATTATAATGTCGAGTAACTGTGCAGTTAACCTCCAGGGCTTCAAAGCTTCATGCTTGTACATAAGATTGTATATTCACACTCTCTGGTTGTGATGACGGGCTTCAGGGTGGTGCTCAAAACAATTATATTGGAACCTCTAGAAATTATCCTGGCACATGAAAAAAAACCAACTGCATTTAAAAAAATTATTCTGACCAAGATATTTTTTTAATAAACCGAAGTTGGTTTTAATTAGACAATGGAAGAGCCCAAAACAATAAAAATCATTCCATTCCAACACTTAACAAAACGTGATTCTGAGACATACACAATATATATTTATCTTTATTTATTGATGAGCCTCAAAATTTTTTAGTGCCTGGTATGCTTTTGACTGCTACGGTCAAAGTGTACTTCGTGTGACTATCTTGTTTGGAAACAGGAAAGGTTATGTATGAATGGCTTATCTGTGTAGCTTTGGTAACTGGGAGTTAACCCTTTGCCTGGTATGCTTGCTATGTGATCTCATAGTCAACCACTGTGAGCCATCAATAACCCTGCCCCTTCTCATTGTCTTTTAATACTTACCACCTGGAAACTATCCAGACAGAGTACCTTATCTGAAGGCACATTTAGCATTATCTCCCTATGGGTAGGATTTGCAAATACCAGGATTATTCAGTTTTATGTCTTTTTCAAGGAGAAAATTTAATACCCTATAAAAATGGAAACTGGAAAATTATATCCAAATTCTTCCTCCCACTAAATTAATCACCAACTTGGGAAGAAATGTTTTTCCTTTCCTTAGTCTGTTTCTCTAGACTGTTTATTTACTAAGGATAATGCAGCCTCCTGTGATATCTCTGTTCCCACAGTGAAAACTAATCATGCTGCTCTGTGAAAAACTGGACGGTTTCTGAATATAGAAAGAGGCCCAGTTGGCTACATTTATAGCATGTCTATTAAAATAATCTATAAATGGTTCCTGAGGAAAGAAAAGTTCTGGGCAAAGGTTTTTAACTATTTTTATGCCATAGACCCCTTTGGAAATCTGGCGAAGACTGTAATCCTTTCTGAGAACAATACTTTTCCATGTATAATAAAATATGTAAGATTATAATAGAAACCAGTTAATAGAAACAGCATCAAAATATTAAAAATGAAATTATAATACCGCAATATAGGTGTTTATTAACAAATTAAATGACAAATCTAATGATGGTTCTAATACCTATCAGAATGTTGAAGCAATGATGAGCATACATGATATTTCAAGATTATACAACTATTACTTGGTGTGAAAATGTCTGTTATTTCCATTAGTGAAAAACATCATGGTACTGTTAAACACTATTGTGGTTTGCTGCCTACATTCCTAATAGAAGGAAACGATAAATTTCAGTTAGAAGTTAGTGAAAATACAGATGTAATTGATTTTCCACTCAAATTCATGGACCCCTGAATTTTATCCTCAGGTCAAGTACAAATTCCCGAAAGAGTTGCTTTATTCAGATCTGTTTATACAAATATTTCCCTGTTCACCCCACACTGTGGAAAGATTTCAGTACTGAACTTGAAAAACAGTCAACAACAATAACAAAACGGAAGGACTCTCTTTTTGTTTAAGTGCAGCACAAACCCTGCTTTAAGCCCCCTCTTCAGTTTGTACCCCCTCGTCCAGGTGCATGCTGGCTGGTGTGAACACCAAGCAGCTGCAGAGGGTCTGGAAGCTGACCCCTGAGGGGCGTGGGTGGAGTGCCCTGCCCCCTCCACGGCAGAGGCCTGTAGAGAAAAGGGGTCACACATTTTTTTTGAACTGATGTCATCAGCCAAGGTATGGAGGGGCCTCCCTCCAGTTCACCTTAGAGCAAAGTTGAGGAGGAAAGAATGGAACAAAGAGGGGGAATAAAATTAGGAAAAAAAACAAGAAAGAAAGGAGAAGAAAGAGCACCCTAAATGTAAAAAAAAATGATGAGTTCAAACTCCGACCCTTTACTGCCACCCTCTAGGCTCCCGCTGCCTGAAGGGCAGCCACCCTTTGCTTGACCTCTCTATACAGGAGACTCAGTCACTGTGAACTATCCCACGTCCAGCTCTAGTGATTAATAATCTCCTTCTTCTATGGAGCCTCTGCTCTCTAATGGTTTGTTAGAAATATTTCTTTTTTTCTTTTTCTTTTCTAGTCAGAAGTATTTCGATTGCTTATTTACACAGCCCAAATTCTGATAACCTCCTATTGACTAGTTTGTTTTTCACCGTGGAGATTCAACTTAATAAAAAAGTCAGCAGATAAGCAGAAGACCTTAATTTTAAGGTTGTCAGTTTGGCAGCTTTCCTGAGTAATTTTAATTTTAAAACAAGAAATCTAAGCAGAATAACTGGTCAACTGTAAAACCACTAATTTTATGAATTTTCTAAGTTAGGAAAACATACCTTGAGATGTCTGTAAGTGATTAAATGTGGAATCTGAGCTGCATGAAACTTAGATCAAAGCACTAAATTATGCTGATTTAGGAGAAATAGTTATGCTTTGGCTTTCTCCCTCAGTTCACATTTGACTAGTTTTGCAAAGGAAATATGCATTTTAAACATGCTTCCCAATACACTCAGTTATGTGATTAAGCTTTTGAGAGAAACATTAGTGTGGTCAGGTGTATTAAATAACAACTGAATTTGTTAAACCGAACACTTTTTAAAAAATCTCTTCAAATTTATATTTGTTTATTACACATAGATCTGTACTAATATACGTACATGTAAATATGACTTCCTATTTTGAGTTAGTAAATCTATCTTTTAAAAAATGTTTGAGCAACATGCGTTTCCCAAAGTAACATAAAATAAGTATCAGCATGTCTGTCAGATGGAAATCGTTGTGCTGTATTCCTCATTATAAAAACAAATAGTACTTTACACATACACCTCTGTCTCTTTTTCTTAGTAAATTATTTCAGAATTCTGAGTTGTTTGGTGCCAAACAACAGTTTTGTCTATAGTTGTGCTACAGTACAAGAGTAAAAACACAATAGTTCTATTGTGCGAAACTCTGGTTTAACATCTTTTTTTTCCCCATGCAACTGAAGAATATTTGACTGAGCCAGCAGAATTAAACCACACTGGGCACTGTAGAGGCATCAACAAGTCTTGGTTCATTCCCTGGAAACGATGCCTACCTGCATGAACTTGGACGTGGCATTGAGCATACAGGTTTTGTGCTGTTCACCCTTGTATTCAAAGGGCACCATGACGAAGCCAATTGCTTCAGGGATGGCCAGGATGAAAGAAAGGATCCAGATGGAGACAATCTCGATGGCAGTGATCAAAGGAATCCCAATTCCCTGAACACGACTCCAGGAGGCAACTGCTCTGTACCTGAACAAACAAACAAACAAACACACACAAATAAAGAAACAAAAAAACCAGGGGGGCAATGGAACGAAGTTGTTAGGAAATTTTAAGTCACTTCAATTAAAAATGTCTAAATGCTGGAAAACTCCTCCCTTCAGCTTTTTAGGAACTTTCTGTGAGTCCTGGTGTGAAAAACAAGTGCGGCCATGAAGAGGCCCACCCACTTGGAAATCAATTGCCTGGCAGGTCTGAGTCTGAGCTCTTCATTTGGGGTCCAGCAAAATCATGTGAGAGTTTAGAAGGTGGCAGCATCAGATAGGTGTGTCTATGTTTTTTAAGCTGGGGGAAAAGTTGGATGATGGAAAGTATAGTGAAAGCTGTTGTTCCTTGTTATGGTAATATCTTATTCCTCTTTATATATTAAAAAAACTTGAAATTTATCTATGAAGTAGATTTAGATATCCTTAAATGAGTAGTGACCATAGATGTTCCATCATTTTCTCTCTTCTTCTAACCTCAAAACATGAGCACATTGGGCTTGTACCCAGTGACAGTTTTAGTAAATTAGTATTTCTGATAAATGTCAAAGAATGACTATCTCTCCCATTATGGTCCCGTGCTAAAGTATCTCAAAATGAGTTCAAGATACCTTGATTTCTAATCTTTAGGGTTTATAGTATAATAGAAAAGAATGGTTCATACAAAAGTATAGAATATAAATGTTACTGAACATTTATATCAATTGTATCAATTAAAAAACAATTAGCATTGAGACATTGTGTTTACCTTATTTCTTACTTTAATGTTTTGGTGAAAATAATCACATTTAAATGTTAAGTCAAAAGAATGTTTGGTTTCAGAAACTCTGCTCTTTGACCTGATGTGATGGTCTGTCGCTAACTACTTTTAGACTTACTATTAAGAAGGGACCTGGGATGTAGTATGGTACTTTTGTGGCTTCATTCTTGAAATTTTTGTTGCCGTTGTAATGGAAAGGAAACATTCTCTTTTTATAGCTTCATTTGATCATGCCAGAAGAAGGCTGTAAAACAGACCAAGGCATTGGAGACAGGTGCACATGGGTTCACAGGACATGTGACATCACATGGAAGATTATTCAGCAAAGCCAAGGCAGTTTACGAGCTACTCATATCCACCAATATGAGCCCCTATCACTTATATTTAGTGTTCTGTCTCAGTACATCTTCAAGGTACATCTGGGAAAATAGAGCCTCCAGGAGTTATGCTCTCTTGTTCTTCACTGTAGATTAGAACCTCTAGTTTTGGTATGCGTGATGATGCCACACGGCTTATATACAGAACAATTGACTGGAGAAATGTTTTGCAAAAGATTTTTAGGGTAAATAAGATTGGTGTACAATAAGATTCTCTAAAGGAGCCCAGATATTACTACAGAATGGAATAAAATACAGCTATGCAAACAGAAAACCCTTTTACAATATGGCCAACACTGCATTTTAAAATTTATGGTTATTTCCAGTGGGATAAAGACTGCTATTTATTTTGCTTTCCATTTCTGTTTACTTTTCTTTGTTGCCTTGTTAGACTGGCAGCCTGATGTTCAGTAAAAGCTAAAAGGAATGGAGACTGGATGTCTGTATCCCGAGGCCGTCATTGAGTTATATCTATTTCTTCTCCTCTCCTCTTAGATCAGTTATCAGGGAAGGTGATTTAAATAAAAGCACTTTATCTCCTACGGGAGTGAGAAATCCAGATTTCTTAGGCAGTATTGGGGGTAGAAACTGGTTTAATAAAGAAAATGTGGTAAACGTGTTCTGACGATGAATATATTCACAGTCCAGCTTCATTATATGATGTGCTAGCAGTTCCCAGAATATTATGTCTATAATCCAGTGTAAATTGAACATTTAAAAATAAATAGAAGTATTTTCAGAGTCCAGTTTAGCAAATGATTCGTAAGCAGTCTGCTCCTTCTGAACCCACAAAACTGAGAATTAGAATATTTCCTTTTGTAATCACACTGATCTTGATAAAATCTCCACAAGATAACAACCATAAGAGCATTTAGAAGCAATCGTTTGTGAGGATGAAGGTGGTGAAAGGTATGGAAAATAAGAAGTACTGGATGTTCCAAAAATGATTTTTATGGTGTATAACAACACAACACACATATACGCGAATATGTTCTCCTTACTAGGTGTGATGATAAATAGCCTTCAGTCTAGTCAGTGTGTGTGTGTGTGTGTGTGTGTATTTGTATTTATATTTATGTTTACATTTATATTTATATATGATATCTGCCCTTGCCATAGAAAATCTGCAAGTGTATATCTAGCCCCTCATAACTGATATTCCAGAAATAATCCCTCCTCATTGAAATGCTTTCTTCACTTGGCTTCCTCTTCATTCTCCTGGATTTCCTCCTGCTTTACTGGCCACTCCTTCTTATTTCCTTGGCTGGATCCTGCCCACTCCCCTTCGTGATCCCATCCAGTCTCATGGATTTAGTATCATTTAAACTATCTATATACTGATAATTAATTATCAAATTCGTAACTCTAGCCTAGAACCTCTCCTTTAACTCAAGCCTTGTATATCCAACTGCCTAATTGAGATCTCTATTTGGATATCTAATATGCATTTAAACTCACCCAAACCATACTCCTGGTCTCCTTCCTTGATCCCAAAGCTGCCCTCTCTCCAGCCTTTACTATCTCAGGCCACAACTTTGAAGTTAGCTCTCACTCCCTTTTTTCTCTCCCACCATACAACCAAGTCTTCAGCAAACTCTGTAACCTCTTCCTTCATGATAAATGCAAATGCAACCATGTGTCACCATCTCACCTGTTATCATCCTGCCTGGATCATTGCAATAGCTTCCTACCTGGTCTCCCTACATCCACTTTGCCCCACTGCAATCTACCCTGAACACAGAAACCATTGTGAGCGTGTGAAAACATAAATCAGTCATATCGCCCCTCTGCCCAAATCCCCCAGTGGTTTCCCACCCTAATGGGAAAGCCTACCGGGATCCTCAAAGCTGCTTCTCCTCTTCTTTACTCAATTGTGTCTTGTCAGAGGCCTTCCCCGAGCACCCTATTTAAAACGGTCAGTTTCCACTACAAATTTAACCTGTCCTGCTCACCCTGATTTATTTTTCTCCGTAACGCTTACTACCATGTGACCAACCAAATATTTTATTTACGTCCTTTGTTTATTGTCTATGTCCACCCCTCCCTTTAAAACATAGGCTCCATAGGGCAGACAGTTTGTATGTCGGTCACAATATTTAGACCAACTGGTGCCAAATTAACATCTGTTGAATTGAGCATCTTTGTTTCCTTACCATGCGTTTGTCTTTATTGGCCCAAGACAACAGCACATGACATTCTGAGCATTTTCTTATTTTTCAAGCCAGCCATGAATTAGACAACAGATAAAGAGCTAATACTTTTAGAATCCTGCAACCAAATAAATTAAAAACCAGGAGGGGCCTTTGGGGGGATCTTTTTCCCCTTTGTGTTCCCGTTGGGAGCCTGAGGACAGGTGTGTTGCCACATCCTCTGCCCGATGTCCAGTGAAATTGGGGAGCCTGGAGCGGGCTCTGGTCTGCCAACTCCCAGGGGAGTCTTCCCCATGCCATCACCTTATTTATACAAAATAAAAGTGTAAATTACATGTTACATTTATGTAAAAATGTTTGTTTATAGACATACTGTCTATTTCTATAAGTAGATTTTTACATGTTTTCAAGGCCAGAGGCATTTAATGCATGTTTTTGAATTTAAGGTATGGTTTGGGATGGTCATTAAAATTTTTAAAAATTTGTTATTGAATGTGCTGTAAAACAGTATAAAATAAAACAAATTCTAAAGATACTACTTCAACAAACCTTTTTTTATTTCTTCTCACTCTTTGTTCATTTCTATTCTCTAAAGATGGTTTGAATATATATTATAATCATATCAGTTACAATTTTATTTTTAGCTTTATTCAACTTTTCATTGTAAAAATAGTCTCATGTTTCTACAGAGGCATGGCATTTATTAATTTAATGGCTACAAAGTCTAACAGGATATTTATACAATTTACTTAAATCTTTCTCCTATGATCATATTTCTAGTGTTTCAAGGGTGTGAATAACACACCTACAAATATGTTTATACATATAGTTTTCTTCTCTTTTTGAACAGTTTTCCTGGATTCATTATCTTGAGTGGGATTACTGAATTAAGGGAATGAAAAGGTAACAGAATTACCTCAAAAAAAGTGCCTACCAAGTGGGTCTCAATGCTTCCTACTTTACAATTTATTACTTTTCCTTCACTTTTGCTACTTCCATAAGGCAAAGTGGCACTTCTGTCTTCACCTCTGCACATCTTTGATTCACAGCAAGCCTGACTATTTGTAATATGTGTTTATCATTTATGTCTCATGTGCTAGACAAACCAACTACCATAGAGAGCTTTGGCGGCAAAATACTAGCAGGGAGAATTTTAAAAGAAACGAGGTGTGGTGTATGAAAAGATAGCTGTGAATACTATGACATTTCTTCAACTGAGTCCCTCAGCCGGGTGTACCTGGAATTATGCTTTGCCAGTTTCAGGCCTGGCCTCAAAGCAGAGCAGCAAGGGCCCACTTGGAGCCCTGAGCCTGCTGGACAGAATGTGTTAAGAGAACTTTGACTACATGGAGAGGGAGATGGGCTCTGTTAGGTCAAATTTCCAGCTGCTCTTGCCAACAAGACAGTCATGTGAGTCTTGGACCCATGAGACAAGTTCAGCCTCTACCTGAAATCCACCAAGAGACCCCAGTCCCAGTGACAAAGACAAGAACTGTCCAAATTCTTGCCCCACGACATGGTGAGATATTAATAAAATGGTGGTTGTTTTAAACTGCTAAGTTTTGGGGTAGTTTGCTATCAAAGAAAAATGAGCTAGCAAAATTAACCAGTTGTCTGACTTGGATCATAGAATTAAGATTAAAAAAGTGAATAACTATGTGTAATCGAGAACAGACCCCAGAATGAGATCCCAAGTTGCTCTATAGCCAGTGTTTGACTTTGTCTCTGTCCAGTTGTGGAATTAAATGTGAATGATTCATTCACCCTATTGTCTAGGATGAAAGCTTTTGAAGTAGAAATGTCAAAATAGATTCCGTACAGACAGGTCCCAAAGCTGAAGGTCAATGTCAATGAAATGTAAAAATAATAAAGGACCCAGGGAACAAAGAAGAATGAGTTTATTACCAAGGAAAGCCCTGGATTAAGGCACATTTCTGTGGGAGTAGAATTTTAAAATGGTTTATCTCCTTGATATAGAATTGAGACCAACTCTTAATAAAATAGATGCTTGAATTATTTTCTTTAAACCAAGAGCGTTTCATTTGATACACCACTGATAATTTGTGGTTGATCATTCAGCTCATTTGTCTCCATGCATGGGGGTGCTATGGGTGAGGTGAACCTATACCAGAAATTGGAATCTACGATCTAAATCCTAAATCCCTCTATTCTCCCCCTTCTCATCTTCCCCAGGACACCCTCCTACCCCATAGTGAGAGTTCTACTGGGGAGATTAAGCTCAGAAAGATGGTCCTCTGAGATTCCCCTCAGGAAAGAAGAATGTGAGCTAGAGAAGGAATAGAGGGTTTTCATGATTTAGGAATCCCATTGTCTGAATAATCCTTCATGTGTTTTATTCTCCCTGTTCCTTAGTCAATGTCTTCACAACCATGAAAACTGAAGGCCTTATTCTTGATGTCCATTATCATATGCTTCCTGCCCAAGTCTCTGTTGGACTAACTTATAAGTTATATTCCTCAACCTAAGGATAATTTATTATACAGCTTATCATTGAGGAGTAAGTGCCTTAAAATATTTTTTTATTAAGAAAAAGTTTATTAGATAGATTTATATGAAATCTATAAGGGACCATTATACCATGCCACATAATACGATAAAATTTACTGTAAATTTTGTAACAAGAAAATATATATACGGGAGTGAAAAGGTGCCTACGTTTCTCATCAAACCAAGCACATTCTTTCCTCTCTCTTGCCTTCTCTTTTCCTCAGTGCCTGTCTTCTCGGAGGAGGATACCTGGCTACCTTAGAAAAGACTCTGTTGTTTGTAGGAACCAGGCTTCTCTTCATTCTCCTGTTTGTCATTCTTGTTTGTTATCTGCTCTTCTTGTCTGGCTTTTGCTTTTGGTTACGTGATTCCTCAGAGGTGCAGTTTTCTTTCAGAATGCTGAGTAACTCCTAAAATTCGTTATCGTCTGGTTTTTACCTAAACTTTGGGACAAAGTTTAATTTTTTAATGAAATACTGTTTTCCCACGGTTGATGGTGCTTTTGTAAAACCCAGTAGGGGTGGAAGTAGCTCCGGGCTGGGCATGTAATGTCTGTATGTCTCCATTCACACAGACCTCTTTGCTCACGTCTCTGTGCCTGTATGTGGTGGTGTTTCAGAGCTGCCTAAGCATAGGGAATTAGGGTTCGTATATAATAAAGGTCATAGGCATGAGCTGTGCAAGTGACAAAACTAAAATATATAGATGCTATTAAGTAAGGAGCCAAATGGGTAACAGATAATAGAAGTAAATAAACTCGGAAAAGTTTTTCTGCTTATAGAAGAACGTTACAAAAACCCATCACTCCATCCCTAGATGTAACTACTAATAATATGAATCATTTTTCTGTCAAGGAATTTTATATTCATATACCTATTCATATAAATTATGTTTAACTTCCTTATCCATTTCCCTAATATGGGGCAATAAGTTTGCTTTCAACTTTTTGTTGTAAATTATCTTGTGAAGAACATCTTTGTGCATGAATTCTCTGTTCAAATTTTGGATTGTTTCCTTAGAACTAATCCCCAAAAATAGTAAGTACGGGGTCAGAAGGCAAAAGCATTTGTAGGATTTTATTTTCCAGAAGGGCTGTTCAAATCTCTACTCCCGTCAGATATTGAGAAACATGCTTTTTAATTAATGAAGGGTGCCAAATAAACATAATTGGCAAAATGTTCTAGATAGAAATTGCCTGAGCCAAAGATGGCTAATAATCAGCAAATATGTAAAGCAAATTATCAACAGAACAAGACTGTTAATATTTTAATTTACTTAAAACTACAACTGTCCTGGGTACCAACTCTCAAGGCTCCTTGACTTCCTTTCTTTATGACAAAAATGATTTTCTAAATCCAACAAAAGAGAAAGGGAAAGAACCACGTTACCTGTCAACGCTGAGAGCACAGAGATTGAGGACAGTGATCCCCACTGAGGACTTCTGCAAAAATGGGAACAGCTTGCAAAGAAATACGCCAAAATCATTGTGATCAAAAGGCCAGCGCCCAGCCAGCAGCTGAAAAAAGGAGACACTGTGGTAAGAAATGGCAGAGCTGGTGTGAAATACATGGATACACATTTCTAATTATCTTCCAGTCATCTAAATTTTATTACCCATCATGTTTTGCAGTTAGCATGGTGGTAATATTCTTACTCTTATTATTTTTATATTGTAAAGCCTCAGCAATTTGGGACGATATGGAAAATGATAAATAAATATAACAACAGAAGACACAAACCTTGATCTTATATGGAGTAGTCATACCACCTACTTTTCAAAGAGTAGCAAAAGTGTGGGGTTTGGGTGACAGCTTAACAGAGAAGTAGGCAGTCATCTCTTATTAATTCTTGCTAAACCAAGAGTAAAGCAAATCATTTTTAACCAGTGGCATTAGAAGGTTGTATTATCTCTTGGCAAGCAGCCAAAGTTCTGAATGCAAGGTCATGGATCTGGAGAATACTAGGGGAAATGAAATGGTTTAGGATGTACTGGCTTTGTCAACTTGTTAGCACCTAAAGCCATTTTGAACTTACCTTTTCCTCTGTGCTTAAGTAGGTGTGTCATAAGTGACCTTTATTTGGACTCAAACTTCCCTTTATCATACAGAAAAATGTGGTTACTGTGATCTGTTTGTAGCTTTTGAGGAAAACCTATTCTTCCACGTTGACAACTGAAAATCTTTGTTGGTAGGAAAGGACAGACACCCTCTAGTGGCTGTGGTAAGTAGCAAGAACATCAAGTTCCTTGAGAGTTGCTCGTATTTTAAGGTATTCTACTAGGAGCAGAATAGTTCAGCTGCTTAAACGGGGAAGGCTTAAAACTTAAAATGGCATCATATATCTCTGCCGAATATATGATGCCATTTCAAGAGTAAAAATGGTACTGATTTCCTTTGTCAATTTTGCTTAGTGACTCAGAATTTAAACTTACTCCGTTCAATAGGAAACACTATCCTACAAAACAAGCGTCTTTTTTTTTTCCTTTTTGTTTTGCAAAGTACCTATTGCCATAGTAATTCTCAGTTGAGCTTTGAATTCCTGTAATACCATTTCTAAAAAATTGTGTGAGGTTTAATTTCATGGTAAATGCGGTCATTAACGTAAGTCCATTGAAAGAGGGGGGGAAACCAGTACCCCATAGATACAAAGTCAGAACCTACGCATTTTGAGAATCTAGTAACATAAGACCCTCTACTTTTATGGCTAAGACCCTGTAGGACTTAATTTCAGAAGTTTTCTTTAGTTTTCAAACCTAGTTTCCTTCTGAATAGTTTTCTAAAAAGACAATTTCCTCCAATCCATTCTTGCCTCCGGTCTCTTCTTCCTCTTCCTCTAACTAGTCCTGGTGGGTGTCTTCTCAGAATTTCCACATAAACTTTTGTCCAAGGACAGCTGATGGGTTTTTCACAGATATACTGCCCTTAACTCTGACAGTTTTCATGAAGCTGACAAACAATTATACCATTACTGATTGCTGGTTATTAATGCTTTGTGCAAGTAGGGCCATAAAACACTAATTCTCGGATGAATCACCCCCATAAACAAAAGAAAACCTGAAAATTACTTTTTATAGGATTGGAGTTTAGTGTTTTGTCCCAGAATTGTAATTCTCCACTAAAGACAACAGAGATGTAATTAAAATGTGTAGGAGTTGTTATAGGATATGCTTTGGGAGAGTTGAACTGTTATGGTTGGTTCACTCCCAGACACAGAGGATCCTAACATCCATGGGGATGGATTTCACAATGCACACGTCCAACAATGAGGAAAAGAAAAAAGGAAAAGGACATTTCTTGCTCAACAAGGGAGACTCTGAAATTCTCTGAAAGTGTAAGTGACAAGTGCTAAGAAACATGATCCAGAAAAACCCACAACTGGGATGATTGTTTCAGGCTTTTTCAATCTCAATGGAATTCCCTTCCCTCCCTCCCTTTTCCACACTTGCTTAAACTTTTAATTAGGGTTAGGTGTAAAAGGAAGGACTGAAGGGAAGGATACCACGGTATCGGTGGGTACCCAAATGACCATAGAATTATCTTTCTTTGACACAAATATATGTTTTCTTATCTTTGTTGTTATTTTTCTTTTCCCCAGGAGTGAGCATTGATTCTTGTTGGGACTTACAGACAAAGGGGAATGAGAGAAATCATGGGAGGAAATATTTAGGTACCATCACAGTGTACACTTCGCTAATCCATATCCACTTCATTCTAAAAGATGTGTGGACAGTAACTGTCCCCAAGGAGCCAGGGAAATTCAGCTCCTGCCAGGAGGCATCTTCTCTTTCGTGTTAAAGGTGGCTTCTTCCAAGAAGCCCTCATTCGCTACCCAATCTCAGGTAGGACCTGCTTGTTCATGTCTTTTATGGAAGCAATGCTGGAGTAATCTTACGTTTAAAGTCTCCTTTCAACTCACTCTGTTTTAGCAATAAAACATACACAAAAGAAAGGGGGCATCAAAGAGGCTTAGAGTGTAGCTCACCCATTTTTCTCTTAGATTACTGGGGATGCATCCTTTCTTTTATATACTAGCGTTTAAAATTGGAAATACAATATTTAAAATGGTAAAAAAGTAAGCTGTATAAAAAAATAAAGTCTCCGTTCCAATCAAGTCCCCTAAACTTCCCGTTCAAAGGCAACCACTGTTACTTGTTAATTGTGTTTTCTTCCAGAAAATTCTTATGTACATAAAAGCATATGCCCTCCCCCCTTTAAAAAAAAAAAAGCAAGTGGAACCATATGGAAATAATACCTATTAACAGTCTTTGATGATTTTTTTTTTTTTTCACTAGAGTACTTTTCTGGGAAGCAGTTCTATTGCATAATGGAAAGGTTTTGATTTATCAAAGCACATCAATGAACAATGAAACAATTGGGCTAGGATAGAAAAAGATAAGTAACTGCTTAAGGTAAATCCAGACCATGGCAAAAGAACTCATTGATTTCACTAATGTGAATAAGCTACTATCAATTCAATGAAAGAAAAACCAAATTAATCTGACAAACTAACAAGTTGGATTGGTTCACAGGATTAACCTGACACCTTGGAGAAGCCATAGCTTATTTTTGCCATGAAAGGGTCTGTGCTATTGCATAACCCTCATGTTTATAATTTCTGAGCACATTACACAGTACCTAGCACAGAGTAGGTGTTGAATGAATGAATGATTTCAAATCACTAATTCAGGATATTTTCATATCTTGAGATTACATAGTACCAATTTTGCCCTGAAAGCACATTCATTTTGTAATTCGCTTTCTTTTTAAAAGTTGTTTCTTAGTATCTCACAGTAGTATTTCAACTCTTAATGTTGAAAGAAACAATGTACCTACCAACTAGTGGTTTGAGGAAGTGGAAGAACACTGTCAAGTCCCAGGGTGAAGAGTGGCTGTCACAAACTCTTTGCTTGGCGACTTCTCACTTTGGGCTGGGCTGGGATTGCTCAGCCTGGTAAGGGCTGCAGAGCAGCACTTGGAGAAGGTGCCAATCCTCTGATTTAAATGAACACACGCCCTCCCCTTCTCCAGGGGATCCCAGAGGAACACCACAGAGCAATCATTGAGGCAGCAGAAGGCCGCCTGCTGAGCTCGGGGTTCACTGAAGGGCATGTGCCTTGGTTCTCGCCCAGGGGGTTTTTCACCAGTTGAAACAAGTCCCTGATCATCACAGAAAACTTAAAATACTGCTAACTGGCACAGACTACTGTAGAAATCCTGTATTTGTGTGGCTGATTTGGATTGTGTCAAAATCAGCATCACAAAATTGACAGGCTGCATTTTTTACCCTGTCAAAACAGATTTACTGAAGGACTTGTACCACATGATACACTGATAAGCACCCTATTTTCAGAACGATTAGATCGCAAAGTAGGATGTCCCTCCACTACTATATTTAGTACAAAGCAGTATCTACTTGGTTGGGATCTTTTAGATATGTGCCATGTACCTGTTTATCTGTTTTCTGGAACACACTCGACAACCAGAAAGTATGCAAAAATGTAAGGAGCCAAATGGTTGAGGTGACATACACATCCTAAAACTCACGTACTTTACTCAAGGGCAAACTGCCTGAGTCCTCACTGCAGGTAGATTTATTTTTACTTTGCACCCAACGCTATAAAAGTTAGCTTTTGTTGTTCTTTAGTCCATTGCACATCCAAAGGTGCTCATTAAATGAGAACCTTCCAGAGTGATAGTTCTCAGTCTCGACTGCACATTAGAATGATTTAGGGAGCTTTTAAAAGCCCCAGGGCCCAGGCCATCACCCTAGGCTAGTGCTTCTCATGTTGGTCCCCGAGGGGACACTTGGCAATGTTTAGAGACATTTTTGGTTATTGCAATTGAGTGGGGTGGGTGGGTGGGTGGGGAGGACTAGTAGCATCTAGTGGGTAGAGGCCATGGATGCTGCTAAACATCTTGCAATGCACAGGACAGCCTCCTTTCTATCCCCCCCAACCAATAATTATCCAGCCCAAAATGTCAGTAGTGCTGAGGTTGGAGACCATGTCACATACCAATTAAATTAGAATTTTGGGGGTTGAGACACCAGCCTCAGTAGTTTTTAAAGCTCCCAGGTGACTCCCATGGCTGAGAATCATTGCTTTCATGGGGTGATTCTCGAGCGCTAGCATCGTCAGAATCATCTAGAAGGCTCCTTAAACCGGATTGCTCAGCCCCACCCCCAGAGTTTCTGGTTGGGTGGGTCTGAGATGGAGCCTGAGAATTTGCATTTCTAACGAGTTCCCAAGCGATGCTGACACTGTTGGCCCACCTACCACACTTTGAGAACCACAGCTCTTGAGGTACCATGATTGGGAAAAAAGGTTGCTGACAGCCAGACAGTGCAGGAGGGGCAGACAAGAGTCTAAAACATTGATGTAAGAAATTTAAAAATTGCAGTATTTGGGGCCACGCCGCTAGCATCCCATCACCCTGTCACCCCACTAGTACCTAAGGCCATCAGTGTGTAGAGGTCGAGTTTAATCACAGGTGACCTAACTGGTATGCATAACCTTCATGTTGCCGTCGAACATCCCAGGACTCACCAGTGTGGCACCGCAAAATAAAGTTGCTTTCCCGCCTCAGTTCAACTTAGGTTGTGAACTTATAAGACTTAGGTTCATGTACAAGGTTTTCCTGTTACTGTGCGCTCATTGGTAAGCCACTTCTCGTTCCTGTATTTGTTAAGTGGGGTGGTTCTCATACCTGCTACAATGGTTGATGACCATTTGGGAGGCTCAAATGAGACAATGCTTAGGAAAGAATTCTGCAAA
This sequence comes from Rhinolophus ferrumequinum, assembly GCF_004115265.2. Taxonomy (NCBI): domain Eukaryota; kingdom Metazoa; phylum Chordata; class Mammalia; order Chiroptera; family Rhinolophidae; genus Rhinolophus; species Rhinolophus ferrumequinum. The sequence goes on along the minus strand of NC_046301.1, from coordinate 20,212,801 downwards.
CTGAATATGTACTACGCAAATGTTGGTTCTTTTGAACTGCTATGATTTGTAATTATAAACTGAAATGTACTATTTCACCCAACTTGAGGAAAAAAAGGATACTATAAATGAATTTACCCCTTTTTTATCCCTTCCAGATGTGAATATCCTCTGCTGTTTAATGTTATTACTTGGACATTGTTTTTCTAATCATCATGGCATCTTAATAATGGGATAAATAAAACCAGTGGCTCATTTTTGTGTGTGACTTTTCCCTCCACCCTGTCTGGTGAGGCTGAGGGATTCTCCTCCTCCCCTTCTCTCACCCCACCCATCCTAGACAGGAATGAGGGATTTATGACTACAGTCTGAAATCACTGAAAACCTCATAATACATAAAATGTTCTTTTCCTCTCAACATGAAATTTTGTAGAGTCCCTTGGAATTGTATATGATGGACTAGCTACCAGTCTTCAAAAGTGGGGTTCTGAGGTTTTCTTTCTTGCTGGACAATGGCTTGGGATGTAGAAGTTGGTACATTGTCAAATCAGTAGTAAACAAAAACATCTTCCGACAGCACAGACTGGGATCATTACAAAGGCCTGTGATACCCAGGACAGGCCTTTGTAATGAGAACATGCTCTCTGGCTGTTGCAAACCTCACATACAGTGAAATAAATCAATCACTTTGTGTGACCAAGAATGGATTTTGCTCTTCCATTATGCTTTAATTGTTTCAGGATTGAGGCAGAGCTTTCACAGAAATAAGTGAAATCAAGCCTGTGGCTTCTACCCTCGCCACACACTTTTCCCTTCAATAGGCTCCTCTTGCCTCCTGACCTGCTCAAGAGTTTGGAGCATATGACAAAAGCAGAGCAGAACAGGGACTCCATAAATGTTCTCAACTCTGGCACTAGGGGCCCTCTGTGCCCTGGGGAGATGGAGGAGCACTCCCTTTCATTCAAGCAAGAGGCCTGGCATAGCAGTTAAGTGTAGGCCCTGAAGCTTGACTCCCTGGGTCAGACTGAAGGCTCTGCTATGTTTCTGGCATGGTGACCTTGGCATGTCAGTCAACCTTGCTGCTTCTCAGCTTCCTCCTCTAGAAGACGGTAGCCATCTCGGAGGATGACTGTAGACAACAGAAGAGACAATCCATAGAAAGGGCTTAAGAGAAGTAAGTATCAGGAAATGTGAGCTAGTTGCATGGCCTATCATTTTCAGTCTCTACTTTTTGTCCTGTTTGCCAATGAGAGTGTGAAGGAGGATCACCCAGGCGTTGGGTGGTGGCAGAGCACAGAAGCATAAAAGACCCCATTCTCAAGGAAATTCCGACCTAGACGATGAACATAAATAACGGTTCCTAAAGAAGCTATACGCAACATTCTTTGGGAGTGCACCAGAAGGAGAGAGTGTGGCAGCTGGCAAAGGGACCAGGCTCTGGAACCCTCTGCTTTGTGCCTTGGCATGGCTTAGACAAGTTCACTGTCCTCCGTGAAAACAGGAGCTACAAAGAGAACCTATGCCAGGTGGGTGACGTGAGTCTGAAATGAACTAATTCACGTGAAGCACTTAGAACAGCACCTGGCCCATCACAGATTGTAAGTGTTAGTTCCTGTGTGAGAAGTTTTCGGAGGACCCACCTTTATTAATCTGCACTCAGTTTGGACAATATGTAATTGCTGCTACTGTTTGTTTGCTACCCATATCTCTCACTATTGGATATTCAGTGTCCCCGTTTTTGCTGAAGTCTTAATTTTTTTAGGATCTGAAAGACATAGATGTTAATAACAACCAGGTTGGGGGTGGGGGAGAAAAAACTTTTTAAAACCAGAGTTCCAAAGACTTGGAGGTTTTCTTCCTTAGAGCAATGATGATTCACCCAAGATGTGGGTTTATTATCCCCAATGGTCTCAGCCACTTAAAGGCTGGGAATGAAAAGAAATGTCTTTTTAATAATACTGTCTGCTATAAGGATGCCAACCTAGAGCGAGGGACTTGAGACTTCTACTTATTTTGCATAAAACCCAAGCGTCATTGGATGGAGACGATTTAGTGAAAGCAGAAAACTCAGAAGTGCTCAATATCAAAATTGCACAGATTACTGCCAAATATATATGTCAATACTTTAAGATTTAATTCATAATGAGAGAAGATTTATGTTGGAAAGGATGGATTCTGGCTTTTCCTGAATGGAGAAAAGATTTCACACATATGACCTGAGTGAAGCCTTATATTTTCTCAAAACAAAGTGCAAGCATAGTTAACTATGGAAAATGAGTGCTCTAACCGGCACACTCAATAAGGCCCAAAATTTATTGAAACAGTTTATTGTTTATTTTGATTGGCGGTCCTCATAGAAGTACATGCTAGTACTTATTTGAAAGAAACACACAGGCAAAAACAAAGCAGAACAAACCAAAACAAACCAGCATAGATCCCCACTGAAAGTTAGGTAGTAGCCCCCCAAACACCTTACCAGAAAGGTGGTAATAACTAGAAAAAAGGGACAACCAGTGGCATATTTGAAAGCATACAGCTTATTTAATGATTTAATGTATAAACTCTTAAGGACTGGAGTTAATTCTTCATTGTGAAGGATGTCATGTGGTCACAATTATCCTGTGTGTAGATGGAAACAATGACCCAACAAAGATACGGTATGCAGCATGAAGAAAATGATACCATATGTGTCGTTTGGGGGAAAAAAACTATTGTGTTATAGCAAATAAGATTGAAGTGGTTATGAATATTTAGTAACATAAATTCATTAGAAAATAAAACTTCACAATTTCCAGTAGCTGAGGCAGAAAGCGAAAAAGGAAGACACACTCAAGATGTCTGCGTTACCAGTCTATGATGCGTCACATAGAAATGAGGTGCATTTTAAAAATTCACCCATTACAGTTTTCGGAGCCCAACTGTCTTGTAGGGAAGTGCTATGTGTGGTCTAGAGAGTATTAAAAACCACAAAAGTTATATTTGATGTGAAGAGGGAAGGGTGGGACATACTGAAGGGGAAGTTAGAAATTCTGGCTTCCAGCTGTCGAAAGTCTTTGGGCCGTGGTTCACTCCTCTGCCAAATAAGAAATGCTGGGTTAGAACTAGATTACCTTTAAATTCTCTGCCAACTCTTAAATCGTATGATTTGTTTCACATCAGAGTTCAAGTGTGTAACTGATTTCTTTGAAACTATTATTAATTCCATTTAACCTAACTTCAATTCTTCCCTTCATCTTATACGATTAATTTCATTTTTCCCCATTTTTCTTTTATTCTTCCCATCATAGAGTATTTTAATTTCTCTTGCCTTTTTTTTTTTAAATTCTACCCCAAAAGATAAAGGATGTCAGAACCAGACTGAAGCCTTAAGACTATTTATTTTCTTTGAATGTATGAACAGTATTTTATTACTTTCCAGGGAAAAAGCTAAACCATATAGTAAATTTGCCCAGTGACCTATAAGCAGCATATTGTAAATATAATCCTAACTATATGTAAAACGCAGGAAAAAAAAATTGGTAAGTGGCTATTTTAAGCTTCCAGTTAAGGGGCTATTATAAATAATGTAAAATTACAGCTTTTAAAAGAGTTTTGAAAATTATTAGATTGATATTGCTTTATTCTTATTTATGATCATTTGGAAATGAGATAACATTAACTTGTACTAGTCAAGAATAACAGATTTTAACCTAGTTTTACTTCTAGTCTTGATATTTGATACCTGCCGCATTTCCTGGTAAGCATTTTGCTTATATTTACTGCTAGTAGGGAAAACAAAAACTTACAAATTTGGGGTCTAATATCATTAGCCTACAGTGACACTGGAGTTTCTTTTCTAGAACTTGAGTACTCAGAGAGACTTATACCATTTCCTTGAGATTAAGGCCAAGGTTTTCTTTTCTTTTTTCTCAAAGGACCTGGTACGTTGTTCCACATGCAGCAATTGCCTAAGGAATACTGACAGCCATGAAAGTCTGTCAGTATTTAAGCAAATGTTACTCACACCAGTCCAGTAAGCAACCTTTATCTTAGATTTAAAAAATTATAGCATCTCAGGCTTGGACAGATACTTAGAGATCAACTAGATCCACTGTTCTGTAGGTATTGTCTGTAGACCGCTGGGGATCCCTGATAACTTTTTATGGGATCTGCAGGATCAAGATATCACTAAGAGGTTATTGCTGTTTCACTAGTTGACATGTGTGCTTTTGGTGCAAAAGTAATGGTGGAGTAATACCGCTGGTGCCTTAGCAGGAATCAAGGCAGTGGCACCAAACTGTGCTAATAGTCATTGCATTCTTCACCATCGCACACTTGCAGTAAAAAAAATGAGGGATTAAGAGTAATGGTGAGGTCACAGATGGAAGAGCAATATACAAACATCAACTGAATTTCTACATACTCTATACCAAATGTAGCCTTTCTATATCCAAGCAAAGAAAAATCGAAAACTAAATTTAAGAGACAATTCCATTCAAAATGGTATCAAAAAAGAATAAAATACTTAGGACTAAGTTTAACAAGAGAAGTGTAAGACGTACACTGCAAGCTACAAAATACTGAAAAAAATTAAAGAAGATCTGAAGAAATATTCATGGATTTGAAGAATCGATATTGTGAAGAAGGAAATTTTCTCCAAATTTATCTAAAGGGTCAATACAATCCCTATCTAAATTCAAGTAAATTAACAAGTTGATCTTAAAATTTGTATAGAAATGTAAAGGACCTAGAATAGCCAAAACAAATTTGAAAAAAAAAAGAAGTAGGACCTACAGTACCTATTTAAACTTCCTAAAAACTACAGTAATCAAGACAGGATGGTGTAACAACAGACACACAGATCAGTGGCACAGAAAAGAAAGTTCAGGAATAAACGCGTAAACATTTATTGTCAATTGAGTTTTGACAAAGTTACCAAGACTATTCAAAGAGGAAAGAATCGTCTTTTCAACAAATGGTGTTGGAACAACTGGATATGCTTATGCAAAAAAATGAACTTAGATGCTTCCCTCACATCCTACATAAAATTGAATTCAAACTGATCATAGATCTAAATGTAAGAGCTAAAACTATAACATTGTTGGAAGAGAACGTAGGAGAATATTTTTTGTGTGTGTGATCTTGATTTGGCAAAGATTTCAAGATATGATATCAGAAACATGATCCATAAAGAAAAATTTGATAAATTTGATTTCATCGAAATTAAAACATGTTGCTCTTTAAAAGACACACCGTTAAGAAAATGAAAAGAAATCTAGAGTGGGGAAAATATTTGCAGATTATATATCTGATGAAGGACATCTGTTCAAAATACATAAAGAACTCCTACAATTAAAAAATATAAAGACTACAAGATTTAAATAGACATTTTCCCAAAGTAGATACACAAATAGCTAAGAACATGAAAATTAAAAGTGTTCAGCATCATCAGTTCTTAGAGAAATGCAGATTGAAACCACAATGTGATACCACCACCCATCATTAGAATGGCTACGATGAAAATGACTGACATAATATAAGTGTTGTGAGGATATGAAGAAATTGGAACCATCATATTATGCTGGTGGGAATGTAGAATGGTACAATCGCTTTTTAAATTCATATTTCTCTAGTGTTACATATACTCATTTGTGTATATTATTTTTATACAATTTATCATATGTGTAGGTTTGTGTATCTACCGCCAGTCAAGATAGGGAACAGGTCCATTGTCAGAAGGATCCCTTATGATGTCCTCTTGTAACCATACTCTCCTCTCCTCCTTGTTGCCATCCCTAACCCTTAGCAATCATTAATCTGTCCTCTGTCTCTACAACTCTGTCATTTCAAGAATGTTATAGAAATGGAATCACATAGTATGTAATCTTTTCAGATTGCATTTTTTCATTCAGCATAATTCCCTTGAGATTCATCGAAGCTGCTGTGTGTATTAATAGTGTGTTTCTTTTTATTGCTGAGTCGTATTTCATGGAATTCATGTACCATGGTTTGTTTAACCGTTCACCTATTGAAGAACATCTGGGTTGTTTCCAGGTTATTAAAAATAAAGCTATTCTCATTCATGAACAGACTTTTGAATGACGTTATTTTCATTTCTTTGGAATAAATGCCTAAGGCTGTAATTGCTGGGTCTTATGGTAATTATATGTTTAGTTTTATAATAAACTGACAAACTCTTTTCTAGAGTGACTCTGCAATTTCCCATTCTCACCAGCAATGTATAAGTGATTCAGGTTCTCCACGTCCTTGCCGGCATTAGATGTTGTCACTATTAATTTTTTTTTTGAATTTTAGTCATTCTGATAGGTATTTAGTGATATCTCCTTGTGGTTTCAATTTGCATTTTCCTAATAGCTAATGATGTTGAATGTCTTTTCATGTGCTTATGGATCATCTGTATACCCTCTTCAGTAAAATTTCTGTTCATGTCTTACCCATTATCTATTTGGATTGTTTGTGTTTTTGCTTTTGAGTTTTGAAGGTTATGAAGTCTTATTCATGTTTTTGAAGTTTAGATCTTAAGCTTTGACCTCCTATGGGACAAAATGAACTGGAGGCAGGGATGAAAGGCAGGGCAGGCAGTTGGTGAGATGCCACAGGGGCTGACAAACTTTTTTGGGCAGTGGCTGGATAGTAAATATTTTAGGCTTTCTAGAACATATGGTGTCTGTCAAAATTACTCACATAAGCAGTGGGTATGGCTGTGTTCCAATAAAACTTTATTTAAAAAAAAAATAGGCATTGGGCCAGATTTGGCTCACTGGCTGGAGTTTGCTCACCTCTGGGTCAAACTCAAGTACACTCAGTCTCGCAGATTGGGCCTTGGCACATTACTTTATGAACACTACTTCTGGATTTAGTTCCCCTCCTTTATGGTGGCCCAGTAGCTCGAGGCATTTTTTTTGAGATCACTCCATAAAACCAATGAAAATATTACTGTGAAGCTAACTATTTCCTCAGAACAAAAGCAGGAAAATTTTCAACAAATCTTCTAAGTTTAAATACATATTCATAAGATTGCAAATCCCAGTGCTCACACATTTCACACAGTTTTGAATGCCTTCTCGGAAATGTGTATTATTTGCATTATAAGACACTTCTATTTAAAATCTAGTCAGTGGTTTTGATAAATAAAATTTCTTCTTAGGGATGCTAGAGTGCAGAATTTTGTTGATAGTAAGAGGGATCTTCTTTTAGATCTGTCTTCATATACTACAGTTTGGTAAATTTCTATAACAATCCTCCTTTAACAATCCTGTCTTAGTATAATGTAACCAAATTACAACTAAACATGACAGTTTTACCTAGCAACTAGCACTGTAAATGTATGGTATTTAAACAAAACCAACCTCAGAGAGTGTCTAGAAAATTCCATCAATCCAACTTTCACTCTCTTAACATTTACTGTCTGTAATCAGTGCTTCTTAATCTGTGTTTCACGGTGTGTTTTAAGTTTTAAAATCAATAACCGTTTATTATAGCAGTGATGGAAAAAAATGCTGAAACCTAATTTTACTTCTGTATCTCTTGAGATTAATTTGATTAATTTTGTTTTAGCTGTTTATATTACTTTGGTAGAAGGAGATGAGAGTTTTTCAAGAGAATGTTAATAGGTGTTTCACATTCCAAATGTTATTTTTGTGTGTGTTTACGGGTTTCAAAAATGTCCCGTAATATTTACTTGTTTCAAAAACAAGACCCAATTCGGGCTATCTTGGTTGAATATAGGCTTGTGTCTTCAAATAGAATCGTTAGCCTAGATTTCTTTGTGTTTTCCATAAAACTTAGTAAATGTGTCAATTGATTTGGGGATTATCCATTATATAGAGACATATAATGCATTTTCTTAAAGGTTCTTACACAGTCTACACAGCTTTTCAGAGGTTTCAGAAATAGAAAACAATTCTGTCTAGAAAACTCAACCTAGTACCTAATACTGTACCAGGCCCCGGTTTAGTTCTCCAAAATTACTGATTAAAATATAAAAGGATTATGATCAAGATTTATATTAAAATTATACATTTAGCACATAGGTATGTATAGTTATAAATAAGTATTACATATACTATACTATACATATATAGGTCTTATGTATGTGTGTATATATATATATTTTTTCAGCATATATCGGGGATGCCAAAAAAATGTATACAAGTGGACACTTTGGTCAACATTGCTCAGGCAGTAGTTCACTGTAATCAGAAGTGTCTGGACGCTGATGGTAAGTAACCACTTTGAGCCCCTCTTGTAATTGCAGAAGTCAAACATGACTTGTATTCATCTTTTGTTATTGGTATCTATTGAGTATTAAAAATTTTAATAGTTTGTTTTTTCCTTTCTTAAAATGTGTATACATTTTTTTTGGCAACCTCTGTGTTTGCACAAAAAATGTTGCATAGGAGAATGTCCACAGATGTGCTATTCATATTAGCACAAAACTGGACTATTTCAATGCCTATCTATAGTAGAATGGCTAAATAAATTGTGGCATATTCCGACAGTGAAGTACTACAGAATCATGAGAATGAATGAGCCACAAATAAACATAACATGGGTTACTCTCACAAATATAATGTTGAGCAAAAGAAGCCAGACAGAAAAGAATACATATCGTATAATTCCATTCATATATATTTATATAAAACACAAAAATATGCAAACAAATCCATGTCAAGAAAGTCAAGAAAGCAGTTGTCTTACGAGTAAGGGCAGTTAGTGACTGAGGGACTTCGGGGAGCAGGTATGTTCTGTTTCTTGATCTCAGTTACATAGATGTGTTCACTTTGTGAAAACTCGCAGAGCTAACACATATGTACATTTTTATGATGTATATTATATTTCAATAAATGCTTTAAAAGTTTACAAAGTATTAGGGCTCTTAAATGCTGTAACATTAGTTTAATTTGCATAGGTTTGACATCTGTAAGAAAAAATTGTGGAAACAACGGAAATATGTAGAGAAACGCAACATTTATGACAGAAATGGTACCAAGACATTTTCAGTTTGTGAAAGTAAGCCAAAAGTTCACAGTGGTCAGCTTTTTCATGTACAGAAATTCTACAGAATTGCTTTATCTGACATAAAACTCATGTGGGGTGCGCTATAGTATGTTATTCAATATTTGGCAGGGATGTGTATCCATTGCTTTTCATATTTTGACAGGTAGTAATTTTGGACATTTTGAACATGTTCAATATTATTTGCTTTACGTGTTGCTTTTAGAACTAGGGCTATTAATAGGGTTCCTATTGACATTGTTTTAAATGTAATGGGACCATTTCATTAAAAGTATATTTTATATGTAATTTTTTTTTAATTGAAGATTTCTAGCTTCTTTTTAAACATCGAGATATATGACCAAATGTCACCTGTTATGCTTTCACATTCCTGTGCCTCTGGTAAACTCCTAGGTAGGAAGGTTTAGAAATGTAACCTTTAGTTTTATGAATAACATCTGATGTTTGTACCCTAATCGCAACTATGGGCTAGCCACAGACACTCATTTTCTGTATCATGTCCACAGACAAATGCCTAGTCTTTCCAGTGATAGCCGGGGATACCAGTTTGGCAAAAAGTGTTCCTCTGAGTAGATACATGTGTCCAGGCAACCAGTCCATGAAAGAACTCAACCTTTCTTTTCAGTTTATTTATTTGTTTTTATTTGCTGGCTCCTTTCTGTCAGTTGACCTCACCATCATGACAATGAGTATAGAATACAAAAATCTGTTTACCAGATGTCCACAAGCAACTGCAAGACTTGTAACATAAATGCTATTCTGGAGAGCCATCTCGGTATCAGACACATTTTCCTTTGTAATAGGTTACTTCGGTTTCTAAAGAAGCTCTTGGATTTAATGGAGGAGAGAAAAAGGGGAGACTTTCATCTTTGAACATAGTCTTTGAAAATATTTTTCTGTAGTTGGGATACCATTTTGATAAGGATGAAGTTTGCCCTCTGCGGTATATGGGGCCGAAGCGGCGTGGCAGCTTAGCTAACAGCATGGCCTCTGACAGCAAACCGGATCCGAATCCTGGCTCTGCCGCTTGCTAGCTGTTTAACCTTGAGGCCATTGCTTCAACAATTGCCTCAGTTTCTTTACTTCCGGAATTCAGACAATAGCAGTGAATCATAGGTTTGTTGTGAGGATCAAATGAATTAGACAGGGAGTAAACACTAATTAAGCTTTTGGTCATATTATTCTTATGTTATATATTGGTATAAATAACAGTTTAAGATTGCACATTTTTACATTAACTTAGGAAATGTTTGGCAACATAGTAACCAGATGTTCTTGTTAAAATTGAAACCAGATCATGTCATTCATCTGCTCAGAACCTTCTAAAAGCTTCCTATCTCACGCACAAGAAAAAGCTTCAGGCTTTATAAAGGTGTAAAGGTAAGGCGACCATGTTTCCTGGGTTATCTAGGGCAGTCTTTGTTCATGCCTGCTGTCCAGATGTAATTATTGATGGTGTCTCCTTTCACTCTCAAAAGTACCCTGGTTTGGACAATAAATTATATGGTCACCCTATTATTAGGCCCTAAGTCATCTGCCTCCCCCCATTTCCTGCTATACCCTCATCACTGTGACCGCATCTGGTACCACTCTCTCCCTTCCATTCCACGGCCATGGCCTCCTTGCTCTTCTTTAACCCTTCAGGCACACTCCTGCCTCAGAGTGTTCACACTTCCAGCTTCCTCCCTGGCTGGAGTGCTGTCATTAGCTAGCAGCATGGTTTGCTCCTTTATCTCTTTTAAGTTCTTACTCAACAGTCACCTTGTATTTTCAGCCACCCACTCTAAAATTAGTATCTTTCCCCCTTCTTTTTATTCTCCTTCCCCATTTTACTTTTCTCCTTAGCACTTATCTCAAATATTTACTTATTTCACTTGATTATTGTCTTGTCCTTCCACTAGAATGCAAGCTCCATGGTGGCAAGGATGTTTGTTTGTCTGGTTTTGTTCACTGCTATTTCCCCAAAGACTGTTATATAGTAGAAGCTCAATAAATATTTACTGAATGAATAAATGAAGAACATTTAGCCAAGAAATACCTAATGTAACTGAGTAATCAAATGACCAACCAGCTGCCATTCCCATTACCTTTTAGTATAAAATTTGATCTACAATAAAAGGACTCCCATGTTTAGGATAAGTGTTATGAGAAGCATAATTTGACTAGCTTCCATAATTGATACTAGTCTCCAAGTAAATTGTTTTAAAAGTTGTGATGGCAAAAAAAAAGTCAATAAAACTCTCAGAGAGGTTTAAATTCTAAAAAGTAATCTTAATTTTGCACATCCAAGAGTAATATTAAGTCTTTCTGAGGGCACACTTGATTTCTGCTTCCTGAGGCTAGGTATACTGCAGACTTCAAACTTTCCAAATTTAAATAAAACATTTTATAGTATGTGGTTTTGTAAAATTTTTGATGTTCAAATTTAAAAATAAGGTGACCAAAAATTAACACTGAATCATTCTTACATTCAGTTCTATTACTTTCAACTGTTAACTTTATAATATAGGAAAGTTTTCTTCCAAGAAAAACTAGTGCTAATTAGAAATAAAATTGTAGTTACAGAAAGCACTTACTCTAACTCTCAGGAGAATATGGTAGATCGAGAAGGCAGTAGTAGAATTTCTGGCAGTCTATCAAATTTATTTTGACAGAATTTCTTAGAACATTCCTTATTTAGCTGCTCTGGTCTCAGAATCAACTTCAGAGACAGTAAACTTGATTCCCCATCCTCTTTCATTTTAGTTTGCACACTCTTAATACTAACTGTGTAAACTTTGCATTATAATAAAGAAATAACAGTTACATCCTGGTAACTCATAAGCTAAAGACACTACAGAAATATTTCAGCATAAAATAGCCAGAACATCTGGTTTTATTGATCAGAAGGCTGGAATCTGTACCACATTCACACACACACTGTGTACCGTGTGAAAATTCCTTTCTCAAAGCTTTTATGCATCCCTGTTTTATGTTCAATTTAGAATACAGCCAACTCTTTCATGAGCTGAACGGTTTGATGGAGGAATAGCATCAGAAATGATGCGTCCTAACGAGAACGGGGCTGAAACGGTCTCTCCCTCTTCAGCCATGGGAACAATCTTGCAGTTATGGGCGGCTTCCATCCCCCCTCAGAAATGGGAATAACTGTGCTGTGAGCCAAATGCTGAGGGTTACCAAAGTAACCTCACATGAGAGTAATTACTTAACATGACCATGAGAGAAAGCAACGAGGTTCCCAGACACAGGAAACGAAAAGCCAGAAGGGGAGGTAGATTTGGAGAGAGTTCTGAAGGCTTTCCAGACAACAACTTCCTTATCATAGCAAATTGGGTAATAAATTTATCACTCTGTCATTTTCTATGTACACATATTCTTAAATCACCTAGTTAGCACAATGAACATTTGTAATGAGCATTTCTTAGCAATGCCAAAAAATCAACCTGTTTCCTATTCTCTAAAAAACAAATAAAAATCTTTTGTGATATGAATGTTCATTTTGATATTCCAAATCACCTGAAGGTTTAATATTTCAATCATGACCACGGTTACAACGAATGCATAATGCACAGGAATCTTGGAAAGAATCCTTCACTTGGTTATACGTACTAGAGAGAGGAAATGAAACAACATAAAGCCTGAGCCATAGGAAAAGAACTCTTGACCTCTAAAGACAAAGGGACAGGGGGCAACCGATCCTGTTGGGTGCTGCTCTGCTTTGCCTGCAGGTATGTGGATCCTGAGACATTCCTGGGTTGCAGGAAAAAAGTAGAAATTCACCAAATTCTAAGAGCAAGTCTGCCTTTAGATCTGGAATTGCCTGGGAGAAAAAACATTCTTATCGAGGCAACTATAGTACATTTTCTTATTGTACTCATTCGTCAAATATTTTTAAAGTTGGGCACGGTGCTGGATGCAGGAGGTACAATGATAAATGAGAATGATGGCAACTTGCCTCAAGGAACTTGCAGTCCAGTGGGGGGCAGACAGGCAAATGAATTGGCAAATGCAATAGAATGCGTGTTAAATGCTACTACAGGGTTAATAGAGGGTGTCGTGGGAGAAAGGAGAAAGGCAGTAACCCAGTCTGGGCCATGGATACTTGCCAGACAGAGAGATATTTAAGTTGAGATCTGAAGAATGAAGTGGAGGAAGCCAGAGGAGGCATGCGGGAGAATCATTCCAGGTAGAAGAATCATCTTGGGATTCTCAGATGGGCCAGGTTAGCTGGAGTGGCTAGAGGAAGAGGAGAAGTGTGAAGGGACAGGCGCCTGTAGAGCAGGCGGGGAAGAGCTCTCTACTTGCATATTTTCTAGCTGGGAGGCATTGTATCAACAAAGGGCAGAGATCTTGGTCAAGGGACATAGTTTCTCTCTAAAAATTTAGAGACTACAGTTTTTATACCTACTTTTGTGATGACAGGGCTATTACTGGAGTACATGAGAAAGGTCTGTTTTTATTTGCTTGGTGATAAATAAAAAGGAAAATATACCCTTATCACACATGCAATTAGGTGGGTAATTTAATCAACTTGGGGGACTAGCACTGATAATATCCTATGCCTTGTCCATAAACGAGGAATCCTTCTGACAAATTATCAGAATCATCATTACCATTGTTATAATTTTAAAGTCTCAGAGAAATCTGATTAGAAGTTCATTTGAACAGTAAAGACTCTAAACAAATCAAATCATATCAATAAGCATTTACTGAGCAACTACTATGTTTGAGGCAAGCTATACATTCTATAAATTGTAGTATCAATCTATACAATCTATAAATTGTAGCTATCTGTTTTTGAAACAGAAATTGCCTAGATGATTTGATATGTTGAGAAACAACTTTTGTATGGCTGCCCGGACAGGATGGATCCCAGTTGCACAAGATGTCAAAGGCTGTGTGAATATGGAGATAACTGGCTCTGTGTGAATGTCTCTGGTTTCCACATTTCTCAGATTCTCTGCCAGAGCAACATATTGGGAGCCTTGACTTCCCATTGCAAAATATTCTTGATCATTTCATACAGAAATTGTATTTGTTTTTTCATTGCTATCCCCAACAAGAGGTGGTTGCTTAGAATGGACCCAATTAGTAACCAACAGTCAGTTACTGGATGCTCTCACTGGCTGTTTCGCTTGTTCTCCCAGATCTGCTTGACCCTGCATGTTAACTAGAGACATTATTCGCCTACAGTAATATCGATGACATTCCTGGTTCTAACTCCCCACTGTACATGTCAGAAATTTCTACATCAGATCATCGGACTAAATTTATTTCCTCTTCCCATGGCCACCATTCTAATCCTCTCTACTCTACTTCTCTCACATGTATTTCTTCACATTCCCGTTTCTACTTAGTAGGCCGAGGTACAGTGGTTTATGGGCGTATCTTTGTGCACATATGGATGAACTGTCATCCTGAAAGCGCCTGGTGCCAAGCCCTGCTCCACCCATGCACGAACATCGCTTTTCGGGTTCCTCCTCTATTCAAACTGATACCCCATCTCCCTGCAGACAGCTCCAAGGCATAAATAAAATCTCATGAATCATAAAAGAATATAATTTTTAAATTCTGTACTTCTATATTGACATTTAGTAATGGGGGGTTACTTTTGGTCCCTAAACACAAAAATGTCTTAATTGCTTTTCCATTATAATGAATGCAAATATTTTCTATATAGATTAATTTACATCGGTAAGTTTTTGCATTTCTTGAAAATTCAGGATATCAGATCATGTAATTTCTTGACAAATTGAATCCATCATCAGTTTAGGTTATAGTGACTGTTTCAAAGGGTCCACTCTCTCCTTTCCCTTCCTCCCTTCTGTTCTTTTCAGTCTTCTCTTGAAATTAGTGATATGTTTTTTGAACAATTAAAATTTAGATAGAGTAATCCTTTGATAAAGTTAATAACAGCTTTACTTCAACGTTGCCATTTTCAAAGCCCCTTTCTGCTTGAAAACCAAGAAGGTAGCTGACATTTATTTGCTGCCTTAGGCTCCTTCTGTTTTGCATTTTAGGTCTCAGAATGTCTGCTTTTATCACCAGGTAATGTAATGTGTCTGTGTACATGCGAGTGTCAGCTAGGGTCCAGAGGAGTTTCTTTCCCCTTTGTGGTTTATTTTTTCTCAATGCAGCAAATACAACTCCAGACCTAACACATTTTTCAATGTGGGATCTGTAAATGTTTCAGTAGCAGCAATTTGTTGACTATATCCAGCCTCTCTGAGAATGTTACTCAGGGCACAGAATGTTACTTGGGGGTAGTGATGGCATTCTGACAAGAGCTGAGCATGCGTTTTGGGAAGTAGGGAAGTAGTATGGCTTGGGGATTAGGTAAAGTATGGCGAGAATGGGGAGGGCCTTAACTACTAAACGTGAGAGCGCCTGAGTGTTTCTGAGCCGAGTGACACACAATAAGTAAAAGCAAACTCCAGTGTAGGCTAGAGGGAAGAAACCTTGGAGCTCTTTCGGAAACTTTTGGAAATTATGTGGAGTGATCCCTTTTCCAAGCCCACAGACCTCCCGAGGCTCCCAGCACTAGCTGAACAAGATAATGACAGGGCAGAAACAGCCTGGCTGCTTGAGATTGCTACACTGCTTTTCAGTTGTGTTTTACATCACATTCATATAGGAAACACTTTCAGTACACTCTCTTTCCGAGTGAGAGAAAGGGAATAAAATGTGAATAGAAAGAACACTTTATCACATGTAACGTTACTGCAGTGTAATCAGCAAGTCTACCTTTCCCACAGACACAAACTTCACACAGTTGACTTCTACTTATGCTGATTCTGACGAGACTCAATGCACGGTTCTCTGCCTGTAGTTGCATAAGGACAACTGATAGCATTGTTAAACCCACTGGCCTGTGTGATTTGAAGACATCTTTCTTTGAAGAGCATAGCAGATACTTTCAACTATTCTTTTTTCCACCTAATTCTTCTAATAGTGGGGGAGATAAAGAAGGTCCATGCATCCTTTAAATAGAATGGGCTCCAAGTCTACACATTACTTTCATTTTGCAGAGGTCCATAAACATGAGAGTAAAGTGAGGAGGGCAGGTGCTACTTTGTCCTGAAGTACAGAAGTAGCTTCACATGGCAAGCGGAATCATGGGATTGATATGTGAGACTCCACAGCGTCAGAATCTTACAGCAGGAGGTAGCTATGGAGGAAAGGCATGAGGGCCTTGGAACAACTTCTCTTGACTATTCCCAGACAGAAGTCAGAGAAGCAGCAACATCTTAGGGTCTGCTAACCTAGAGAAGAGAACTGAGGGAAGGAAGTAGAAATAACCCCCAAATAGTGTGAGTCTATTTAGCTCACTCCAGAGCTTTTCTCTTTTCCTCTGGTCAAAAGAATTGAAATGACTGAAGAGTATTTTTGTTTACCCTAAAAGATTGACTTTCTAAAAGTAATGTTGGGTAAATGAACCACTACATGAGCTTTAGAAAAACAGAAATTACACAAATGTCCCCTGAGATGTAAAAACACCACAGCCAAGCGGTCTATGGTATCTAGTACTACAATAGGTATAGGAAGTGCAGTCATCCCTCAGTATCTGCAGGGGGTTGGTTCTAGGACCCCTGTGAGCACTAAAATCATTGGATGCTCAAGTCACTTATATAAAGATGGCACATAACCAATGTACATCCTCCTGTATACTTTAAATCATATCTAGGTTACTTATAACACCTAATGCAATGTAAATGCGATGGAAATAGCTGTTATACTGTATTCTTTAGGGAATAATGACAAGAACAAAAGTCTGTACGTGTTCAGTACAGATACAACCACTGTAGGCCTAATGATATAGTCACGTCAGCAACAACAACATTTTTTCCTGAACATGTTCAATTTGCCGTTGGTTGAATCTGCTGATGTGGAACCCGTGAATATGGATGGCCAACTGTATTGGCTACCCAAGAGGCAAGAACCATATAGTCAGGTATAAGAATGTGTTCATTGTATGAATGTGTTAATTTTTCTTAACACATGAATGTAAGAATGGAAGATAAAGATTTTTATCTTATATGAATGTAAGATAAAGATTTTTGTGGGTTTTTCTTTTTCCATTTTCAACAAATTTAGAGAAAATCCAGATGATATGGCTTACAATGTTGCTATGGAATAGGAAAGAAGTTTAGTCTGATGATTGGCAGGGAACAACGCAAAACAATAAGGAAGGTCTTCACAGCAGTTGCAGGTATTGATTTGCCAAGAAGTTGCTTTGCACATGGTCAAATGGGAATTATTAATTCAGAGATGGTTAATTATTTTCCTGAGCCATACTGGGTTGGTTAACTGGCATATAAGTATGAATAATTAATGTTTTATACTCCACACCGTTACTGCTCAAGAGTCAAATTTTGAATAAGAGTCATATCAACATTTTCAAACCTATTAATAAAGAACTATGTCATGATAAAGTCAGGTGCTGAGTACATATAATCTTTCATAAAGAGAAAATAAGTAACCTTTTAAAGAAAAAAAATTAACGTTCTGTAGCATATGCTAAACATTTTAGGTTAATTATGCCTTTTCAATTTTGCATCATTGTTTGGTTCTAAAATCCCATTTTAGATTCAAATAGAAAACATGTATTCATGCTATTCTGTGGAAAGAGATGGTATAAAATATTTTAAAATTATTATTTGTTGTGTAATTTCCCCAATATTGCAAAGAGTATACTGGAGTAATTTTGAAATGTTTTTCATTTGTTGAGTTCAAAATTGTGATCATTGTTTTCATCCTTATTGTTAGACCACTGATTTTTCTGGTACACTGTATAATTTTGCTGCAGTTTATCTATTGGAAATCGAAAGGCTACCATTCTACTTAAAATTTAGCATGTCTTCAATTGACAAAACTTGCCATTTAAAGTCAGATTTCAGAATATTATTGCTCAGAAAATTTTCATTTCTATGGACAATACATAGAAGAAAAAGATAAAGACTGAGTAAAGTGCTTTTCCTGGGCTTAGAATAAAGCCACTCCATAATATCTTGCATAGATCATGTAATTTCATTAGAATTTTAGTTCATTTGAATCCTTGCAGCAATTTCCCCCTCACAACCATTAGATCAAATATTGAACATCTAATGCCTTCTGTCTTCAGTTTGTTTTGGTACTAAATAGTCCTAAAAGCAAGGTGACCACAGGAACCGTGGCTTAGTTATCTTCCTTCCACTCAGGCACTTCACTTTGTCTAATTTATCTTTGGGTCTTAAACTGCCCAGTTCAGGGGCAGGCACGCAGTTGGTACTCCATAATTGTAAACTAAAGAAATGAAGGAGGCAACAGTAAACCGATGGCTATTTTAAATGGTTTCAGTAATACTGCTCAATGAGGTCAACCCTGACCTGCTATCACGTGGCCCCCATTATCTCCAAGTCACCCAGATTACCAAGGAACGCCAGCATGCCCTTTGGCTCCAATCATCAGCCCAGACAGTCAAAATAAAATAGGTGCTTTTCATTTCAAGCCATACTGTGGATATCTGGTTTCTGGACAGCATCACATTAAGAAGGTAACTGCAACTGGAGATATATTTAATGGAAGTACGTTTGGGGCTCAGGAGGTCTCATCCTGAACATGAAATCTCATAAAAATCAAGTGGTCTCCCCCAGATTGCCCATCCACTTCAGCAAGCTCAGGGCTGGCCTGAGAAGCCAATTCACGAAAGACTATGACTTTGAAGAGCCATCCCTCAAATGCTATTCGGTTAACAAGTTAGAAAAGAAGTGTAACAGTTGACAAATAATTAAATTTTAAAATGCCACTAAGTTGTAAGAGAGCAGAAGCCGCTCTCAGTAACAACGCAGACTAAACTTCCAAAGGTCAGAAAACTCTACAGCACTCTCTTACTGTGGAATCAGAGCATATGTTCAAACCTGCAGGTATAGTTGTGGTTTCTTCCTACCTTAAATACATTGATAGGGAGATCGATGACCACATAGATAAGGTCTCCAAGGGCGAGGCTGGCTATCAGCGCGTTGGGGCCATTCCTCAGACACTTGTTCTGGTAAATGATCCTGAGCAGAGTTGCATTGCCCACCATTCCCACGATGAAAATAGTACAAGATATCACAGTGTTAATGTACTTGAAGACGGAAGTGATCTTAGTCTGCTGCGGGCAATAGCTGTGCATCGAGCCGTTGCCGGGTAGGGCCAACTTAGTGGGTCGATGAGTGGTAACCAGGAAACTGAGCTCTGTCCCACGAAAAGTGGTGAAATTGTCCACACGAGTGCTGAGGTTTGTGCCGTAGCTCTCGGGATTATCACTGATGACACAGCCAACCAACACCACCCAAAAGGATACCAGAAAGCAAAAGATTTCCATCTTGATGCAAATGTGAGCAAATGTCTCTTACTGTGTTGCTTTTATGCCCTTACTTTTTTTTTTATTCACCTAGAAAAGGAAAGGAGAAAAATAATTTTGGTTACAAAAATCTAGCTTGTCAGTAAGATTATAATCAATGATTATTTATTGCTTCAATTAAAAAGCAGGAGATATTTGGTACTTAGATAAGATATATCTATGTCAGCTTAGCCCATGGCAGAAAAAAACCCAGAAATGACCAAAGCTCTATTAGGGCAAGTTACACCTCTCTCTCTTTCTCTCTTTCTCTCTCCCCTCCCACCCCCCCACCCATTTCCTCTCTATCCACAACTATACATATATCTAGATTAATAATGTGGATGAGGATATGGCAGTTTTTCCTTCAAGAAGTAGGTAAAAGGTTACTTCTTTTTTTCTTTACTATCTAGGCTGATAAGAACCTGAATTACAAAAATCTACAAGAGTTGAGATATAACATTTCATTTACTAATGGAAGAAGAAAGGCATTATATACTTAGTAAACGTTACATAGAGTTAAGGCATAAAATTAGCAAATTCTATATATAAGAATCCAATATTCCAAAATGTGTGTTGTTTTCCACATGGTAAATAATAAACATGGGGAAAAAAAATGCAGCATATGTATAATAGCTATTTAAAGTGTTACAAAATGTTAAATTAAAATCAAAACTCAAGTCAACATCATCAATGCATATAATAATCTTAGTTTCAATTAAAAATGATATAACTGATAAAGATAAAATACTTATTTTTTTGGAAACATTGATGATTAATATGTACAATCTACATTTTCTGACAGGAGATTTTGGCTTTTCCATTCCTCAGAAATTATCATCACGATATTTGCCAGTGAGTGAAACTGAGAGGAATGGACTTTCCCAGGCCAGACACAGCATTTGGTTTTCCAAGGGATATCTGTCTCATGCTCCCTTTTAACATCCTATATAGCTACCTTATTTTGCCAATCAGGGTGCTGAGCACTCCACATGGGTGATGCCATCTAATCCATACCAGGACCCTGTGAAGCAGATACACAGTTCCATCATAAAGAGAGGGAAACAGAGGCTCAGGAAGGTCAAGTAGCTTGTGAAAGCCACAGGTGGAGCATGGCAATACCGTGATTCTAAGGCAAGTTAGTCCGACTTTGAGCCCAAACTCTTAACCACTAGACCACACTGTCTGTCATTCTTATGCCTTCTTAGCACTTCAGATATTTTAAGGAAGTTACCAGAGTTTCAATGACCTAGTAGACTCAGGAGGGTTTTTAGATGGTTTCAAAAGACCATTTGTTCATTTGTTTCAGTCATTTGCAGAGAATAAGTGGTCCTTGTTGCCCAGAAAGCCTAGGTTTTCTACTTAATCCTTAAAGAAAACATGTTGGGAAAATGAGGGAGGTTGGTGGTAATACAATAATCAAAGGTAAATAAAAATAGCTCCTCACATTTAAATTTTTCGTATATTTTATTTTTTGTGAGTTTTTAATGAATCTTTAAACGAAGACCATGAGTTCATTTATGCGGTGGTGTGTGTGTCTATGATGTTTAATTTAATTTTTTTTACAATCATGTCCTTTTTCTGAGTCTATTCATGTTTGGTATTAACCACATTTAGGGATTTTGACAGTTATCTTGGGAAATCAATAAAGCTTAGGTTTAGTCACTATGTGAATAAAATGTGAATATGTGTTTACAATGTGAATAAAATGTGTTTAGTCAATATGTGAATAAAATAAGATTTATTCAAGTTGTAAAGTAAAGATAAAGTACAAATACCACATACTTAGCCTTCTCCAGAGATTTCTCCCAGGAATCTGAAATAATACTATTTTATGGATAGTAGTTATCTGTTATGTACGTATCTGTTATCTGACTTGAGCTTTACAACTCTAGGTAGGTAAGGGGAATATCCCCATTTTACTCATGAGGAAATTGAGTCTTGAAGATGTTAAGTCAAGTTTTCGTAGCCAAGAAGTGGCAAGGCAGGTAAAAATGCCTCACTTTACTTTGCTTCTAGGACTTAACTCAGTCTGATATGATTAAAAATCAATGATAAAAAATGATAAAAATATCAATTTTTCTGAGCTAGGAGCATACTATGTACATGTCAGTTCTGCCTGGACTTAATTATAAGTAGTTTGCAGTTTTTCCTACTTCTTACAGTTTGGAGTGAGTATCTGACCAAACATCAATAGCCCTACACTATGTCACTATTTCCGTTCTACAGTGGAGACCAGGACTCTAAGAACAAAGCATATTGCCATCCTCCTCTCCAGATCAGAGATGGGAAAAAAGAAATCTTTCAATACCTTGTGCTGCTTAATGCCTAAAGCCTCCCAGTTTCCCAACCGGAATGGAGCCTTCACTAATGTAGTTTTCTTAAAACTACTAGAGAGAGAAGCCTTTTCCAGGAAATGAAATGTTTCTGTGCCCATCCGAGTCTGCTAGGAGGATAGTTAGTGACCTGTCCTGGCTATTGCGAGTATTCCACCACTCACGAAAGGTAACCACTGGTGTTTGAGCGCTGGTTTGCTGGTTTGCTCGGTCAGCTGATTACAGCAGGAGCTAAGCAGGCCGAGGCTGTGTGGGTTCTTATCACAGTGTGAGCTCCAGCCATCAAACCCACCTTCCTTCCTCCTCCAACAATGACACCACCACAGAAATCATTTCTGATGACATCTCCATCAGCTCGGATTAAGCTGCAGAGCTAAGGCTACTTGGCAAAGGCATGTGAATACCCACATTATCATTGGTGATGAAAACTCCCAAAACCACACACACAAGATGCCTCTCAAATGCAGGTTCCGTGGGTCTGCTAAGTCATGCCGCACTTGGAATCATCAGTCACAATCAGTCATAGTGCCAGTGAAGTAGCTCAGCTTCAGATCTGAAGGCCATGGTTTATAGATCCCTCATTCTTCTATGTGGAGTCTAAGAATTTGCTGAAGTTCAAAAGCTTTTATTAAGGAAGAGTACCGAATCCGTCTGCTTACACTTTAACCATTTAAACGTCTCTGACGCTCAGGATCAAAGTTCACCTGTAATTAGTAATTTGAAAATTCCAACCTTACCCAAAAGGCATGAGTTTAGAGCAGGTAGTTTACATGGAACGATTGCCAAGGTGTTTCATAATTAGTTAACACTTAAAACGGAAGGGGTGGGAGGGACAGACAGCCATAAACATCTACAAGAGGAGAAAGAAAAATCTAGGGACTTTTTTTTTTACAAGTATTCCGTTGTTTGGCTCCCTGGGTAAGACAGTAGCCACTCTCCTGCCTGACAACTTCTCCCTCCCACCCCACCCCCTCTGCCGCCACCTCTATCTGGAAGGCCACTAGGACGGTGTAAACAGAGGGGCTGATATCTAGCAACAGCCCTTGTTTTCTGCACGTGAAAGGCAACAAGTGCCCTTTAAAGGACAGCACAGAACCAAGCGCCCAGACCTCCACAGGCAGCTTTCCAAACTAGCTGCCCTGGGAGTTTTCCAAAACATCAGCCCCTCACACGGCGTGCCCTTGGCTACCCTTGGCAACCCGGGGTGTACCGGGAGAAGCAGGAGAGTAAGAAAAGGCTACGGGGCACACTTCACAACTAGACTCTGGAGCCTGCGACGAGGGCGTGATGTTCCACAAAGTTGTTGCACGCCTGGGGAAGAGGGAGACCCAGGGAGGACTGTGGGTTTTCCTTTGACCAAACAGCCGAATCCTGCCTGGGGAGGCTGAGGGGCTATTCATCAGCTCCCCAAACCCAAACGTTGCCAGAGCACATCCATCCCAGGAATGCGCCCGCAACGCCAACGCGCCCCTGGGCAGGTGGGTGCCAGCCCCTGGGCGGCGGGTCGCCCAAAGTGCAGGGTGCTGGGGGACAATGCTGCCCGCTGGCCTTTCTTCCCAACCGAGGGGCCCAGGCAGCGTCTCTCCCGCTCCCGCCCGGGTCCCCGAGACGAAAGAGTTGCACCGACCGTGGAGCTGGGCAGGCGCAGCAGATACCCGGTCCTCGCGAAGCGCCTGGGCGAAGGAAGCGGAGCCCGCAAGGGTGGGTGGCGTGGGGTCCCGGGCTCCGGCGTGGCGGCCCGGGCTGCACAGCTGCCTAGACTTGGGAAAACTTGCTGGGCAACCGTTTCTCAGGGGAGGTACCCTGAGCCTCCAGCCTCTGGCCACCGGCTGAGATGGAGCCTCTCCACCTCTTGTCCACAATAGCCAGACCACAGGGATGACTGTAGGCGAGCGCACTCGCAGGCGCGCGAGGAATTGCAAGAAAAAGAAACTCCGGAGGAACAGCGCCTCCCGTCTGTCCTCCCCTTCTCCTCCAGAAGCTCTCAGACTCTCTGCTCCAATCGAGGACAGCAAGAATGTCCTAACCTTCCAGCCCTCTCTGGAGGCAAGCCACTCTAAAGCACAAAGCTGCCGCCCCCTCCCAAGCCCTGAAGGGCAAGAGTCTTTTAACTGTTTCCTTCCTGAATTGAAGACTGGGGAGGGCGGAGGGAGGGCGGCAATCGAGGGAGGAGGGTAGTTTGACAAGTCTGAGAACTGAGCAAGGCCGTGCAGAAAAAACCCATTCCCTCTCCAGGAAGTGCAGGCAGATTCGATCTGTGATGGAGCCACTGCAGTCAGCTCCAGGGTCCAAGCGTGGTTTCTCCTCTGTGGTCCCTGCCACTTAGCTTGGCTTGTTTGCTCCCTCTTAACTCGTGGCAAGATAGAGCCAACGTGGACAGCAGTTTTACTGGCCTCAAGTACGTTTTGCTTCTGTCTTGTGCCTTGAAGCCAGCACCTCCAGGCTACATACCACTAGCCCAGGGCAAAACAGAAGCCCTTGAGAGTCTGTGGAAGGGCCCAGCGTGCGGCTCAGAGAAACCTATCATTCCTTAAGAAATCCAAACACTGAGGGTACAGATGCCACAGAAGGTCTCGCATCTTTATATGATAGAGATTTTATTCTAGATTGGGGAGGGAGAGAGGAGATGAGGGACAAAGGTGATTGCCTCAGATGAGAAATCCAGGGCTGCTTAGAGAAGGCCCAGCCTTAGAGTCCTTCAGAGCATGGCTGGTGTAAGGCATATTGTGGAAATGTGAGTTTGGAGCCCTGGCCACTTTATGTTTCAGACTGTGCTGGTTATCTTGTAGCTAAAGAAAATCACCTTAAAATGGCAGTGGCCTAAAACAGCTAGAGTTATTTGCTTTACTCATCAATCTGCTATTTGGGTGGGGCTTGGCTGGGAAGCTCATCTTTTGCTGGGGCTGAGGGCTCCGCTTCCAAGAGAGTTCACTTACTTGGTGAGCGAATGTTGGTTTTTCACCATGTGTGTCTTTCCACAAAGTGGTTTAGTCTTCCTCACAGCATGGTGGCTGGGTTCCAGGAAGGAGTGTCCCAAGAGACAGGAAGTGGGAGCTGCCAGTTTCTTAAAGTCTGGGGCTGGAAACTGGTACAGGGTCCCTTTTGCAGATTTCTATTGTGAAGCAGTCACAGATCCCAGATTCAAGGTGAGGGACTATAGATTCCATCAGTCAATTTGCGGAATGTCAAAGAATTTGGGGGGGGGGCATTTGGTAAAACCATCAAAGAGATCCACAGAGTATCACCATTGAAAGGGACCTTAATAGCCATCTAGTCCAATTAGACTAGGTATTATCATTAGTCTGTTCTATCTATAGCATCCCCATGAATGAAGAGTCAGACAGCCAGAACAACCACTAGCTTCTCTAAGAGCCTTAGTTTGCATTAAAAAAAAAAAAAAAAAAAAAAGTGCCTTTTCAAGCACATGGCCTGGTAAGCTGACAATATTTTCAGGGAAGAAACAGGTATTGCTTCTTCCTGGAAGAGGCAGCTGTATACGAGAGTTCACACCTTGGAATGTGAAATGTGTGCTGGATTTCAGCCCCTCCTCACCGGAGATCAGACATACTTGGACAGCGCACAATTTGCACAAGTGAACACGTGCGGTGCGTCTCTCCAGGTGTTGGGAGAGCGCACCCCTCAGCCCCTGTCTCCTGAGACAGCTTGTCCCACTGTGGTACAGGACTGGTTATTAAAATCCTTCCTTCCCACCCATTTGGATGGCTATTATGAAAAAGCAGAAGACAACAAGTATTGACGAGGATGTGGAAAAATTGGAACCGTTGTGCCTTGCTGGCGGGGATGAAAAATAGTGCGTTAGCTGTGGTATGGCAATTTCTCAAAAAATTAAAAGTAAAATTACTATATGATCCAGCAATGCCATTTCTGGGTGCATACCCAAAATAACTGAAAGCAGGGATTCTAACAGATATTTGTACACCTATGTTCATAACAGCATTATTCACAAAAGCCAAAAGATGGAAACAACCCAAATGTCCATCTGTGGATGAATGGATAAACAAAACGTGGCATGTATACATACAAGGAAGCGTTATTTAGCCTTAAAGAGGAATAAAATTCTGAAACATGCTACAACGTAGGTGAAACATGAAGACATTATGCTAAGTGAAATAAGCCAGATGCAAAAGGACAGATATTTATGGTTCCACGTACATGACGTACTTAGAGTAGCAGTCAAAATCATACTGACAGAAAGTAGTGGGGTGGTTACCAGGGCCTGGGGAGAGGGAGGGATGAGAATTTATTGTATAAAGTGTTTCGGGGTTTCAGTTTGGGAGGATGAAAAAGTTCTGGAGATGCATGGTGGTGTCAGTTGCACAGCACTGTAAATGTACTAATGCCACAACTGTACAGTTGAAAATGGTTAAAATGACAAATTTATATTATATGCATTTTGCCACAATAAAAATAATTCTTCCTGACATTAAGATGAAATCTGCCTCCTTATTATAGTACCTGTGATCCGTCCTGTAGTTCATAAAACGAATTTACTGCCTCTTCTAAGAAAGATCTTCAAATATAAATAAATATATTTGTGTGGCTCGCTGGCACAGATCTGCCTTTGAAAAGGATTGGAGTTTGCTTCATTCTAGGTGAGAGCAACACAAACTTTCCTTAGTTGCTGCAGATTTGTATTCTCATCTTCTCTGCTTTACTTTAGGGAAAATGATTGGAGTGGATTTAAACCAGTTTTCATGCAAATTAACTACCTCCAATCACTCCTCTCCCCATAGGCAAGGCTTTATATACTTGTCTCACCTCCATATTCCTTGCTTTGTACTGTTAATGAACATATAATTAATATATTTGACTAAGTTTCTCAACTTGACTTCCAAAGGTTATTTCCTTTCCTTGGAAGCAGGTTGGATGCAGATTTGCAGGTCTTCTGGGTTTCAGGGAGACTTTAAATCACACTTGACTTCTGGTTCATGCAGCTCATTAAGTGGAGTATTACTGTAATGATAGTTACAATGACTTTTCTCACCATCATATCATCATTATTGATTTCCTGAACGATAATTATGACGATGAAGACATACTCAAGATAACACTTAAAAGCCAATTTTTCATGTGTCCTTGGGGTAAATGTTCCTATGAATTTAAGTTTCTTGATTCAAAATTGCAAATCCATTTTACAATTGCTAATTTGTAATATCTTCACACTTGAAATGCAATAAAGGATCTGAGTCTCAGAGAATTGGCTAAGAATATTGTGTTCACTCTAGGGCTCCCTGAGGGAAATAAAACGTGAGGGCTTCAGAGAAGAACCACAGAGATAAAGAAAGGCTGGAAAGCTGGTTGTGAGAGGACAGGCAGAGAAACTGTGGAAATGTACCTCAGAGACCTGAACCTGTAACTGCAGCCTTCACACTGGGCAGAGCTGTGGCCAAGATGCCCCGTTGGCACGGATCACCACTGGCCTAGAGAAGAAAAAGCAAGCCCTGTGAGGCGGAGGTCCATGTTGAATTAAAATTCCCTACAGGTAGTTTGTTTTCAAAAGGAAATATTCCAAAATGTTAATTTGCAGGTGGGTTGCTGAGGATTCTGAAGCGTTTTGGGGGCAACACTGCAGGTTATCTCATCAATATAAACTTAAGACAAATGTAGCCCAATATTTTGTAAACTGCGGGCAGCCTCATTGGAGGGCTGAAATATCAGGCAATCTTAGCATCACTAGTGATGGGCAAGCAGATAGTAGGTGTCCTCTGATGATATATTCCATCTGGCCAAAAAGGTTTAACTTGAATCAAAACTATAGCTATTCCAGTTTCCAAGGAAGATAGGAGATAGACACACGGGTTAAACAAATACCATGAGGAACCAAATAAACAAAGCCAGAAAGTATGACATTTTATAGGAAACTAGCTCTGTCTCTTCAACAAGTCAGTCAATAAAACAGGGCTATTTTTTTCTAGATTGAAAAAAGACTTAAAGGGGCGTGACAACCAGCTGCACTGTCTTGGATTGGACCTTGGTGTAGAAACCAACTGTAAAGGACAGTTTTTTGACTACTGGCAAATTTCAGATTTAGACTCGGTATTAGATACTATTAAGAAATTATGAATTTTATTAAATGTGAAATTAATTTTATTAAATGTGATTATTTGGGGCATATAGAAAAACGGTCTTCTATGTTACATATTCTTTGAGGGGAGATACAATTTACTTTTAACTACCAAAGCAGAAACACAAATGATAAGTTTGAAAAAACAGAGTGAAAAGTACCTAAAGGCTAATAGTTGGAGCTCAATACATGGTCGCTCTTTACACTTTCATTTGTGTCTTCTTTGTTTGTCAGTGAGGTGACTGACAGGACAGAATAAGCAGCTTCACATGACAAGCTGGGTGACTCCAGGAAGGTGTCCCAGCAGTAGTGACTAAAACCAGAAGCTCCACGGCATCCAGGGAGCTACAAGGTCAAAGCCGGAAGGGAACGTGATGCCTGGAGTTGGCCTTGATGAGAACAATCATCCATAGCAGAGCTGATATGACACTGCAGCTGGGATCCTTTAACCCGATGGGTGGGGCCTTGAGGAGTCTAGAATTTGCTGGCGAGGACTGGAGGCTAAAATGGGTGTGAGGAGGACGTCGTTGTGACTGACTCTTGCATGTAGGCTGGTGTGGGTATGAACTCTTGGTTGCACTTATAATAAAAGCCAGACAAAATAATGGCTATGCTTGAATAAAGGAGATTTAATCAAAGGAGGTGACAGCAGGTCTCCTGTGGAATAACTTCAGAGCAGGAGAAGTAAAGGCAGGTAGGAGAGGTAAAGAAACAATTATAGTTGCTTCTTTAGATATGTCAGGGAAACTTATGCTAGAGCTTGAAATTGGCAGGAAGGATTGCTAGGTATCCTCTGTCGTGCAGCTTTCGGTGTTATCTGTGCCTTTCCTCATCTTTGAGCTATTTACCACTCTGTACGTTGTAGAAAACTGAGAGCAATTCAAGTGATTCTTGTCCATAGAAATAAAAATTAAGTTTGAGTGGTGGAGATGAAAGTGATTCTTGCCCTGTGGATGTTGAAAAAGTGTCTTAGTCAGCTCAGGCTGCCATAATATAATACCACAGACTAGGTGGTTTCAACACAAATATATCTTCTCACAGTTCTGGAGGCCGGAAGTCCAAGGTCAGGGTGCCGGCATGCTCAGGTTCTGGTGAGAGCTCTCCTCCTGGGTTCAGAGGGCTATCTTGCCATTTCCTCACACGGCACAGGGAAAGAGTGACAGAGGGTGAGAGAGAGAGTGATGAAGACCAAAGATATGTGAGACACATTTTGGTCATCTGAATAATATATAATATATATATACACACATATATATGTATATATATATGTGTGTATATATATATATATATACATATATATACACACACACACACACGCATATATATATATATATATATATATATATATATATATATATATATATATATATATATATATGATTAGTCACAATATCACAAAGCTTCGACATATGAATCCGGGAAGGACACATACATTCAGTTTATAGCACTCCACCCCTGGTTTCCCTAAATTCATATTCTTCTAGCATGCAAAATGCATTTATTCCATCCCAGTAGCCCCCAAAGTCTTAACTCATTCCAACATCAACTCTAAAGTACAAGATCCAAACCATCATCTAATCAGACAGGGGTAGACTCGAGATAGGACTTATCCAGAGGCAGATTATCCTCTCTAGCTGTGAACCTTTGAAATCCATTCTTCCAAAATACAGTAGTGGGGCAGGCATAGGGTAGCGAGTTACCTCCTCTGTAACAGGAAGTTGTAAGAGTTATATTATCTATTATTCTGTGACTCATTTCTCGTGGAGCTTATCTTATAATAATTAAGGATGAAAATGGACATTTTGGATATAAAAATAGATATTTAGGTTATGAAGTGGACTTGTGTTTAGGAAATAAGGTGTCCTTATTTATCATTTATCAGGATATGTTTAAAAGAAAAGTTTCAGGAAGATTAATTTGACAGAAGTGTTTTACACATCTGAAAAGAAAACTACGAGCAAGAAGACAAGCTGGTGTGTTATCTTAGTATAAAGTATGAAGGTAGAGGATAAAGTGGTGATGGGCAATGTGTTGGTGGTTTTGGGGTAAAGTTTAAAGCACAATATTTAAAATGGAGAAGACCAATATAGCGGCTACTTTATACTGTATCCAACCCCCTGCCCACTTCCAAGTAAAAATATATTGGCTTAAAACAAAATGGTTTATTAGCTCATGATTTTGTGGGTCAGCAATTTGGGTTAGGCTCATCTGGGTGGTTCTTTTTGCTGGTCTTGGCTGAGCTCATTCACATAGTAGAATTTCTCATGTAGAGTCAGCGAGCATCCGATGGCTTTGTTCACATGTCTGGCTCTTGGCTGGAGTAAGGGGTAATCAGAGCCATGTGTCTTTCATCATCCAGCAGCTATCCTGGCTCCTTCAGGGTTTCACGTACAGCAAGAAAGGGCACGTCCCAGTGACCAAGAGCTCTTCAAGTGTCTACTTGCATCATATTTGCTATTGTCCCATTGGCCAAAGCAAGTAACATTGGCAAGCCCACAGTCAGTATCTGGGAACACTAACCAAGGCCATGGAAAGAAAGACAGGCAATTACTGCATACAATCCAATACAACTAAGAATTAGTTTTTGGCGAGGGAGTGAAGGGTGGCTGGATAGTTGATCTAGAGGATGAAGCAGGAAGGGTCAAAAAATGACTCAAAAATTTCCTAGGGAGAATTCAGAACAATTCACCAATATTTATTGAGTAAATACTGTGTAGTAGGTTCTGTGTTAGGAAAAGAGATTTAGAAAACCAACAGCAAACAAGACATGATTCTATTCTAAAGAAGACTTGAGTCTAATTGGGGGAAAAGGTACACAAAGAGCTTAAAAACAAGACACTAAGTGTTAGGGTAGAGCTATCTGCTAGTTAGGGGGTCAGGAAATATTTTCTGTGCAGGGCTTTCTAGTAAATACTGACTTTGTCAAAACTACTGAACTCTGGTATTATTGCACCAAAGGAGCCATGTGCAAGATGTAAGCAAAATGGCCTGGTGGGGAAGATTGACGATGAATCCGTTAGAATACCTGGAAAGGGAAGTCAGCTTTGAAGGGCAGGAGGGGCTTGTGTGGGGAAAAGAGGAATTCAAGTTTTAAATAGTTCAAGACATTCACGTGGATGTGACCTAAGTGTGCGTGGAGCTAACAGGCCTGGGTCTAGCTGAAGCCTTCGGACTTGAAATATAAGAATGTAATCACCAGTAACTGAAGTCATGAGTAAATGCATTTCATTTTGGGACTGTGAAAAAGCAAAGGGCAAAGACACCAGGGTGAGCCTTGTACAAAGCATTCAGTTAGGCTAAGCAACAACTGGAAGGTTGTCAAACAGAGAGAGGCATCCGAGAAAGAACCAGGGAAAGGCAGTGTGTGTGACATGAAGAGAGAAGAGACTTTTAGGAATGAATGGTGGTCAAGGGAGGTCAAAGGGAACGAGGAGTGGGACCGGGTCACGGAGGTGGACGATAAGGGGGACATTGTTCTACGATGTCAAGCCAAGCCTTTAGGCAAACTCTTCTGCTTTACACACATTCGGAATAACTTAGTAATTAGAAAACAGTGCAGCAAGACCTGCAGAAACATTGCAAAGTGGTGAGTATAAATCACTTTTTTGCTAGATTTATTTTTGTAATATGTGGAAGAAAAATCAACACCATCTACAATTAGGCATGTGCTTCATTAGGCTTTTGTTTCAAGACTCCTTGGTAATTTTTGGAAAAAAGACTTTATTGGGAAACAGTTCTACTTATATATTTTTATACAGAGATGCTCAAGAGACAGGGAAGCTGGCATGTCAGGTAAAGTTGGAGGGAAAGCCTTTTTTTTTTTTTTAATTTCTAATTTATATTTTGAAAATGCCAAAATGTTTTCATGACCTTATTTGAATTCTGAGTGTAAAGAGACATGATTGAGACTTCTAGCTTTTCATGTGTATTTATTGGGTAAATTTAAATAATGTTAATGCGGAGTGTGTTCTGTAGCAAAGCCTTACTATTTTTTTTGTCATTTTAACTTGTCAACCCAAGCTTTCAGACTACTGTTCTGAAAGAGATGTCCAAAATGGGTTGATGGGTTCTTTGCTGTAAAGAAATTAGAATTTAGATTTCTGAATTCTGTTCTCAATGTGTCATCTCGAACAACTGTCATCTCCCATGGATATCAGGCATTCTTCCCAGGCACTCTCTTTATCCCTCACCTGGAAGACTTAGAAGTGGCTTTGTCTCAAAGACCATGACTAGATTAGACAGCAGCAGCTCAAGGACCTTTGTTTACAGCTTTCTTTCTTTTACTTTTTCTTTTCTTTTCTTTTTTAAATTAAAGTTTATTGGGGTGACACTCGTGAGTAAAGCTACATGTGTTTCAGGTGTACAATTCTGTAATACAGCATCTATCTATGTCCTTCCATAGATGATTGGATAAAGACGTTGTGGCCTATATACACAATGGAATACTACTGTGCCGTAAGAAAAGATGGAATAGTACCACTTGCGACAACATGGATGGATCTTGAGATTATTATGCTGAGCGAAATAAGTCAGAAAAAGTTGAGAACCATATGATTTCACTGACATGTGGGATATAAAACTGAAAACAACAAAGGAACAAGACAAACAAATGAAGAAACGAAAACTCATAGACACAGACAATCGTGTAGTGGTTACCAGAGGGAAACGGGGCAGGGGGTGGGAGATGAGGGTAAAAGGGATCAAATATATGGTGATGGAAGGAGAACTGACTCTGGGTGTTTACAGCTTTCTGAATATATTTGGGAGGACATCTGTATTTGTTTGCCAGGGCTGCCATAACAAAATATCACAAACGGGGTGGTTTAAACAACAGAAACTTATTTCCCACAATTCTGGAAGCTACAAGTCCAAGACCACGGTGTCAGCAGATTTGGTTTCTTCTGAGGCCTCTCCCCTTGACTTGCAGATGGCAGCCTTTTTGCTGTGTGTCTTCACATGGTCTTTCTTCTGGGTGAGTATGTATGTGTTTGTCCTAATTTTCTCTTATAAGAACACTGGGCAAGTTAGATTAGGGCCCAAAATATGATCTCATTGTGCCTTAATTACCTCTTTAAAAGCCTCATCTCCAAACGCAGTTGCATTCTGAGGGATGCATGTGAGTTTTAGGGGGACACAGTTCAGCCCATGACATTGTACTCTATGGCCTGAAATAGCAGCATGATTTTATTATACAGGCATATTTACACACACCACTATTCTAGGCTCTATGGATCTGCTCCAACTTGTTGCTTCCTGTACTGCCCTTTGGATTTGAATGATTTAAAAAGATGTTCACAGTTTCTTTTATGTCCTTCATAAATGTATATATTTCTGTAGAACTAAGTTACAGATGTAACATTCACTTCTAAGTATTTGATTCTGTCTAAAAGATAAGAATATTGTCCTATTGAATTTATTTGTGATTTTATTAAGTGTTTATTCTCCAATGTGAATTCAATTTTGGTATTTTCCTGAAGTATTTATTTTTCACTATCCCCTTTTAATCAAGGTTGCATAATATCTTCTAGGTTGGTGTTTCGTCAACATTTTCTAATTCATAAAGTGTTCTGTGGTTCAGTAACATTAGGAAATGCTGATGTAGGTGAGTCTCAAAGATGTGTTAAGCATCATTATTCATCATTTTAGTAATAAATTCTATGTTGATTTAGTCACCACAGGTGAAGTTTATTGATGCTATAGTTTTGTGATTTCTGTCTGTGTGAAGCAAAAGAAAATCATCCCTCAAGGATATTACATTTTAGACTTTGGTTTAAACAACATTTTAACTCTTTTAATTTGAGCCCTTATCTACTTTATTCCTTGGAGATGTTCACTTTTTTGTTTCTGGGCTGCGGTCATGTTTCCCCAGATAATTTCTTTTCTTTATCCTTCGTACCTGGTAAGAACTCACTTAAGAGTTCCCATGAACGACTCCACCCCAAACCCCTGATATTTATTCAGAGCCAGTTCTACATTCCCAAAACCACTGTGCAGTTAGCTTGTGCATACACTCCTAGCCCAGAATCCTGCGAGGATATTCACTGTCTTCTACCTTGAACTACTTGAAACTAAAACTCCCCATTGTCTTCTCTTCATCAGCATTACAAATTAAAATCCTACTAGTCTGCCCTCTTTGAGTTTAGTCAAATATATTTGACAACATACAAGCAAGTGCTAACGAGTTTCACCCTTTCCGGCCATCATCGTCTTCACATATGGTATTCACTCTGACCAGAACACCCTCCCAATTCCTTTTCAGAAACACACACTCATCTTTCAGTCACAACCTCTGACTCACCTCACAGTGAGTTCTTTCCAGACTTGGCCAACCGAGTTGACCTACCACTCCAGGGGTTAGAATGTATCCGTTTTTTTTCTGTCTTCTAGATTGCTTAAATGCTTGCTTAATTATATTTTTCTTAGTTTTCCTTATTTGGGCTTTATAATGGAAAATAATAGAACAGATATAGTCCCTGGTCCCACAGATTTTAAAAGCTAAAAGGATGAGCATGTATAGCAATTCTGTTGCCCATCTCAGGATGGAATATTTCCAGGGAAGGAATGTTTTTTTGTTGTTGTTTGTTGTTTGTGTTTTGGATAATAGTTTGCATTTAATTCACTTAACTTTTTCAAATTGCACTGATAGTCAACATTTTTAAAAACTCGTAGTATTTTAAGAAAAAGGTAGGGCAGGAGGTATAAGCAAATCTCGTTTTCTTACCAGAGTTCTTTGGAAACTGTATCACATAAGGAAACTGCATTGTAAGAAGATCCTATTTTCTCCAAAGGAGAAATGTTAAATTTGGAGGTGACATACTTTACGAAAGATCCCTACTTATCTTACAGCTAGTCTAAAAACAGTATAGTAGGTGCTCAAAAAAAACCTGAAAAAATGCTTTCACATTTTTTCCCTCACTGGCAATGTTCTTAAAAATAAAACGCAGTAAGTTTCATCTTCACTCTCTCCAACATCTTCAATTTAATTAAATTTAAAATGTGGTAGATTGGTGCCAGATAGATGAAAGCTTCCATCCTTCAAAGACACTTCTAGACACATTTTGTTGGCAGATACCAACTCAAAGCCTTGTCTATTTTCCTTCTAATATTTCTGCTTCATTTTCTTTCATATTTTATTGCATTATCTATGAACTTCAGAATAATTTTGAATAATAGTAATAATTAGTCTTTTTCTTAATTCTTTCTTACCTTTTACCCTCAAGAACGTTATTTGCTTTAAGTTTCAGATACATTCTCTTTATTAAATTGAGGAAGGAAGTTTCCTTCTATTCTTAGCTTATTAAGAGTTACAAATGAATCAGTAATGGACATAAAATTTTCAAGTGTGTATGTGTGTCCATCTATCAAATGGTTCTTTAATATATTAATATAGTGATCTGTGAATTAATTTTCTAATGATAAACCAGTCCTTGTATAAGCTCTATTTAGTTATAATGATTTATTCTTTTGCTCTATGCTGGATTTGATTTGCTAATATTTTAGTAAGAATTTTAAAATTTACATTCACAAGTGAAATTGGCCTATGGTAAGAATTGTAAACTCCAATGCCTAGAGAAGTCAGATTTATTAAAGAAGAATTACTAGAGTAGATGAGGCTCACAAGAGAAGCAGAAACTGGGGTAATTAGAAGATACACATTGGATCTTATAACACATATACTCAGCATTAAAAAAAGAGTGCTATCTAAACGTAATCATTGGCAAAACAGATATGGCCCTCAGAACCCAGCTAGTTGCATTTGGTATGTGTGTAGGTATTTCTGCTAGCCTCACAGAATGAGTTAGGAGGCTTTTTTTTTTAATGTCTAGGGACAATTTATTTTTTAAGATTTTTATTAAAAATGTAGCTAACATACAATATTATATGAGTTTCAGGGATACACACCATAGTTATTCAGCATTTATATACCTAAAGCAGTGATCACCATGTTAAGTCCAGCCACCATCTGACACCGTACTATGCTATCACAATATTATTGACTATATTCCTTATTCTGTACTTTATATGCCTATGACTTATTTGTTTTTACCTGGAATTTGGACCTCTATTCCCCTTTACCTTCCCCCCCTTTTAAATTTTTCAATTACAGTTGACATTCAATATTATTTTATATTAATTTCACGTGTACAGCATATGGATAGACATTTGTATAATTTAAGAAGTGATCCTCTTGACTAGTCTAGTACCACCTGGTACTACACATAGTTATTACCATATCATTGAGTATATTCCCTATGCTTTACTTTACATCCCCATGACTATTTTGTAACTACCAGTTTTGTACTTCTTAATCCCTTCACCTTTTTTACCCTGCCCCCAACCCTCTCTCATCTATCACCCAAAAAATCTAGTACCATCTGACACCATACATAGGTATTACAATATTATTGACTATACTCCTTATGCTATACCCTACACCCCCATGACTACTTCGTAACAACCAATTTGTACTTTTAATCCTTCCCTTTTTACACCCACCCCCCCATCCCCATCCTGTCTCGCAACCAGCAAAGTATCTCTGTGTCTATGAGTTTGTTTCTGATTTGTTTTATTCTGTTCTTTAGATTGCACCTATAAGCAAAATCACACTGCATATGTCTTTCTCTGTCTGACTCTCCACTCAGGACAATACCTTCCAGGTCCGTACAGCCACGTCAAATGGCAAAACCCATTCCCTTCCATGGCTGAGGCAATATTCCATCATATATATGTTACCACTTCCTCTTTCTCCATTCTTCCATTGATGTCACCCAGGGCTACCCTCCACATCTTGGCCATTGTAAACAATGGGGCACTGAACGTATGGAGCACACATCCCCTCGAAGTAACATTTGGGTTTCTTCAGATAAATACCCTGAAGTGGGATTACTGGGTTCTTCTTTGTCTCTCGTTATAGCATTGGTTTTAAAGTCTATTTTTGTCAGGTATAAGTATGGTTACTCCAGCTTTTTGTTTGTTGTTTGTTTCCATTTTTATGAAATGTCTTTTCCCATCTCTTTACTTTCCATCTGTGTGTGTGTCTTCAATTTGAAGTGATTCTCTTGTAGGCAGCATATTGTAAGGGTTTGTTTTCTTATCCATTCAGCCCTCCTATATCTTTTAATTGGAGCATTTAATCCATTTACATTGAAAGTAATTGTTGATAGATATGTAGCTATTGCCATTTTATTATTTCTAATTTTGATCATTTATTTTCCTATCTTAAAGACGTCTCTTTCACATTCCTTGTATAATAATACTGGTTTGGTGGTGATGAGCTCCTTTAGCTCTTTCTTGTCTGGGAAGCACTTTCTCTGCCCTTTTATTTTAAATGATTGCCTTGGTGTGTAGAATACCCTTGGTTGTAGGTCCTAACTTTTCATCACATTGAATATTTTGTGCCAATTCTTTCTGGCCTGCAAAGTTTCTGGTAAGAAATCAGCTGACAATCTTATGGGAGCTCCATTATAACTTACTAGTTGCCTTTCTCTTCCTGCTTTTAGGATTCTGTCTGTGTCTTTTACCTTTGCTATTTTAATTATAAGGTGTCTTGGTGTGGGCCTGTTTGGGTTTATCTTTTTGGGACTCTGCACTTCCTGGGCTTGTATGTCTGTTTCCTTCCCCAGGTTAGGGAAGTTTACAGTCATTATTTTTTCAAATAGGTTCTCAGTGCCTTGCTCTCTCTCTTCTCCTTCTGGTATCCCTACGATGTGAATGTTGTTACACTTGATATTGTCCCAGAGGTCTCTTAAACTATTCTCATTTTTGTTTTTTTGATTCTTTTTTTTCTTTTTGCTGTTCTGATTGGGTGTTTTCTGCTACCTTGTCTTCCAAATTGCTGATTTGACCCTCTGCTTCGTCTAGTCTGCTGGTGATTCCTTTTAGTGCTTCTTCATTTCAGTTATTGTGTTCTTCACGTCTGACTGGTTCTTTTTTTATGGTGTCTAGGTCCTTTGTTATGTTTGCTATCTCTTTGTTGAAGTTTTCACTAAGTTCCTTAAGCATCCTTATAACCAGTGTTTTGAATTCTGTCTCTGGTAGGTTGCTTGCCTCCATTTTGTTTAGTTATTTTTCTGAAGTTTTCAACTGTTCTTTGATTGGCTGTGGAGTTTGGCCATGTCCACAGCTTATAGACTGCTATGCAGGGGGCTTACCCCACTAAATTGGATTTGCCCCAGTGAGTTCGGTGCCTGTTGACAAACCGCCTTTGGGTGTGCCTATGTGGGGATAATTAGGTGGTACTTTGCTGTGGTCTGAAGCCAACCTCCAAGTATGTTGTTTCTGAGGCCTCTTGGAAGGAGCTCTAGTGGCAGGCATAGGTCACTCCACTGCCTGTGACTGGCTGGGGACTACCTGGTAGGAGCTACACAGTGATCCAGTTTTTCACTGCCTTTGCTAAACCTGAGGCATGTGGGAGAGGCCACAGAGAGAACTGAGGATGGCTGCCACCAGTACTGGGCCTGGGGTAGCTCCAAAAAAAACCAGGACACCTTGAGTCTTGCTGCCACCTACCAGCTCCCTTAAAGTTCAGCCACTGATAAAAACCTCATTCAGTATTGCAAATTGAGTGAGGCAGGATCTCAGGGAGTCACTGCAGGGGGAAGACACTGTTGTCACCAGGTTAAAGTAGACTCTTGTCTGGTGCCAGTGTTGAGCCTGGAGGTACTCAGCAAAAGTCTCAGACACACTGAGGCCACCTGTCGCCCTCCTGGGGCTTGCAGACTCCAATAGTTTTCCTAGAAAGAGTGCAATGTGGACAGGGCTGGCTGTTCATGAAGAAAGTGCCTCCAGCATTGCGGGAGTTGGGTGGAGTGGAGTCTTAGTGAGTAAGCAGAGAAAAGCCCCAGAGTTCACCAGACCAATCAGATTCAGGTGTGGCCGTAAGCGTAGGGGGAGGGCTCAACACATTAAAGATGGCGGCTACCTGCCAGCTGCATGGGAGAAGGACTCCTCACAGGGAAAATGGGATTGTCCTTCAGCCCTGGCCTCAAAGCCACACACCTCGGTCTGTTCTCCATATGCCTTTAACACCCTCCGAGTCACTGCACCTCCACTGGAGCCTAAGGTGAGTGTCTGCGGGCGTGAGTGAACGTGTGCACAGACCCTTTAAGAAGAAGTCTGGGTTTCCCGCAGCTTTCCATCCCACCTGGATGGTTGGAATCCCCACTGTTTTTCACAGGCAGATGTTGCGGGGTCTCCTCTTCTTGGCACCAGCATTCCAGGCTGGGGAGCCTAGAGTGGGGCTGTAGTCCTTCACTCCTCCTGGGGGAACGTCCACGGCCAAGGTATCCCTCCCAATTTCATCCCCACAAGGAGGTTTGGGGCCAGACCGTTTTGCGTCTCTGCCCCTCCTTCCAATGTCGTTGTGGCTTCTTTTTTATATCTGTAGTTATAAAACTTCTGTTCGGATGGACTTCAAATTATTCCCCAGGTTGATTGTTTTTATAATTTAGTTGTAATTTTAATGTGTTCATGGAAGGAAGCAGGCACAGTGTTTATTTGCTTCTCCATCGTGGGTCTCCTTATTGAGCTGGGACAATTTAAATAAAATAATTGATCATTGGTTTTATTGAGATGAATTCACCCATAAAATAGTCTGGGCCCAGTGTCTCTTTGGGGACATATATTCCCCCTATGTTCAATTTATCTTATGGTTTAATTTATGCAATTTGGGTTTGCAACTTCTGGAACTATGGTTATTTATGTTTTCTAGGAACATAGCGTTTCTTCTGGAATTAAAAAAATTCTGTGTAAATTGACAGGTTTTTTTTTAATTATTATTATTATTTTTTTTTTAGAATATGTTAGCTAGGAGCAGCTGTGCATGCTGAGGTGGCCCCAGGATTACAAATACAAGAAATGTTTGGGTGTGGAAGTTGCTGCCTTTCGTGTGTGTGTTTGTGTGTGTGTGTGTATGTGTTTGTTGTGGAAGTCTGGGATTACCTCAGACTCAGCTGTGCTTCCATTTCTTGACCTATGCTAGGAGCTCTGTTCTGTTAGAGTCTCTCGAAGCAAAAACCCCAGCCAGATGATTTGCATAGACAGAGGGGACACAGCTAGTTCAACTGTACTTTAATTTCTTAGCTTATTATTTTGATAATCTCTTTATCCACTCTGCCCCCCACCCCCAGCTGTGTAAACTCAAGAGCTTCCAATTTCTCCCTAATGGAGTTCTTAGAGATAAAAGTCTCCATGGCTGTCTTTACCTCACCGAGTGTATGTTGCAGTCTCTCTCTCTCTCTCTTTCTCTCTTTTTTTCCCACTAGTTTGATCCCATCTGTTTTTTATTTCCTCAAAATTTCTGGTGTGCTGATTATACTTTTCCTTGTTTCCAATGCTCTTAGGGATTTATTCTTTAAAAAAAATAATCTTTAAAAAAATATATTCAAATGGGGTTTGGGAAGGAATAAAAAGTATACATTTGTGTTTAGTCTGCCCCTTGAACTGAAAGCTTTTGAGTTCTGTATAACAATTGCATGACTTTATTAGACTCTTGCTCAGTCTCTTTTCTAGTGAACATACACTTATTTCCTTTCTAACTGTTGATGAGTTTATATTAGAATTTTTTTTATTGTTTAACACGGTATGAATGTAGTCAACTAGAAATATTTCTTTTAATCACTTCCAAATCTTTAGACTATTATGTTTGAACCATGAACTTATTTGAGCATTGAAAGTTTTTTTGTTTAATAAAAATTCTATGGTGCTTGGGGTAGTCAATTCAGTAAGGCCAGTCTGGAACTCAATCACGAAAGCAACTGTGAAAGGATTGATATGTAACCCCTTGGAAACAGGTACAGTACTGGTGGATCCACTGTTTTCTGCTTAGAATCTCAAACGGATCATAAGTGCTGTCGTAAAAGACTGTGGAGTTTGGGAGTCATAGAATTGGTTTTTGCCTTTAGCACTTACCAGCTGTGGGAACTTGGGGAACTCCCTAAATTTCTGAACCTCAGATTCCCCACTTGAAAATGGCAATGATAACACCTGTCCATCTCTATGTCACAGGTTTTGAGAGAATAAATGTGAAGGTCTTTTAAGGAACCAAATTATGTACACGTAGTTAGTATTAAGAATCCTCATATCTTACCAATGACTATCTTCAAAAAATTAGATTAAAAAAAAGAATAGAATTTGTGACTTTCTTAGAGGACAACTTAATTCAAATACTTATATTTTATAATACTTATATATACTTCGAGACCTTTTTTTTGTAATGAGAAAAAGACAAATGCAGAATAATTTCTTTGTTTAGTATGTAGAAACAATTCATTAGATCTGATGAAAAATAGAGGTTTGTTTTCATCAGTGTTTCAAAATTATGCTTCCCAAAAGGAACCAATTTGGAGATGTTTTCATAAAAAACATCTGGGTAGTGGGTTAGAAATGTTTAGAATGTGCCTGGTCTAAGTATACTTAATTTATTTTGGCTGAGTAAGTCTTTGCTCTAGAATAGATATTTAGGATTCACCTTTTCTTGATTACGTCCTTACAATAACTAGTGTCAGCTGAAGAGACTCATTCTTTTAATCAGAATGCCCAAGTCCAGCAATCTGTGTGAATCAGTTTTTCATTTGAGAATTCTGCCAGGCAGGGAATCATAAAAGAAAAAAATTTGAAGTCAGGCCATGAAAACGCAGGATTCATTTGTGCCCTGCTAATTCACCAGGGAAAATAACCTTAGGGGATATGTATTACAGAAGAAAATTAAGCATTCTAATGGATCAGGATTAAGATTTGGAAAAAGAGGATTCATAAACAAAAGTCCCTCTTTCCTATGCTACCTTCCTGTGACCTGAAGTTATGGAAACAAAATACTCCAAAGAACAAATACTGTTGAAAGTTTGTGGTGGTGGAAGGGGATTGGCATTCTACAGATGGGGACAGAAAAGCAGATGCCGATTGGAAAGCCCAAAACTATCCTGCTTTAAATGTTAAAAATTTAAAAACTGATTTTATTGGTACTTCCTAATTTGCAAAATTCTTTGGGATGATAGATTGCATATGTGCACATTCCAATGTAGACTCTGATAGGTTAATAATATGAATTATTTAAAACACATTAATGTGTTCCCTAAGCATCACAAACACTCATTTTTTTTCCCTTTGTGATACTCTCAGTGTATTGAGTAATATTAGAAGAAAGAAGATAAGGAGGATTAACTTTATTGACTACTCAGAAAGGATGCAATAATCCTCCTTGACTTCATTTCCTCCTCTCCCTCCAGTCATGGCCCTGAATCTCTGTTCCCATTATGAGATTTCTTGACAGAATTGTCTGTACTCATTGTCTCCAATTTCTCTTTTATTATTCTCTCCTCAGTTCCCTTAATATGAACTAGCTGAGACTAATAGGTCATGTATGACAGATTCTTTTGGTTGATCATGGTAGCTACCAAGAGAGGCAAGAGGGGGATTACCATTCCTCTACTATCTCACTACCCAGTTTTAATGAAAGCAAGTTTCAGAGCAAATTCTGACACGTGCAACATTTATTAGCAAGCAGATACAAAAACTGAAATATTTGTCGTTTTAGGTGTTTTGACCACAGTTTGTTTGAAAATGACATTAAGGCAAAGAACAATATTCTAGAGGTACCATTCAGACACCTAGAATTCCCTAGATTCAAAGCGGGCCACAGGATCCATTAGAGATCTTAGCTAGGGTGCCATACTGAAGTATACAAGCCACAGGGCACACCAGACTTTTATGCCATCTTACTGCAAAGCAGGAGCGAAATATTTTAGGCAATCCACATTAATATGATAATCACTAATTTCACCTATGAAAACCCATTCAAATCTGCATCATGATTGTAAGCAAGACCTCTGGTGTTAATCAGAGATAAAAAGAACTGAAATGATTTTAGTAGCTCCCATTGTAGTGTGGGCTTTATCGTTTTAGTTGCACCAGAATCACAGATTGCTGGGCTCCACCCCAGAGTTTTTGATTCAGTAGGTATGAATAGGGCCTGAGAACTTTGATTTCTAACAAGTTCCCAAGAGATGTTATTTTTGACTTGGAGTTCTCAATTTGAGTACCCTTGATATTATGATTGCAAGTTTATTCAGTTTCAGATTTTCTTCTTGAGCTATTTTCGGTAAATTTAGAAAATGGTATATGCCATCTATGTTCAGAATCTTAATTCATTAATTTTTAATCCTGAGCTTTTCTAATGTATACATTTAAGATTGGAATTGCCCTTTTAAATACCACTTTATTGGAACTGTGAAAGTTTATACATAGTATATTTATCAACATTCAGTTTTAAGTATTTTATAACTTCCAGTGCAATTTTTATTTTTTCAATGAATCATTTAGAATTAAATAATTTCGAGCAGCCGGTTGGCTCAGTTGTTAGAGCGCAGTGCTCATAACACCAAGGTCGCCAGTTCAATTCCTACATGGGCCAGTTAGCTGCGCCTTCCACAACTAGATTGAAAACAATGACTTGACTTGGAGCTGATGGGTCCTGGAAAAACACACTGTTCCCCAATAAAAACATTCCCCAATATTTCCCAATAAAAATTGAAAAAGAAAGAATGAAATAATTTCTAGTGGTATTTTCTACCGACTTCTTGTTATGATTTCTAATTTTGTTGCATTGCTGTCAGGAATACTGTCTGTATAATATCTATTCTTTAGTATTAGATGAAATTTCCTTTGTAGTATAGGACATGGTTAGTTAATAAGATTTCCCTAAGATCTGGAAACATTTTAAGGCCTCCAGACATCCTTTTCTCTGCTTAGGTCCTTTCCTTATGTCTATTCTCCTAGATTCTTGACTAGTGTTTCCTAAACTTTAGTGTGTGTCACCACCACCCAGAGAACTTGTTAAAACGCACACTGCTGGACCCCACTGCCAGAGTTTTGGATGCAGTAGGTCAGGTGTGGTTGAGGCGTTTTGTATTCCTCAGTTTCCAGTGAAGTTGAAGCTGCTGGCCTGGGGACCACACTCACAGAACTGCTGATCCAAACCATAATACCTCTTCCATTTCTCATAACTTTGTTGTCCAGTACCCCTGATTTTGACTTGAAACCCATTTTTGATCTTTGCTATCCCAACACCTCTACATGTTTGCTGGATTGTTTCACCCAAGTACCATGTTTGCCCAAATATAAGACCAGGTCTTATGTTAATTTTTGCTCCAAAATATGCATTAGGGCTTATGTTCAGGGGATATCACCCTGAAAAATCATTGTAGGGCTTATTTTCCAGTTAGGTCTTATTTTCGGGGAAACATGGTAACTGAGCTCTGTTCTACAATCTGACTCCAACTTCTGACTGTCTTTCAGACCTTGAGCTAGAGCTCTACTGATCAATTTCCCTGTTGGTTAGTGATTTTCAACCCTCGTTTTACAATAGAAGACTTGTGGCAGTTTTCCAACATATATGTTCATGACCCTCTCTT
Source organism: Rhinolophus ferrumequinum (assembly GCF_004115265.2). Classification (NCBI taxonomy): domain Eukaryota; kingdom Metazoa; phylum Chordata; class Mammalia; order Chiroptera; family Rhinolophidae; genus Rhinolophus; species Rhinolophus ferrumequinum. The sequence continues at coordinate 20,168,614 of NC_046301.1, read as the reverse complement.
AGAGATTCTTGAGTATGCACTGGCCATGTGTGAATTTTAAATGTTTCCTAGTTGATTCTAATGTGTGGCAAGGATCGAGAGCTATTATTGATCATATGGGTTGGCGTTAAAGGCTTACCCCCTCAGTTTTGTTGCCTGCTATGCTATTACTTCACTTACTTGAGAACATGTTACTCTGAGGTGGTGGCTATGTCTCTACGTGGAGGCCTTAGCACGCAAGAGTAGATATTGAACGTAGGAGGTAGGCTAAGGCTGGATAGAGATAGGAAGTAAGGAATTATGAACATAAAAATTAACACTGAAGCTATGAGAACGGATGCGCTGTCTGTAAAGATGGGAAAGAAGAAAAGAGAGTCAAGGACTAAGATGTGGGAAATACAGACATGGATGTCAGAGGAGTCATGCAAGGAAGGATCATTTGTACAGGAACCCAATGAATTCAAGGAAATCATCCATTTAACTCATCGCTCTCTTTGTAAACTCAACTCTTTGATTTCTGTCAATGGGGATATCATATTTCTACTTGTCTGGGTTTAGTTCAGAGCCATCTTTGATTCTTCATTTTTTTTTTACCCGATCAGGCTCATCCAGTACCTGAGATCTGGCACTTCTTGTTGTAATGTTTCTCATTTATGTCTTCCTTCCCATTACTACTGTTCAAGTCTTTATATCTGCAAATCTGACATCATTATGGTCTGCTAGCTAGTCCTCTAGCTCTTTGAATCCATCTTGCAAATTATTGTCAAATTCATCTTCCAGAAATGTCATTTTGATTTGCCTATTTCTTGCTTAAAAGTCTCAGTGGCAATAGCCAACATTTCCAATCATATTTCTCCAATCCAGGCACATTGTGGCTTTTCTTACCTTTTACTTTTGCTCATACCTATTTCCACCAATCTCCTCTGTGTTTACTGAAATCTTACCCATCCTTGAAGACCCAGATCAAATCTTACTTCCTTTGGTCTTCCTTTGGGTTTATACTCTGAAGACAGAAGTCAAAGAATCTGGTTAAAACACAGAACCAAATACTTGTGCCATATTCCTAAGATGAAGTCAAGCTGAGTAGATCTTGTGTCATATGCTGATGTAAAAATTAACATAAACCAAAATCCCATTCCAAGTATTTTTTTTAGTGATTTGGGCTTTGAAACAATGAACGAAAGAACTGAAACATACCCTTATACTCTCTACAATTATTCAACACTAGGCCTTACCGGCTGAAACACATTCCTTTTCCTTTGAGAAATACTCTTTCTGACTACAATTTAAAAATAACAACCAAATTATAGGGCATCAAAAAGTATCTCTGTGATTGTAGCTACTAGGATTTGGCTAGAATAAGGACAAAGGTATAAAGAAGCACTGGTTGCCAAGAACTAATGATTCTGGTATTAATTGACATGTCTGGGCTAAGGTGTCTTCAGAGACAGTGGTTAAAGTGACAAAGAGGTAATAATTATTTACTCTAAAGAGGTACGTGCTCAGTCTTGGCAGTCTTATAATGAATAAAATGTTCAATGGATTCTTAGGTTTATATTTAAATAGAAGATGAAACACTGTTCATTAAATTTAGAAGAAAGTCTTCAAGTGACTAGGACAAAAGCAAGTACAAATTTCAGGTAATAAATTTTCAAAATTTACGCCAGCCAAGGCTAATGCTCATTCCCTATTTATGGCCATAAATAAATTACCCAACCTGTCTGACATTAATTTTCTTTTCTAAAATTACCATAATAGAATTTTTTTTTTTCAGGAAAGAGATCTATTGCAAACTTACAGTGTGACCTTGAGTTAGTACCACTTTGGGCCTCAGTTTGGCCATCTGTAAAATTGGAGTTGAATTCAATTAACCTCTAAGAGCCATTTCTACTCTAAGACAGCTAATGGTATATAACAGCATGAGGATTCTCCTCTATTCTATTTGGCTGACCATATTTCTTTGCAGGCTCCCGAAGAAGAGATCTGTCTTCTTTCCTCTCTCCTTCCCTCCCTTCTTGCCTTTTTCTGTTTCCTTCTTCCCTCCCTTCCTCCCTCACTCCTCCCTTTCTTTTTTCTTTTCTTTCTTTTGTCTTCCTCTCTCCCTCACTCCCTCCATCCTTTTCATCCTTCTCTCTCTTCTCAACCTCTCCCTCACTTCTGTCCTTCCTTTTTTTTCCCTCTTTCACTCTCTCTCTATCCCTCCACCCCAGTCCCTATAAATGCATCCATCTTTGTAGAAGGCACACTGCTAGGTGTTTTTTATATATTATTCCACTTACCTCTTCTCATAATTTTGTTGTTATCTTTATTTTCTGAATGAGGAAACTGAGGCTTAGAGAAGTTTTGTAGCTGGTCACATGTCACAGAAGCAGTGAGTGGTAAAAAGAGATTCACATCCAAATGAGTTCAACTCCAAATCCTTCCTTTTCCTATCGATACTGCTGCTTTTCATCATGTCTCTCTTTTTTTCCCTTATTCATCTACTGAAACACCTGTAGTATGTGTCCCTTTCCTTTCCCCTTTGTTTGGCTATGGCGGCAATAGTCACAGGCCTTAAATCCTCATGTAGATGTAATTAGTCCTGTTCTTATATAACATAAACTTTGTATATTATATATCCTAGGATTGTGCACCTTACACTAAGTAATCCCTTAGATCTCCAGAATTTCCGTACTCTCTCTCAATTGTTTTTCCTAGTGGTTCTTGAGTTCTGCTTAAAGCAGAATTTTCAGTAATTTTCAATGATTTCTTTATAAAATTCACTTTTTTCTTGAAAACCCACTTATATCTCTTTCTCATGTTCTTCATAAGTGTCTTTAACACCTTTTCCCTTAATATCTGCATTCCCTTGTTTTGTCTCTGGGTATAAGCCTTTATCTTTCACTTCTTATCTTTTCTATAACCTTTTCCACGTGCCAATGTTATGCTTTTATGGAGACACTTCTCTCCATAATTCCAAGAAAGAAGAATAAACTCATTCCCCTACTTCTGACATTAAAATGGAAACAAACCTACTGCACTCCAAAAAATTTTGGACTATGGTAAAATGTCCTCTTACATAAATATATCCAAGCTATCTTAAAATCCCATTGGCACTATAATTCTTTGGAGAATGCTCCCTTATGAAGATATAGTTCCTTATCTCCTTTAGTATATTTGAAGATGCAAACCAATTCTAAAGGATGTCACCATGGATTGGCATCTGGCTTTGATTAAAAGGCAAAAGTTTGCTTATGAATAATTGAGAGAAAGTAAAACTTTAACATATTGTTCATGTTCTTATATTTTTTTCTCCAATACAATTTTAGTATCACTAGCGTACATATGTGTATTAACTTCTCATAAGTCAGAGTTGAATAATAAATTTATGCCAAGATAAAAAAATAGCACTTTTTTAAGAAGTGTAAATGCAACCTCCTTCCGTGAGCCCTCACCTGTTATCGATTATTGTTTAATCTAATGATGGATGCTTTTTGGAAAATTTATTACCAGAAACAAAGGGTTTTTTTCCCCTTGAAACATTTGTATGCTTTCTTTCATTGGCATTATATAACTCACTGTGTTTTCCTTTTTGTCTTGACTGCCAAGAAGCTTGGGGCAAAGCATACAGCTCTCACAGTAACTGTATTATCCTTTGAGGTCAGGATATTTGTTTCTCCTTTTCTGGTTTTAATTTCTATTTCAACAGTATTTATGCCCAACTTTAACCAAAAGCTATATCAAATTCTCCATGCCCCTTTCTCTTTTAAATAGGGAAGAAGTAATAATAAATAATAATGGATTTACTTCTTTGGATAAAATACAATTCATTTTGATTTTCTTTTTTTTTTTTTCCCCAGGGTCAAAAATGTGCTGCTAGGTTCTTCTTGTCTGTCAGCCATTTAGAACTTGATTTAATTTTAAAATGCACACGTGTACATGCACGATATACAGCTATCCTGTAACTAAGTCTTTGATTTGTTCCTCTTTATCAGAAAGGAGGTAGTTTGGCTTTTTGTGTTTGCCTCTTCTAATTAGCTATGGCCTACAGCTTTTCACGGGCCTGCCTTCCCAGTCGAAGGGCTCAGCTCTTTCCTGTGTCACTTCCTAGCGCTGACATCTGGGGATGAGGGTGGGAGTGAGTGAGGACAACGTCTCACTTTCAGTATTTCCCTGCGTCTGTCTTTTGGGATCGGACAGGAGAAAATTCTCATAGCAACCTAGTTACTTATTCTTCTCGACAACTTGGTTCTTTAGGTAAATTATTATTCTATTTTGCCTAGTGAACCCAAAGTTCATATCCTGCTTAATATCTCTAGATCTTTGCTGTTATTCTTAATGAGAAGTATGTGTATACATACGCATACACACATACATATAGTTTGACTTTCTTATACATAATATATAAGAATGTACATGTGTGTATTACACACAACACACACACACACACACACACACACACACAGAGGGTGTCCCAAAAAAGTGTACACATTTAAAGAAAGGAAAAGAATGTATTAACATTGTAATACTCAATATGTACTGATGACAAAGATGAATACAAGTCATGTGTATTCATGTTTTTGGCACCCCTGGTATATACTCACACACATATTACACATGCATATACCTATATATTCACACATGTTCCAAACTATATTAGAATTATCTAAACTTAAGAATTGTTCACAGTCCCACCATCTAATAAATTATTTTAATGTTTTCAATATTTCCCACTTAATATTTTAATATTTTATATTTCCATCTAACATTTTAATATTTCCTGCTGTAAAACTCTTTTTGTATGTTTTAAGCCTACTGAAACAAAATGGAGTAATACTTAAAATTAACTTGTGAAATGGTATACTCTGACCACCGAGGTTAAAAAGTAAAAATCTTTTTATGATGAGCAGCTTTTCATAGTTACAGAACCTTACTTTTTTTCCTGTCTCTCTCAGTGTTCAGCCATCTCTTAGCCTCATTTTGGTTTTCTTTTCTCTTTTTCCCTCAACCTTAGAGACCTCTTAGGTTCTTCTTCCAGTTTATCTCCAGTCTTTTACTGCATCAACTCACTTTGAGAACCAATTCAGCCTTGTAAAAATCTTTGAGAAATAGTACGTATTTTCTGGCTTGTTATCGGCTGTACCATTTACCTCGGTGGCATATTGGCCTAGTATATGTGCTCTCCTTCCTCTTTTCGTTCCAAATACCAAAGTGTCAAAAGGTTTTTATGAACAACCTTGCCGTGTACTTTGGACCGTCTTTCCTACCCAGCCTATCGTTAGCATATAACCACAGTATTCAGGTAATTCCCATAAAATGCCACAACATCGAATTAGGCATATTTTTCAACCAATCTTGTACATGAAAAGTGGCTGCTGCCTGTGGCTGAACATCCTGGACTTTAGTCAAGAAGTACTTGTACTTTCTCTCGAGATCAAATGTCCCAAGATTGCATATTTTGAGAGCTCAAAGAACCCCAACTTTTATTTTCTTCCTCAGAAACGGACCTTTGCTGGAGCAATGACTCCCAAATGGGTTCCAGGAGTGCTCTTATCCCTGCACACCAGCATAGAGTCCTTTACTTTGATTTGACTGGGATAATTATAATTTCTGATTATCTCAGAAGGGTTGTCTTAAAAGAGCAAAGTTTCTGCTTCTATCGGAAAAGACTCTACAGAAATCTGTTTCCCTGACTCAAGAAATCTAATAGTCAGGACTTGCTTTCTCCCTACCTCCCCCATTCCTTGTCTAGCCAGAGCTTTCCCTGCTTGCACATCTGGAGCTCCTCACCGCTCTCCCCATCCCAACCCCAAAATGCATGAAGCAGAAATAGTAAATGGTCGTGAAGGCTTGGAAATCTTTCTCCTACAAAAGTGGGAGTATAGCCTACACCTCCAATTCTGAGACAGAATGAAGAAAACAAAACAAAAAATGAATTACAGTTCCAGCTCTGCCATGTGACCTTAGGAGAATTATTTAATGTCTGAGATTCTCTTTCTCCAGCTATGAAATGAGAAAAAACTAGCTTGCCTGCCTCACAGGGTACATAAGAATGGGATGTGGTAATGTGGATGGAAGAGCTTTAAATGCGACTTATTCTTTTATCATAGTATGTGGTCAGGGATAGTTACAGTTTACCACTTTACACTTGGCTGGGAAAGATTCAGTGGTAGGGTTAACAGATTCTTCCTGCAAGAATAGGAAATTTGAGGCAATTCTGGGAGAGTGAGTACACCCTGTTTCTTGCCAGCGTGTCCCCTTAACTGGACCACCTGTGCTTTCCTATTTCTCTAAGGATATTTTATCCCCTGTCCTGTGGTCTGAATCATTGTGCTATATTACAGAATCACTTGGCCTTCATAAAAGCTGGAATAGCAGTCTAGCCTGAGCCTGTGAAACTGTCCCTCTTTGGAGCCACTTCCATTCTGTTCCATGCCATTCCTTTTAAACATTTGGGCATATGGTATGTGAGGTGCTGAGAGAAAAAGAAAAATGACACAACTAAGTTTTGAATCAGAGCTCAGAGAAAGATACACAAGTAACCCCAACCTGAAATGTGATAAAGACAATTTACTCTGAAAGTACAGGGGAGGAGAGATGAATTCTAAGTGATTAACTTTGAGAAAGCTAATGGAAGATAAGGGATTTGAGTGGTGAGTACCTAGCAAGTAGGACTTTGATGGGTCTATAAATGGTGATGGGTTGGATTAATTCAAAGGGAGGGATGAATTTGAGAAGGAGGAATGCAAGACAGGGTAGGTGAGGGGAGCAGGAGATAAGTCTAGAATGTGGAATGGGGGAGAGGGGGCCAAGTTGTAGAAGGTGCATGTTCTCAGATTAGTTTTTTTTCACCCAATATGAATGAATTTACTAGTTTCATTTCCTGGACTTACATTGCCTATTGGAAACTAAGTCACCTTAATTATATACGATTCTTATACTTCCTCTGAAACCCAATTATGATGGGATTTGGTCCATGGAATCTTTCAAAGTCTGCACCAAGTGTGCAATAAACCAATACTTTCTTGGATTTAAATAACTGTACTTTTGAAAATCTTTTTTCATCAACAGACAAGAGTTACTGGTAACCGTGGGGTTTGGTGATGTCTTGTGGAATGAATAGATGCAGAGAATGTGGCTTGTAATAGTACAAGTGGGACTCGGTCTCTGACCAAATGCTTAGGAAAAGAACCCAAGGACTATGCCAAGGCAAAGGCAAAAAGCTGCAGTTACAAGTTGGATTACAAGTTGGATATTAGAGCCTGTGATCGACAAAGTTCATGGTTAGATTTTGAAAGAAATGGTAAAGGAAATCAGTCCAGAAACCTGCTACCTGAACGTTTAATATCATTGCAAGGAGGAAGGATTTCTACACATTTATAACTTATTTCTATAGGCTTCTGTAGGTTTATAACTAAAGACATAAGGAACTTAATTGGAAGTCTAAATTTATATCTCTCATAGACCATGAAGACCACGGTCTGAAAGAATTATTATTTTCTTTTTAGACAGTAAGCAAATTTTCTTCTCTTCTACATACCAAATCCAAGGGAAAAATTAAGTTGGGTTTAGAAGCCTGAAAAGGCTCTTTTGGTGAAAACCCTTTCCCCACCTTCAGCAATCCTTGTTTTTTAGATGGCCAGAGTAGTTGACAAGCATTTCATTTAGTCTCCAGATTTCCCAAGTGGTCATATAATCAGCAAAATGTAATTCCAGTTTTCCGTGTTAGGTGCACTTTGGCAAGGGGTAGTTTGGGGGAAAAAGAAAGGCCAATACCCTCTGCTCTCCTTTTGTGCTAGGGAAATCTCAGTGTTGACATCAGCTGTCCGGCTCTGAAAGCTCATGGACACTCTGTGATTGTCAACAAACTGAAGTGGGTCAGGTGACAACTGGCCACTACGGCCAAGTCTGCCTTTCTTACAGCTTCACTGTCATGACCGTCTCCACTGGTGCTGCTGTTGGGTTTGAGGAAGGTAGGAAGAAAGGGAGCTGGTAGGGAGGCCCCAAATCCTAAGGACCTGAAGCTGAAGATTTCATAACCGCTATCCCCCTGTAATGGTTAATTTTCTGTGTCAACTTGGTCAGGCTCTGGTACCCACTTGTTTGGTCAAATGCCAACCTAGATATTGTTGTGAAGGTATTTTTTTAGATATAACATTTCAACCACTAGACTGAGTAAAGCAGATTACTCTCCATGATGCGGGTGGGCCCCATCCAGTCAGCTGCAGGTCGTAAGAGAAAAGGGAGGTCTTACAAGGAAGAAGGAATTTTGCCTCCAGACTGTCTTCAGATTCAAAACTACACTATTAGTTCTTCCCCGGGTTTCCAGCCTACTGGCCTGCCTTTCATATTCAGACATGCCAGCCTTCACAATCACATGAATCAATTCTTTAATCTCTCTCTCTCTCTCTCTCTCTCTCTCTCTCTCTCTCTCTCTCTCTCTCTTTTTCTCTCTCTCTTTCTCTACACACACACACACACACACACACGCACACACTATAAAATGACTTAAATTATTTATCTATTTCCAATTGACTCTTTCTCTGGAGAACCCTAACTCCCATGTTTCCCCCAAAATAAGACCGGGTCTCAAATTAAGTATTGCTCCAAAAGACGCATTAGGGCTTATGTTCAGGGGATGTCATCCTGAAAAATCATGCGAGGGCTTATTTTCCAGTTAGGTCTTATTTTCAGGGAAACATGGTAATACATCCTCTTGTTTTTGTTTGTTTGTTTTGGTGTTGCTTGTGTTGAATAGTCAGAGTTGAGTGTTCCAGATAGAGTTGAACATAGACTTGCGCTTCACATCACATATACTGTTTTCTCGCTGGTATTAGTTTCCCCATCATGTCAAGAGATAAGTAAAGATAAAAGTAAAGAGTAATGAACATGGCTTGGGAAAGAAGCATGAAGCATGGGGCCTGTTCGCCTTAGCTTCAGATGTTCAGTGTTACCTGTCTTTCCCTTTTAGCCCATTAATATTCATGTTCCTTTTGAGTTTGGGCTGTACTGCATTTTGATTTGCTGAGAAGAAGGAATGTAACCTTCCTTTATTAATGGGTACCATGTTGTCTTGACCTATCGTTTTTTCTTTTTTTTTCTGAGCAAGGATGGCTGGAATTTTATAGATGACAGGTCAAGATTTTACTGTCTGATTGGTTTTAAAGTTGAGTAAGCCTGATATTCTTTTAATTTTTGGTTGGTAATGGAACCATCTTCAGTTAGCATTGTTCAATAGAGCTTTCTATGATAACGGAAATGTTCTTCCATGCTGTCCAATATGCCACATGTGGCTATTGAGCACTTAAAGTGTGGCTAACATATCTGAGGAATTAAGTTCTAAATTCTGTTTAAAGTCATTTAAATTTAAATTGCCACTCGAGTCAAAAGTTTACTCTATTGCACAGCACAAACTCAATTGAGTCTCCAAACATCAATTTTCAGTTTTTCACTAAAGTGTATGAAGTAGAGTTCTCCAGAGAAACAGAACCAAGAGGATATATGTAAATATATGCAAAAGGAGATTATTATAGGAATTGACTCATGGTTCTAGAGGATGACGAGTCTCATGAGGTGGTGTCTGCAAGCTGGAGAACCAGGAAAGCTGGTGGTGTGATTCATTCTGGGTCAAGAGGCCTGCTAATCAGGCGGTCAGTGGTACAGTCCCTGTCTGGGTCTGAAAGCCTGAGAACGAGCAGAGCTGACATCTGAGGGCAGGAGAAGATGGATGTCCCAGCTTAAGCAGAGAGGATGGATTTGCCCCCTTTCCACCTTTTTGTTCTACTCAGGCCTTCAGCAAATGGGATGACGCCCACCTGTAGTGGGGATGGTGCTCTTCTTTACTCAGTTTATTGTTCAAATGATAATCTCTTCTAGAAAAATCCTCAGACCCACTCAGAAATAATGTTTTCCTAGTTATCTGGACATTCCTTAGTCCAGTCATATTGACACAAAATTAACCATCATAACAAGTAAAAAAAAAAGAAAAAAACTCTTTTCATGTGTCAATTTAAATGATAAAAAGTAATAAAAATCCTTACGACCCTGTTTCCCTGAAAATAAGACCTAGCCAGACAATCAGCTCTAATGTGTCTTTTGGATCAAAAATTAATATAAGACCCGGTATTATTTTACTATAATATAAGAATGGATCTTATAATAAATGTATAATATAATAAATATAATACAATATAGTATATAATATAATATAATATAATATAATATAATATAATATAATATAATATTGGGTCTTATATATTAATTTTTGCTCCAAAAGACGCATTAGAGCTGATTGTGCGGCTAGGTCTTATTTTCGGGAAAACACAGCACTTTAACTGAGGTCCTTGGACCAGCAGCATCAGCCTCGTCTATGAGCATCTTACATGAGTAGAATAGTAGGCCCAATCCTAGACCTACTGAATCAGCATCTGTGTTTTAACAAGAGCCTCAGTTTCTGTGCTCATTAAAGTTTGAGAATTACTGACAAAAACCATACAGTCTTAGCTCACAGAGGGAGGTGGGGAAAGTAGTGAGAAGTGTACCCCAAACTGCTTGTGTGACTTCTTCTGAGTGTTCTCCCTTCATGCCTCCATCCTTGGTTCTGAGTTCAGGGGCTCCCAACCCTGCCGGCAGTACCTTTTTAGGGAAAGTATTAGAATCTCTCTGTGAGTATTGTTGATTTTTTCATGATGATACACCAGCTCATAAACTTCTGAGTTTTCATCTTGCTCTCTTGGAGTGGGGCTTTCTTAATGTGAAAAATCATTGCTCCTGACTAAGTATCTAGTTGTGCTGTGTGATACCTTATGCCATGTAGTTCATTGATAAAATAACTCTCCAAAGTGCAAACGAACATCTGCATTGGTTTTCTGTTTCTTAACAATCAAATAAATGATACCTTATTCATAGCATTAAGCACAATAAATGTTGAATGCTATATACATATTGTGACTACCACATATACAGCATTGTTCTATCATTATTTGGGGAAGTGAAAAATGCAGCATATAGTAGAGACCGGTAGTGGTAAATGTGACATTTACTTCATTTTAAATTACCCTTTATCCCCCGGAGGCATTGGTAACCAGAGCCAGTATGATAGAAAAGCCAGATAACTGCTGTTATATGTCCATCAAGGTCTTTTAGTCCACAATCCATGGTCATTGTGTTCTAAAAACAATTCTGAACTACTACGCATTTTCTGATACTATGATGGGTGTCATGTCAAGCAACTTAGAGCGAAGCTGTCCTGTCTCTGCCACATCTGGTGCTTGATGCTGACTGTTGACTGACCTTGAGTCTTTAGCAGGTTAGAATTTCTTAACGTGTGGCAAGATTTCAAAAGCAGAATGAGGAAAAACTTCTATTTGTGATGTTTGCTTCTATCTCATTGGCCAAACCTAGAGTCACTGTGGGAGAGGACTATGCAAGGGCATAGATACAGGGAGGCGTGATTTCCTGGAGGACGCCATTACGATAATAAATATGCCAGTTGTTTTAAGGATTGCAATTTAGGTTTTTTCATCCTTCAAAATGTAGATGATAATAATGTCTACCTCATAGTCTTATAAAAATCAAACAATCCAATGCATATGTACTATTTTTTCACAGTGCCTGGAACGTTGTAAGTGTTCAATAAATGTTATTATATTCCTTGTTTATTTCCTTAGGAAATTAATTATGGTATATACTTGATAAGGACATTAGACCGCACTGGTAAATTACATATTTTCCCATGCCTTTTTTTAAGACATTGGGCATTATCACTTTTGAAAATCATTGTCACTCTAATGGGTGAAAATTAACTCATTGTTATCATTTATGTTTCTTTGATTACTTGTATGTTTTTGTACATAATTTCATTGATTTTTGACCATATGCATTTCTTTAGTAATTTGCCTATTCATTCTCCTTGCCCCTTAAAAATAAAATAAATGTTTATTTTAGAATAATATAGATTTACAAAAAAGTTCCAAGGATAGTACAGAAAGTTCCTGTATACCCATGTAGAATTATACATTACCATGGGACATTTGTCATAACTAACAAATCCACGTTAGTACATTGCTGCTAACTTCAGACCTTACTTAGATTTCACTAGTTTTCCCACTAATGTTCTTTTTCTGCTCTTGATTCTATTCCAGGGTACCACATTGTATTTCATCTTCATGTTTTTCCTTACTCTCTTGGGGGTATGCGACTGTTTTTCAGTCTTTGTTTTTCACTATCTTGACAATTTTGAGGAGTACTGGTCAGATATTTTGTGGACTATCTCTCACTTTGGGTTTGTGTAATGTTCTCTCATGATTCGACTGGGATGATGGGTCTTTGGGAAGAATACCACAGGGGTGCCATGCCTTTGCCATCAGTCCTATCAGGTGGCACATGCTGTCATGATGACTAAGCACTGGTGGTATGAGCCTTGATCACTTTGTTCTGGTGGTGTTTACCAGACTCCTCCACTGGAAGGTTATTGGTGTTCACTTTCCATACTCTATTCTTTGGCAACAAGTCACTAAGTTCGACCCACACTTAAAGTGGGGATGGAGGTTGAACGCCACCTCTGAAAAGGGAAGTATATTGGTTTGTTAGGGCTGCCATAACCAAATACCAGACACTGAGTGGGTTAAATTACAGACATTTATTTCTCACAGTTATGGAGGCTGGAAGTCTAAGATCAAGGTGTCGGCATATTTGGTTTCTCCTGAGGCCTCCTCCTTGGCTTGCAGCCTACGCCTTCTTGCTGTGTTTACATGGTTCTCTGTGTAGTACATGTGTTTGGTGTTAGGGATCTGAGCAAGCTGTATATTTAGGGAGGAGAAAGGGAATAGAAGAGCACCAGATAGGTTTCTGAGCACTTCACTCTGCCAGAAAACATCTCATAGAGGCCATGTTGGGACAGAAATCGGGGTGACAGGGAACCCTAGAGTTTGTCAAGCTATACAGTGTTCAGTGAATACAGTGTAGTGGTTAAGCTTTTAGGCTCCAGAGTTGGGCAATTTTGTTCATTTCCTACATTTACTAGCGCAATAAACTCTGGCAAGTTATTTAACCTCACAAAGCTCTAGTTCTTTTATCATTCAAATGGTGGACAATAATCATATGTACCTCAGAAGGTTATGGAGAGAATTTCAAAAGATAGCACACATCAGGTGCTTAATACAGTGCCTGGAACAAAATACCTGCTCAATCCATGTTAGTGTTCCTTATTATCATTGCTATTATTACTGCTGTTCTGTACTGTTCTACGCCATCATCATTACCACCTAACTTAGGTCCTCTGGGCCTCTGTCTGTCCCAGGATTCGAGCATTTCTTCTAAGTTCTGCTTAGGGCCTTTGAGATTTTCCTGGGATTAGAAAGTATGACTCACTGACTCTCTGAGACCAGTACTTTTGGCATTAGATAGACTGATCTTGGTATATAGCTCGGAGCCCTCACATTTCCTGGGTAGACGTAATTGGTGATCACGTGGTCTGTTCCAAAGTTGTAAAGCTGCTTAGCAGACAGTCGGGTCTCTGTAGTCAGGGCTCATGCCTCTCACTCACCAGCTGGCTGTCAGGAAAAACTGGCTCGAGGAACTTAGGAAGAGTAAAATAAATTTCTCCATATTTTTGATTAATAGACCCCAGGTTTGATGTATTTTTCAGGAAGACAATAAGTAGCTCCCAGACCTCTGTTTGGATCATGCCCATTGTGATTTCTAGTGATTATACAAAGACAAGATTTTACACAGCAACGCGCTTTCAAAGGAACTTGGTAAATTGTAGCCTGTAATGATTATGAACTAAAATTTTCATGAGCTAAAATTGTGAGCAAAAAAGACATGATACTGGGGCTCTAGGGCCTCTTTTTTTTTCCCAGGAGGACATTCTAAGATAGATACTTGTCCCTCAGGCATAGAGTTCAGACCCAGAGAAAACACTGCCAGGCCACGAATGCTAAGTTTTTTATGCTAAGTTTTTAGGAATCCAGTTTCCCAAATGGGCTCTGTGTATATAGAACTCCAGCCCTCGAGGTTCCTCCTCTGTAAGGACTATCATACCTTGGAATGTGTGCTCAGTACTCAGTGTCCCTGAGAAATCTTCTAAGAGACAGAAATTCAAGGGCTGTGAAGAGAGTTGCCGTCCCAAGCAGTACTGTGAAAGAACAACTTCCTGTCAATTTTTAAAGAAAACAATAAGCCCCTGTAGGCTGGAAGGGATTTGTCCAACTACCCAAAGCAGCTATTTGTCTACTCTTTCCCACAACTTGGCTTCAATTCATTTTTTTTACTTTGAATGCAGGATGAGCCATCTTTTTCTTCTCTTATTCTTCTCTTCCTTTCCCTCTCTCTTTTTCAAAACTTTTAGTGTTAGACTTAGAGAAGAGTTGCAAAGATAGTACAGAGAGTTCCTGTAGTCTTTACCCAGCTTCCAGGAATGTTGTTAATACGGGACAAAGCCAAGATACAATTTGCAAAACTAAGAAACCATTAATTCAATATTCTTGACTAAACTGCAGACTTCATTTGAATTATTTCAGTTTTCCACCAATGTCCTTTTTCTGTTTTAGGATCCAACACAGGATTGCGCATTGCATTTGGTTGTGATTCCTATTTAGTCTCCTCAAATTCACGGTAGTTCCTCTGTCTTTCTTTGTGTTTTGTGACCTTGAAACTTTTCAAGAGTACTAGTATTTTGTAGAGTGTTCCTCAGTTTGAATTTTTCTCATGTTTCCTCAAGGTTTGATTGAGGTTATGGATATTTATCTTCTTTAACAATTTCTTTTCTGGTTTACTCTTTTTGAAACAATGATGTTGAACACTGAAGAATCAGTATATGTCTACTAACGAATGAGAGATAACTTGTAATTTTGTCCCCTTGCAGGAGGAGAATGAATTAGGTTGGAAAAAGCAAAATGCTGCTTTTTTTTTTTAATGGCTGGAATTCTCTCCTTAAATATAATCAGTAATTAACTTGAGGCCAGAACAAATTTTGAAGCTGTGTTGGATGTTCTCCTATGTGAGAATGTTTGCTTATTGAAAGGTGGTTTGCCTGTGAGAAATAGAGGTTAACTGCGATTACAAGAAAATTAGCCCTGGCAAAGGAGATTTGTAAAGCTATCATGCTAATGGCTTTTCAGAAAATGCAACGAAATGTTACCTTAAAAACAGGTGCATTATAACGTCTGTTATTTCTTCCTAAGACAACATTAAGTGTATTCAACCGACATTACCTCGTTTGCTTCATTCTAGGCACTGTTACATCTAGCTCCTGACGACATGTAATGGAACATTTGTGGAAAGCATGAATGAATTGTACATACAGTCAATTCTCATCATTCACGATTGTTATGGCCTATCAAGTTGCCACAAGACAGTAAATTAGCAAATACCGAACCACTGCTCCCAGGGGAAATACAGGATTAGGCTCCTATTAGCTTCTGGTCACAACATTTTTGTCAACTGATCAATATGTAATCTTGTTGTGTGTGTGTTTCTGTTTAAAGACAGCTTATTTAAGATCTACTGTTGATTCATTAACATCGAACTCAGCCAAAAGCTGAGTTCAATTTACAAATAAATTTTAGCAGGTAGGGAAGTTCACAAATATGGAATCCATGTAAAATAAGAATCAACTGTAATCTTCATCCACACTGTGTGAAATAAGAGTTATTTTTATTTAAAAAAAATTAATAAAAAACAAAAAGAAAAACAGCAGCCTAAGGTTTAAGGACGCTTGAGTCACTTCCCTCAGGCTAGTTAGGCAGCTCGTTAGTAGGGGTGTGTAAGAGGTAAACGATACTCCTCTACTTCCAAAGGCGTTGCTTCCATCTTCGCATTGTGTTTCTCAGTGCATCTGAGAACGCTCGACTATCTTTTGATAAAATCTGGCATCAAAGTTGTGATAAGTGAGACATTTCCACTTAGATGTTGTCCCTGGACTGGCCCCAAACAGGATTTA